>NC_134464.1:46883939-47606439 GCF_047948215.1 Lycorma delicatula
TAATTTAACAGTCGTTCTTTCCTCTTTAAACAACTTTACAGAAGAATAAATTCCTATAATTTTTTTTATGTTGAAAAGCGTTTTTTTAATATTGATTTAAAATAGCAATTTTTCTCTAAATTTTATAAATATTTAATATTTTATTTCCCATCACAAAGAAATAATCGTATGAATCATATGGCAATAATTGTTTTTTTATTTTTTCCCTATATAGAGTTAACTTTGTTCATTTAAATAAGTTGTACAAGATCAAATATTTTGAAGATTTAATTTTAAAAATTTACTTTTTATTTTTTTTAGTCGTTTGATTCTGACCGTTTTGATGCACTTCCCCATTTCTTTTCTATTCTACCACTCACTTGGCTTCAAGTATTTCCTACTAAATATATTTTAAATTAACCTGTTTTATACAATCTAATTTGCATCTTAAATTATAATTTATAAAATCTACACGTCCTTATTCCACCAAAAATTAGTTCTAAAACCTTGTCATTTTGTATTCTATTCGCGCATTTAATTTTAAACATTACATTACCATTACTCAACAGTTTAAAAATAATTTGTTTTATTTATCTAGCTACTGACATAAATCGTTCGCTACATTTCAAAGAAATAATTTTAAGAATTTCTTTTAAATTTTTATTATGAGTATTTGTCTGGTGCCAGCAAATATCCTTTCTGTATTGAATTTTTTCTGACTCTATTCTTGAGATTTTTGTTTTTCGTTTTATTCTAATTTTTTTTTATTTTTTAATTTTTTTAATATTGAGGACTCTCATATACCCGTTTTCTTTAATCATTTATATTTTTGTTGCATCTCATTATTCTATTTTATTATTATTTATTTCCCAATTAAACTTCTCTTAAAATAATAAATATATCACTTTCAGTATTTCCTATAGCTAATTTTTGTTTTGTTTTTTCTAATGGGAACTACTAAATACAAGCTTTATTTAATGCAGTATTTCTTAACTGAAAAAAAAAAAAATATTTGACCTCCTGATTTACATTATTTATTCCAGTTTTTCTTAAGGTAAGAAAGATTATAAAACAGTTAAGGTAAAAGCGAAATTTTCAAGGCTTAATTTGTCAATGTGGGTGTTGTAATTAGCCAATCTCTGTTAGTGAATGGAATGGTGATATTGATTTCAGGTTGATTAAACGTCATATTAATGAGCTCATTAAACTGATATATATAGCGGTATATTCAGATCATTGAAGAAGGTATGCAATATCCTTTCATACCATACTTTCCCCTTTATATCTGGAATGAAAAATACTTTTTGTGACTAACCTTTTTCAAATCATAATATTAGAGTATAACATTAAACATAATACGAGAGTAGTTTGGAAGGTTTTCAGGCTTGACAAAAAAATAATTAGATTTTCAGTTTTTTTTCTCTTTAATGATAATTGTATTTATACCGAAAACTTTTCATTTATTTTAACCCTCAGTATAATAGGATTTGTCAACTCTGTAACAGAAACAGTTCTCTCATATTTGAACTCATTATTTGTCGTCAATCTTCGTCGAGCGAACAATTTCATCAGGTTTGAAAAGAGAAACCAATCGCTGTGGAATCGAATCCAGTAATTTCGATGAATGTGAAATTATTTCAAAGTATACGGCATGAACTTTCGCAGCAACAACTTGAGACGTATGTACATATATATTATGGTGGTGAAAGAGCACTTTTTTTTTGCTCATATATGGAAGTTAAGCCTGAAAAACACTCTTCAATCAATCTAGTAGTAAAGCGTAATACTTCCCGGTGATGGTCCTGTCTTTTGTTCAGGTAGAGTATGAGCACCACAGCACAATAATCTCAAAAGAACATTCCCATATTATATCTGTAGATGAGATCTTTTTCGCTTTTTTCGTACTTTCAAAGCCTGCTCCTACCCGCTATTTGGACTGCTGTTTAGTCTCTGGCGTGAAATGGTGAGTATTCGTTTCATTTACAACAATAAACCATTAAAGAAACTCAGCGGAGCTGTATTTAAGTAAGTGTAAACGTCTTTGAAAAATTTTCAAATGTAGTTTTGGTCGACTATTAAAAACGCGAAATTCAATGAGCGGGAAGATTTTTCATACCTGAAACATCGTGTAAAGTGTAGTGGATGAGATGTTCGTATTGTCAGAAAGCTCGCGTATTTTCAGTTAGCCATTATTTAATACTTCATTGTGGATTTTAATGTCGATTTCATCGGTCTTAACGATTTTTGGGACTCCCGATCGTTCATCAACTTGAATGGATACATAACCACGTTAAAATATACCAACTCAATTTTTCAATTTTTAAAACAAAGAGGAGAACCCTTTAAAGAAGAATCTAAATCTTTAGTATGTACGTCGGAGTTAAACCTTAAAAAAAAATACTTTATAACAGAATAAATTTCAATTTTAACAATTTTTCAGAAAATATTACAAGTTTTTTTTCTTTTTTCGAGCATCAGAAACAAGTGATTAAATGCATACGCCTGAAAGTTTGCAGCACGCTATCTAAATGGACATACATGATAAATATAATCATTTGGCCTATTTGAACTATCTCTGTGTCTGGCTTGAAACTTTCCGAACGACCCCAGTATAGAAAAAAATTAATACTAGTAGATAATTTGAAACACTTTAAAAACTATATTTTCAAAATTGTTTTTGGAATTATTTTAATTATTTTAGGAATAAATTTTATTCCTAAAATTTATTAGTGATCTAATGATATTTTGAAAGCTACAATTTAAAAAAAAAGTTAAGTACAACTACAAGAAAAATTTAACTAAGAAAAATATTTATTTTTAGATAATTTTTATTAATACCAAATAAGGTATTAAGTAAATTGTGTTGGTAGGTATCTACCCACACAACAAAAAAACCATGTGTGTGGATACGTGTGTGTATGTGCATACAATAGGATCACTATATCAGTGATTTTATGTTTTTAAACATAGATCTTATACATATTTTATACATGGGGATGATTAATTTCGAAAAATACAAAGATGAAAAATAATACGGGTGATTCAAAAAGGATTTCAGAAATTTAAAAGCATATAAATATTCATTTAGCTAATTTAGAGATTCGATTGAGCTTTGATTTCATAGCAAAATACATTAAGTTTTGATTCACGTAGTTCATTAGTAACAAATTTTGCCACCAGTGTTGTTAAAAATGGATACATTTAATAGAGCGGAATGTGCTCGCTGTGTGTTTTGTTTTTACGATTTGGAGTCAGTCATACAAATTAATCATGGTTCAATACATTACGGATGACGAAAAAGTTGCTCGGTTGCAATTTTGTGTGAAATTATGGATAGAATTGCAGATAACGATATATTCTTAGACAATGTAATTTTTAGCGATGAGTCAACGTTTCATATCAGTATCAAGGTGGATAACTGCTGAATAATGGGGTAGCGAAAATCTTCATGAACCTTTGCAGCACATTCTTGACAGCCCTAAGATCAGTGTTTTTTGTACCCTAAGCAAATAAAGAATGTGCAATTAATAAGAATGTGCCATTCTTCTTCCAGGAGGCAACCGTAGATCGTATCGTTTATCTGGACATTTTTAAAAATTTTGTAATTCCTCTTATACTTTGATGACCAAGATAGACGCCATTACTATCAGCAAGACGGGGAACCACCTCACTACCGCCTAGAAGTCCCAGATTTTCGTGATTCCCGGCTCTTGAAGGTCCTATTGCACGACTACCTCGCTCCCCAGATTTGACCCCCCTAGATTTTTTTCTTGTGTGGTTTAATTAAAGATTGGGTTTGTTTTCCACCTTTGCCTACTGATCTTATTGAGCTAAGACTTCGAATTAATGCCAAAGCTGCAGAGGTAACGCCCGACTTGCTGATTACAGTCTGAAATGAAATTGATTTCCGGTGAGATGTATGTCGCATTACAAATGGAAGCCGTATCGAACTAAAGTGAATGTTGGGTGACAAACGTTATGTGTTTTGCTATGAAATGAGATCTCAACCGAATCTGTAAGTTATCTCAATAAATTTTTATATGCTTATAAAAATGTTGAGTCCTTTTTGAATCTACCGTATAACGTAACATCAGAAAAGGTATGGAAACGATTTTACGTATAGAGAAATGATATTGTTATCAACTTAGCACGGATTAAATATAAAAATATAAATCATTGATGTAGAAAAATTATTACAAATTATGAATATGAAAATTAAATTCGGTTAATAAACTGTGAAGGAACAGTAATCGGGATTATTCGCTGATTTTTACCCTTTCCATTAAATAACCCCTCAATATAACCAGGAAACATTCATTCGCTCTATTACATGCTACCCCTTCTTCACATCACATTTGATCAGATAACTGTAGAACCAGTCGTTTCTTAGATTTTATTTTAGCAAAAGTTTTCGCAATTGAAAGTTAGAACGTGCAACTAAAGTGATACTACAGTACGGTGAGTTACAAACTTACTATCTCCCTTTAGTTGGGTTAGCAATCTCCGGGGAAAGCGGGATATTTTGTCTTATTCTCTCTCCCTCTCTCGTTCACTCTCTCACACCTTCTCGCTCATTCGCTTATTATCTCTTTCTTTTCCATACATTTATACACAAGCACACTATTAAACGTTTTATGTACTTTCTTTTTCTATTTTCTTATAGCTATCTCTTTTTAAATTTGTAGAATCGGCTAGATTATAAGCTACGTTGAAAGGAATGTTTAAAACTTTCCGGCTTTAGATAATTCTACGACAAAGAAGTATACTCGAAATATATTTGAACGAATTCAACAAATCCGATTATATTTACTAAGAAAAATGTTTTATAAAGTTAAGAATTAAATGAATTAAACAAAAATTAAAAAAATAAAAAAATAATGAGGCATGCTTAACGAAAACTTCGTTAAATAAAAGAGTTGTGGACGATTAAATTCAAATATTTTCTAATGGAATACTATTTGTATTATCAAAATTACTTCCATGTTGCTTTGTCATGGGAAATGTAATTTTTAAATACCAAATTTTTATTTTAGCATAACAACAATTGTTGTATTCATTTTAAATATAATTAATAGTTTACACAAAAAATTCAATATTTTTACGTATACTAACTTTAAAAATTATATATACGACACTTAATACTTAAAAAAATATATTTTTGCAGAGTAAAATAAATTGTAACTACATTATTACGTAAATAACTGGTTTCTTATTAAACCATATCTACCTTTAGCTTCATATTCACCACAAGATAACCAAGAGTAGACTTTAATACATAAATTCTCCTAGGTTACCTTCTCAATTTTTGAAGCCGTTAAAAGAGGGAGTGCTCGAGGACAGCATTCCTGATTTGGTATTAAAAAGGTGGCCGTCTGAGCTTTTCTCGTAATGTGACGGGAAGAGAGGGTCGGTTTTTTTAAAAATAGTGAATGAAGACGTTGTGGCAATTTTTGATTTGGCTCAAAACTGACTTCGGGAGGAAGCTGTTAGAGAGGGTGAGGTCTGTAAATCGGTTACACAAGCTGGGGAAATTGCGGCGAGGTCAAGTAGTGATAGTGAAGGACCATGCAGGGGTTCTTTTGGGAGATCTGAAGTATGATAAATTGGGAAGAATAAGAGATCAATAGAGTAATGGTGGAGGACATGTATTGGATTCTAAAGAGAATTAATGAATTGAAGGTCTCTTATAAATGGGGCGACGACAGATCATCTGAGGTTGATGCCTCAAGAAGGACTCGAATAATTGGTTAGAAGAACGGATAATTAGGTGTCACTTTATTTTGATGAGGACAAGACTTCGAAGCCAGTTAATAAAAGTGGTCATTAGGTTAGCGGTGAGGGGACGGGTACAATTGTTTTTAAATCGGAAGGGATGTCTTATGCTGATCTGTTGAAGACGGTTAAGAGGGAGGTGGACAAGGAGGAATTAGGGGAATATTATCCATCAAGAAGGGATCAAGTGAGGAACTTCATATTAGAGTTAAGGGGTTGAGCAAATATTTGGACTCAAAATACTTCCTTGGGGAACCTCAAATTCAATCTGATAAAGCACAGTACAAACATATTAAAATTTAAAAACAGTTTTGATGTAAATTATTTTAATATAATGAAGCAATGTTGAGGAAGTTTATTTTTTCCCCAATTTTGACAAAAGGAGTTAAAGGCCGGAATTTATCAAACAGATTACTTATATTAATAAATGAGGCTGTATGATACGATACATAATAATAACACTTAAATGAAAAAAGAAAGGAATTTTCTAATTTTCATCTTTAAATCCTGTCCTTAAATTTAATTGATACTGCCTAAATATCTTAAAGATAACATTAAACGTATGCATAAAAAATATCTGGTATATAATTATTTTAATAGAATTTTTATAACACTTCTTTTTTTGTAAGGAAACTGAAGAGGTTATAATAAATCTATAACGGTAAAAATGTAGCTGAAATATAAAGATTTAACGCTGGATTTACGGAATGTAATGTTTGTTAAAATCCACCGGATTGGTCTAGTGGTGAACGCGTCTTCTCAAATCAGTTGATTTGGAAGTCGAGTGTTCCAGCCTTCAAGTTCTAGCAAAGCCAAATTTTTACACGGATTTGAATACTAGATCGTGGATACCGGTGTTCTTTGGTGGTTGGGTTTCAATTAACTACACATCTCAGGATTGGTCGAACTGAGACTGTACAATACTACACTTAATTTACACTCATACACATCATCATCCTCTGAAGTATTATCTGAACTGTAGTTACCGGAGGCTAAACAATAAAAAGAAAGAATGTTTGTTAAACATTATATTACGTATGGTTGTTGGATTACGGTTAATAATGTCTGTAATGATAGCAATCAATAAAGGTGTGTAGTATTAATTTAAAAATAAAATCTCTCACTTTATAGGCTTACAACAAATATTTTGCTCTCCTCTACTTTCATTTCTTGACATATTACCCACTAAATCGCCCTTATATTTTTTTCCCAGTACTAACAACTAAACATATGGTATAGTGGTTAACATGCTAGGATCTGAATCAGTTAGTCTCAAGTTTAGTTGCTCATATGACCTTGCATTTTTTTACATAATTCCACAGATTTAAACTTCCTTTTTACAATATGAAAATTAAAGCTTACATGAGCGCAGATTCTTTATTTATTTTTTCGTTTTAGTAGTTGATATATAATCCTTATCTACGTTATAATTAAAAAAAAAAGAATTTTTTTCCGATATTGTAACGAATCGTTAAATAAGCTGTGGTAATTTTTTTTTTTTTAATTTTGATATTTATTTCAGAAGCGTAAGTCACATTTCGTTAGTTTCAAACTCTGAAATCTAGCTACCATAATTTAGTTGTTACCAGGTTTATTAAAGTACAATTTTTGAAACAATTTTATAAAAAAAAAAATTCGCTGGATGTATTGCATTTTGGTAATTTATTCTTAATCATTTGTCCCTTAAACATACTTAACACGTGCTATATCTTTTTACTTGGTTTTAATATATTCAGTAAATGTAACCATTCCTCGGAGATTTGAAGTTTCCTTAAACGTCTCTAAACATTATCTCTTAACTCACCAGCTCTTTAAGACTAATATTAATTCAGAGAAATGCTATGAAAATTTAATTAAGACAAACATCACTGTGAAAGTTATACAGAGGTATGTGGTAGTGTATCAATTCGATATTTCTGTCTTTCTCATACCGAGATTGTTCATTTCAGATATAACAATTATAGAGTGAACGATGAAAGCATAAATATGTCCTATTGCTCGCATACTTTAGTAGTAAAATTTAATTAAAAATTTTTACTTCGTTTTAAATTTCTTTTTTGTGTTATTTGTTCTGTATAATTGTTTTATTAAGGTTAATTATGAAAAAATAACACGCGATATTAAATCGATTTTCCAAATTGGCTGTCTTCGGGAAAAATATCAGAAAATAAGTCTGGTAAGTAATAAATTTATCGTCAGAGTGAGCGATAAAAAAAATATTTTTACAGCTTTTTAATTCACTTATGTAAAGTCGTAATAAATGACTAAAGCTTCAGATGAGCATTATTAAAAAAAACCTAAATTGAAATTTTTAAGTAATTTAGTACCTTGATCGAAATACAAATACAAGATTCGATTCAAAATACACAAATTTTTCATCTTATTTTTTCTGAGTACTTCGCATTGCTTCAATGTATTTAAGTTTTTTTGTAAATTAAGGAAAGGTAAATTAAGGATTCCAAACTCTTTTAGAACCTGAACACTGAATACTTGCATAACCTAGGGTTTTAAAGGAATTCTAGGGTTTTAAAAAAATTTGCATATATATCATTTACAATTAATAAACATATAGAATATCAATTAAATGCTAAAATTTGAAGTTAAAAAACTTTTAATTGATGGAATATGCTTTAATTAAAATACAAAATAATTAATTTTTTATTTAAGAGAAATGTTTATACCATCTTGAAAAAGTTTTTCTTATACACAAAAATTATATTTTTCAACAATTATTTGTAATATTTATTTAAAAAATGTCCTTAAAGTTAAAAACAAAAATTGTACAGTTCTGCGCAAGAAGACAGTTTTATTTTGTTACCTTTTGAAAAGTATCAAATTCATTCTAAAATTTTACAAAAGAAAAAAATAACCTTTGATCTATAAAAAATAGTTACGCGACAAAAAAGCAATAAAATAAAGATTAAAAAATAAAAATAAAAGGTTCAACTCAATGTATAAGCGCTTATGAAAAATACTCCACTACACATAAGCTGAAATCTTGTTTTGATATTAAACTAAGCATAATTCAAGAAAAACACAACCAAACTTAATCAAATTGTTACTTGTACAACTTTAGATTTTTATTTACAAAATACAAAATACCTATATTTTAAAGAATTTTATCCGGCAGTTTTGGAGATTTTCGAGCCAAGATATTTTACGTAAACCTATACCCGATTTAAAGTAAATGATTTTTTCGTACTCTTCATATTTCAAATCGTAAAGAGAAAATTCATTTCCATCCCTTACTCACACCTTGCGAATGAAGTAATACCGTACTTTTCTTCAAAACGTTGGTAAAAATAAATAATATACAGAATGTATCACAATGATTTCCCGGGATTTTCATAACGTGTTCTACACGTGAAAATAATGAAAAAATTATATAATAAACATATGTCCCAAAATTCTTCGTTTGCGAGTTACGGCTAGTGAAAGATTTCGCCCGGATTTCAGCTACTTCGGTGAACTGAGGTCGTACTGAAATTTTTAGGACATTAATGATTTCTTATAATTTTTGACCTGAAAATCGAATGAAATAGGTTTCAGAAGCGTATCTGCAGTAGTTTTTGAGAAGTCTGGGGGGAAAACCAATAAGTTTTTTTCCTGTTTAGACTCCGGGAATCACCGATAGGTATTACCTCAGAGGATGAATGAGGATATATGTGTGAGTGTAAGCGAAGTTTAGTCTTCTACAGTCTCAGGTCGACCGTTTCTGAGATGTGTGGTTAATTGAAATTCAATCGCCAAAGAACACCGGTATCCACGATCTAGTATTCAAATCCGTATAAAAGTAACTGCCTTTTCTAGGATTTGAACGTTGGAACTCTCGACTTCGAAATCAGCTGATTTGCGAAGACGCGTTCACCACTATACCAACCCGGTGGTTGAAAACCAATAAGTTGTGGTAAAAACCCGGTTTTTTTTTCTTTGACGTACAATAAATTTGTTAACTTGGTATTAAACATATAAAATTTCAAAAAAAAACTAGTAGAGAATTTTATTCTGAACAAAATGGTATAAGATAAGTTGAATAAAACAAAGAAAAGTTAGAAAAATTCGAATCTTATTTACAAATAGAACACTAACGTGCATTTATACGTACGTGTATTTATTTGTACGTATTATAGTTTATAATAAATTTTCAAGAATAAGCCCTCCATTTTCATCACATTTCTTGCAAGCTTTTGTACTGTTTTTTTACTATTTTTATTTCTTCGGAGGTATTCTTAAGTATCTCAGCCCCATCCAGCATCTACAATGCGGACAATTAATCCCTCCGGAGAATATATTTTGTTTTGTATGAAATATTTTTCATCCGTTTCCAAACTAAAAAAAATTAAAAGTAGTTTGATCAGGTAATCTTGATGGCCTGGAATGTCGAATTCCATGACTCATTTCTTTGAAAAACCCGGGAGAACTTCGAGATACACTCTGTATAATTCATTTCTTTGCAAATAAATATTCATCTAGTTTCTAAACTTTTCTGACATACGGTTAGAGTTTTTTAACATAACAGAAAACTGAGTTATTATTATTATTAATAATAATAATAATAAAATCCTCCTTCCGCACAAAAGAAAAATCACTTAGCAACAGTTTAATAATATTTTTAATAAGCAATAATCATTAATATCGATAGTTTTGAAAATAGAATCTCAAAAGTAACTGCAATAAGTTGTTTTATTTTGTGTTCTGTAAAGTTTACTTTGGTGTGATACTTGAGGCTTATTTAAAAAGTTAAATTTGAGAAAATATAGATTGAAATTACTTAAAAGAGAATAAATTTGCGTTCAACAACACGAATAGTAGAGCCTCAAACACACGTTGACGTATTTGTTTTAATACCTAAAAGAATGAATATTAAATTAAAAGATTGAAATTTGAGTAGATAAATAAAAGAATATTTCAAGTCAAATACGAAAGTAAGCTCTTAATATTTCATTATAATATTTAATTAAGGCTAACTCAATTATGATCGCACTTCAATAATAAAAATAAATTAGGTTGTAAATGTATTTACAAATTCAGGGTTGTATTTACAATTTTTTTTGTTGAATGTATCAATTCTCTTCCAGGCAGCTGGGACTCGGCCTCTTGTTGAGCCACAAGGGAGTCCCAGCCCAATCATTGAGGGTGGGACACCTAGGCGGCCCACCCTTCCTGGTTGGGGCTGTCCAAAGCCTAAAGTCATCACAAGAGTGAAGAGGACAGTTCATTTCCGAGCGCCGGCCCTGCAGCCAAGGCTCCCAAGAGCGAGACCACGGGTATTGCAGTGCGAACATTTAGCCGCCATTGGAGAGTCCTACGGAGATGCCCCTCAGCTCCAGAACTGACCACATCGTTCCGTCTGTCAGAACCGCCGCAGGTCCCCGCCCCGGTACCCTGTACCCAAACATCGATACAAACGTTTATCGTCGGATCTCCTGGACACCCGGCAAGACACACAACCGATTCTAATTCTAATTTTAGCTAAACTAATATTCAGTATATCTTAATATACTGAAACTCAGGTTTCAGTATTTCATTATTATGGTCTAAGGGTCTTATATTTGATAAATATTAAATTATTATTACTTAAGACCAAAACAATAAACTTAATTTACCTAAACAAAGATAGAATACTTAGTAAATCTGTCTTTAATTTGAAATTTAATGAAGTCATTGTCATTTTATATTGCTACAGCACAATAGCCTGTAATACTGTTATTAAATTACTATTACACCACCGTAATTTGGCGTATGTGTTGGGTTAAACTGTTACCCATCAAACAATAAAGATGACTAAAACTGTTTTGTATAAACGAATGGAATTGTTTTGTAATATTATAATTAATAAAACCTTATTAAAGTAAACACTGTTGAATTATATTTAGTTCAAATCACTAATAATTTAATTAAGATAGTTTATTAATAAATAGCCGATTTTGAAGATATAATGGTTAGTCATCCCAATTTTTTTTTCATCGTACTATCATGTTACATTTGTAACAGACAGCCTTTCAACACATTTTCCATTTTTTATATTTTCTTCACATCACTAATGTCACTCTTACTTTCCCATTTAGCGATATAGTAGCGAACTCTACATTCAGCGATGTAGTTACAACTCTATTGTTATCTATCCAGTTTGGGCATATGCGGTTACCATCTGAGATTACTTCTACATATGAGGCACTGATGCCGTTAAATTTTCAATTTAAAAAATCAAGGGGGTGAGGTTATAAAACAAGGTAGTATCTTAGTATCTTAAGATTTCGCCTAATTAAAGTCATATTTTTCTTAAGCACATTTGTTAATAATTAAAAAAATAACATTTGCAAAATCGCACTCCCACCCCAAAAAAATGCTCAAATTACTACTATGTTGTGATGTCACAGGTGAGCGGTAGAATAAAAAAAAAAGAATAATATTTAAATTGTAAAAAAGTAGTTCGGTCAGGCTGGTTCTCGATTGACTCGGTACCTGGTGCGTTAAGATTCATGTTCAAGTGCCTCAAAACTCAAAAGAACGATAGATAGCTCGACAAAATCCGTAAATACATTGAAGAAATAAACGTCATTGTTAATACAAGACTGGCATACATTTCGAAATAAAATCTGGAAATCCAGTGGGTTTCAAGAACTTATAAAGCAAATCAACAACAATTTGGCATTATTTTAGGAGGAAAAACAGCTTCATTCACGAAGAATAAAAAATGATAGTAGTAAAGACATTAAAATGACAAGGTCCATAAATTGCGCAAATAAAAAAAAAATAATAGATTTCACTCCTATTAAGTAGTACGGGTATGGAATAATTCATGTTTTTATCTTTACGTACTACGTTTTTACAAAAAAAAAAAGAGAAGAAAGTAATAATTAACTAATAAAAAGTCCAAACAATTTGCTATGATTTTTGTAAAGTACATATTTTCCTTTTTTTTACTTGTGATAAATTAATTCACTACACAGAAGCTTGTACGTGGGAATATGGAAATATAATTTTTGTTGGGTATAAAAATTGTCATATTAACCGTGATTCGAAAACGGTGCCCTCAGATGAAAGGTTGAGATGCTACCTTTAGATAGAATTTTAGGATTTAGATAGAATTTTTTTATTTTTAATTTTCTTTATACAAATTGACAACTATACATTAGAAAAAAATTATATTCCTTTTATTTTCAAAATATATTTATATTTTTAGACAATATATATTTATTCTCATTACATAATACATAAATTCTATCTCTGAAGAATGTAAAGTTTTCGTTTTGGTAAATAATAATAATCAAAAATTAATGACAACAAAAAAGGTTAAATGTTTCAGTAATTAATATTATTATATATTATAACTATTATTCAATAACGTAATAAAGGAAGTGAAAATACATAAATTACAACAGAAAGAGAAGTAACAAAAGAAAAGCTGTAGGTTTCCATTACGATATATTTAATTATAAATATCGAATCTTAATAATAAATAATCTCTATTTAGAAAACTACTAACCAACCAGAAAACTGTAGTTGTAAGAAACGGAATTTTAAATTAATTTTGCCATTAATGTCGATAAAAATACTTCTATTGCCATGATTTTGCTTTGTCATATTTTTCAGTGCTTATTAACAGAAAACAGTTAAAATTTTATGTAAACTATAAATTAAAATAGACTATAATCTTAAAATGGTTCTTATAAAAAATTCAATTACGATCCGTTTAGTTTTACTATTTTGTAAAATTTATAATAGTTTTACTGTAATAGATTTTAAGATGTTATTTTCACATAATATTGAAATATGAAGTAGTAATGTTAAGTATCACTATTTCATGTGCTGTAATTGCATCATCATTCTCGGTGAATTATTGTTACTTTATGTAACTTTTAAAATTTATTGTTTAATTAAACTCTCTACGGAGACATTATTTTATTAAGCAATTAACTTTTAAAATTTTTTAAACAAGTATTTTACAATTTTTTCTACTACTTCCCGATATTATCCGTTAAAAAATCCATTTTAAATTGAATCTACATAAAAAAATTTATTTTTTAATTAGGAGAGAGCATTATTAAAAATAAGTAATGTAGATCTGTCCTGAAAACTCCTTTATTTCTTTACAAGAAAAAAAACACATTTTATTTAATTTAAATAATGTAAAAAAGTGCATTTAGATTAAATCACAGTCTACGTGGCAGAGTGGTAACGTCTGTCTTTCATATAGAGTCCTGGATACGAATCCCAGTAAAGCATGGCATTATATTTCACACGCTACAAAAAATTAATTTAATTATCAACTATTTGCAGCTGTGACAGGATATTTATTTATGGTAAGGTTGTTTTTATAACATGTTTTATATATTTACTTCCTTATACGAAGTAAAGGAAGTATTGACAAGTAACGAAATATCAATTTTAACCATCCCTGAATCCGTTTTAACTACTTTCAGCGTGACATCAGTACGTATTTGCGTTATGTATCTCGCATAACTCATAAATGATTAGCCGTAAGATGTTGAAATTTTGGATTTAGGACTGTTGCAATATCTATTTGTGCACCTCCTCTTTTGATTGCAATCGTCGCCTGAACCAAAAGTCTCCAAAGAGCCGAAAATTCAAGAAAATCTGATTTTTTACTTTTCTTAACTGTAGTAATAATCCCTTATTGAGAGCTTTTCAACAATTTATCATAAATGATACTTTTCATTGAATCAAAAGTTACAGGGGAAGGCACATCGCTTCGAATCAGACTTCATTTTTTTTTTTTTTTTTAATTAAAAAATATTGATTTATTAATGATTATTAATCTGTGTAAAAAGCTTTATACGATACAAAATAATTCATCGACGTGACTGTACGTATGTATGTGAAAATATTTTTTGAAATAAGAAAAATAAATTATTATAATCATAATATATGATAAACAATAAAAATAACTAGCAGATCCAACACACAAGCATCAAGTTTGAACTCGCTCACCACTGTGACTTACTACATATGCGCGTATGAAGAATACACAAATACAAATTCAACATAATTTAAAATTGAGGTAGTTTTCTGTTGTATTTTAAATTGAGCATAACTTACTAACAACTCAATCAATCTTCATCAAATTTTCACATGCTCAACTTCAGATGCACTATTACATCATATCTAAATCTCAAAGAAATAGATGTAGTTATGGAAATTTTTGAGCCACTATATTTTATTTTTTAATGCTATTTTCCAAATTCACCTACTTCAAAAAGTAAATAAAATATATTTTCCACAATCCCATCATGCGATCGTAAAAAGAACTTACTGCTGTAGAAATTTCAGATTTTTGCCACCTGTTCCATATGTAGTTTTTGGGCCTCAAAAAGGATACATTTTAGAAACCTTACGATTTGGCAGCTATTTTTTTTTTTTAATGAAGGACACTCGGTTACATTCCATTTTTTTTTTCTAAGTAACTAAGAAGTAAAGTATAAAAAACAGGTCTATTTCTCTAGGCCATTCATTATTTATTTTGGGCCCAAAATTTAAAAAAAAAAAAAAAAAAAAAATGAACATCAGTAAACAATACAAGATTTCGTTATGTAACAAACTGAATTTTTAGAACACTATAAAGAGATCTCTCTTTAAAGATTTTTTTACGCTGTAAAATATAAAGCCTGCAGTTCATGGAAAAGTGACGAAAATTTTTTTTCCTGTTCGCGAGCTAGAAAATAGCCTATTCTTTATGAACATTTTTTTTAAATAAAAAAAAAATATTTTTTGGCCACTACAAGTTGAGTACTTATCATCTACCAAATATCTTCAAAATCAAAAATAGTGACGCACTGATCATTTTTTGAATTAAAATGAAATACCCCAATAGCAGTATCTTTACTCGTTTCTTTCTTAAATTTATATATATATATATATATATATATATTTATTATTATTATTATATATTATTTATTTATATATTTCTTCAATTATACTTTCTTAACAAAAATTACTTGTAATTACGCAACAGATTTCCTTATTTAGATTAAAAAAATCCCTTTCGGCACGCCGGAAAGCGGAGGTAGATTTTACCGGTGCTAAGTAGAAGATAAACGTGATTACCACCTTTAAGTTAAGAAAAACTTTAAATTTACTCAACACGACAATGGTTGCATGTGAAAATAATTTCACATGTTTATCATATCACATGCCCCATCTTCTTACAATTCCAGCAACATTTTCACAACATCCCTTGCCGTAAATGTTGGTCATATCAAAAAATATTTCAGATAAAAGTTTTAGGTAATGTTTACAGGACTAACGAACAGTTTAAAACCATTCGATACTGTGCCTATTAAGGGAGGTATGTTTCTTTGTTTTCTAAACCCCATTTTTTCCAACCCCTGCGCCAATGGTTGGTGATATCAAACTTTACTGAGATAAGTTTTAGGGTCTTATCCAAAAAATAGTAAGAAATTTAAACGAATTCGATGCTTTAATTAATATTTTTTTTTCTCGAAAAAGTCTACATTTCCAACCCGATGGTCCGATTTTACCCATTAACTAACTCAACCGAGATTTTATATTATATTTTATGTATCAATTTGAAAGTGATTGGCGAAAAATTACGGTTGTTATCGTGTTCCCAAGAGAGTGAAATATATATAAACTTTTAACTGTCGGTGGTTTTGGGGTCTGGAGGATGTGAAACGTGAAGATATGACGAAATTTTCCGGAAGTCGAATTATGGTAAACATAGGTAGCTTTCTTATGAAATCTACCTAAAAAACAAACAGAAGAATTCAATATTTAAGAAAAAAGTCATTCTTGATTTACTTTATAGATAATGGTTAAAATACCATTGAATGATAAAGGCTAAAATGGTCGAGAATAAAAAGTTAATATAAAATAGAGATAATACAATATATTTTTAATTCTTTATACATGTTTTATGAGGACATGAATTCGAGTAAATTTAAATAATAATCAGTACAAACCTCTTTAATAAAACTAATTTTTTTTAGTTTTAGTTTAGCTTTAGTTTTGTTTTTATTTTAGCAAAAATTTCTGTAACGAAAATAAATTGCATTAGTTAAAAGAAAAATAATTACGGCGATAAAATATTATAAAATATAACAGAAATTTTTTGTCTTTATTAAATAATGAGTTATTTTGTTACAAATTGCACCCATGAGTGTCACAAAATTTATACTTAATTTTTAAATGAAAAATCTTGCTCGGTCTGCACAAGAAGACCGACTTTTCGTTAATTTAATTAATATTCTAATATCTTTTTTTTTAATTTGGTTTTAATATTACTAACAATAAATATCCGCGATACCGCGGATAAAGAAACGTCAACGATTTAGCTTGTAGCATCATAACGAACCATGCTTCCAACTTGCCCCGCCTCATCATCAAATTCTAAAATGAACAACTTCAGATATATTACTACAGCTTATCTAAATCTTATTAAGTGATTTTGAAGACTTTTGAGCCGCAAAATTTTATACAGAGGCCTATATAAATATATAAGGAAACCCCAATTTAAGTGAATGGTATCTTTGTACTTATACCTCAAAACGTAAATAAAATTCATTTTCACCCACCACCGTACTTTTGTTTAAAATGTTGATTAATTACTAACATATATTATTATAAAAAAAGCATTCAGTTAATTTCATCATCATTTAAATTTAAATTTCAACGTATAATATATACGTAACTATTATTAATTTATTCTTGTTAATAATCAATTGGAATAGCAAGTTAGGAAATTGGATTTCAAATTAATTTCAAGTTTTAATTATAATTAAAATCAATTAGAGTAGTAAGATAAATTAATATAATTAATTTGGAATTTAATCAATGCAACATTGTTTAATTAATTAAACAATATAAGTTACGTAGATTTTAATTATATATTTATACAATAGTACACAGTTTTATTTTAATCAAAACTTTCTGATAAATATTTGATAAAAGGAACATATAATAATAATAATAAAAATCAAATGTAACTCCAAGATAATACTTGAATGAAAATTGTATGAGCAGCTGGGCCTGGATGTTTGCTTGCAGCTGTGCTGATGGAAACAAAATGTCAATGCAGAATAACAGTTATAACAACTTACTGTTAGCAAGCTTCTACTAGAAAAAGAGTTTGGACCAATAGGCGCCAATATGATATTTGAAAACAAAATTTCAGACGTCTTGTATCCCAGCCAAAAGATGTAGTTATATGAACTGTATGTTCATATAAAATGAAAATAAATTTTGTCTTAAGAAACAAAAAGAAAATGTATAACAATTTTTAACTTCAAAAATAGTTGAGTAAAAAATAAAAATTTAAACACGTTTTATATATAGTGATTATCCACGTTAAATATAAACTAATTCTATTGATGTATATTTTTAATTCGATTAGAAAAGTAAAATAGACTAATCTATAAGTCGCAAGAGTAGTTTTAACAGTTAATGAACCTAATATAGCTATTCTAGTTGCGTTATATAATTTTCGATACGTTTGGAGGCGTAATATCTGGCTTCGTAAACAGTAAATATACAAGTGGTTTTACAGTAAATATACAAGTGGTTTTTAATTTTTTTCCATTATTGTTTTGCAATTTATATAATTTTTTTCCATTACTAAAATTTACTTAAAAAATCTGAAATAAAACTAAAAAAAAAGAAAAATACTATTTTTGTCTTTTTTTTTAATGTATCGCTAGTATTAAGTTGATAATAACTTTGTACAAAGTTATTATCAACAGTTGTCAAACATAAAAATGACAGTATTTACTCCAATCTATTGATTTTCATCCCATATTTCTCAAAAACTACTGCAGATTAGGTTCTGCGAAATATTTCATTTAATTTTTCTGGTCAAAAAGGATAAGAAATTACAACCTTAATTAATAACGTATTAAAAGTTTCAGTACGACTTCATTTAATCGAGGTAACTGAAATCCGAGCAAAATCTTTCACTAGCCGTAACTCACAAATGAAGAATTTTACGATATATGTTATATGTTATATTTTACGATATATCATTTTCACGAGTACAAAAGGCTACGAAAGTCTTGAAAGGACTTCTTGATACATCTGTATGTATATATATTACGGTACCTTAAGACAAAAGTGGAACGTGTGAAGGCGAGTTGGGTACATAACAAATTTCAATGCATGTACGTGAACTCAGTTTCGAATATGTTAAAACGAGGCTAGGATTTATAATGTAGTGGTGAAATAATAGTTACATGGTTTGCTGTAAAAATCGCAGTAAGGGATGAAGATTAATCAATGAAAATTTTGATTAAACTTTTTTTTTAATGCCTTTATGTACAGTCATTAGCGGCTGAAGTAACACTATCATGTAGAATCAGCATAGACGATTAACAACAAATACATAAATCACACACAAATCACTAAATCGTATTATAAGACGTTTTATCCCTTCTTTTGGTTTAATAGATATTTCATATCTGAACCCAAGTCAAAGTTTTTTCGAATGGTTTTTCTAACACGAAATTGAATCGTTGTTGTAATAATTGGAAAAAATTTTCATAAATATATGTATATCTGTAAGAACTATATATATAGAAGCACGTATATATATATATATATATATTTTTTTTTTTATTCAATTCTGATTGAATAGTTTATTGGGCCACCAACAACTTAATTCATATTGAATAGAGAAAAAAATAAAATTCTATGATTCAAGTAAATGAAACTGAAAACGCGTGAGTGTGTGTGTGTGTGTGTGTGTGTGTGTGTGTGTGTGTGTGTGTGTGTGTGTTCTTAAATAGTTTACGCTATGGCAACATATTGTCAAGATGTGGTACACCAGACAATGGAACATTTCAGGTGCGGTTAAACCGAGGCAACATATTTCAACAAGGCATGTTTCATAATATGCACAATGTGTATTGATGATGTAATGTGTATATAATGACACGATGTGTGCAGAGTATGAAGTTTACTGATGGAAGATCAACCTTAGGAAATATACGAGTCAAAATTTAATAAAATTTATTTCCTAAAAAAGAATATATCTATCCAAATTTCGTGACTGTAGGTTTAACTATTGCTATATTTAAAGCAAAATAGATAAACTAAACAAACATATCTACCCATAAGTATAGAACTTTATTAAGGAAAATTATATTTTTGTATATTTAAAAAAAATATTTTTGTAATAATGGATGTCAAATTATTGAGAAATGAAGACACACAGGACTGGGATAGTAACAAAATTTACCACGCGCGAGCGTGCACACACAAATGCGCGTGCGCACACACTCATACACTATAATATATTGTCTAGTTAATGTATAGTTTAATAGAAATAATAAAAAAATTTAAAAGTTTATCATTGGATAACATTCTAAAACAATTATTTTTCTTTTTGATTTATTGGTTTTTAGTTTTAGTCATTTTAAAACACTGGAAAAATATTTTTAATATATTTTAAAAACTATGTACGTAAACTATTCTTTTATCAAAAAAACTTTTTTAAAATAATTATTCGAATTCTGTACAGTAAATATCCGGATTAATAATCCATAATAATATAGGAAACAGAGTTGGAATTTGTTGATACTATACATTATTTATTAGGATTTATTTTTTACTATCAGCAATTCAATTTTTATGAATGCAATTTCAAAGTATTCTTATGAAACATTTGTCTTTAAGTTATACAACTTGTAATTTCTTACAATTTAAGCTTAATAATTGAAGAGGATGGTTATGAATTTGGAAAGTCTTTGTTACTTTCATATTGAAAATCTACGTTTTAATAAGACAAATATCAAAAGATGTGTCTTAAAATATAGTATTTATGTATGAATTTAAAATATACAAAACACCGATCAGTTTCAATGCGATTTTTGAAATATTATTGCCACTATTATTAATTATTATTTTTGACGGTCAGAGAAGCTATTACTGTTTTTGTTTAATTTATTTACATCTTTTTATAAGTAATATGATAAACTTCATTAATTATTAAATTTAATGTTAAAAATTTTATTTTTTAATAATGAGATTCTATTGAGATAGATTTTTTTAACTTTAAAAAAAATGAGAAACGAAATTAAAAAAAGCTTTTTGTTTATACTTCACTGTCTTTCTTATTTAAAAAAAAGTAAATTTCCTTTTTTTAAATAAAATTCAAGCAATAATTAATGTTCCTCTGGTAATATGAATCTGAAAATCATAATAAACGTTTTAACTCTATAAATAAAAGCATTAATAAAATTAGTCCTACAGCTACCCTGTAAATGAAGTGTCGATGAAAATAAAGTATTAAAACTTAAGAAACATAATTTAATCACCAAAAACATCTACAATAAGAAAATTTTCTCCAAGATCGTGAAAATACGACACTAAAAAACCATAGTAAGACCAATTATCTTATATTCCACTGAAAAATTACGCCAAACCAACCTCAAAATTTGCTAAAAATGGAAAGAAGAAGGAGGTATACCTAAATTAAGTAGACCTAGAAACAGAGAAAAGGAAAAAAACTTAAATTTCTTGAAGTATATAATCAGGGTGGACCGAAACAGATTAAATAAATAAATCTTTGACAAGCTGTGGAACATGAAAAACAAATCAAATTACCTAAAATAGATAGAGAGAGCTTTAAGAAGAAGACTGCTATGTTAGACATATCTTCCGTAAATTATTCAATTTTCGTATCGTAAATTATTCAAGAATAATTTACGAAAAAGAATAACTGTTCTTGTGAAAAAGATAAAACAGGAAAAGATAAACAGGAATAAAATGGTCAGAAGAGCGAAAACGAAACCACGCCGATATAAGAAACTGCTAAAATATTAGAAATATTATTTATTCTAACCTGAAAAATTGTTGTTTTCTTTTTAGACGCCATTTTGTGATTTTCAAAAAAAAATTGTTTCTCAGAAACGGGTAAACCTACTTTAATTAAATTTGGCAAATCTTGTTCAACAAAATAAAATGTACTTCAAAAATGTTAAATTGCGGCCATATTTACTATTTGATTAAATAGTAATATCAATATCTTTGGAATTAATTGTTTGATAAAATTTATACTCATTACAAAATCCATTTAAGCATTTTATTTTGAATAAAATGATACCTCATTAGTAAAAATCCGTCGACAAACAATCGAGTTATTGCGTACAGTTAACCCGGCAGTACGCTTCCACATCGTAATGGAAGCTGATAATTTTTTTCTTGTTTTTATTTCCTCTACTAATAATTATTAATAATAGTAAATTAATAAATTATCAACTTGCATTAACGGTAATTTATATTAACCTTATATATATATAAAACGCTAAATATATTTGTTTAAAATAATGTTGATTAAATGTTACCAGATATATGCAATCCAATTACCAGTTTTAAGTGAACAATTTAAACCTTAATTTAAAACAGAGTAAAATAGTATTACTTCGTTAACTATGTTAATATTACATTGCCCTACGTTTCTATTTCTAATGTAATTTTATTTTTAATGATTCTGTTGGATACTATACGAGTATATAGTAGACCTGTTCAATTATATTTGTTACTGCGCATAAATTAAATTTCTTTTTCACAAATATGTTGCAGAACAATTATTTTAAATAATAATTAAAACATGCTGTTGTCATAGTAAAATTAATTTCATTAAATTCTTTGCATATCAGTTGTCATATCATTATTGTCATATCAGTTACCATTTTATATAATACTTTGAATTTAATTTTTAATTGAATATAAGCTGATGATTATTTTTTTCAGATTTATATATTTTTAAATGTTTTATCTAACTATATCAAATTGGCATTGTAACTATTATCGAATAATTCGTAAAACGCTGAAGAAACTGCATTACAGTGTTACATTTTAATAAAAAGTTAGGAAATTTTGTAATTGTATAAAAAGTGGAATCCTTCTTAAATTTTTTCATACTTTCAGAATATCTGAATTTTACGCACAATACCAAATTTTTTTTAATAGTTTCTGTTAAAAAATTTGCCGGTTACTAGCACTTACAAAAGCATTAAAATTCCAACTAATATAAGCTTTAAACTATGATATCTTTATGCATTTTTTTTTTAGCATGTTTTGTTAATCTTTTTTACCATATATACTCTCTATAGAGAAATTATTTATTTTTAAATTATAGTAAAAAGCCGAAAATTTATACATCACATACCGGTAATTTGGTAAAATCAAAAGTTAATATAATAGTTAAAAGTAATGCTAAATATATATTTTTGTTCAAAATAATAATCAGCAAGTATTATACAGAATGGTAACTATAGAAATGCAAAGAATTTAATGAAATTAATTTTACTATGACAACAGCATGTTTTAATTATTATTTAAAATAATTGCAGTTGTGAAAACGAAATTTAATTTATGCGCAGTAACAAATATAATTGTTCAGGTCTACTATATACTCGTATAGTATCCAACAGAATCATTAAAAATAAAATTACATTAGAACTAGAAACGTAGAGCAATGCAATATTAACACAGTTAACGAAGTAATACTATTCTACTCTGTTTTACATTTAGGTTAAAACTGTTCACTTAAAACTGCTAATTGGATGGCATATATCTGGTAACATTTAATCACCATTATTTTAAACAAATATATTTAGCGTTTTATATATATAAGGTTAATATAAATTACCATTAATTTTGCCCATTTTATTGCAGATTAAATTTAAGCAAGAGGTTTGTTGGTTAATGTAGTTAAATATTTTATATAGATTGAAGAGAATAAAATCGTACGTAGTTAATAATGTAAAATTACAATAAAATATTTGAAGTTAATTTAATTAGATCATTAGAATATGTAAAAATATATACATGCTTTCTTTTTTAAAAAAATATAATATTACGTATTGTAAAAAATATTTAAAATAAAAATATTTAATTCAAATAAAAGTAAAATCTACCGGGATGTTTTAGTCATATTTAACAACTCTGTTTTCAAATAAAATTTTAAGATGTTCTCTCAAAGATCTACATGTCATCAATTCCGAGTTCCACAAGGTTGCGATCTTGGACCAATATTGTAAATTATGTTTATCACTGAGCTACCGCGTATCGGTACAGCTACGTTTCCTATTTTGGTGATGATCTTGTTATCTATGAAATATACTTGGAAGTTTCATAATTGTTCTTCTATATCATTCTAGAGATATTGTTAACGATGTATAAAATAGAATTTAGTGAAAGTTATGTATTGGTATAATTTTCCATAAACATTTTTTAATAAAAACATAATTTTGCAAGATATTTTTAGGTACCTTTTTATTATCATTTTCTGTTTAGCCTCCGGGAATTACCGTTTTGATGTTACTTCAGAGGAAGATATGTATCCTCTGAAAGTATCCTCTGAGTGTAAATGAAGAGTAGTCTTGTACAGTCTCAGTTCGCCCATTACAGAGATGTGTGATTAATTGGAACCCAATCACCAAAAAACACCAGTATGCACGATTTAGTATTCAAATCCGTATAAAATGAACTGCCTTTACTAGGACTTACTAGAGTTTCAGCGCTCAGAAACTCTCGACTTCCAAATCAGTTGATTTGGGAAGACGCGTTCAACACTAGACCAACCCGGTGGTTTTTTTAGGTCTCCTGGGTGTATCTAACTCAACAACTCATATGGAATATTTATTTAAAAGAAAAATGGAACATCGAGACCATGTAATGCACGTATATAGAATTAGGTTTTGCACTGTCCCTAACGACTTACCTAAGACGAGATAGCTTGTTTTTTTATGATTTTATTAACCGTGATATATATCTTGTGCAGAAACTCGTATTATCTGCCTTACAGAAGACCATATAACATAATCTAATGTGACGCATACATAAAGAATATTAGGATTCCCAATGACCCTACCTACCCGCTGGATGACGAAAAATTTTTTGTCAATTTTCAGACCGATATTTTGTATCTAAAAAGAGTTTTTCAACACCGTGGTACCATCGTGAAAAACAGATGCGTCGATTGGAAAAAAGTTATGCGCGTTTATTCTATTATATATAAAGTTTATATATTTTTATTCTAAAATACGAAGATGCATTTGGAAGTATTTTTCATCTAAAATGGTACCTAAAAATTAAGTAATAAAGGTATTAGTTTTGAATACAATAATATGTATATTCTTATTTTCTTAAGGACTATAATGAACGTCTGAAAGAAAATTGGCTTTGAAATTTATCTTGGTCTTATTGAAGAGTATAAGACATAAAATTAAATCACAATTTTAATAAATTTCGTTCAAAATCTTTTGCGTTTTTCAAGATCCAGTTGACATTTGAAACTTTTAAATGTAATGTGTACTTAATGTGTACTTGCATCATAAGTAACTATGTATTTTTATCATAATTCAATTACTGCTGTATGCTGTTTGAAATTATTCGCCGCCATGTTGAATCAGATATTTTTATTGAATAATAAGGTGGAACTGGATACATGATTTTAATGGGAAGATTTATGACAAGAACGATGACTAGTTTCGATAAATGTCTTCGTTTTTGAGGTTTAAGCCGAGAAAATTCAAATTATAATACATTTTATAAAAGCACTTACATTTAAAACAGGTTATGGTTAATAATATTTTTTCGTAATTATAAATATTATTCATTAATTTGTAACTTGTATATGCGTAAATCTTATTTTTATTAATATTGTATCTTACCGCTTAATTCGGCTTAATACGAAAAAACTATGTATTAATAAACCGAGGTAAAACGCCCCGTAATAACTTTTATATTTTGTAATATACTTCAGAATTACATCCAATAACAATCTTTAAACCTTAATGTTGAAATTAATAGCTAAATAACAGCGTTCACAATAAAAAATAACACTAACAATAATACATAATAACTAATAATTTGCAATACCACTTCCAATTAAATGGCTCGGTCAACTGATATTATTTACTTTATCACAATATTTCATTTTAAAATTTAATTAAAATATTCTCGGTCCTAAATTCATGTTTTCCATTCAATTTAACATTCCAATTATTTTATGATTGGATGTAATTCTGAAGGTAATACAAAATCAATTCTCTTACGGGGCGTTTTAGCTCGTTTTATTACCATTGCGATTTTTTCGTTATTGTAACTTTGATTTTTTATAACTCAAAAACGAAGCCATTTATAGAAAAAAAAATGTTTTTTTTTACCATCATTTTTGTCGTGAACGTTTACATTAAAATCATTTATCACGTATCCACCTTTGTATTTAAAAGGAAGGTTTATTTCAATATGGCGGATCCAAGGTAGCGGACAAAAACTTCAAAACAAAATAAAATAGTAATTTTGAAACTATATAGATCCGCACTTGTTTCTACCGTTTAGTATTCCTGTTTTGAAATGTGTAATTGTTTCCATATTTTAATATCACTCTGTATATTCAGAAAGAAATTAAGAGAGAATATAAAGTATTTCCTGCTGTTTATTTATTTACTTTATTTATTTATTACTTTATTTTTACTTTCATTTTAAATGAGACTACAAGACAATCCAAAAGTAAACTTCAAAAACTTTCTTTAAAAGTTTGAATTTGTTGAGTACCGGAAAGTTCCTATTTAAGAAAGTAAAAGTTTAAAAAAGATTTAAAAAAGTAAAAAGTATTTTATTTAAGGACTGGGGAAGGGGTGATATACCCATATTATTTATTAAAATAATCTAAAATTTTATTTTTGTGTGTGTGTGTATCGTACAAAAAATCATTTGTACATTGCGAGATATATTTGCGATGTTTGAAGTTATACTTCTTTTAGCGTGGTCGGAGAAATTGATCAGTGTTTTTTCATCAAGTTACGGAAGTTGCGCGCGCCGATGTAACACACCATGAAGATTTGCGCAGGTCCAAGTGGATGAGTTTGCACGCACATGCGAGTAGTGTGTAATTTAGTCACTCGTTCAATGAAATTAAGTGATTAGCACGTCTTGTAAGCATAACAGATATTGAGTAGTAATAAATATATATTTACTAGCAGACCCGGCAATGCTTCGCTATTGCTAGAGAGAGAGAGAGAGTATAAATGACCACAATTTAAAATTTTATAAAAAAATTAAAAACTGAACTTCACCAATTTTACCTTTCACTTATTCTCCTTTTCCCTTTCCAACTTCTCCCTCTCATCCTTCTCGCTCAACCCTCTCACAGTTTCCGTTTTCCCCTTATCTATTTCCACATTTTCCCTTTTCCATCCATTTTCCCCTTTATATATATATATATATATATATATAATATATATATATAATTAAATATAATATAATTAATATAATAATATAATTAAATATAATTATATATAATTATAATATATATATAATTATATATATATATATATATATATTACAGAATAAAAAATCTGTTTGTATATTTGTTTCGTAAATATCTCCTCGACACCGGTCCCACCTAGCGGGTATAGTTTTTGCAAAAATATTTCTTTTCACGTAACTAATATTCATATTTTGAATATGAACCAAATCAGTCCATAAATATAATTTTTCTAAATATCTCAACCCCAGTGCCATCTAGCGGGTTCAATTTTTTCAGAAATAATTCTTTCCATTAAGTAACATGTATTCTGAATATGAGGCAAATCGGACCATAAATACAATTTTTCGCAATATTTCGACGCCAGCGCCACCTAGCGGGTCCAAACTAATTCAGAAACCGTCCCTGGCATGCGTCCAACCATTCCCCAAAGTTTCATCGCTATCGGATGAACGGTTTAGGAAGGCATAAGTGACATACAGACAGTCAAACATTCATTTATATATATATATATATATAGATACATTCATTTATATACACGGATTTCTGAAGACGGATATTTTAAACTGTGAATATTGTTGCTCATATTCATAAAAATTTATTTATATTGTAGCGTATATTTATTTTATTTTTTTTGTGAAAACTGTGTATCTAGATTTGAGGTTTTATTTATTCAAGTATTATTTTTTTATTTATGAGTAAAATTATATTTCTTATTGACAAAGAAAATAGATAAATCAAAATAAATTCTTGATTTGGCATAAATAATTATAAATTTATCAAAAACAAAATTTTTGATAAAATACACTATTATCAAATACGATTGAATAGGCACCCTATTCAATCGTCATTTGAAGAATTAATGGAACTAACCAAATCGAAATTATATTCGATGAACTTCGTTTTATGTGTATAAAATAAATATTATTGAATTGGTATTTAATGTTGCACAGTTCAAATTTGTTTGTACGAACGAGGCTTTTTTTTAATTGGAATCTATTTAACTGTTATAAACTAGAAATCAAAGATTAGTTTCAGTTACGATTATCACTGTCTTTTCTTCAAATGATGTTAGATATAATTTTTCGTTTAGATATCTATTTAATTTTCATAATGGAAATACAATTAATGGAAATACAATTCATATTGATCACAAGAGAATGAAATATATACGGTCCGGCAGAAATAACTCCCCGATTTCCCACCGCTACTGGTGGAGCGCTAATAGTGCAGGACGTGGTATTGGTAGGCCATTTTGTTGCAGATGTCTTGTCATTTCATATACAACTATAGCGTAGATTGGTGAGCATATCTATTACAGTAACTTCTGAACTTTATGTAAAAATGTTACAGGACTTCTTGCTACCAAAACTCGGAAATCAAGCCGAAAAGGTATAGTTTCAACAAGATGGGGGTCACTGCTCACACGGCAAGACAATCAATGAATTTCCTCAGAGAAATGTTTCACAGACGTCTTACTTCACAACTAGGAGACATCCCATGGCCTGCGCGGTCACCTTACAGCATGTGATTTTTTTTACTAGGGACGTCTAAAGGCTGCTATTTGAAAGCTGAAACAGAAGCCAAGAATCTTACGATCGTTTCCTGAAATTCGGTTAATACGTCCCTGACCACTCTGTATATAAGATTGTAACTGTTTACAAAACCTGGCTTTGTGATTGGGTGGGATAATATGTTAAGACTGCTACAAACATTATTTAAATGTTGATTAAGAAATGATTGGTCAATTATGAATGGTTGAAATCTACTGCATTGTAATTTGTCAGATAGTGTTGTAAAAAACCCATTTGAAAATTAATAAAGTTTTAATTTTGCATGTATCATCACGTTCAAATTACTTTATTTCATATCTTGGGAATGTTGCATATTAAAAGCTCTTTTATGATGCTAAATACACAAGAGAAAAAGAAATGTTTTGTTGTTGGTCTAGCCACAATTATGCAGGCGTTTTTCAACAAAACATCTTTCTGCAATATCTAACCGAAATTCTTTTGAAGTATTTTTATTGTTACTATTACCTTTAAAATCATAAAAAAGTAAGATTTAAATTTCATTCTATCTACTTTGAAATTGTAAGTAGCATACGCGGGATTCTATTTAACAAACACATTCCGAAAATACATTAATTTTTAGAATTTTCATACTGTTACAGCAACTAACGACACTATAAATTAAATTAAATGATACTTTTAAATAGGATACATTTTATAATGCCAATTATTTTATTTTTATTACTCGAAAAGAAGCCAGATGACATATCGAACCGGTTGATAATTTACTAGAATGGGAAGAAACTTGCACTTAATTTTCCTTTAATACATTTCTAGTTGAAATATATAGCAATGGAAAGTCTACATTTATTGCACAAATACAACTTTTTATATATATTTATTTTCTCATCTAATTACTGACTTTTTATCTCTGTTTTGCATGTTTACAGAAATTCAGTTTTTTATCAATGGCTGAGATGTTAAACATGGAGTTCAGTTTTAATTTTTTACCTGTTTTTTAATCCAAAATTTATATATTTATTCATTCCTACGAAAGAGATGTTTCCAAAACAATGAACGTAGAAAAAAGAAGAAAGAAACAAAAAATAAACAAATAAAAAAGGTAAATACGTATATTTATACATATCAGTTCATTTTAACATAGGAATGCTAATGACTTTTACTTTAAATTATAATGAATGCTTATAGAAATCCATGGACAAATTTTTAAAGGATGTATTTCTTTCTGTATAATAAGTGAGACATTTTAATTATATGTATTTTTCTTATAAATTATTTACATATGAAGGACAAATGTTTCAATTTTAACATCATTTTGTTGCGTATAATGAAACGTTAAATGAAGTAATAAATATTAATAGACTGTTTTCTTCTTACGATAAAACGCGAAGAATTTGGAAATCCTACACAAATGAAAATAAAAAAAAAACAATCATAGTAAACATGATCCGAAAATACATTGTTTTCGAATTTTTCTCTATGTCTGATCGTGAGCTATACTGATCCAAAATAAAGCTACACTGAAATTCTTAACTTAAAGGATAAATTTAATGTTGTAATAGGAATTTTGACACAGTAAATTTATTTAAACTAACCCACAACTGGATATCTAGTCAATTTTGAAAAAAATAAAATTGTAAAATACAAAATACTGGTGACGCAAAACAATTTTTATGTAGATTTGACGTATAAAAATAAAATGTACGTACAATAAATTTGTACAATTTTTGTACAATAAAATAATTTTATTAAGAAGATATCAAACAAACTTTTTTTCAGAAATATCTCTGTAGAAGGTTATTCTGGGAAATGTATGAAATTTAATGAAAAAAAAGTTTTACCAAAAAATATCATTTTGAGAACTATTTTATTTCATTTGTCGGGCCATAAATTCTAAAAATTTCAATATGAATTTATTTTACACTTAGAGAAAAAAAATCAGGCCGAAATTTTTTGCATTACATAACTCAAAAACAAAGCGTTTACAGATAAATGTTTAAATGAACCTTTTTATTTTAATTTTTTTTTATTCTTGAGACATTGTATATTTAGACAACAAAGATTATTCTATTTTACGGGATAAATACTTAAAATTTTTCTCTGCTGAAATGAATAGATTTAATAAATTATTAATTTGGTAGTTCAAATTTTTTTTAAGTAAAATTTCTTAATAACGTTCGAGTTATTAAATTTTATATTAAGTTATAATACAGTAATCGTTCCAGTAAATAGGTTCCTGTGAAAAGACTCTGAACTCCCCCAATTTCCCGAGGGACACTCAAACCCGCGTTGGTTTGTTGGTCATACTTTTCATTTAATCTATTCTTGGTTGGATAGTAGTATATAAAGATAGCCAGTTGCCATATTGTATCTCTCTTTAATGTAGAGGAAATCAACGCGTCAGCTTTTTCCTTCATAGAGATAGTGCTTTATTAAGGTGATAGAACTTTATCTTAGGCTTTATTTAGTTTTGTTAATTTTTATCTTGGGTTGCAAATGAGAAAAATTGGTGACTGTGTGCCATTCCATCATTCTAATCATTGATTAATTTAAAACTAGTTATATTATTAATAGCACTTTAAAATAAATGGATGATGGTGAAAGAATCTAATACCTTACTAATTCACATTGAAATTCTCAACATTAGAAAGGGACTTTAATTTTAATAACTCTTTACGTGATGTAGAAACTACAGAAAATTAAAATAAAAAAAAATAAACATCATTTCTTGTGAACTGTAGCCGCCTACATCAACATATTTAACTCCCGCCGACTTTTTTATTTGGAGACATCTCAAGGATAATGTATATAAACAACCCTTACACAATCGATCACAAGCACAACATGGAAGAGAAAATATCCCGCATAAGTGCAGCGACCATCCGAAAAGTAGTATCTAACTTGAAAAAATGTGTTGATGCCTGTGTAGCAGCAGATAAAGGACATTTCCAGACTCTATTGTGAGAAAAATAAATAAATGTAATACTTTTTTTTCACCTACAAATTAATAAAAATTTTTTAACAATATTAATTATTGAGTTGCGTATTTTTTGGCTCGCTCAGTATTATGTAAATATTAGTTTTAAAGTTTAAACATTACACGTATTAGTTTAGTGAAATTAGATTGTACCGCGGTAGTAAATTTCACTGATCTTAACACAGTCGTTCACAAACGAGTAGAGTGTTTGTTTACAACATTTAAAAAAAAATTGAGTGGGCTTTAAGTACATAACGTATTTACTGAAAAAAGATATAATTTATAGGAAGACTTCTCGTTAGGCTTCAATAAATAAGAAACAGAAAAATTTGAAAATCTTTTCTGCATTTTAGTCTAGAGGTCTCTACTTTAAAAAGTTTTGGACATTTTTTGATAGCTCCATGTATGAAATATACAACTTTTCAAAAATATTTAAATGGAAGGAAGAAAGAACAACGGAACATATATTTTTATTATAAGAGGTGGGGAGATGATTTTCTGAAATATTTGAGATAAATCTGAATAAAATCAGTTGATCAATCTTGATATATAAATCCAAAAGCAGTGCTTTCCCCTTTCATAATTTCCCCTTTAATATAACTATTATTGCTTGATTCGCTGGGAAAGTAAAACATTACATTTATTTCAATATTCGTATCAGTATTTGATTCCTAATCGTTGGAGTTATTAGAAAAATTTCAGTTAAAATAATAAAATTTATATGACCGATTTTCGTTGCAGAATAACAATTATTTCTGTTTATAATTGTATATTTTAATAATTTAAAACATTGAAGTTTGACTCAATTATTAAATAAATAAATATGTGAAAAAGCGTGTGAATGGAAATATGAAAGAGATTTAGTAGGATAAGAAGAAATACTAGACTGGCCGAGATTCATTCAAACCGGAGACTTTCCGGATAAAAGGTTGAAACGTTGTTATTCTGCAACGAAAATCGGTCATATAGAAAGTCTCCGGTTTTAATTTAGGCCAGTTTAGTATTTCTTCATATCCTAACAAATCCTTTTCATATTTCCACTTACAAGCTCAGAGCTTATTTGGTATATTTAAACATAATATATCCATATTTTTTCTTGTATTTATTTATTTTTTTCATAATTAAGTCAAACTTCAATATTTTAAAATTATTAAAAAATATACTAATGTAGACCGAAATAATTGAATAAAAACCGAATGATATCAACTTGCTTGTTAAATAAATGGCTTTCCATTATTCCCGACTCAATAAGAATTTTAAAAAAATCATCTATCTCTGATTTTACAGTCAGTTACAGGTATAATTTACCAATTCCTACATCATTTTTATAGCTCGTAATATTTATTATTTTTCAATTAAAATTGTAAAACCTCATCATTTTTTTAATTTACCAATTTTCCTTTCAAATAATCCTACCTTTAAGCGTGGATTTGTATTTAACTTATTCAAGAGGTATATTGAAATCCAATGACCTAACGTAACTTCAGTTGAGCGTTATTAATGTTTTACGTAATCAAAATCAAAATCTCTTCAGTAGCATTAAATATAGGTCTGGAATTTAAATTCCCACTCATTTTTATTTTTTTTTATATAATAAAGCTCATGTTATTAATCGTTCACTAAAAAAGTAATTTTATAAATGAATTTATAAAAGAAATTATAATCTAACGAAGAAATAGTAAAAAATTAAATTAAATTTACTAATCTTTATTATCGGCCTGAAATAAATAAAGCATCCAGTGAACAATAGTTAAGGTTGCTTTCCTTATAGTGAGAGAAATCATTTTTACCACAGCCGATCTATATAATGAATAAAGTAAAGGGTGTCAGGTTTATGAACACGTTTCTCTTAAATTTCGTTTAACTGAAAATAATCGACTTCTTAAAAAATAAAAATCATTAAGTGTAAGAAGAAAGAAAAACCTCATGAATTTTACTTTAATTTTTTTTTATCTTTGTCATTCTTTTGTGTTGTTTCATTTATTCTTTTAAACGTTGGTGCAACATGTTTAAGTTATATAAAAATATTTACATTTATTTATTTCATAAAATTATTGTATAAAAATGACACCTTACATCTAGCAAAGTATAAAAAAGAATAATAAAGAAAATTAATATAAAATGAAGATTACAAACATAAAGTGTAGAAATTATTTACTATTTAATATGGAATTAGGTTATGGAAACGAATTATGGAATTTTGAACAAACAATGGATAATGCATCCCAAGTTGAAAATGTAGCCACTGGATATAGGGTTTTAATTTCTAATCAAAATTTATAAATTTGTATTTGAAACTATTTATTTATTATTTTGAAATAATGTAGCATATTATTTAAAAAAAAACTAAGAAAGAACAAAATAAAGAATTTATTCACAATTAATCTCAAATAAGATTAAAAAATTGACAACCAAATTGTAGGACTTTCCTGTCACGCGGCTAAAGCGCGTTCCTGGAAAGTCCTACAACTGTGGCTTGTAACTTAATTTAAAATATTTATCATTTTATTTAAATATAATAATAATTTTTCGTTTATTTTAAGTGCGCGCGCATACAGTATTTAATTCGCGGAGGTGTGGCAGTACTAGCGGCGACGGTCGACACTAACTAATGTAATTTCACAGCTTACGTAGAACAAATTTCGCTTGTATGATCGTCAGACTAGTGTAGCTGCGAGGCTAAATGCACAGGTACCGGGTGATCAAGTTCAAAACATAGCCAGACCGAGTGAAATTTTTACACTGGGTGGGACTACGATTATGTAAAAAAAAAACTTTTTTCAAATATTGTTATTTTTTAGTTGTTAACAAATGTTCTTAAGAAAATTATGACTTTATTTAGGCGAAATTTCCGGATGTTGAGGCTGACCTTGTTCTACAGTCTCACCTTCTTGAAATTGTTAAAAATGAAAGTTGAAAATTTTATGGCATCAATGTCTCATATGTATAAGTAATCCGACTAAGTTTGGTCAAAATCGGTCCAATAATTCTGAAGATATAAGGTGATTTACTGGCTAAAACCGAACACACGAACATCCGGAAAATTTCCATTCCGTTTTTGGATTCATTAGTGTCATAACGTCAAGATTCAGTGAAAGCCGCATATGCCCAAATTGGACCGATTACAATACTTTCTCACTACACCTCTGCTATAGCCCTATCTAGACGGGAAAATAAAAACATCAACAAACATAAAGAATCATATTAGTTTCCTTACTTCTTTTGGATCTTGGGGGAAAATAAAAAAAAAAAATCTTAACATTTTACATCTGGTTTTTGATAAAGAATAATTATTTACAGACTTGTACTTATGTCTACTTACATTAAACTTGATATTGTTGGCCATTATTCCTTTTAATAATTTAAATTGAACAAAATTTTACGGTGTCGCTTACTCTGGATCTCTGGTGCGGATCTCGACTTCTTCAGGCCTAATAAATGTGCATTTTAAAATGTGATGAAAAGGTTTCTGAAAAAAGATAACATTTTCCTTGTTTCAATCAATGTGGATCTCGGATGAAAATTTTAAATTCAACCGACAATATGAATTTAAAAATTAAGTGAAATATAATCTAATTATTATCGATTTATTAACTATTTAAGTAAAAACAAAATAAATAGAAGAAAAATATTGAAATTTAACGAATGTTAAAAAATTATAACATGTTTATGAATTCGCTCAATGTGGTTCTCGGATGCTTTACTTCATCAAACCTATTTATTAAATGTGAATTTTTAAATTTGGCATAATTTAAGTAAAACAAATCATTTTATTAGAAAAATGTTGAAATTTAAAGATTATTGTAAATTATAAAGAATATAACGAGTATATTTAATATTACGGTTCAATGTAGATCTCGGATGCTGATCTCTGCTTCATCAGAACTAATAAAATAAAACCAAATCATTTTAATAGAACAATTTTGAATTTTTTTTTTCTCAATAACAATTAGGAAACTTACTTATGGCTCCGCAGGAGAGCCGAATTGTAATTATAATTACAATGACAAAAGCACATAAGAAGGTCCTTAAGGAAACCCTTAAATAAAAAAAACAAAATAAATAAATAAAACACAACAAACAGTTGCAAGCAAACCTAAAGTCAAATATGAAATTTCAAGCTCAGTTATAAATCACAAACCAAAAATTTCAGCGCCATATAGTCCACAAAACAAACATTAATAAAAAATAAAAAATAAAAAATAAAAAGAAAGACACGTAACAAGAAATTAGATACGACACCACCAAACTTGACGTTAGATTCCAAACTGTTACGAAAACCCCGAAGTCGAGTACATGGGTTCGTTTCAACCGTCCCTACTGTTATCGAGTAGTAATTGCAAAGTGGTTTACATGATTCTCAAACCTCTGCAGGTATTTGACATTGCGCTGTCGTGCAATCTCACGAACCGATGGGAGCTCCAGATAATCCTGAATCTCATCATTCCGCGTGAACCACGGAGCTTCGGCAATTACCCTAGCTACTTTGTTCTGTATAATTTCCCCATTACTAGTACTAAATGGTGAAATTTAACGATGACGTTCTCAACGCATTCACACGTAATAAATGTGCATTTTAAAATAAGATGTATTAGTTTTTAATTATCATTTTATTAACATTATTGAAATAAAACCAAATTTATTAAATAGAAAAATGTAAAAACGGTTATTAAAGAAAAGATAATATACCGGAATTGTAAGTGTATCTTTGTAAGGAATGTGTTTAGCAAGAGATAGCGAAAGATGCCGATACTTAACGTCATTCAATACATAGTAATAAGTAGTAGTAATAATAAGCGTTTCTATGTTAACGATGTACGTTCTGGGTACCGGCATATGAGGCAACCTAATTGCTTTGTTTCTCACAACACCCTATCGAAGAGGCAAAGTTAGCAAGCCGCATCAGTATAAATTTTCTATGCTTTCGCTTAGTGTCGATGTCAGCTTTTTTAAAAATAAAAATAGTAAATGTGATACTAAAATGGAATGTAACAGTTTCTAATTATTATAGATTAACATAACTTAATTAAAAATAAATTAGTTTAAAACTTTGCGATGATTCAAAAGAATGTAATATTTTTATGAAATCGCTCGATTATATTCTCGATTGCCGATCTCGACTTATCAGACCTTAATAAATATGAGTTTTAAAAGTTATGAAACTTAAAGACGAATAATAATTAAAATATAACGCTTATATGGTTTTCCACAATGTGGATTTCGGATGACGATTTCGACGCTTTCCATCGAAAAATTGCGAATTTTAAAATGTGACAAAACTTTCTAATTATTATCGGTTAATTAACGTAATCGAAATAAAAAAAAAAAAAAATGTTATAGAAGGAAAATTTCAACGATTATACAGAGTGTCCCTTAACTGTAACGCTTAATATATTGAAGAAAAGATTCTGCTAAGAAAGAAAAAATCCGACGGCAGATTTATTGCAAAAAGTAGGCTTTAACCGATGTGTAGGCCATCTTGTTTTTTTACTATCGTGCAAAATTTTATTTATTTTCCAAGTGAGTCACGATAATAAAAAAACAAGATGGCCGCCACATAGTTTGAGGCCTACGTTTTGCAATAACTCTGTTGTTTGTCGTCGGATATTTACGAATAAGGTATCATTTTTGTTCACAAGTAAATACTTCATAATATTTATAGTACAACACAATTTGATAAATCTAACAATACCTAAAACATTTAAAATTGAAAAATTGAAACGACCGCCATTTTGAAAATTTTCAATGGATTGTTTCGTTATTTTTTTTTCTATTAAAAAAAGGTTATGTTAAAATAAACCGTTCTTGAAGAATAATTTTTTCTTATAAAACACAAAATGACAGACAGATAAATATGCGTTTTTGGGACCTATCTTCACTAGACATTTTTTCTTCAGTATTTTAATTAAAATCACTTCCTAACATTTCTGTAGTTCAGTTCAATGTGGATCTTAGCTGCCGATCTCAACTTCTTCAGACAAAAAAAAAAAAAAAAATGGGAATTTTAAACTGTAATGTAATAAGCTCTAATTACTACCAACTGTTAACTAAAAATAAAATACTTTAGAAGAATAATATTGAAATTTAACAACTATTTAAAAAAGTACATTCTTCTAGATTCTCTCAACGTGAATCTCGGATGACTATCTCGTCGTCTTCAGACTTAAACGTGAATTTTACAATTTGATGTAAAGGTACTACCGACTGATTAACGTAATTTAATTAAGAACCAATTATTTTAGTAGGAAAGTTAACGATTATTTAAATGAAATATAAAATTCATATGGTTTTACTAAATGTGGATCTCTGTGATGATCTCGACGTCATAAGACCTAAAAAAATATGATTTTTAAAAATGTGACTGTTAGGTTTTATTATTATTCTTTGATTAACTTAATTTAATTAATTAAAAATTATTTTATAACAAATATGTTGAAATTTAGTGATTTAAGAGTATGAAATTAAACCAAGAGTATAATTTTTATTGTTACGCTCAATGTGTGCGTATCCATAAAAACTTCGCTTCTCATTCCCCTGTCCAGAGAGCTCCTTCCCTAGAGTACGCTTCGTTCGTCATTCCTATCTATACAGGACGCTTGCGGTGTACGTCACCCATTGTTAAGAGAATAAATAACGATTAAACTATCCAGGCTTTATAGAAATCTGAAACAGAAACTATATTGCAAAAGACAAAATAGAAGTAATTATAGTAAAAAACACAGATCTTTGAGGAGAAAAACTTCACAACCTATTTCTGTTGCTTGGCGACAGAAATTAATTAAATTTTAAATTAATTATTAATTTTAGTCTTTAATGAATATCTTTGATGACTTCATCCCCACGGCTTAAAACCTTTTCTGGAATAACACGAATGAATATCCTACAAATTTGAAAGAAATCAGCATGTTGGTTCTCGCGCGATGCGATAACACACAAAAAACAAACTTTCTGCTTTATACATAAAATGATCATGACTTAATAATTTTCAATTTATACCTACACTCAACCTGATTGGAAACTATCAAGTTGTGAAATATTATTAGTAACTGCGCCATCTGACGGTTTAAATAAAGATTTAAATACTGTAACACAAGAAGTTTATGGTTCAAACAAAAATATATGATTTTATAGAAGAACTCTAAAGGTAAAAACTTTAAATTAAACTACTCTTTTTTTAAAAAAAAAAGACTCAAGCAAGATAAGTACATTTAAAATTCTATTACATGTTCTTATACTAAATTAAAATTTATAAATCCTTTCCTTTAATTTTTAAATTTAAATGAATTTAAAAAAACAGTTTTGAAATTGAAAAAGTTTTTAGCGTAGAATCCTTAAATTGAATTTAGAATCGAAATCAAAATTAATACCGTAAAAATTTAACCATTTATCTTTTCTTTTACACTACTGTAGAAAGATAAAAAAGAATTTTTAATTAAAAGATTTTCCTGTTTATTCAATGAATTTATAAAAAAAGAAACGAACGCTTCCAGACGTAGCTCTTTGTAGTATATTTAACTCGAATAAAAAAGTGTAATTTTTTTAACAACTTTTTATGTATTTATTTATGAATAGATGTAACTAAAAATTGCCTCAGTGTCAATTAACACTGTCCCAGATTCAATTTAATTGAATCTTAAAAAAAAACGGCAGACTCATTTTTTTCTAATAATAAAAATAAAAATTCATGGTATACGTGATACGGACCAATTGATTATCTTGAAAACAAAAATTTTCAAAATATGCAAAAATTGAAAGCTTTTTAAGCTTTTTCATTTTATTTAAATATAATATTTTTTTGTTTCATTAATTCAATGATTGCAGCTGAAGCGCACGTGCATCCAGCAGACGATTACAACAGATGTACGTCAGTGCTACACTAGCCATCCTTGTAGTAAGAGGGGTAACTATTGAGGAAGAGGGGTAACTATTGAGGAAGTATACCCACTTAGCCGCTAGTTTATTTAGGCAATTTTAGAGGTTGGGGGTACGATTTTTTTTTCATATATATTTTTTTGCAAATATTTTTTAATTGTTAACAAATGTGTCTAAGAAATATACTGAGGGTAACCATGCCCCTTAATATTTTAAGGTTGAAAACTCCTCCATAAAAAGAAGTAATCCGACCAAGTGTGGTAAAATTCGGTCCAGTAGTTGGCTGGAAATATAAGGAGATCAGACATATTTACGAACATACAAACATCCAAAAAATTTCGGTTTTTTGGTGTTTTGGGTTCCTTATGTATCAAAACATCAAGATCCGGTGATAACTGCATATGCCCAAATAAGAGACAGATTGCTATACGTTCCCTCTAAATCTATAGCTCAGCTATAGCGCTAAACGGTTAAATAACGGGTAAATAATAAAATGAATACTCTTTCTTAATATATCGCGTAACATTGTTTACCCGATAGACAAACGGGCTGTGGTAAACGCTCAGTAATATACATCTACACATCTGGATTAGTTAAAAAAAAAAAATTGCAATTTTTCATTATTAAAATTTTTTATTTTAACATTACTAACGTTTCCAAGATACATACAATTACTATTTTTTTAAACAAGAAATATTTTTAAACAATATTAATCATTCTGACGCCTTCCAATCAGCCGACAGTAGTATTCTCCGGTTCAAATCAATCAGAAAAACACTCATAATGTTATTATCCCATAATTTTTATTTAAAAAAAAAAATTACGTAATAAAGATTATTCTTATTATACGAGAGGAGGACAAAAAATAAGTTACACCCTTGCCGTGTTCTTGAATGAAAGGGATATATTAATGACAATTCTGTACGACATTCAGTATGTGTGTTGTACACAAAATTGTCTTGGTATACTAATTTAATTATATCTATTTTTTAAAACCATAAAATTGAATTTAAAAAAATTAAAATAAGCAGTTTAATAAATATTATGATTTAAAATAAAATATTTTTTCTTTATTTTACATTTCATTGTTTCTTCTACCAAACTGGTGGTCATTTTTTAGTTTGGAAAAGTGTGATAAATCTTTTTTTATGTATAACGTGAGAAAAGGCAACCAATTATACACTGATGTCTTTTGTTTCAGAAATTTACGTAATAAATGAAATTTAAATCGAATTTCAAAGTATTTTACCTGGTTACCAATAAATATAAAGTACAAAAATAATATAAATATAAGTACAAAACACAAGAATTTCAGTATAACATATACACAAATTTCGATACACCCATAGGATTTAAAAACGTATCTTTCACCATTGTTGAACATAAGATTACGCGTCCATTCAACCAGCTGTCCCAAACTACAGGTAAAATTTCTCTACTAATATTTGCCTTCAGTTTTTTCATAATAAAATTGAGCATAACATTTATGATACTACTGTTGTGAAAACAGAAGTTTCAAATGTTTTTATTAATGAGTTCTTCATTGATTATGTACTAGTTTTCCCTTAATAATGTATTCAATTATAAAATTATGTTGATGGTCAAAGATTTTTGTTTTAATATAGCGAGATTACATTACGTTGTTACATTTATAAAATGTGATTTAACGAATTTATGATTTACAGTTAAACAACATAGTAACAAACATACTAATAGGTATGTAATAGCTAAGTAATACTTTACGGTTGTTCCGGGGGCAACAAAAATACTCCATACATAAATAAATGGAATTTCTTAATATTTATTAAAAAAAAATCAATAGAAAATTACTGGATATGATAAAATTTAACGAACCACTATGAAAAAGAATATATTTACCGTTATTACCATTTACAATTTCACCATACCTTAAAATCAACTCGCAGTGCTGACTATCTGAATTTATATTTTTCTTCGTATGTATTTTATTTCTCAATAAAGTTGAAAAATATCTATTTCATTAGGTTGTTATAGAAACTTAAGCTATATATATGTACATTTTTTTTTTTGTAATGTCATAGCAACTTTATAATCAATAAGTAATAAGATCTATTTGAACCATCATTAAGTAGCAACAGATCCAGTGGTTTGTGAATAATAATAACGAAATAAAAGAAATGAAATAGAAGAGTACCCCGTAAGGCCGGACTATAAAGTCACCTAATATTTTTTATCCTTTTTTAAACATTATGGGGACGACCGGTAATAAAGTCACCTAATTGAAAGATAAATAAAATTAAGAACATTGTTTCTCATCAATCTTGAAAAATCACTGATTGTGTTATCCAATAAATTGACTGCCATATAATTTGGTTGCCGGTCTATATAGGCTGGCCAGACAGATGCCGAACGGTTCGTAATTTAAAATCACGTAAGGTTATTACTTACGTTCCAGGGTAAATTTTAGCATTTTAAAGGAGAGTGACATTAATTATAACTTATTATTAAAAAATATTCCGATATTTATATTAAAAAAGAAAAAAGTTGAAACAGATCTTTAACTTTGCGTGGAGGTGAAAGACATGATACGGAACTTTTAGAAGTAAATAGTAGTAATATAAGTCAGATTGCTTCTATTTAGTTAACGCAATTAAATATTAACATATATATAATTATATATTAACAATTCAAGCGAATGTGAAAAAATGTATACAGGCAACACATGTATGTTAGGCTATATAAAAAATAAATTGAACTTATATTCTATTTCCTTTACATCAGATAAAGAAAAGTGACTGGAAAGTGATTGATTTCGTGACTAGTTTGAGAATGAAAATAATAATAATCATACTAAAAGTATAAGAAACTGTCACGTAAACTTTTTGGGTTTCTAAAAATTTTTTAGAAAACCTAGGTTATAATATAAAGTTACAACAAAAAGAAAAACATTTAAAAAGATGATCCTTTTTACTTCTATAAATAAAGTTTACACCAACCTATTTAATTAACAATATCTTTCTGTATTTAGTTTCATAACTGAAATTAATCTTAAAATGTTGTCTTTATAAAATCAACTTTTTAAAAAGAAAAAAAGATAATTTAATACAGCATAAAAAAATCAGTAAAACTTTATTTTACCAATTACTGTTATTGACTTCCACTCTTTTTTTTGATAATTATATATATATATATATATATATATATATATATATTGTCGCGTGTTCGCGGTTTGAGACCTACAAAATAAAAAAATAATAATGAAATGGCTATTTATATTGTTGGGAGCCAACAATATAATCGAGGTGATGCTCAACAATAGCGACAAATGGGAATTTGCCTTACTACGAACGCCACAATGATAAGAGAGAAGGCCACAACAGAAGACAGGCTACAACAGGCTGAGGAGATGCGGATCGATAGAGACTTGGAGTTCGATGATGGGTGATCAAGGGGGGGTCAGCAGCTTCTGGTGATGGGCGGCGGGGCTCCTCGGAGTCGTCATTCATCGATCTCCGTCTGGGGACGCCTTCCGATCACTGGTTTCGGATAGTAGAGTGCTTGGATGATCATGCAGGGGCTGTGTACATACCATATGGTTTAGATCCGACTTTTGTATGAAAAGAGGGGGAGGTTTTTTATAGGGTGGGAGCCCCGCACTGCTGTCAGTGTGGGCTTGACAGTGGCAGTCAGAGCTTTTTCCTTCCCTCTACATATAAAATACAAAATAATAATTCAAATAAAACGGACAACATTTTTTTAATGACAATTAAGTTATAAAGACCAGAATACGGAAATGACTGATAGAACAGTCTAAAGTTCACACAATTCACGTTTTACAAATATTATTATTTATACTGTTTACGATAGAACTACCGTACACATTATGAATAAGTTTTTTTTTTTTGTCTTCAGTCATTTGATTGGTTTGATGCAGCTCTCCAAGATTCCCTATCTAGTGCTAATCGTTTCATTTCAGTATACCCTCTACATCCTACATCCCTAACAATTTGTTTTACATATTCCAAACGTGGCTTGCCTACACAATTTTTTCCTTCTACCTGTCCTTCCAATATTAAAGCGACTATTCCAGGATACCTTAGTATGTGGCCTATAAGTCTGTGTCTTCTTTTAACTATATTTTTCCAAATGCTTCATCCTTCATCTATTTGCCGCAATACCTCTTCATTTGTCACTTTATCCACCCATCTGATTTTTAACATTCTCCTATAGCACCACATTTCAAAAGCTTCTAATCTTTTCTTGTCAGATACTCCGATTGTCCAAGTTTCACTTCCATATAAAGCGACACTCCAAACATACTTTCAAAAATGTTTTCCTGAAATTTAAATTAATTTTTGATGTAAAAAAATTATATTTCTTACTGAAGGCTCGTTTCGCTTGTGCTATTCGGCATTTTGTATCGCTCCTGCTTCGTCCATCTTTAGTAATTCTACTTCCCAAATAACAAAATTCTTCTACCTCCATAATCTTTTCTCCTCCTATTTTCACAAGTAGAAGTAGAAGTAGAATGCTAATACTTTCACTACTTCTTCTTTTTTTCCTGTTTAGCCTCCGGTAATTACCTTTCAGATGATACTTCAGAGGATGATATGTATGAGTGTAAATGAAGTGTAGTCTTGTACAGTCTCAGTTCGACCATTCCTGAGATGTGTGGTTAATTGAAACCCAAATACCAGAGAACACCGGTGTCCACGATCTATTATTCAAATCAGTGTAAAAATAACTGACTTTACAAGGACTTGAATGCTGGAACTCTCGACTTCCAAATCATCTTATTTGGAAAGACGCGTTCACTTGATCAACCCGGTGGGTTAATAATTTCACTACTGTTTACCAATAATTCACCGAACAACTTCCTGCATTCACCCACTGTCCATGCTGTAGTGACGTACTCTTCACTCGTTGTTACCACACGCTTACTGATATCGCCGCCACCGTAACAGCGTTGAACTTGAGATTACGAACCTACTCTCTTATCGCTTGTCACGACTACACTGAACTACTGGCACTCTCCGTTGATTCCGGGCAGTGCTTATATCCTCTGGCTTGAAGAACCAGTACTTACCCTCCTCACCTCTGTAATTGTTGAAGCGAAATAATTTTCATCGTCTGCACCCTTATTTTACTCTATAAAATCTTATTCTGGTCCTGTAACCCTTCCGTTCGAACAACAGCTTTTGGAGGTGCCATTATCAGTATTACGAAGAACAGATTTTTAAACGAACCAGTTAATCTAAGAATTCCTTTATTTCTTTCTGGATTTTTTTTCATTATTATTTTCCTTTTATTCCTTCAAAATTGGAAGGAATCCGTTACCCTGGTCCTGTTACACTATATATATTTGTTACGGTGAATGAATAAATACAAATATTTCCAACTTACTAAATATTTAAAGTGATATTTGATTTGATTAATTTTTTACAAATTAAGAAAACGTTTATTGTAAGTACTTATTTATTTTTTTATTGTTCACCTTCTTTAACCCGCCCTCCAGAGCTGGAATAGCATCTAAGCATAATTCAGCTCCTGGGGGTGCCTTTGCCTCAAACTACCTCGGCAGATACACATATCTTTTTTGTTAAATCGGTATATCACTTCCATAATATTAATATAATGACGTACATAGAATTTAAAGCTTACTCTTCATATGTAAACATGTAAACATCTGCTTTATATCATGAATTACCATACATTTTAAATTGGTGAGATTTAAAATATCTTTGCTTTTATGAAAATAAATCTTAAAACTAAATTAAAAATAAAAACTACGTTAGTTTTATTTTTATTTTAAAGAAAGATGTAATTTCCAAAAAATAAAATAAGTATCGTTTTAGCTGGATCTGTTTTTAAAATTAGTATTTTAAACAAAATATTAATTATTAATAAAAATTCATCGAAAGTAAAATATTATTTCTATGTCAAAAAATGAATCGTATAATTAAATAAATAACTATTAGAAATAATACTGAAAAACTAATAAAAAAAAAAACCAATAATAAATTTTTAAAACAAATCAGTGACTGTTATCATTAAGAGCAAACAATATTATTAATTGGAAAACAAAATATTTCAATGTTTTCACTTCTATTATTGTACCCAAAATAAGGAGACGAATGGATATAATTCTTCCAAATCAGATTTACTAAAAACCACTAAATTTATCCTTTGATTGGGTCCCAAGAATTACAATCTGGCTTAATTTTACCGAAGGTGCAGAAATAGGACGAAATTTTCGCCAACTGGCACTCGCTAACGAATCGTCTCCGAAGCTATGATTTTTGTTTGTTCTTTTTTTTTGGCTTAAATTAATTCATTACAGAAGCTTACAGATTAGCTTGTACACCAGAATATCGGAAACTGAATATTTTAAGTTATGAAAAATGACGGAATTCAAACCGGGGACTTCCGGATGAAAGACAAAACGCTACTATTCCTCCACGAAGATCTATATGTTTATATAAACTTCGTTATTTTCACCAACAGAACATGTCCTTAAAATTTGTTATATTCTTCGTGAATCACCTGTATAAATTTGTTTGATGATTTAGAATGTAACTAATATATGTTGCTGGAGAATGATGTCAAAAATAAGTGGTAACTGTTTCTTACTTCTCCTTGAGGTAATTTTCAAAATTGGATTTTGTTGTAGAAATGAATATAGATGTTATCTGTGCTATCGGTAAATTAGTGGTTTAGTCAGTCCGATTTTGTGTTAATGTGCAACTCTTTAATTAAGTTACATATTAAATTCCCAGTTGTAATGATCATATGTCTGTCAACCATCTTTCACTGATAATTACTTCGTAATTTAGATATGTATTTCTGTCCACAGAAATATTTTGATATTTTTTTTATATTTGTGCATAGAAGAAATAAATTTTCGTATAACTGTGAGAGACATAATATATATATATTCATCTAGAACATGAATGGGGTTCCTATTCTGTATATACCATATACAGAGAGGATTCTGCTCTATGAAATAGAAGCAACCACCCTTAATAAAACCACAACAAAAAGACTCAAAGCGTTTGCGATATAGTTATTCAGATGAGTGTTGCAAATAGCCTCTAAAGAGAGGTTCACGAATGAAGCAGTCTTGTGTAGAATGTCAGCAAAATGAAAAAAAACAAAAATATAAAAGCACGCAAATTAGAATATTTTGGTTTTTTTGTAAAGACGATACAATTACAGACTTCTGATAATAATTATGTAAGGAGTGATTGACCGAAAACTTAGTGGAGGACGGCGAAGAATATTACGGCTACGCTACTTCAAAGAATAGTTTAATTTGTACATCAAATCAACTATTTTATGTAATAGTGAATAAGGTTCCGAAAAATAAAAAATAAAATATATATATATATATATATATATATATATATGAAATTTATTTTTTGTTCTTCAGGCGATCTTTGGGTTCCGTTTATACAATTTGGCTGTTTTCTATTCCCAAAACTTCCTCAATATCTCAAGCTTTCTTCTTTTATCGCTCCACTTTAGATTCCTTTTAGGTTTTATATTTTCTTGAAACTTAAATTAATCAACCAATTTCCAAATTTTGACTGTTTATTTTTGTTCATTCTACGTAGATGCCTATTAAATTTGATCCTTCTTTCTTCATTCTTGTTTCAATATTTTCTGTATAACTCTTCCGTTTTCCTTGTTGGATAAATTCGATCCTTACATTTCCGACCGTTTATTTTTATAAGGATTCTTTTTTTTTCAAATCACCTGGTTTTTTTGGTACAGAATGTTTCTACTGTTTCAGAACCATATAAGGCTTCTTAAAGGAATCGTGTTTTAATATGACTTTTCTTAATATGGATTTTTATTGTACAGGTTTTCAGTTAAATGTTAGGTTATTTTCAGTTTTATTTACTAGCTTTAATTCTTTCGTTTTCTACTAATTTTTTGGGGTTATAATTTCTCCTAAATAATTGATTTTATTTACCCCTTAGATTGTTTTTATTTTCTGACACTTTATTTTCTTCGTTTTTCATTTGACTGTTTGAAAGTCATTCCAGAAGTTTTTCCATATGAAATTTGTATTTTATTTGCACTATTTTATTTGCGTTTTTTTATAATATTTGAAGTTTTTTTTTACCTCGTCTTCTGCTTTTATTAAAATTATTAAATTATTTGTATAAACCAAAATATCAATTTGAAGTCCTTTTCATTTTTTCTAAGTTTTTACTACTTTTAAAATGTTAAGGATTTTAATTCTTTTTGTACATATCTTATTAGTTTTTCTTCTACTTTTTCTTTTAGTGTTAGTGTGTATATTGGCTGTCAAACGTGTATTACAGTTTGGCCGGCGTCAAGAGCGGAGTTCCGGTGGGGAGTTCCCTTTTGGGAACTCCTCATTTGAGGCATGGCATGCAAAAAGATCGAATCCCGGCTGCCTGTGTCGGGGCCTTGCGTCCTTCCGAGGTAGTTTGAGGCGAAGGCACCTCCGGAGCTGAGTTGATGCTTAATTGTGTGTCCAGCTCCGGGGGGCGGGGAGACTACAGATGTATAATAAAAAAAGAAAAAGTGTATAACACCACGATGTTACATTTAAAAGATCGAGCTGCATATTTTTACTAGGTTGGAGTGATTTTATAAGTTGTGTATAAGTATATTACATATTCTATTTTTCATTAATTCAGCTTATCTCAGGTTATGTCGTACATTTTATTTAAGAAAAATTAATTTTCTGAACTAAGTTGTCTAATCACGTATCAAAAAAAAATTAAATTTTCTACTATTTTTTTCATTTTATATCAAAAAATAGAAGAAAAAATATAAAAAGAGCAAAAAAGAATTAAAAATATGAAAATTATTTCTATTCAGATATTTATTAGCTAATGAATGCACTATACCAATGATAATTTTATAAAAATAATTTAACTCAGCACACTGATAAACAATAACTATTTATATTTTTAACAATTTTTTTTTTCAAGATGCTATGCGACTGAAATGATAATTTTTCTGATTTCTGAAAATTAAATTCCACAGTTTTGATATTTCAATCACAATTTTTTTATTTCCCTACCTAAATATATAAATATATATATATATATATATATATATATTTAAAACGATAAATATAAACGAAGTTTGATATTTAAATAAAGTAGAAAGGGGATAAAAGAGGAAATTATGTATAATTCAATATTAAAGTAAGAAACATAAGTAGCAGGCTTTAAGTTTGAAATCACAGTGAACGTGGTTGGAATGGCGAGTTAGTGATAATAAAGATTTATTACAGCGTTTGTACAAATTGCAATGTTATCAGTGAGCGCAACTGAAACTCAGGTCCCAAATAAATCCTAACTGTATCGGACATGACTGGTAAGGGATAAAGAGAGAGAAAAAGAGAATGAATTAAAGAGAGAGAAAGGATGAGTGGGTAAGAGTGATCACGAACTTCCAAAACAAATCGGCTACTGTTACAACACTACAGTAAACCTATGACCGTTTGTTCTTAAATTTAAGCGTGTAAGTATAAACATTTATTTCATTGTTATCTATATTTTCAAATAAGTAAATATTTCAACTTAAACAAAAATTTAAAGTACTCAATAGGGATTTCTTTGTTAGATTAGAGCAAAGATACCGATTATTTCGCCGCATCATAAAATTTCGTACATACCGTTATGTTAAACGCAAAAAGAGCCTTAGATATAAAAATAAAATAGAATAATAAAACGGCCAAAACACTGGGTGTTTTTGAAATATTTGTCCTTCAAGTTTTAATATGAAACAAAAAAACATTTTTGTATGTTTTTTGTACTTGCTGTGGTGAAAGCAAAACAATAAACGGTACTTAAGTAAACTAAATAGAGAGTAAAATGTTCTAATGTACTTTTAAAAGCAACAACGATATCGTTAGTTCTCGAGAGAATAGGAAATGTATTTTCTCGAAATGGAGAATTAAATTTACACATTTATAATTCATTACACATATTTGTTTTACGAGTCGAAAAACCTAACGTCATATAACGTCGTTATTTTCAGTTGTAGGCTTAGCCTTGGATACTTAACCTAGCGGACGCGGCGTTGCTATGGACCAGTTTTCTGCTGTTCCCCGTAGTAACCACTCAGCAGACGGCAGCTGAAAGGTAGTAAACAACAACAAGCAGGTGAATAGAAAAAGTGGCCTAGTCAATTACTCCAACCGGGATCTACAGAAGTCGTCGCGGAAGAATTTTATAAGGGATGAGATCGTTGAAAATATGAGTGGTTCTTTGGATAACATTACGGACTCGATTCCGGTCCCTCCAGCATGGCAAACGGTGCCGGTTTTACGCATGTTGCCGGAAGCTGATACGACTTCTGGGATTTACATACCTATCTCGAATAGATTTGATCGTTTGCCGGTGGAGAAGACTGACGATGCTGCTCCACAAAAGAAAAACATTAAACCGCCTTGGATAGTATTGTATGATATTTCAGATATCACGAAGCTGCATGATTTGTTGGAATCGGTGGTGAACAAGGCAGAATATACTGTGGGAATATAGAGCAGTAAACAACTTCGGCTGCTATCGAAGGATATTGATAGCTACAAAAAAAAAATTCGTGATTTTCGAAAAAAAGGACTCTGCGATGAAGCTGAGTGGGAGTAGTAGGTCCGTCCTCCTCTCCTTGGTAAACCAGACCGGAATCCGTAGTCCGTAATTGTAATCAAACTATGGACTTGAACTATAAAGTTGAGTTCACAAAGTGAACTAGAATTCCGTTGTTGCGAACAACATCTCTTGTGGTATGTTATTTATTGAATTTACATCAAATATTATGATATATTTACTCACAACAGCTTACTTAAAATGTAGAGCTAGGCCCGGAATTCGTGCATCCACGAACTTGGTTAGCTTGTTCAGAGAGCAATGAAGTAGAAGAGTCAAGATGTCCGAAAGAAGCCTACAGCGAAGGCGAAGGCTGAGTCATAACTCACTGATGTAAATGTCTACCGAGGCATTTACATCGGTGGCATCCCAGTGAGGCCTGATATATTACTGTGAGATGTAAAATGTTAGAGGGTCAAAAGACGACCTCCGTTAAAGCCCAGGAACGGGGAGATGTTGCGGCGACCAGATCGTCACAAGGCGGGAGTCCTCACCTATGGGAGTTGGGATGTTCGTTAAAATAATCTGATAGGGCATATCTTTAACAGGCGTTACGAGAGGGCGTATTAAATATGGTAATCTGTAGAAAATGGGTTATGGTTTTTTTTACTTTTCTCAAAATGGGGGGTAATGTGCGTTTGAAGCTTAATAATTTTTGACTAAATCAATCGATTTTGTTAAATTTTGTAGAGACTCATACATATGGCAAAAGTTATTGGTAAAATTTTTAGGATCAATATTTACTCGGGATGGGGTAGATAATATTTGGAGTCAATTATCAAAGTTATGCAAACACACCCCACTTTAAATTAAGAACAGTCTATGAGTGCATGCTCATCTTATCATTAAAAAAATATTTATAAAAGCTATCGTATTATTATATTGTATATTTTAACCGACTTTTTTTTAATATCTTCCTAGGCATAATAAGAATGCAATCGACCGAAAAAAGTATTTTGCGGGAGGGAATATTGGAGCAAGGAAGTCGATCAAAGTTTAAAAATATCGATTTTCTAATTTTCACCCCTACACATAAAAAAAGGTATTTTAGGTAACCTTTTACTGGATGTTCATTTTTTAGTGGAATTTGTTTCGATTTCTTCCATTTTATGTAATAAACGTAGAAAAATCTAAAAAATATTTGGCAGGTGATTTTGGAGGTTGGGAGCAGAAAAAATAAAAACATAACGATTTATTGTTTAATCTTGAACACTTTTTTTTATGTATTTAAACATATAATAACTTTATAATAACATTTCTTCATGATATACCCACCTCAAAAAATAAATCTCAGGAATTTTTTTGGGCATAATTATTTTTCTACGACAAAATAATAAATAACCAATACCAAGAAAGTATTAAAACTTTGTTGCAGGATTTTTGTTTTTAAATTAAATAAATTACGAAAATTTTAATTATAGCTCTAAAAGGTTATTCTTTCTGTTTAATTTTTTCATGGATTGGAATATATCTTTAATTGTATTAAGGTTCACGCTGTCCTTTAATTTTCTTAAAATATGATCATACAACCAAAATAAATAAGATGCGTGCATTACGTCGAGTGCACAATCTGAATCATAGGTTAGATGTAATTTTTTTCCGGCCTCTGTAGCGCGAGTGGTAGCGTCTCGGCCTTTCATTCAAAGGTCCTGGGTTCAAATCCCGGACAGGCATGGAACGGAACGGGATGCAAGAATGGCGGGAGTTTCAATATTTCTCCCTACAGATCGCAGAGCCTGGACAATGTCCCTTGCTGCTGTATCTTTCTATTATCGGGCGGATTTCATCGGTTATTTAGTGGCGGTTATACATTTTTAGTTTAATTTATGGACGGATTTGGTAATTTCCGTATGGACCAGCGTGAAATTTATTTACTGGTTCCGACCGTGAGAGACTAAGTTTTTGAACCTCTAATCCCGGCGTATTCTCCTTCATCCATCCGCTGAAGTTCTTTCGGTACCAGCACCTATAACGGAGCCCTAGTTATTTGAAGGGAGAAATGCTGAAAGGAGGACAAATGCTTGAAGGGAGAAATGTTCTCCGGAGGGAGTCGTATATGCTGACTAAATGAAATTGTGGTCTTTTCGTGGGACGGTGTGGGGTTTTGTCTAGCTTTTTATAGTTTTAACAAAATTTAGTTGCGAAAACGGTCACTTTTGCGGCCGGAATTTTCGCGCGGTTTCTATTTATAGGTTACGCGATAGAAAGGCTCCTAAGCCTGGTTTGTCATTTTTTGACTCACATACCGCCTCTTCACGGTGGTTCGTTTAATACGGCATGAGACCTCAGGCATGGCATTTTTACACACGCTACAAACCATTCACCTCATCCTCTGAAGCAATACCTAACGCTGAACCCGGAGGTTAAAAAAAATAAACGAAGAAAAAAATTTTTGATGGTTTAAATATTTAACTAAATTTTATATACTTTATTACGATTTCCAGAACAGAAAAACAGTTGTTTCTATTTATATTTATTTCATTTTTAATATGTTTTGTTAATACTATTAGTTTTTCAATTAATGTCTTTTATTACTATTAATATTATTATTACTTTTTCTTTTGTTTAGCCTCCAGAACCACCGTAAGGTATTAATTCAGAGGATGAATGAGGATGAAATGTATGAATGTAGTAAATAAAGTGTAATCTTGTGCAGTCTCAGATTGACCTTTCCTTAGATGTGTTGTTAATTGAAACCCAACCACCAAAGAACACCGGTATGTATCCTTGATCTAGTATTCAAATCCGTGTAAAAATAACTGCCTTTACTAAGATTTGAACCTTAGAAATTAGTTGCGATGACGAGTTCACCACTAGACCAATCCGAGATTATTATTGTTTGTACCGTTCCCATTAATGTTTTTTTACGTAATATCAACTAACGATGATTTTCAAATAACTGAAATAACCGTCTAGGTTTAGATATTAAGGAAAAAACATTGTAAACGATATTTTTAAGCGAATTCTTGTTTTTCAATATATTTTAATGATTGCCTAGCATAACGCTTTATGCATAACGCTTATATATGTCCAATATTGAATTAGTGATCAAAATACTTCTTCAAAAGAGTTGTTTCTTTATAAAAATAACCTTTAAAATTGTCTAATTCATACAAATAATTTTTTTATCTGATATTTACATACATTATAAAAATTAACCCATATTATCTAAAGAAGGATTTCTGACAGTTTCCTGAGTAAATAATTCTTTATTAAATATTAGTACTGATATTTTCCGACGGTTAAGATCTTTCAAACATAACATGAAAGAACTTTTATACCGTAGGGGTATGTAATTATGCAGGATAATTCTACTAGCTGAATAATACCGCACTGAAATACTTTTTCTTTGCGAATAAATTATAGCTTACACTAGAATAAATGTAATTTTTATGAATAAATGTATTTACTATATATTAGAATATTTTTAAACTAATTTAACAATAGTATTATAATGTTAAAAATTAAATTAATTAAAATACAAATCAATTTTAATGAGTTAAATGATAAAAATTAAAACCTAGCATGGCTGATAGGGAATAAAATGTATTAAGAATAAATGTATCGAGACATAAATTTAAACTAAATAAAAATAAAATACCGTAAGAAAAATATATAAGAAATTTGTAAAAAAATAAACCATCCAAAAGTAATACAACTTTACCTCCTTCCAAAGCATTATGTAAAAGAACTTTTAAACTTTCATTTGTTCCAGGTCGTTCCATCGAAACAGAATCCAGAAAAAGTTTTGAGATGGCGTATTCATTGAGTAATATCTGATCGACAAATGTACTGGAACTTAAAATGTTGTATACTAATAAATTACTCTAACAAAGTAAAGGTTTTAACCATTCAAATATAATCGAATAACGATTCGGATACAACCAGCTGGGTGAAATTTATACATCCAGCTCTAGTAAGGTAATTTAAAATTTATATAAAGACAAATTTACAACAAATTTTAGGGTTCGTAAAATAGAACATTAAAATATAAATGTGGAACAGAACCGTGTACCAATGAATGTTTTTAAGATCCTTCTACCCTTGTCATAATTTTTCATCTAAACTTTTTAAAAAAATGTCCCCCTGTAATGAATGTTTTCAACTATTAAATGAATTTGTACTTATCAATATTTCTTACTGCTTTACCAACCAACGAAAAATTAGTTTATTATAATCTCATTAAAAAAAAATATTTTATTTTTAACTTTCAAAATTCTTGGAAATAAAAACGATTGATATTGTCTTTTTTTTATTAAAATATTAATAATTTGGGTTTGAACTGAAAAATGTATTAAATTCACTAATTTTAACATCTTTATGACGAAAACTTGTTCTAAGAAAATTCTTTGTTATATCTAAACTCTCATTAACTTTAGTAAACAGTAAAAGAAATATAAATTTGTCTTTATTTTGAATAAAAATTATGTAATCCCACAATAAAAGAAAAAAAACATAGTTTGAGTAAATTATCTCGTATTCGAATTAACGTTAATCTGTAAAAAGGTTAACAAAACATCTAAAAAACTTCAACTTTTCTACGAGTAAATTTCCATCATAAATACTGCACGAGTCAGGATTTAGCAGTATACTTCTTTATTTTTTTCTATTTAGCCTCCGGAACCACCGTAAGGTATTAGAGGATGAATTAGGATGATATGAATGAATATAAATAAAGTGCAGTCTTATTTATACAGTCTCAGGTCGACCATTCCTGAGATGTGTGATTAATTGAAACGCAACCTCCAAACAACACTGATCTCCACGATCTAGTATTCAAATCCGTATAAAAGTAAGTAGGATTTGAACCTTATAACTCTCGACTTCGAAACTAGCTGATTTTCGATGACATAAAAAAAAAGATCATGAAAGTTTTTAATATATGGGTTAATAAATCAGTGAATGTTGACCACTAGGTAATTAACACCAAATATTTTTTAAACTTTCCTATTTTTTTTGCTACACAATATGTTTTTATCAGTAGCGAATTAGATCACACAATATATTAGCAGAATATTTTTTTTATTGTGATTTCTGATTATTTTAAATATAACCATATATTTTTAATCATGTAAGTGATTACTTATCAATCTAATAAGGTAATTAAAGAGAATTAAGTAAGGATAGTTGTGATGATAATTTTGTTTTCATAAATGTGTCAGTGGTGTAAAATTTACTTAAATTTCTACATATTAAACGAAGATAAAGTCAAAAATTATGTTGTTGTTTACACATACTGGCAAATCCGTTTCCAAATGTAAGAATCTTTCTAAAGTACTCTCAGGTATGGTTTGGGATATTTACAGATACCAACCAGATTTAGATATTTTCAAAACTTTATGACAAGGCTATGCGATCCACTTATTTTATGAAGTAGAATATCAACAATATCTAAGAAAATATTTCATAGTTGAAACTAAATAATTAGTGTATGTTTAAAATAAATCACTTTTATATTTTAAAAGACATAATATAGATTTTGTGATTTTACCTTAAGGTTAAAGATTGATAATTATTCCATACAATGTTGAACGTTTACCTGAAACAAAAATAAAAGATGTTACGGTAGAAAATTAAAATACGTAAAGACTAATTAGGTAAAAAAATTGCAAAATTTGATTCATCAAAAATAAGAATATATATTTTTTTTAATTTACTAAGCATTTGGCACCGTTGGTATTTATACATTTGTACAAATTAAATTTGCACTTAATAATAGTCGCAAATATCTTACAAACATGACGTTACAGTCTTATTGACGTACGAATTAATTTTATTCTTGACGATCGACTATTATAAACGTAACAGCTTAATTTAAAAACGATTATTGATTTGAATTTAAATTAACCTCTTTTAGAAAATCTCTGAAGATGGAATAACACATTCGAAAGTACTATGATTTACACATTTCAAATTGTTGGTAAGTTCAAATTTAATTTATAAAAGAAGATTCTTGTTGTTCGTTCAAATCCTAATAGTTTCAAGTCCATTAAATCTTGGAACATGCATATATAAATAACATAACGTTTAATAATTTCTGAATGTTAAATAACTACTTGTGAATTTAATTTTATAAGACATAACTTACAGAAACAATGCGAAATTACAACAAAAAAAAATTCCTTAACAATATTTTTAAAATATAACTGTTTAAAATCAAAATAAAAAAAATACAGAGTGATTTTTTCTGTTTTATTTTCATACAGGCTTTTTACATTTTTCACCAATTAAAATTACTTCATTTTCAGTGTTCTTAAATTCAAGATTTTTAATCGTTTTGGTGAGAAAGTGATCAAAGTTCTTTTTAAAAACGTTCTTTTTTTTGTCTTCAGTCAAATGACTGGTTTGATGCAGCTCTCCAAGATTCCCTAGTACTAGTCGTTTCATTTCAGTATACCCTCTACATCCTACATTCCTAACAATTTGTTTTACATATTCCAAACGTGGCCTGCCTACACAATTTTTTCCTTCTACTTATCCTTCCAATATTAAAGCGACTATTCCAGGATGCCTTAGTATGTGGCCTATAAGTCTGTCTCTTCCTTTAACTTTATTTTTCCAAATGCTTCTTTCTTCATCTATTTGCCGCAACACCTCTTCATTTGTCACTTTATTAACATTCTCCTACAGCACCACATTTCAAAAGCTTCTAATCTTTTCTTCTCAGATTCTCCGATTGTGGAGTATGATGAGGTAGATTTTCTACCTCCATAATGTTTTTTATCTTTGATTAATCAATGAAATATAATTTTTAATTTAAAGATCAATTAGTAAGTTGTTTTTTTATATTGATCATGTTTTTAGTTTTTACACATCGATAGTTGATATATAAACTGGACCGCCACATCCATCTGAAGATGGTGGACCGCTACATTAGATCAAACAAAATAACACACTTTAAAGTAGTATGTTTTTAACTATAAAGTTCCGCACTTGTTTTTACATCCCAGAATCCCTCAATTGAAATATGAAGCCGTCTCCATACTTTAATATCATTCTGTGTATCTTAGTATATAGACGCGCGCGCGCGAGCACACACACACACACACACACACACACACACACAAAGAGAGAGCATGTCATAAAGAAACGGAACGAGTTTTACACGTTATATTTGTGAAAAAAAAAATAGTTCATATAAACATAGGTCATATAAACGGCTGGTTTTCCAGTTATACCATACAAAAAAATTTGAGCCCTCATTTTTGCCCCAAGGATAAAAAGAAGCCATACAGAAATTCTTGAAAGAGATAAATTTAATAGTTTCATATGGTTTATGATATATTATCAACTTTTATGTTAAGCTTTGGACCAATATATTTCATTTTTAATTCTAAAAGCTAATAATTTTGTCTTGATTGTTGTCTATATAATTTGCTTTTAGGTACGGTGAACGTATATTAAAAGTAAATATCTTTATACTGCGATAAAACCATATTTTAAATTTACTTTATAATTTACTTTTACCGTACTGTATAATTTAATTCTATAAATGTTTAAAAATTGTACTTTTTTCCAGTATTTATATAAAACGGTCATGACAGTTTACGATTTATAATTTTTAACATAAAATGTAACTTTTTTTTTCATAACGGTATGAAAAATTGTGTACAATTCAGCAGGTGGTTTCCCCCTCACAAAAAAAAAATACACAAATCTTTTATAGGCCATTTCACACGTAATATTAGTCTTATATAACATTATTACCTTCTTACTTTATGTAACCTTATAAAGATATTATTTCACAACATTTTTTTATTTTATTTCTAACTATAATAAAGATAGATAATTAATACTGAACATTTTTATTAAGCTATGTTATTTACTCGTATTTTTTATAGAATAATAATTTTGAACTAAGAGAAAAATGTAAAAAAAAAAGATTATTCCAAATACGAATGCTTCTAATTTTAGATGAAATTCATACTTGCAAACGTATTTAGAAGTTTTTTATGTAATAACTAAAAAAAAATTGTAAACAAAGTTTTTTTTTAATTTAAAGAGATTTTGATCACTGACCATTTTAAAAATATTATTCAAAGGATAAATAAATTATTACTATCTAAACTGATTTGAAGAATTATTTTAAATATATGTACAAGTATATTCACAAACCCTGACTCACAAATATGCATTTTTTCCAGAGTATACAAGAGGGGTCATAATGTTAATTCACCAAATAACTCAACCTAGTATGTATATAATTAAATATTTTCTATACTAATTGTATCTGTCCATATCTTACATAATAAGACAACAAGATTTTTGTGTTTATGAGAACGTTTAGGCGTTTTTCTCTCCAATTTACGTTAAATACATATATAACAAATTTTGATAATACTTTCTTTTTATTAAAACGTTACAATCTGTTCAGCAAGTAATTAAACAATACGTAAATAAGATTTATATTTCAACTAACATTAAGTAGCCACTGACCCAGCGGCTAGTGACTTATCGAACAACGAAAAGAAAGAAATGGAATAGAAGAACACTCCGTGCAGCCAGACCATAAAGTCACCTAATGGAAACGAAAAGGCAAACCAAGAATATTGTTCCTTAGCAATCAAGGATTAATGAAAAATCACTAATAGAGTTATCCAATAAATTGACTGCCAAATAATTAAAAAATAAATAACCGCACATGTATTCCTAACACTAATCCTCTGTACCTTCTTTTACTTTCTTACATTATCTTATTTACCATTTTTATCTTTTAGTTAACATCTCATATTCCTATTCTCTTTTTTTAAGCTTTTCTTTTATATTCATTGGCTTTCGAACGCCGGAACTAAATCAGAAAATATTTTATAGGAAAATTTTTCCACTGTTTCTTGTTATGCTGAGGTATACCTTTCCGCTTTCCTCGATAGACAGAGGTATTTTTCTTATTTTTTTTGGTTAATTTGTTTGGAGTTCAGAAAAACGTGTATATTACTTAATTAGTTGTTACCTTTTTCTTGTTAAATTTTTAAATTTCATTAAATACCTAAATTATGGTAAGGGATTTGCAATAAAATCTAAATTATTTAAGTTTCTAATGAGGGTAGTCTATGTTGATAGATACAGAGACATTGATCAACGAGTTTCAGTGGTGTTTTCTAAACGGGATATACGGGATTTTTCCTGATCTAATGCGAGTGATGAACCTTGTCCCTAGATACCTTGGATTCAACCCACCTGGTTAGTTTAGTGGTGAACGCGTCTTCCCAAATCAGATGATTTGAAAGTCGGGAGTTCCAGTGTTTAAGTCCTAGTAAAGACAGCTTACTTTTATTTGGATTTGTATACTAGATCGTGAATACCGGGGTGTTCTTTGGTGGTTGGGTTTCAATTAAACACAAATCTCAGGAATGATCAAACTGAGACTGTGTAAGACAACACTTCATTTACAATCATACATATCATCCTCATTCGTCCTCCCGGTGTCTAAACAAGAAAAAGAAAGATACCATGGATTCGAATTGGGTCATACGTTATAGCATGTTCCGATCTAAATCGTAATTTATTTTTAATCATGGTTCAATTTTAATAATGTAGAAATACTCGTATAGGTATAATTTATTATTAATTTATTTCGTTTATATTTTGTTTTTATCTTAAATATGTTTGTGTTCTGTGGGGTCCTTATAAAACAGCAGTTTTTTTTTGTTTCGTATTATATTCCACTAATAGCAAAATTCAATTTGTGAACTTTTACGTCAACTTATTTAAACCATTTACAGAAAATTAAATAAAGATTTACTCATTTATCTTCTTCGGGAAAAAAATTATCGTAAATTTTTATTAATTAAAAAAAAAAAAAACAAACAAGTTCTATTTTTAATTATGAATTTTGTATGAATTGTTTAACAAGAATAATACATATTTATTATTATTAGAAAAATATTTTCCTCTCGATCAAAGTTTTTATGGAGTATGTTGATAGAAAATGTTATACTTGGAAGAAAGTAGGATAATCATAAGAAAAAGGTACAAGGAGTGTCGGTGAACCAGCGTGGAAAAATCGCAGTGCACTGTTGAACAGATTTAACCCACTCACCCTAACCGCCTTCCCTGTTATCCCTTGACTTGAAATCCAGCACTTTACTTACCCCCTGCCTATTCTATCTAGATACTTGAACCATTATCCTCAATGAACTCTTCTTATGTTTGTGTACTATGGAACAGAAAAACCGTCCGTTCTTTTACCCTTTCTAAACCGACCAGTAATATTGCCAAGTCAACTTCCTTCACTGAACTAAAACAATTTTCTTAACCATTTACCTATAAATTTCAGTATATTAGGATAAACTTCTTTAATAAAATTAAAATATGCGTTTATTATTTAATTAAATAAACACTTATACAGATCAAGCAATGCAATTTTATGTTAAGAACACACAAACACACGCGTATATTCAATACATAGAATAATTTGTTGTAGTATTAATCTTACAAACAAGTATTATAATGCTACTCGTTCATTTCAACTTGTTTTATTAATAAATGTCCTTGTCTCAATTGTAAATTTTATTTCAATTCCAAATAATTAGTTATTTCCACGATGATTTTTTGAAATAAAATTTCATTTAATTATTAATAGCGGAGTACATATTTTATTTAGCTTACATTATTTAAATCATTTGATTTACTAATATTTATTTAGTTAATGATAATAATAATAATAATAATAAAATGTATTATAGCAAAATTTCGTAGAGAAAAACTGGTATGTAAAAGCGGCTTACTAATTATCTATCCCTAGTTCGGCACGGTAAGAAAATTAAAATTTAAAAAAAAACATTAAATTATGAAATATCTTTAGTTCCATATTGTTTATGAAAATAACTTTATTTAATTTGTATAACATTCGGACGGACTGAGATTCGTATAATAGTTGGACTGAGTAGAGGCTACCTTTTTGTGTGCCGGTGACGTCCGCTGATGACGTTGATGTAGCTACCAAGTGCTTAACCGCCGACATGCAGGAGGCGATGTGGTGCTCTTCTCCGTTGGAGGTGGACGAAATACATTGAGGTACGGACTATCCCAGGATGGTTATGGCTTTGGTTAGAACAAAGAGAATGTTTAAAAGGAGGTGACAACGGTTCGGAAAGCCTGTGGACAGGTTGGCGATGAACAAAGCGGCCCGCAGATTGAAAGTACTCCTACTTTTTCATATGATCCAATTTTATTTTCGGTTGCCTTAGTTCATAGATTTTTACTAATTAAATTTTTGGTTAACCTAGTTTCCGTCCTCTTCAAGAATATAACACTCCAAAACTGCATTCCCGTAGACTGTAATCTATTTTATTTATTTTATTTAATATCATAAGAAAATTTGGTATAAACCATCAACTAACACGTTGTACATCTTGAGATATACAAGTTATAAAAATTCACTGAGATAAATTATCAAGCAACGCCATTTTCTAAGCATCTAAGTATAATAATATTTGAAAATAAATATAATTTTTTTAAATGTGTCAGTAGATTTACCCAAATTTGTTTACTTTTCTTAAAAATTATCACAATAACTGCAAACGAGCTGAAAATACATTTTGTGTATTCAGATGAAAATTATTAATAATAGAATTATAAACTAATAAAAAGTCTCAAAAGCTTATTTATTATGGACTAGCGTCCCCCCATCATGGATTACCCCTGATATATGACTGTAGAACTTCAAAAATTCGAAATAGTTTTTTTTTTAATATTTATATTTGTGATATGTTTTCAGAGTTATTGCTGTTCACAACTTGTAACATATTTCTCGAAGAATGAATTCAAAGCTGAGTGCAGATGTTACTTTTTAAGTCTTTGAGAACGCTCAGCGTAGATTCTCATTTTTTAAGATTCTAGAATTCTATTAGCACCCAGAAGTTAATTTTTTCTATTTATGACCTCACCGTCCTAGACATTATGAAAATATTAATACCAAATTCAAGGTCGAATCTACGCGAATTACATGTATGACTTAACATGTAGGATGTAAATACGAGTATGTATAGAATGCTACTTTCCTCGCATAAGAATGAGTTCTTACGGGTGCCGCCAAGATAGGCAGTAATTTTAAATTTAGTTAAACAATAACTTTCTGAAGAAATAGATGTTATAGAAAATTATCCATTATAGTTGATGGATAAACAACGACAACCGTTAGAGAGTGTCGATGTAGATAAAAACATTGGGCTTCAATTAACCACACATCTCAGGAATGGTCAAACTGAGATTGTACAAGGCTGCACTTCATTTAAACTCACATATCATCCTCATTCATCCACTGAAGTAATACCTGAACGGTAATTCCCAGAGGCTAATTCCAGATAATTTGAATTTGTAGAGATTTCTTTCCTTAATACTTCAACACTTATTCCAGAATATAAATATTTATAAGTAGCTGTAATTCATTTCACAGTTCCAACTATGGAAATTAATATATGGTAAAAAAAAAAAAAACTTATAGGCAAAAATAATTCAGGGAGCATGCCACCACATACTGGCCCGGTTAGTGTCTGTGGAACTTTGAAATATTTATAAGTTGTTTTCAAACAGGGTTGAATGTACTGTAAAGTTTTTAAGTTTTTTACTCGTTTAGTGAAGTTTCGATTGGGAGAAAACGGATCAATCACACTATAAAGATTAAGAGATCGATCGACCTCTATCATTACGTAAATTAACATTCTTTTGATTTATAACTACAACTCTTTCATCAAATTCATAAGTGTAAAATTTAAATATTCCAGTCCACAATGTATCAAGATTTGAAAAATTCAATTTCTCTCACTTTCCAAGCAATAATTTGATTACATTTGATGAATCCAATTCCTCATTCATCCAAGTAAATCCGGGCCATGTTCCATACTGAGGAGAATCAACCTTTCATATCTTGCCCCAAAGACGAAATAAGCAAATTATCATACATGCTCGATCATCAATTTTGGTATATTTTAATACGAGATCGGATAGCTTTGCAGTCATTACTGTGCCAGGCAATATTTCACAAGATAAGCCAGTTTTTTTATCAATAAATTTCATCTTGGTGATTTTGTTACTGGCACTCCGTGTGCCAATAACATTTCTAAAATTATGTTTTTCAGATTCTATTAAAGATTGGACCAATTCAAATGCTACTTCTAAATCTGATGGAACAGAATTGATCAGTATGTTAACCTCACTATCCTTCAGTCCAAGCCCGTATAAAGATGATCTATATAAGGATACACTACAATTATCCATTTTAATAGAAAGCATACTGTTAATATATGAACAAATATCTTTTCTGTCTTGAAAATTATTTGTTACTGCGTATGCAATGTAGGTAGCATAGGTTCTTTAAAAGAGTACACAGTTTTTGTCTAATAACTGCTGGTAATTCTGGCATTTCCTCAGCAGATCTTCTACAATAATATTCATCCAATTTCATTAAATGGTTTTTATTATTTATATGTTGCTTTATACTCCAATATTCACGACAGAAAATTTCGCACAAGTCACACTCTGCAATTTCATCAGAAAATTAAACTTTTCTTTGTCCAGTAAGCGGTTGTATACATTTTCATTATTTACTGAAATCTAAGATCAAGTGAATCTATTTGTGTTCTTATATTCCTACCAGTTATGCTCATGGCATGATTTTTAACATCGTGAAATGGTTCTGTTTTCGAGTTTTTCCAATTTCATTGAATTATGTTTGAAATTTTCAGAATTTTGAGAATTATTATTCACGGTCCTCTTAGGATTGGCGTCATCCTCTTAATCTCCTCGTTTCTTACACTATTTATCTGTGCGTCATCATTACCATTAGAGTTAATACCGTGTGTAGGAGATGCAATTTTTTTAATGACAATGCCTTTAATATGATACAAAATTCAAAATGAAACAATCAAGAGTTCGTTCATTAGATGTGGCAATGGATACAACTAGAAATAATAAAAACTAATATGACTGCATTATTAACTAAATATATACAACATAGTAATATCTACGGAAGCCTGTATACAGCACTACATAAGAATCACGACCTAGATGTTTGTAAAACGCCAGGGATAAACCTTATCAATCGTTCAAAAAAGATTATTTCTATCAGTTTTGCACTACACATATGGTATTAAATTGTTCAAAGAAAATGTGGAAATTTAGCTACAAAGCAGTATAAACAACTAAAAACACCCCAACTCGGACGGGCTATCCCACATTTACATTACTAATATAAACCAAATATTAGTTAGTTAAGTTATAAACTTTACTTCAATAAACATAAATAATATTAAATTAATGTTAATAGTAATATTTATATCTATCTAATAATTAATTTGTTTTGTAAACCTTCAAGTCCTGGAAATTTTTCCTTTGGAAAAAAAAACGACGTTTAATATCCTTTATTGAATTCACATAAAAAAGTAGTACGTAACTTATTTAAATCTCTAAAAGATGATTAAATTTTATCCTTATTCAACAGTAATCTTTTCACTCAATTTTCAAAATTGACTAATTTCTGTTTTTCTTTTTTATACCAGTTTAAAATTTATTTTATGATCAGTTTCCTAGCAATAAAATACAAAAAAATAATTTCTTCGGATTTTTGTAATTATAACCATATCTTTATTTTTATTTTAATCTTCCATTTATTTTGTCCTACCTGTAGTAAATTAAGGAATAAAGAGATTTATCATCGAAGAATAGTCGAAGAGTGTAGTCAGTTATAAAATGAAATAATACAATTTATTTTCATACTCAAAGATGTTTCATCTAATATAGCAGTTCCATCGGGTTTACCCCACCGCGTTGGGTCTAATGGTGAACTTGCCATCGCAAATCAGCTGATTTTGTAGTCGATAATTTTAAGGTTTAAGTCCTAGTAAAGGCAGTTCCTTTTATATAAATTTGAATACTATATCGTAGATACTGTTGTTCTTTGGTGGTTGAATTTCAATTAACCACACATCTCAGGAATAGTCGTCCTAAAACTGTACAAAATTAGACTTCATTTATATCATCCTCTAAAGTAATACCTTACAGTGTTTCCGGAGGTTAAACAGAAAAAAAAATTGCGGTTCTAAGATGGCAGATAAAAATGTTAAACACACTATGAAGTAGTAATTTTTGTAACTATGTAGATTCAAACTTGTTTTTACTTCCTAGTATCCTTCAGTTAAAATATGAAGATGTTTCCATACTTTAATATCACCCGGTATATATGAGTATGTAGACATACACACACGAGCACAAAGGCTAACTGATAAAGAAACGAAATTTTACATATTTTATTTGTGAAAATAAAAAAAAGCAGTCATATAAATATAGGTCAGGAAAATATTCGTTTTCCAGTTATACCACATACAACATATGTGCTTTCATTTCTGATCCAACGATAAAATGAAGCCATATAGAAATTTTTGAAAGAGGTAAATTTAATAGTTAGGATTTTGATACATTGACTTTTATGCACTGGCCCAACAAATTTCATTTTTAGTTCTAAAAGCTAATAATTTTTTTTTGATTGTTTTCTATGAAATTTGTTTTTAGCTAAGGTGAGGCATATTAAAAGTAAATGTGTTTATAATGGCATAAAATCGTATTTTACGTTAACTTTTTAATTTTATTTTTATCTTACTGTATAATTTAATTCTATAAATTTAAAATTTTAGAAAACAATATTACCAATTTGGTAAATTATTTTAAATGAATGCTCATATGGAAGATGCTAGAAAAATTAGATTGAACTAAACAAACTTGTACTGTTTATCAACATTTAAACAATTTAAACATGAGTTATAAATATAGTTGTGAAAATAAGCTAAGTTATAATCTAATTTGTTTTTAACATATTAGTTATGTAAATACGTTAAATTTACCACGTATAAATATAGATAAACTAAGTCTGAATTAATACACCGTGATACTTTTTGCTACATTTTAAGTAATTAAACAATGGGGTTACTGTACAAGTAAATGAACTTTATTTAATAATTACTAAGGATATATTGTCTCACAAATTAACGTTAGACAATTAGAGTTATGTCGTTACAAACACGTGCGTTATACAAACTCTGTATTGAAGTTTCAATATGGTTGAATTTGTTACACGTGGGAAATGTTGATATTATTAGGGATGGTGGAGAAGACAAGTGTGTGTTGTTAGAAAGGGAAAAGGGATTGTTAGAATTTTGTTACAGTTAAAGTTAAACCCTTCTATACAACCTTTACCCTTATCCAATCCCATTTATCCACCGTTTTATCCAATAGCTAACATAAACTTTTATACAAACCAATCACTTTTCCTCCCGCTCACTCGCTCTCTCTTTATCATTATTTCTCTCATATTTTTATCAGTTCTTCTATATAACTTTACATGATATTAATAAACATCGTTTTGCTTTTTTGATACAGACTGTATATAAATTAAATAATCATAATAAAGATATTTATATACCTTTCAGCGTATTTCTTTGCGACATTTTTTCATATTATTCAGTTTGTAATCAATTATTACAATTAAGAAAAAAATGTAATACACTAAAATAAGAAACATTATTATTTTTAGGCCGATTTCCTTGGCGGAGTACTAGCGTTCGGCTTTTCATCCGGAGATTCTCGGTTCAAATCCCGGTCAGGCATGACATTTTTATACGCTAGAAATTTCATATATCATAAAGTTTCTCTAATTCTCGTTAATGCTTTTAAATAAATAATTTATTAGAGTACCTCAAAGCTCTAATTTGGTTCCTCTGCTTTTTTTTCTTTTTATGAACGATATGTAGACGATTATCACTATTGGCTGTGAAGTTTATGCATGTGATATCATTTCAGTCTTTCACGAGTGCGACCATCTTTTGACACAGAATAATTTTAGTGCTGGATACAGCTTAACAAAATGCCTATAAATTTTAATAAGATTCTTGACGTTCCATTCTCCAGAAAAATCAATCTTTCTCATCATGTTTTCTTCATTTGAAGTGAACCTATTAGAACTGAATAAAAGTAAATGATCTCGTTGTGTTACTGAAATCCAAGCTTTATTTATAGCCGGCCTCCGTGGCGCGAATGATAGATTCTCAGCTTTTCACTCGAAGGTCCTGGGTTAGAATTCCGGTCAGGCATGGCATTTTCCATACACGCTAAAAAACATTCATCTCATCCTCTGTGGTAAAAAATTGCTTAACTGCGGACCCGGAGGTTAAAGGAAAAAAAAAGAAAAACTATATTTGTAAGATTATGTGAATGAAATTGTTAGTAAGGCGAAGTGCAACCTTGGCTTGCAAAATAATTTCAAAATCAGTACTTGTGTCTGACACTTTACAAATCCAGTTTGTATTCTACTGGAATATCTACTTCCACCTGGAACAGACTATGTAATTACAGTGTGGATATGATACAGAGTGTTCCATATCCATTCCAGAGTGTTCCAGACTGGATAATTATTTTCATTTGTTGCGTCATAATTAGGTTGGCAATTGACCAACTCTGATATCCGTCATCGTTTGGATTTTTCATCCTTGTCTAGAAGAGACTTCTTTGATTTCGTGTTTTTATAAAAAATATTCTTAGTCGCAATAGTATTTCTGGAAATGTCTCAATCAGAACTCCAAGAAGTAATGTTAGAAATTTCTTTCCGTTTAGTTTGACTAACTAATCTCCAGTGACGTCTGAAGTACGGTCACTGCGAAACATTTGAAAAATGAGATTGATTTCTTGCAGTCTTTTGCATAGAAGGTGGGGGAGGAGTAGTACACATGTGCTGTAGATTTTTGGGATGAACATCGATGTAGTCGATCAACCAAGGTAACTCTTCGAACACCCTTGTACGAGATATCGAAAACCCCCGTAAATACTGAAAAATATTCAAAACACCGATCTGGATAACCGAAATTAAACTAGATATAGAAGAACTAGAAATCATAATAGAAGATTTACTAAACAAAACTGATAATATAAAAATACTAAAAGAAGCAAACTCCAGATTAAAAATTAAAGAAAGGAAAAAAAAACAAGGGTTTGTTCAAAAGAACTCACAAAAGCAGATCTGACAGAATAAAGAACTATTGGGAAGCAATCAAGAAAAAAATAAAAAGACGAACCAGAGTTGAATAAAGTAGTTACTATAACCTCAAAAACCTCAAAAAAAGTATAAAATTAAAATATTTTTTTTAAAACATGCTTTTAAAAAAATGGATTACCCAATACAACATAAACATAAATAGAAAATAATTTTGTTTTCAACAAAATAATATGTGTAAAGTTGTCGATTTTCGCAAGACCACATGGTTTTATGAAAACCATGGGGTGCGATGCTTTGCTTCGTGGTCTTCAGAAAATAGACACATTTATACATATTATGTTGTTGAAAACCAGATTATCTTCTATCTATGTTTACTGAGTAATCCTTTTTTTAAAAGCATGTTTTTAATTTTTTTATTTTATTTTATTTTAATTTAGCCAGCATTATATGCATTGTCTGCTAACGTGGCTTCTGCTATTTTTTTGGTAATAAACAAATAAATTGTTTTTATATAATATTACTGTTTTATAATAGCCAATAATATAAATTTATAATTTATTTTATAACTATTTTTTTTGTTTGAATATTCTACAGACGTCGTTAATAAACCTCTCTTTGCATTTTGTTTTTTCTCTTTGATGTTTGCCAATAATTTTGGCATTATTTTCATTTTTTAGTTTATTTATATATATATATATATATATATATATAACTTATAAGTCTCTTTTACTTTTAGTTTTTTTTTGGAAACTTTTCAGAATACAGATTTTGTTTCTAAATATTTTTTCACCATACATTTCCTAAATATACTGAAAAATTAAGTCTAAGAAATGGATTTTTATCCTCTCAAAAACTCTGAAGATTAAATTAGTCAATAAGAAGAGTTATTTTAAATTAAACTGTAAATAAAATTATAATCTATGAGATTAAAAATGAAACAAAGGATGCATTTTGCTTATTACTAATATAGAAGACGGAGAAATTATACATAGTTCAGAAAAACTCGTGATAAAATTAGTTTATTAGAAACAATAACTTTAAAAATTTCAGTAATAAATAGGAGTTATGTAGTTGTTTTATCTATTTCCGGTTTTTAAGTTTACAAATTCAACTATAAAAGAGATGTACAAATTGAATTTGAGACTTAGATGGTTTAAATTATTTTTAAGCTAATTTAAACATTTTATTGTGTTTATATGAAGAGAAAAAGTTGATTGTATTATCACAGTTTTATTTCTCTTTTTAGGTACCGTTTATTTTTTTATTTTTTTTATTTTTATTTTTTTTGCGTTTATTTATTTGCTTATTTATTATATTTTTATTTTATTTGTTAATCTTACATTTATTATTTTTCCACTGTATGTATAGAAAAATTTTTTAACAATTAAATTGTACGTATTGGTTTAGAATTTAAATGAAAAGTTTTATATGTGGTTTTTTGGCATACATTTCGATAATATTAACTGAAAGAAAAAAAAAACCTACAAGATATGTCATGTGACCATGTAATTTTTTATTTTTCAAAATTCTACAACTGCCTGGGATAAAAATTTCTTTAAAAAATAAATTAAGCTTTTGGTTGTAAGGAAAAATATACACTTAAATTGAAAACAATTTTCTTTCTGCATGGTCAGTTTTCATCTGTCAATTAGTTTTTTATTTTAATTGATCTCTCTTTTATAGATTGTTTTTTCGTTTATTTTTTCAAGTGAAAAATAACTGCAATATTTTTTCTTTTAAAAAAATAATTAAAATATAATTTGTTTTTTTTTTGTATTTATTTAACAAAGGCAGGCGTTCGTTCTTTTTTTATTTATATATACTTATAAAAATACGTATTTCCTCCTCAAAAAGTATTTAATATTGTTCAATAAAAAAAAGGAAATAAATAAAAATACACTGTAATATTTTGTCATAATTAATTAAAATATATATATATATAAAAGAATATTTACAGAGGAAAAAATGTACAAATTTATTGTGAAGTAATCCATGTAAGGACATATAAAAGGATAAAGTTAAATAAAAGAATGCCAATATTTTATGTTTTAGCAGGACGTGCCAGTAGCAAGCTGTTACTTTGTGATATATTAGTATCTTAGGTTTTCCCAAATCCATAGCTGTTCTAAACGTACAGATAGTACAATGCTTATGGTTCATATTTCCTATTTTCTTATTTTTTTTACAGGAAGGAAGTTTAATAATTATTATAATTTTATCATAACAGAAAACTAAATTTTATTTAGCTTCCGTTTAAAAAAAAAAAAAATAATCCATTGTTTTTAAGAATTTCATTCTGAACAGTTTAAATGCGATAATTTTGTGCACAACTAAACTTCATGAATCAGCCATGAAACTTGGTATAAATTAGAGTTTGGGTTGCAAAATTATACTTTTGTAATATTTACATTCTGTTCTAATAATTTACGATATATTTCCTGTATATGATTATTTGTACTTCCTAAAAGCAACGAAAATATTTTAAATATATTTTTTACTTAAAATATTCAAATGTGAATGAGATAATAGGATAAAAAAATTACGGCAAGATCATCCTAATATATATCAACGTAATATAAAAAGGAAGGATTAAATATTATCTTTAAAATAATCGTTTTGTATTTAAAGAAATATTTTTATTACAAATATTTGCCTAAAATCCATTTATTAAAGTATATGTAGCTTTCTTTTCTACACATAAAAGCTATAACTGAAAAAAATTTTTTACATCCAAAATTTTTATTATCGTCTTACCATATATTTGTCATAGGAATTTTCTACATATTTCGCCGCATCAATGTATCAGCATTATCAGGGAATAAAAATTATCCACATTTTATTCGGTAGTGTTTCACACAAAAAAAAAAAACATCAAACTTCTATATTATAAGTTAAAGTATATATTTACAGGAAGTAACAAGCAAACTGCCGTGTTATACAATTTATGTTTAGAACTTAGAGGAATCATGAAGGAGAAAATATTCCTATGACAAATATATGATACGACGATAATAAAAATTATATATGAATAATTATAATATATTTAATTAATTATTAAATATAATTAATTGTTATATATACAGAATATTTCTAAAAAGGTGGGTTGGCTATACTTTTTCGGATTCTCCTTGTAAAACTAAACAAAAAATATCGTTAAGAAAAATGGCAATTTCTTCTTCGTTCTCTTCCTGTCCGCCATTTTGTTATTTTTATATAAAAATTTATATCTCAAGTTCGGACATAGGAATCACATTAATATTTAGTAAGCGTTTTGGTAATCAATTTTTAAAATTAGCAAAAAAAGGTACTTAAATACCTTCGCAAAATACAAAATGGCGGCAATGTTTATTTTTCAATCCGTTATATCCCCATAAATATTAGTTTTATCACAACGTATGTTTTGCTAAAATATTAAGCCTTTTATTTTGAATAGAATGTGATTTTATTTTTTGAAATTAATTTACAAATAGCCGAGTTATGGTAGAAAATTGATGTAATTTTACGTCTGTTTTCATGACTTCCACTTTACGTTCAATTCCTGTTAAATAAAAACAATGGTAATTGTTTTTATTTATTGTTACTTCTAATATTGTAAATTAGTATAAAATTAACTAATGTTTACTTCACATTAAGTAATAATAAAAAAATTGATATTAATTTCTCACATTTGAATATTTTTACATAGCGACTATTTATTTTTTTTCTTTTAATCTTCGGGGGCCACCGTTAGGTATTACTTCATAGGGAATGAAAATTTTTGTAGCATGTGAAATTGCCATGCCTGACCGGGATTCGAACCCGGACTCCGGATGAAAGGCCGAGACGCTATCACTTGCGACTATTACTGTTGATCATGTTAAAAATGTAAAAGTGCAATGCACATTATTTAAAACTAAAACCGTGTGATTTTAAAGTAATTTAAACTCATTATTTTCTTGTGAATGTTTGCGTAATACTCGGTCATTGGTTTATTTTTTTAAGTTCTGTTGTTTTATCTTCATGGAATTTGAATATTCATTAATGGAAATGTGTAACATGCATTTAATGTACGGTAATATATATATATATATATATATATATATATATTGTACCACATGTATGCCTAATTTATTATCGGCGGGTGGACACGGTAGCAACGATATTAGCTGGCGCACAGTATACGTACGCGCTGATACAAGCATCACTCCCACCACGTAGTTCTCCCAACATAGCGGTGCTGCAGCCCCGCCACCCCTGGGTTCCAATAAAAGAGCGTGCACAAGAGTAAATTTTCAATCCATCATCGACTCCACATGGAGATGACCAAGAAGGAGAAGAAGATGGAAGAAGACAGAAGTTCCCTGGCTGCCTCAACGTAGGGCCTCCCGGCGGATGCCAACATCCCCATCGGAGCTGCAGGCCTGGTCGGCCAGCCGAGGGAGCCGCTGGACGCGAATGTTACCTTCCCGCTCCAGCTTGCCGTGCTTCAACCGCCGTGGCCGACGGACTCAGCAGTAGTAGCCGTCCCGGCGTGGGATCGCTCGGGGAGAACCGCCTCGGCCGCGCCGGCGAAGGACAACCGACGGCGACCCGACACTGAGCGGCTCTAGGGTCCACCACTGCCACGCTGTAGTGGGGACCCAACTGTCGCTGAGGGAAACCCCGATCTGACTAATGACGATCTGCCCGATCTGACCTAATGGACGAGCCGCAACTCCCCAACTTCGCCGGAGACCAGCTTCTGGACCCAACAGCTCTTCTCAGAGCTAACGCAAAAAACGTCCCTCTCGGAGCCACCACAAGGTTATGAATTACGAACCGTCGAAGCCACTCGACAACAACAGCCTTTCTCAGAGCTACCATAAGGGTAGTAAGTGCCAAGTGCCGTCGAAGCCATTCGACGACAATATATATATATAGTATGTGTATTAGAGCCTATTTATTAACTAAAAGAGAACTTTTAATAAAAATTAAAAAAATATATTACTTATGAACGTTAATTTGTATGTAATTCTAATACTTCTAAAATCGTTTTTCTAAAATGTATCTGTTATCAAAGAAAATTGTCGATTAAATATTTTTCATAAACCTTCTATGAAAGTTGTACGTAGTTTTACACTATTTTCATATCTTAATTTATTTATGCTATGCTAAAATGCATTGTCTGTGTCTAAATGAAAAAAATTCAGTTTTTCATCCGGATCGAATCACGATCAGAAATGGCTTCATACGATAATTTTTTTTTTCATAATCCACATTCAAATCTCTTTTAAGCGTCTGTGTAATTTCATCAACCAAAAAAATAAATTAAATAAATTTCCAATGAAAGAAAAAAATCAATTTTTTAGTTTTATTTTTTAATTCCTTTTTTTATTATTAATCATGGCCCATTGGTATTGACATAAATTAATTATGTAATAATTTCCACTTACCAACTATTGTTATTATTATATCGGAGCGCTTTCGGATACTAATCCATCATCAGGAACATGTATGTTATGAATTATAATTATATCCTTCACAAATTAATTTTGAATTATAAAAAGTAAAACCTTTACTTTTTTTTACTTTTTAACGATCTATTGTTGTATTTATATTTTTTTGTTTTTAAATTCAAAATTCATTTAAGATATTAATTTTTGAACGATATTATTATAATTCATACCACATAAATATTCCTAATGATGGATTAATATCCGAAAGCGCTTGGATAAAATAATAAAAATACTTGGTAGGTGGAAATTATTATAAAATTAAAATTTTAATTCCGTTTCTTTTAAATGAATTTCAAGTGAATAAAACAAAACATTTTTCATGAGGAGAAAGCGGTCTAAAGTAAAGAAATGATATTACTAAAATTTCAATCTGCATACCAATATGTGTAATTAAAGTAAATTAATTCTTAGAATCTCTTTAAACTATATATTTTGTACATGTAAGTTAGAACAAAGTATTTAGCGAACATAATCGTTAAATATGGAATGTATTCGTAGTAATCACCTAATTCTAAATAATCATTTATTTATAAGAATAATTATTAAAGTTGAAGCCTTTGTCTTCTTAATATATTTTTTTTTAAATTCAGATTGTAGATCTCGTTCCTTAACATGCGTACTTAACGTCCTGTAAAGTATTCTTTGTAGTGTTAATTCGTTAACATGAATAATTAACGTTTTGTAAAGTAGTTACAATGTATTTGTAACAGTTTATAATAATTTTAACAAGCACGTAAAATATTATATAATTATAATTAACGAAATAGAGAGTATATTTATTATTTGTAAAATATTATTGTAATTTAAATTAAAAGTTGTTTTTTTAAAAATCTCTCGTTAAGTAACAATCTTAATTTGTATAATTGTGTCCGTAAACTGTTAACTGGTAATTGTTGTTAACTTGTAAACTCTGTTCGTTTTATTGTAAAACGGACACAGCTCAAGATCATGAGCATGAATTGAAATACAATGATGATAAATCCGTTTTTTTTTTTTTTTACTTTGGAATAGAACGGAATAAAGGAATATGAAAATAAATACAACAAATAAATACAAGTAGGATATTTTGTTTACATTCTGCTTGAATGGCCCCCCAACTCTTTTCAGTAGAAACTCACTAACTTGTACAATACATAAAAAGAATCTCTCCACTACTACTTTTAAGCAGAATATCACTATTTTTTTTCACGAGCGCTGATTGGTTGAGAACCTCAGGCAAGAGGTTCACCCGCATATTTTAATTCCAAAAAGTCTCCATTTTAAATAAAATTTTAAAAAAGGGCGTAACTCGAAAACGGTGCTTTCTAGCCCAATTCCATTGGGTTTTGATAGGCTTAACCCGGTGGGTACTTTTCAACTTTTTGAATCAATTGCCACTAATTTCATCCGTCTACATTCAGCCGTTCTCGAGATAGCCCGTTTCTCACAATATTTTTGTATTTGATAATGAAATAAAATGAAAATGTGTTTTTATCACTCGTTTAACAGTTTTAATCACTTTTAAATTAATTTTAAAATCGGACATCATAACTTTCAGCGAAAGCGGAATGTTTTTTCAATAAATCGATCAATCATCGTCTTCAATTAATTAATTCAGAACCCGAGTAACTTATACAAATACATTAAAGAAGATTGATCCAGTATACCAGTAAGTTATTCATTACATTAAAAAAGATTCTGGCAAATTGTAAAAAAGGACGTATCTCGAAAACGGTGCATCCTAGCCCAGTTTTAACACGATTTTGATAGGCTTAACCCAAAAGATACTTTCAAACATTTGAGAACGATTGCCGCTAGTTTGCTGCTAGATTGCTATTAAAGGGTACAAATCCATTATATTTAGTAATTACTGGCTTGTAGATGAATAATTTAAACTTTTCAATTTATAGAAAATATTAGACATTGATGATAAAGATAAAATAACTAAAATTATTACCAATACAAGAATTAATTAATCGGCTGGAATTCCACCCAACAAAATAAAGTGAATCCAAAGTGTACAAAATCCATTAGATGTAGTAATTTCTGGTTTTTAGATGAATAATTTATACTTTTCAATGACATTTTTGCAATTTTATATAATATTTAAAATTAAAATTTTATTGTTGAATTTTACAATAATAAAGCGTTCCACATATACAAAGAATCGCATATATGGGAAAGGATTTAGAAATTGAATTCAAAATAAAGAATCTAATGAATTAATCGACTCGAATTTCGATGGGGCAAACACTATTTATGCAGAAACTTTGGCTCCTCGGAATTCCGATGAGCCAAACACTATAGATGTAGTTAATAAAAATCGATTAGATTTGGTAATTTCTAGTTTGTAGATGAATAATTTAAACTTTTCAGTTAGTCGGCCCGAATTCGAGCCAACAAAATATCCTATATAAAGTGAATCCAAAGGGTACAAAATCCATTAAATTTAGTAATTACTGGTTTGTAGATGAATTATTTAATCTTTTCAATTTGACATTTTTAAAGACTGTTTAATCAAGTCTCTATGATGAAAGAAAATGAAAATCTGTTTTTACTAACTCGGTTAACAGTTTTGATTACTTTTTAATTTATTTTATGTTTTAAAAAATCGGGCATCATTACTTTCAGCGAAAGCGTATGATGGGTGATGGAGGTTTATATTGTTTATTTAGTTTATTGTTGAGATAGTTAATGACACTATGATTAAGTGTAAATTTTATTATTATGATTGGTCATCACTACTTTCAGCGAAATCAACAGTTTAAAGAATTGTATTATAAGTTGACCGATTCGCCATATACGTTTTCAGATTATAAAAACAAATATCCTTGGTACGCGATTGATTGTTCACGACAGGATGAATCGATAAAAATGAGCGTTATTGATTTGAAAATTAATATTGAAGGTGAAGAGAATTTTAAACCAAATACCATCGCGTATTGTTTATTAATATATGAAAATGTAGTGGCTTACTCGCCGTTAACTGGCAAAGTAATTAAACAACCTTCATAAATAGAAATTTATATTATTTTATATTTTGCTTTCGCTGAAAGTAATGATGCCCAAATTTAAAATTAATTTAAAAGCGATTAAAACTGTTACTGAACACATTTTCATTTTATTTCAGCATCAATTTAAAAAAAAATGTTGTGAAAAGGTTTCTCGAGAACGGGTGGACTTGGGCGGATGGAATCGATAGTGGCTATCGATTCAAAAAGTAACTTTGATTACTTTCAAAATCGCGTTAAAAATCGTCTAGGACGCACCGTTTTCAAGATTTCGCACTTTTTTAAATTTTATTTAAAATGGAGTCTTTTTGGATTCAAAATTGGCGGTTGATCTTGCCTGAGGTTCTCAACCAATCAGCGCTCGTGAAAAAGACGGTGAGGTTCTACTTAAAAGTGGAGGTGGGGAGATTCTTTAATGTATTGTATATGCTAGTGAGTTTCTGCTTAAAAGGGTGGGAGGCGATTCAAGCAGAATATAAACAAGATATACTACTAAATTAGCACTTAATTGTATAAATTAAATTTCCACTTACCAACAATTTAAGAAGTGTAAATCCTTGTACTTTCGGAGTTTTTACTCCATCTTCAGGGATTTTAATTTAAATTAAAATCAATAGTAGTTTTTAAAATCAAACAGTAATGTTTATAATAGTCGGTCATCAAAAATATAACCCACCGGATTAGTCTAGTGATGAACACATCTTCCCAAATCAGCTGATTTGGAAGTCGAGAGTTCCAGCGTTCAAGTCCTAGTAAAGTCAATAATTTTTACACGGATTTGAATACTAGATCGTGGATATCGGTGTTCATTGGTGGTTGGGTTTTAATTAACCACACATCTCAGGAATGGTCGAACTGAGACTGTACAAGACTACACATCATTTATACTCATACATATCATCCTCATCATCCACTGAAGTATTATCTGAAAGGTAATTACCGGAGGCAAAACAAGAAAAAGAGAGAGGTCGTCAAGAATAATATTAATTCGTACGTCAATAAGACAGTACCGTCATGTTTGTAAGATGTTTGCGACTATTATAAACGTAACATTTTTATTTTAAAAACGATTATTGATTTGAATTTAAATTAACATCACTGAAAATTCGTGAAGATGGAGTAACAGCTCCGAAAGTAGTAGGATTTACACTTTTTAAATTGTTGGTAAATGGAAATTTAATTTATACAATTGTATTAATACCAACGGGCCAAATGCTTAGTAAATTAAATCTAGCACTTAATTACATACCTAACTATAATTAAAATTAAACATACAGTGTATAGCTGATGTGTGTAAAATCGTATTATTCTCTTATTAAGGTAAATATAATTTCCTGTTAAATATTTCAAAAATATATTTTACCTTACCCAATTTTTATAAATGAAATCAATTTTTTTCTTCTTTTTGTATTAATTTAATTAAAGGAAATCATGTCTTGACTGATTGTGATTTAGTTACCGATCAAAACATAACTACGTAAAAAATATTTCATACAAATTTATAAGGCTATCTCAGTTTAATTTAATACTATTGCCGGCCACCGTGGCGCGAGTGGTAGCGTCTCGGCCATTCATCCGGACGTCCCGGGTTCGAATCCCGGTCAGGAATGGTATTTTCACACACGCTACAAGTCATTCATCTTAATCCTCTGAATAATGCTAAACGGTGGATCCGGAAGTTAAATAAAAAATAAAAAAAATAAAAAAAATGTTATACTATTAATCCAAGACATATTTTACATTTCAAACCAAACTCAAATCTGAATTAAATATTCATTAAAAAATAATTAACATCGGTACACAATTCATAAGTTTTATTATTGATATTAATAAAGTACGGCAACTATTAAATACAATTTTCTGAATTAAAAAGATAAATGAAATAAAAATTAATTAATATTTATAACATGAAATGTATTATTTTTTGGTATGGACCAGCACATCCCAAGTACTCAAAAAGGGGTGGGCAGAAATTTTAAGCTTTAAAAAATGGAGAATCATTTTAAAGGGCAATGAAAATCAAACACTTTTCTACGACAATCTAAATAAAAATGGCAGTCATTTCATGTTTTTTTTTTTTAAACATAATTTCAAAATTAGTCTATACATCTTCATAGATAATTTTTAAACAGTAAAAGACTATAAAAAATTTAATTAAGGATTAAAAATTTAATCCTTCTAATTGAAAACGACATATCTTTTTTTATGAGATCACTATTTAAAGTGTATTGTAAGCAATTTTTTCTTAAACATTTGGTTAGGGCTCGGATACCCAGTTTGGTTAGGTTAGTCGTATCCATGTTTTTTTTAAAATTAAAATTATTTTTTAATTCCCTTTACCCAGTTTGGTTAGGTTAGTCGTATCCATGTTTTTTTTTTAAATTAAAATTATTTTTTAATTCTCTTTAAAGTGATATGTTATTACTCTACCCTTTTTATTTAAAAGTTTGATGTTGCCCCTATAGTGTGCCCACTGACCCATTCAGAATTTTTAAGACCGGAGTCTTATACCGAAAAATTAGATCTTTTCGTTTTGAGATAAATTTCTTTTTTGTTTTGAGACAGGAACATTTAGGAAATTTAGTTTTTCTACCTTGAAGAGTTATTCAGAGGTACTACATTTTATGAACAATCCATATATATACCGAGTGATATTTAAGTATGGAAACAGCTTTATACTGGAAACAGTACTGGAAGCAGAAAGAAATGGGGTTTCTACATAGTTAAAAAAATCTGAATTGTAGTGCATTTTTAATTTTTGTCCTCCATATTGAATCAAACTAAATTACTTTTAAATAGGAAGTCGGACATATTATACATGATTTCAATTTAATATTTTACAAATAAAAACAATGGGGAAACCCGTTTTTCTGTTAATACCTTCCTTATCGAGTTATAAGCATTCAAAGTTGCTATGACGAAAAAATCATGTTAACAACAAAAAAAAGGTAAAACGCAATGCATGAAAAATGTTTTTCATTTACATTTATATTGGAGACAATAACGATCTTTAAACGTCATTGCAGCTTTCAATGCTTATTACTGGATGAAGAAGATATTAGAAGAAAAACGGGGTTTACCAATGTTTTTCTCGTAAAATTTTAAATCGAAATCATGTGTCATATGATTCCTTCCTGTATAAAAAAAAAAAAGTTTAATTCAATATGGAGGATCCAAGATGGAGGACACAAATTAGAAACCCACCATAATGCAGATTCTTTTTAACTATGTAGAACACCTTTTCTTTCTGCCTCTCAGACATGCAGTTTAAACCTGTTTCCATATTTAAACATCACTCTGTATATACGTAATGAATTTTTTTATTATTATGAAAACAAATGTATAAATCAAACATCTAAAATATTAAAAAGATTCTGCTTTATTAATATTATTATTACTATCAAAAGTGAAACATTTTAAAACCATTTTTCCCTTGTTTCACCTCCGGAACCACCGTTAGGTATTACTTTAGAGGATGAGATGAACAATTTGCAGCGTATGTAAAAATTCTAATTCCTGACCGGGATTCGAACCCGGGATATCTTCGGATGAAAGGCCGAGACGCTACCACTCGCGCCACGGATGCCAGTATTTTAAAATCATTTAAGCTCTGCAAGTTTAACCCACCGGACTAAAACTTAGTGCTCGTTTTCGCAAATCACTTGTTTAACAGCAGATTTTTGAAGTCGAAGGTTCTGTGGTTCAAATCCTAGTAAGCGTTAGATGCTTTTATACGGATTTGAATACTAGACCGTGGATACAGGTAGCATTATAATGCATACAAAAATTTTCATATGCACTATAATTTTATCGACTTTAGCCATAGTACACCTCAAAATATCTCTAGTATAAATGTTAGTTTTAAACTTCATTGTATTGCGGAATAAAATAAATAAATCATAGATTCTATAATGAACCCTTTTGCGGAAATTATCTTAGGAATATACGAGTACAAATTCAAAAGTCAAATTATAATCTCTTCTCGAAACCTCCTCGCATTGATGATTGCCAGAGCAATTTAAGTTTTTCTTTATCTTGTAGAAGGTTTTTCTTGACAACAATTAACCATTTACTCTTCTACTTTTTTCCTTCAAGACAGTGGATACCGGAGTACTTTAGTGATTGGGGTTTAATTAACTACACGTCTCAGGAATGGTCGGCCTGAGTTTTTACAAGATTATACTTTATTTTCAAGAAATACATATCATCCTCATCTCATTGGGACGTGAGGTGGAAGTTGCTTATTGTTTACTAGTTGAAAAGTTTGCAATATACATATTAGGAAAATTAAGTTAAAGGAGATAGAATTGCTATTAATATTATTAAGAAAATTCACAAAATAATCGTTAATTAATATAAAATTGAATAAGCAGATAAAATGAATATTATAAGAAACATACGAGTAAATTTATATAATAGTTTTGCATCTGAGATAATTAAATCTAACTTCGTAAATGTTTAGGCGAGCGATATTTATACACAAATATAATATGAATCTGTTCAAATGTATACATACTTTATCTTACTTTAAATTAATATAACGTTTTTAAAAGGTAATATAAATATCTTTACATCTTAATTTATCCTGTAGACAGAAATGAAGTTTTACATCACAAAAGGATGTTTAAATAATTTACTAACTTTGTTTATTCAGTTATGTTAAGTGTGTTAAGAAAACAAACTTTATTGTTTAAACAAAACAATCATAATAATAACAATAAATTAACAGAAGTACAAAGTTCATTTCTTCATGTTTATAATTCAAATTTTAATTATTATGACAGTATTTAAACAAAGGATTTTGTTCACTTATAAAAAAACTCAGAAAAACAATTTTTATACAAATACTTCAACCGTTTCTCTTCTTTTTCTTAATAAGTAATATGTTTTAAAAATAATGAGACGACATTATTAGGAAAATATATCTAATAAAAAATAAATGCGAAATTTTATGGTGTACTGTCCGTTTTCGTCAGTATTTCGCGAGAACCAACCGACCAATTATTTTCAAATTTTCAGGGTACATTCGTGCAATTCCAAGGAAGGTTTTAAGCCATAGGTTGATGCCCTAGCCCCCTTTGTGAAGAAGTTGTGAATTTTTGTTTCTTGGACGACTATCTAATACCGTTTTTGATTTCGTTTTTTACGTAAAAATAATAGACTATTCGTTTTTATAAAATATTCGTTTTTCAGCTCTCTACGTTGATCCCTTCCAAAGATACAAAGATAGGGTATTGTACAGTAATAGCCTACAATTTAAATTAAAACGGATAAATTAAAAATGTTATTTATCTGTATTATTCTCTAAACCATGAGGATAACAAATAAACCGGGAGTCCAGGCTAAAAGGGAAGGCTTGCCTTTGCTCGCTCTGACCAGCTAGTATATATATATACGAGTATATAGTATTTATAGCAATAGTAATAATAACAATCATAATATTCATGTTTGTGTTAAAACAAAAAAAAAAAAAACTAACCGTAATAAGAATCTTAATTTCATTTTTTTCCTTTTGAAAGCTGTCTCCAAGATGAGACAAGCCAAGAAAATATGTAATGCTAAATGGATGTATAATTTTAATGAAATATAAAATGCCTTTTTAAATAAACCAGTTCATTTTGAATGAATTTTTAAACGAATGTAATAAGGAAAATTTATATCCTAGTACAGGTTCAAAAAATATATTTTGTAACTGAAAAGTTTCTTACTTCACGTTATTTTTACTGGAAATTTAATTCAATAATAAACATTGTGAGCGAAATTAAAATCTCCAATATATCTTTTAATAATTTTTTTTTTTTAACTACAATATGAGAAATCTGTTGGTTGTGTCTGTGGCTATTTACCCTTCATTAATTTTGTAAATTAAATAAAGTTTCATTTACAATTTCTTTTCTATGTGTGGTATTATTATTAAAAAAACTTGTACGCGTATCTAGTTAATTATGTTATTGCTAGATAAAATAAATTTCTTGTATTTGTTTGTCAACCTCATTCTTGAGATGAAAAAAAATCAAAATCGGATGTTACTAAACAATAAAATTATTTTCAATATACCAGGAATTGAAGGCTGATAACACAATTGTAAGTCTTTTCCCGTCACGTGGCTTTTTTCTGATGCACGGCTTACACACACACAGAGACACACACACACTTTAATACTTTTTTTACACTTTAAATATTATTCATTTATTTAATTCTACCGCTAATCTGTGTCGTAAAAAATAGCAAACGACTACGAAAGCTGTACATTAGTGCTACACAACGTAGTAGAATACAAAATAACAAATAACAGATGTTAGCCTCATACAATGTGTTTATTTTTTTAAATTGCACCTAGCATTCGTTCTGGTGAGAGGGGGTACTATTGACACAGTATTTTCACTTAGCCCCTAGTTTATTTAGAGAAATTTTTGTGGTGGGGTTCGATTTTCCAAAAACGATATTTTGCAAATATTATTTTTTAATCGTTTACAAATGTGTCTAAGAAAAATAAGGCCTTAGTTAAGCAAAATCTCGAGATACTAAGGGTGACCTTCAGCCTCACCCCCTTGACCTTTTAAATTGAAAATTTAATGGCATCAATGTCCCATATATAGAGCTAATCTGACCAAGTCTGGTCAAAATCGGTTCAGTAGTTCTGATATATAAGGTGATTTAGAGGACGACACCTAACATACACACGTACATACGAACATCCGGAAAATTTCCATCCGGTTTTTTGGATTTCTTAGGTGTCAAAACGTCAAGATCCGGTGAAAACAGCATATGCCCAAGTTGGACTGATTAAAATACTTTCCCTTCTAAAGCTACAGCTCTGTTATAGCGCTACACGGGAAAGTAAAAAACAACCATGTTTACTGCTTACAATTAACTAATCAAATAAATCAATATCGAGGGTCAGAATCGATTCCTCTAAATTCAGCATACTTCGATAGATGTACTCTCCACAGTTTAAACAGCTGATTCAGACAAAAAGCGCCCACCTCCAATTTATGGTATCGATTTAAATAATTATAAATTATTTCTTAATGCTATAATTCAAATTGCCAAACTGCGGTGATTTTAAATGTAAATTGTCGGTTAACTATCTCACTGTTTTTAATGGAAGTTTTAAGATGTACCAAAAATTATTTTATTTTTTGAAAACTTTTAAATGAACCTTTTACTCTTTTTAAACGGATAAAAAGCCTGTTGAAGTCGTTCTTCCAGATATGACTCATTTAATTACTAAATAATTATCAAAGTTAGATGTTTATGTTAAAGATATTAAGAATATTTTATCTCGCTTTGAAAAGCTTCGCCGAAGAAACATTTCTTGATTTCTGTACTCAGATGAAAATGTTGAAGATGTCAAGACACATTATACTGTTGTTTAATATACTCGCTACCAGAAATTTATTATATAAACGGGTATAGGAACCAACCTTCTAACTGCGTCAAATGTATTAGTAAGCACTTAATTCAATAATGTAAGAAAACAAAAAAAATCTTCCCACTCACAAAGGCATCTTTATAGATGTCTAGCATGAGCGCACACGCTGACATAAAACACAACAAAATACGAAGAAACAATTATTTACTTTACTTTGTAAACCATCACAGTTAAAGTTTACTGTGTACAAAACGACTCCCCAACCCAAATTTTCGGATACTGGGTTTCCAAACTATTTGTTCTATAACTGTAATTAATTAATATAATAACTGTAATAATTCTATAACTTCAAAACTGTAACAGTTCCAACAAAATTCTTGATGAACATTAGCTTATATATCTTGGTACATGACAAAAAACGCTTCACTATGGTTTGGTAAAGTTCCATACATTAATAATACTCTTTTCTCCGTCGATTACCCCGCCTCTTGGAGCCGGATTCGCGACTAGGCATAAGCTCAGCTCCAAGGGATGTCATCGCAAACTACCTCGAAAGGGCACAAGGCTCCGCCCAGACAGCCGGGACTCGGTCTTGCATGCCATGCCTCAAATGTGGGGATCCCAAAGGATTCCCCTCGCCGGGACTCCGGCCTTACGCCTCGCCTCTAGCGAGGAACCCCAAAGGGATCCCCACCAGGACTACGGTCTTACTTTCTCCCCAACGGCACTGCAAGAAAGTCCCCACCCAATCATCAAAGATAAGACGCCGGAGCCTCCCACCCTTCCCGGATGAGGCTGTCTTTTCCAGATACCACAGCGCATCTGTGCACATTTTCATGGCGATGTGCAGATGGGACCACCTTACATCCTTGACCTCCGGGTTTCATGTCCATGCGATCTAAATGACAGACAGCGAGGTTCCTGATTGCAGTCCCACCTTATGTGGCCGGCCATACCACATGCAAAACAATGACTAGTTTGGTCTGGGCCAAGACAAAACTTGGCCCTATGCTCTGTATCCCAACATCAAAAGCAAAGGTCATCTGAGCCACGTCGATTCACCCGGCAGACCACCTAGCTAATGTGGATGCGCCCGTCGGATAGTAGTTTCTCCGCAGATGAAACAGGAAGAGGAAACACAGAAAGGGTCAACACAGGTGGCCAAAGTGATCACCAATGTCTCTTATGTTGTATAAGGCGTTTTTAAAGCCAACATGAGCCTACGGGATACAACTTTGGGGTACGGCTAGCAATAGCAATATCGATATCATCCAAAGTTTCTAGAACAAAGTGCTGAGGAACATATCGGAAGCGCCATGGTTTGCAAAGACCAAGGAGATATACGATTACATAGGGATACCATTTATTCGTGAAGAAATTCAACGGATTGCTCCGTTGAAGTATATACTTAAAATTAAAAACATGAAAATCATCTGGTTGTTAACTTATTGGATAACAGTGAGAATGTGAAACCACTAAACGGTTGCAAGTGTTGGAACTTGAGATTGCTGTGCGGTAAGGTAAATATTCTCTTTTTCTTTTATTTTATTAACAATTTAACTGTTGTTTTGTCCATTTATCCTTTTTTACTCTATTCATTATTATTTGATCTATGTGTACTTTGTTACGGATTGTATGCATTTTTATTTATGTTCTATTCGTTGTAGTTTTAATTGTATTATTTTTTGTTCAGACTTTTATTATATTGTGTTGGGAGGTACGACTGGATTTATCTCTCACGTCATTATTGCTTTATATAATTTAATTATAGTTTTGTTGTTTGGGGAACTAATCGAAAATAAAACAGTGCAACAAAAAAAACTTTTCAATTTTCTAATGCTAAATTTCGTTTTCCCTTCTATCATTTTACGTAATCTCATTTTTCATCATTTTTAATCGTTTTTCTATCAACTTCACTTTATATTAAAGGATAAAACAAAAAATAAAACAATAATGTACGAAATACATTATTAAACCTTTATTCTAAAAAAAAATATCAAAACTGTTTATCCGTAAAATATACTGAACAGAAAACTATTCATCAAAGTTTCTGGAAATAATGTTAATTTAACCTTTCATTGAATAGTTGGTTTAAATTACCACACTGCGCAAGCGTTCAATTATTTACTGATAGTTTAAAGAAAAAACTTCCTAATTAAAGTATTTTAAGATGAATTGAGTCACTGAAATCCTGTTACGAGTTATATTATTGTTAGAAGTATGTATATTTTTTCAGACTTATTTATTATTTACATCTTACTCCTACAAACAGGTCGAATTTTTCATTGAATAGTTGGTTTAAATTACCACACTGCGCAAGCGTTCAATTATTTACTGATAGTTTAAAGAAAAAACTTCCTAATTAAAGTATTTTAAGATGAATTGAGTCACTGAAATCCTGTTACGAGTTATATTATTGTTAGAAGTATGTATATTTTTTCAGACTTATTTATTATTTACATCTTACTCCTACAAACAGGTCGAATTTTTCTTTACCTCAATCATAGGACAGTAAATTAAATAAATTTTTAATAATTAAAAAAACCACCACTGTAACAAACAACTGTAAAATTACAGAAAAACAAAGCCACTGTACGATTTACAGATTCAAACTTTTTTCATTCAAAAACAAAACAACCTTGTTAGAATACAAAAATACTAGTCTCACTAAAATGTATTGTCTGTAGACGATTATGAAAGCATACTAGAGAACAATATTTTTGGTGAAAATTATCTCTCTATATATTGGGAAAAAACTTATAATAAGTTTTAATACTTATATTAACTTATAATATTCCTTTTGGAGACAGATTCCTGTTCTTCCCATGGGGTTTACTTTTCGGTGAGGAAAACAATATTTTTCTGAGCGAGTATAAAGTAGTCAAAGCAAAATCGTTGATAAGTAATATCTTGCAACATCCTGGATAAAAAGATTGCTATCTCTTGAGATTTTTTTGGGTAGAATAGGCGCTACTTATTTAAAAAAAGACCAAAAAAACTTTTTCAAACTGTGGCTCCTCTGAGTATGAATCGTTTCTCTTTTTTTTTTAAATCTTTGCTAATTTCTTTACTACTTTTGTTGGAATAGATCTAAATCTCCGGAAGATAGTAGGTTCTCTGATATCTCAGCTCCAGAATAAAAAACTTAAGCTTAACCTTTTAGTAATTGTACCATTATTGAATATATCGATTGATTGACTTTCATATCAATAGATTTCTAGAATAATTATATGTTTAGTGACTTGGTATGAAACACCACTAAATATCCGTAGTGATTTAATTATTTAAAAAAAATAGAAGTACCTAATACTAGGCTCATTAATAAAGTATTCTAAGGAACCGATAAGGAGTGGCAGTATAAATAAAATCATTAGTGTCACTGAAAGCACTTTTGACCAGTACCGCTTTTACCTAAGATATTTTTCACGAGACTCAGTATAAGAAAAAATATGACAAACAAAAGCAAAAAAAAAAGATTAAATTAATAATACACCCTTTTTGTATGAAATAGTCCAGTGCAGATACTATTTCCTCCTAGAAGAGAAAATTATTACATTTATTATGATCGTTATCAGAATACTTTTATTAAAAAATAATAAATTCCAATATATATATATATATATATATTGGAATTTATATATATATATATATATATATATATATATATATATTTATATAATAAGGATTATAAAAATAACAAATTTGTATGTCATCTATTTATATAAACAAGTAAAGAGTAACATTAAAAGATGTTATGGGAAGGAAAACAATTTTCAAGAGTTATTTGAAAGTAAGTGTAAATGTTTACAGTAAATTTAACGCGTTTGGATCCTTTATCGTAAATAAATTGTTGTCGTCGTTGTTACAGCTCCTTCTGTCGTTGAGTGCATAATAAATTGTAAATATTGTAGGAAGAAATTTAACATAACAAAAGATATCTCCGTTAAAAATCGATATAAAAAGATAGGAAACGATCATCGTAAAGGGTTGAATGACATAACCTAGTACAGTCCAACGGACGACGACATCTACCGAGGATAAATACTACTATTCCATAAAGGAAGGAAGGAAGGATGTAAAGAAAACGAATTACCTCACGTCTACATTCTTATAGGAATATCAACCGACCGACCAAAGCACCTCGTAACTCGTATACCCCCGAAAAAAATATATATTCCGGGGGTAAATTTATAGTACCTAAGGGAAATATTGATAATTCATATTTTAAAGTGATGAATCACAGGCAAATATATTTTTAGAAAAGTGTTCTCACTAAACTGTTGGCATATTTCACACAGCTATTCTTTTCGTTATATAATATGTATAAATTTTGTAACTTTTGTTTTAACAATGGAAATAAAAATTTAGAAGTTGAAAACTGGCCTCAACTTATTTTAATTTATGTAGTTTTAAGTTTAGTTTTTCTTGATAAATTTTTTCCATAAATCGATATATTTATTAATGTGAAAGAAAACCATTTTTAATAAAATTCAAATAAGACATAAAGGTATATTTACAATAAGATACATTTAAAAAATTAAAAAGCACGACTGCCAAAAATACATTATTCCTTAGTATAGGATAATTAAAGCGTGTACAGATGAAAATTTTGAATAGAGAACAAATTTTTTTTTAAATACATACATATAAGTTATATATGCAGCGTAAATACATTACACTCTTTTTTGGACTGCCATATAAAAACACTCGTAAGACAACAACTTCGCACGTATGAGATTACGAGATTTCCGTATCATTCAGAATAAAGCGTTGGGATGCGAGTTATTAAAAACAACTCATTCATCTAATAGATGTTTTCAAATATTTTAAACATATATGTATATATGAGAGGTTATCTCTAAAATAAAGACCGTTTCATTGTAAAAAAAAAATATTCTGAAAATTTACAAATACTTTTTATTTCCTTAAACAACATACCTTATACTACTTCTGTATATAATCGCCACATGAATTAAAATATTTATCGTAGCGACACACCATTTTCAATATACACTCGTCGTATATTTCTGCCTCCAGTCCATTCACCTCTCTCCCAAAAAATAAATCATAGGTAACTTTTTATTGTTTGTATATTTTTTAGTTGATTTTTTTAGTTTCTTCCATTCAACACGTAAATATAGAAAATCAGAAACTTTTCTTAGAAGGTGTGGGAGAAAATAAAATAAAAAACCTATTTTTTTATTTTTAGAACGTTTTTGGGTTAATTAAACATATTAATATAATTTTTCAATAAAACTTCTACAATTTACCCCCACCCGAAAAAGAAATCTTAGATAATTTTTTTGTTGCATAATCTTTTTTTCACTACATAAAAATAAATAAAAAATTCCAGGAAAGTATTGTCAGATATTTTATGTTGATGTAAAAGAAAACAATGTTGACAAAATTAAAATAAAATTACAAAAAAGAAGTGAAACAATTTTCTTTGTAATAAAAGTGTAAAACAGAAATTTAAATTGCTTTGAGCGTATGAAACTTTGAGAATTCCCCCCCCCCAAAAAAAAAATATATATGTATAGGTTGGGTAATCAATCGAGAAAAGTATGATGTAACAGAGGAAAATTTCAATGAAAGAACAAAAGAGTTGTACACAGAAATTAATGTATAAGTAGTTTAAACGGAAAATTGATCTGTGAATATTTTACTGTAAAAAATTTAAAAGTTACGATATTAAAATGAATTTGCAACCCGATTTATTGTAAAAAAAAAGTCTTGCCTTATTCATTTTAATTTAAAAAAGTACAATTTTTTTTTCCTTCAAATAATACTTTAAATAATGTAGAATATTTTTTTAAAATTATCGTGAATAACCATTTAAAAAAAAATAATATAAATTCTAAAATTTGACGTGCTTTAAATGAAATTTTTATAAATAAATATATATATGTATATACAAAGAAAAAAAAAAATTAGTATATATTTCACCTATTTTAGTATAAAAAGAATATTTCATTTTTCCCGTTTTGGTCGACTACAGATCATACCTTAATTGGTACTTTTTGTTTTTAAGTTTTTTCTTTGTGAAAACTCTTCTTTCTGAGTTTTTAAAATTTATTTTTGATTAATTCCTTTTTGTTAAAGTTAAAAATTTCTATTTCTACTTTTTCTATAAGTATTTCTTAAGTTTATTGCAATATACGCTTTTAGTTTCTAAATAAAAGAGGAGGAATTTCGTGGGAATTCTGTGTCATAAAAAAAAATTGTTTATTTATTGATAAAATAATAAGAATATTTTGAACAATTCTTAACAGCACAATTTTTTATTAATTATCAACAATAATTTTTTTTCTATTTCTATAGAAACAAATTTGAAAAAAAATTATGTTTTTGTAAATAAATTAAGAGGAACACGTTATATGAATAAGATAAAATTTTGATTGTAAACAAATGAAATCAGGCAAATTATCGAATTTCACTAAGTAGTGTTTAGATTCTGGCAGAAAGAAGAATTCTTTTTTTCAAAACAGTCATATGGTGACGTTAACGTAATCGCTTTAAGATGTGTATTTTAAAAACTGAGTAAATATATATTAAATTTAAATGTAATAATACCATCATAATTTTAAATATATATTAAACCATTTTTTAACATAACTTTTTAAGGAATCTTCCAGTAAAAATAGGAATTTCATAACTAATTTTGTTAAAATATTTAGTACCAAACCATAGTCTTGAATGAATTTTATTCTGAGGTAAGTAATCTTCGTTACACAGAATAATAGAAGGTAAAGTAATTTTGTTTTTAAACTGTTCACTCATTTTTTTATTTTACTGCTTGGTGTACGTAGAAAATTGATTACATGTTCTTTCAACAAAACAACAGCTGTTTTTGGCGATAGTGGTGTACAAAAATATTCTTGATTAATAGTTACTTTCATTTTTGAGTGTTTGTAAACAATTTAGTTTATTTATGGGCGATTATGTTTGGTTTGGAATGGTATTATATTGTTAATATTAATTTTGATAGTATTACAATTTAGTTTTTACCTAGTGCGTTACGTCCAAAACCGATCAAAACATAAACATGCATCAGCTGTCATCTGATCGGTTATACGCCAATAAAATTACGACTGGTGGTAAAAAACGTTGAATCTTTAACAACTTCAGATAGATAGAAACCCTAGGAAGTTATCCTGACGTAGATTCATTTGGAACAATATTGTTAAAGAAATGAATGACTCGGATAGCGAAGGTACCACTGATGACTTAAGATTCTCAACCAGGATTTCAATCATGGCAAACTATTGCGGTGCTGGGCAAGTCGAGAACGATGCGGACTACCATGGAACAAACCAATGATGAGACATCGGAAGGAGGCCGTCAAACTAGCTCCGACTGTCTTCTAGGAATCGCTGCTGAGTTGCGTCTCTGCTGCATAAAAATTATTAATGTACACAGTTAAGTGTGGTAGTTACGTGTGATAATTTTTTACACAATTAAGTGTTGAAAAACGTAGATATTTACAAAAAATAATAGAATTGGTCTGTGAGGACAAGCTAATTGGACACATATTTACGCAAAACTGAGCCTTATTTTCTAGTATTTTTGAGAAATCTAAATATTCAATCCAGTTGAGTAGACAACATTCGAAGTATAATAGATGCCCGTCACCGCACCACAAAAGAACTGTTGTTTCTTTTCTTCTTAGTTTCTTTTTGTTCTTTTTAGGTTCTTCGTAAACCTTGAACCTAATGAAAACAAGAAGGAGCTGTTTAAAGTACAAGAGAACACGACCTGCAACCTTATATTTGAAACAGTTCAATGCAAGAGGTTACAAAAATACCGACACACAAAGAATAATCGTATACGACTCTTCTGGTGTGTGAAGTGTACGGAGGTACATAGGAATGCTGACTATTCTAAGAAGGACCGAAATACTCCTCTGTTTGCGCAGAACCATTCACATCATCGGAAAAATTATTGAGGTTGTAGGGACTCTATAAGGAGACCCTACATGATAAAACAAAGGCAGTAAGAGCTACTCTCCAACTTTAAGACGAGAGAAATGTAGAGAATCAAGCACCCAATCAGATAAATAATCTTAGATCTTATGCTGGGTTGATGTAGTAGTGAACGCGTCTTACCAAATAAGCTGATTTGGAAGTCGAGAGTTCCAGCGTTCAAGTCCTAGTAAAGTCAGTTATTTTTACACGGATTTGAATACTAGATCGTGGATACCGGTTGGGTTTCAATTAACCACACATCCTAGGAACGATCGAACTGAGACTGTACAAGACTACATTTCATTTACCCTCATACATATCATTCTCATACAACCTCTGAAGTACTATCTGAACGGAAATTACCGGAAGCTAAACAGGAAAAAGAAAGATCTTATGCTGCAGTTATGGAACGGAATTCCGGTGAGAGGAATCTTGAGAACAGATTACAGAGATGACCTCAAATGCAGTTTTTCTTTAAAAAAATTGGAAGCCTGATAAGCTTAAAGTAATATCAAAAATCTGTTAACGGCAGGTTACTTAACAGCTTTCTGGAACATTAATGATTCTTCTGTCCGAAGACAAGAATTAGAGACATTTATCTTTACAGAATCGTTATATTGCCTTACACTGTCCTACACATCTTTGTCTTAGGGGTGACCCTTATAAATATCACTAACCATCCGGACGACAGGGCGAATAGGGCACTACCATATTTATAAGGAATACGATAATACATATGACATCACTTACTGACTTTCAGCAGTAATCATATCCAAGCAATTTCAACTGAAATTTTAGACTGGCTCGGGTCTCAAAATATCGGCGATCTACTGTTTTCATAGGCATACGTATGATCTCGATTGAATTATTCTCTTAGATTTTTTGTAACATTGGTAGACTTTTATGCAACTTCAAATGTATCGTCTGTATACACTATTATGAAGATTAGCTACGACTCAACTGATGATCATTCGTCGGTTCTACTCACTATAATCACGGTGGTAGTTAGGAAAAAGAAACCCGCGATTCTATACTATATTAGGACCGATTAGGAGTCTTACTGGAGCTTATAAAATTTACTTAGTGTCAATCTACGAAACTAATTTTAAGCATAATTTGAGATAAAAAACAAAAAAGATCTTTTCACATTTTCTAAAAATTACCCAAGTTTTCTGTTCACTTAATGCGGGATAAACTTGCATGTGATTTTCGACTGACGATAACCTTTCAGTCTCCTTGTCAAAAATAATCTAATTTTTAATATATTATTAAGAGACATCAATAATAAATAGAATTCTAAATTAACGAATAGTAAAAAACAAATTAATATTTAAAAATTACCCAAAATACAACAGCACCAGTGTCGTTAACATAATTTGTGAAAGTAAAGAACTGAAAAGCGTAATCTTAAGAAAAGTGTGTTTTGGTAAAAAGATTAGTGCAATATTTTAAGTTTAGTATAAACATATTTTATTATTCTCCGCTCTCGTACTATTTCCAGATCAAAGAAAAAATAAACATAAATAATATAATCCACAGTTTTACATTTTTGAATTTTTACAATGGGAATACATTTTAACAAATATGAAATAGTCAGAGTTAAGATACCCACGACACGAATTAGTAAAGAGCCCCTTATAGCCTGTTTATATATTTAACAAATCATTCTAATATTATTTAAATAAATAAATATCGGCAAATAAGTACAATGTGTTGGGTCTTTTTATTAAAAAAAATTATGATTGTAGGAGAAGAGCTGATTAAAATAAAATATTTTTAATAACACATATTTGAGAAACTGTATTTTTATATACATCAGTAATTATTCATAATTAAATATTCAGAGTGATAACAAAATATGGCATCCGTTAAATAATTTTTCAACAATGGAACATAGAAAAATGAAATTTAGTAAATGTATATATCTCGAAAGGTATAAATTTCAGAAGAAACCACTACAATAAAATCACCCATAAAGACCACCAGAAAGACCAGACGGTGGGTGAATTAAGTATTTTAAATGGAAAAGCTACGCTTTTAACAAATCCTTTTGAAGGACATTGATGAATAACAATTGTCATTTAATATTTTTCTTAAGTTTGTTTCAAAATTGGCCTTCAATACAACCCGATCAGTGACCTAACCTTATAACTCGGTAATACATGAGAAAAAAACAAAATGCTGTTTTAAACCGGTACATTCTCCATACTAATATATTTTACACATTAAAAAAACAATTACTGAATTTATTAACCAAAACATTACTCTTAATTAGTCAAGGTGAGTGAGCAAAGAGAGCGAGCGAAATGTGTAGGTTAAGTTTAGTTAGATTATATTTATAATTTTTCTGAAAATACCTACACACATTTTAAAGAATTCTGCTTGTATTTTACTTTATTTTTGAAAACGAGCACTCGTGTATTTCTACCCTCATCCTTGGACCATCTACCTTTTTTGGGTGTTTTAATAAATGATTTGTAAAAACAACTCAAGTACATTTTCCAATCCGTTATTGCTTCATTTGACATTAACCTGCCATCAATTCGCTCGTTAACCTTGCTAAATATATGCACGCCTAACCATCTCTCCGCCTGCAACTTGCGACATGTTGACTGGCGAAATGTAGAATTTATGCGAACTTTCACAACTTCCGTGACAGAGGATCCACGTAAAAACCCTCGTTCTTGAAAATCTCTTTCTTCGAAAGCAAAGAGGAGGAAAAGTGTTGTTGAGTTCAGTGATAAAGAAGAGTACATAGTTTTGGAAAACGATCAAACAAAGTTTCGATCTAATAGTGGAAGACTTACTCCTAAATAGTGATTTTTCTAAGATTTGTCCTTTCGTGATAGCTTGTGGCATCAAGGAAGCGTCTGAAGGACCTGTTAAAGAAACAAAACAGACTGCGACGGGATTATTTGTTGAGACCGTCAATGACATACAGTCGTCACAGTTACTCAAGGAAAAGAAGATGGGACTCATCATTGAAGTTTTCCCATTAATAGTTTAAATAACTTCCATAGTTTTATTATTTCCAAGGGTGTTGTCCTGACGTTTGACCTAAATGCCTATTATGTTCAAGATAAAAGCTGGTTTTCATCGATTCGATGTTCATCCAGTTATACTAACTCTGTTGCAATGTTTTGGGTGCCAGAAATTTGGACACACAGCGGCGCGATGTACAAGAAAGCAAACCTGTGTATTTGGGGAGCTGTTGCCCCCCCCCCCCCCGGGTGATCTATACAGGGAAACATTTGTATGCATCAATTGCCGGACACAACTCCACCAAGTCACGAAACTGTTCAGTTTACAAACAAGAAATAGCTATTCGAGGAGTGAAGACAGTACAGAAGGTCAGCTGTTTCGATGCGAAGAACTTGTGGCAAGTAAATCGCCTAAGACTACGTCCTATGCTCTGGTTGCCGCAGCTCCGGCATTTCCTTTAGCCCCCTTTAATACAGATGACGTGCTAACTGATGTGACACCAGCATTAGTCAAGATGGTCGAACATATAATTAATGAGAAATTGAAAATTAAACCAGTCCAAGAAGCAAGTCATAAACAACTCGGATGTTACAAAAAGAATGACTTCTCCATCAAGAATTGGTCCTTCGAACAATTCTATTGTGGATCTAAATGAAGTAAAAACTCAGTGAAAGCATGAGCTAACTATGCCACAAATGAAAGTTCAGATTGAGATAATCCCCGTTCAGGGATCTGAGAATGAAAGTAAAAATTTCAGATGAAAATGATTTTGAAAAACCAAAAATGGAGCCTCCAAAAGCATGGAGGCCTTCAGCTGAGAGGGCGAGGACTTCGACCGCCCGATATACTTCCACCGCCCGATATACTTCCACCGCGCCAAAGGAGCCGGTGCCGTCAGATGTCGGCAGCAAGAGATCCTGGGCGATTTTCGGCGGGGATCTATAGATTCCACTTCCGAGGCCTCGGATACCTTGGAATTTGACATCGAGGCCTTTAGGAAGATGGAGAAGAGGACCAAAAAATGATGGCCTAAGGGAATACCTAGGTGTTAGGCAGTAAGAAGTTCGTTTCTATGTGTTTTGATGAATTTTAATGATAGGATGAACATTTTAATTTTTGTGTAACTAGAACAGACGTGGTCTGTGTGTCGTTTAAGTAGCAAACGTCCTTGTGTTTTTATATTTTAATACAAGTGCAATTTTAATTTTGTAACGGTATTTTCAAAAGTGTGAATTTGATAGTTTTTGACAACGTTTTGTAAGAAATGATCTATTTTTTTAAATGGCAAGGACCCTTTATACCTTGTCAGGCTGTGTTTCTTTTAGGGTTTTGTAATAATACCTTTTGACAAGCCTATTTTCGAGATAATCTGTTATAACAAGATTAGTCTACGGACAATGTCACTAGAGTTTTTAACAGGGAGGGGAAAGTAATTTTTTTTCTTTTCATGTGGAAAAGGAGCTAATCGTTCGAAAACTAAAAATAATAAAAAAATTAAACTGAAAAGAAGTTTTGAAATGAGTTCATAAAGCCGTAATGTGAAAATGGATGGTAAAAACTATTATTTTTCAAGTTTTTACTAGTTATCGTTTTATAAACATAGGTTGTATTATACATTTCCAACTGAATGTTACTCTTGATGATAGATTATACTTAAATGATATTATTAGTACACACGCACTTGATCGTGACTGTATACAGATTACGTAACATCGGATATCATCTGCCACTTATTTCTGAAATTACTGTACACAGAATTATTTATCGAAATAAGATGTCTGTACTTTTCCCCCCGGAAGTATTAAACAATGCTTTATAACGGCGGGGGGGGGGGGAACTGAAGAACACATTAGAAATTATACTCTCAATCCTTGGGTAGGATAATTTTTTTGTATCCTGTGGAACAAGTAATTTAAAAAGTTATTTAATTTAAAATAGTTTTTACGAAATCAATTTAGTACGCTTCAACGAAATATTTCGGGAAAAATTTCACTTCAACAGGTTTATATACCAATCCACTACGTTCGTTGATAAATACAAAATGTTAAGCGTAATAAGGGGTTAACGCTAATATGTAAACGTAACTAATAAAACAATGTATGGCACGTATTATCACAAGTTAGAAAATATTATGGAATCGCCAATCGGGTAGTTGGCATGTAAACTAAAAATCAAATGTTTACATCTATTCTTTTCTTTTTTTTTAATCAACATTGATTTAATTGGTTTGTTACTATCCTTCATTCTATTTGTTTTGTGCTGGTATTTTATCCTCAATAAAATTAATACATCAAAAGAGATTAGAAAGCTTTTATGTATGTTCCAATCTGTGTCTTCCTTCTTCTGCTGCCTTTACCTTCTCTTTTTATCCCTTTATTAGGAAATTAATTAAACCTGTAAGTATTAATGTATACTCAACAACCGAATTCATTACTTTACAAGATCCTGGAAAATTATGCGACAAAATTCTCTCCTCTTATATATTCCTCTAAAGGCCTTTTCATTTCAAATTTTTCGTGGTTTCTAGCATTAAATTCATGCCATTAAACACATCGCATCATTCATCGAACATACGCATAATATCTACGCCTTTTAAATAGCTGCAATTTATGAAACTATTTTTGATTTTACGTTCCCCCATTTCTTGCGATTATGGTACAGCCATCTCTGAAGGTCCCGAATCAGACTGTAGATCCAACGGCCCTTCCTCGATTGATCCTTCTGTCAACTGCGGACAAACGATGGCTACGCATTCGCTTTTCCTCTCCTTCCTCCTACCGAACGAGGAGATCCAAGGGTGCAAGTCCGGCTAATATGTCAGCGGCATCGCCTGAGGTTGTTCTTATACTCGTTCTTATACTTGTTCCTATACTCGCAGCATACCCGAATGATTATTGTACGAATGATGGCGGCAGCAGTTTTTTCAGCCTTGCCACTACATGTCTATGAAACGGGGCGTTTTTATTTATCTACAACTCGAAACTTCACTACAGGAGTTGAGTGGATTACCGTGGTACCAACCTTATACGAATTCTGAATCAGTTTACGCCTCACAGACTACGATTCCAGAGATTTCTACTACGTATTTACTGAACCAATACCGCTAGATCTGACTAATGACTGGAAAATTGTCATTGAATTACTACCAATACATAAAATGTATTCATACTTCGTTGATAATTATGAAATGATAAACTTTAGAATGACGAAAATCTTTGCACATATAATTTTGCCTATCCTACTTTTCTTGATGATAGAAACAGAATAATAAAACCAAAATGGAAATAAATTCTATTTTGAGCCTTTACACCAACACTTGAAGACAAACCGGAAAGGAGTAATTAAAAATTAAAAATCGAGCTCTTAAAGAACATAAGCTTCTTAATTGTTTTAATTTTTAAAATTTTCTGATGTGTCTTATTATTCAATCTAAGAAATTTTTTGTTCTCTTTGCTTTTTCCCCTACATTTTTATTGATCAGATATAGAATTTTTACTGGTTGATTACTTTCTTAAAGAAAAATTTAGCCTAATAAAAGGTAGAAAAATAAATTCTTAAAAATTGTTATAAATGTGGAATAATTGTTATAGTTATTTGACAGTATGTTTGTTTATTAATATTTAACGTTAATTTTAATAAAATTTTAGACGAAAATCATTAAAAATACCTTAACAAGAATCAATATAAATAAAAGCAATATTCATTTTGTGTGTCCCCTAATTTGGAAAATCCATATTTTCCTCATGGTCCCATTTATACGTTGCATGCTCCCGTGTAGGAAAACCAAACGATTTATATATATATATATATATATATGTCACAAATCTCATCGTATATTTCGGAGTACTACAATGATTTGGATTTTTTTTGACTGAAATAGAATATAAAATTTATTTTGTACATTTTACTATTTTTGCAATTTAATTTGTCAAATATAATGAAATTTAATTCATACACTCAAATTTAGCATGCCGGGTGCACCACTAAATAATATAAGAAAATAGTAAGTAAAAATAAATTTAAAGAAATCAATTAAAATAAACTTTTAAAAAAATCAATACATATGAAAAGTCCATAATTATATTTTACCTATATTTATAAAATGAAGGAACTGTTTCGATACTGGACTATTTCTTGGCCACCATTCTGTTGTTGGATTTAGTTAACATTTTAATTTTAATACTGTTTCTTCGTCAGGAAATGAATAGATAAAACAAAACTTATGGCAATCATTTCACGAACAAGAAATACAGCTGCTTATGGGTCCTAGACAAATCCGTAAAGGATTTACGGTAGTCCGACAAAGTCATGTAAATCTGTGAATTTATGTAAGCAGTGTAGAAAGCCTTGTAGCTTAAAAAAAAAGAAAAATTTGAAAACAAATTTTACATTGTTTTTATGTTGCGTCAATCTATCTATTTACATATTTGAATATGTAAATTTATGTAATATGTAACATATGCATGTTAATAGATATGTAAATAGATAAATGCATGTCAATATGTAACATTGACAACCTGAAAAATGTTAAAACTGTACGCAGGAGCCATTTTAATGAAAAAAGAAACAAATTTTTAATTATATTTTATTTATTTAAAAAAAATTAATATATTTATTATTTGATCGTCTATAAGTACTTTTAATTTCGTTACTGTCTTATCATATATTTTTTTTTTCCGGGCGATTGTAACATGAAACGGGTTTTTACCCCCTCTCAAAAAAATTAACATTTACTGTCTACGTATTTTGTTTTGTCTTTGATTTAATATTTTCGTTTGTTTTTTATTTTATATACATATTTTTACGAATTTGGGCAATGATAACGCCGGAGCCGTTTTTCGCCCAGTAAAAACTCTTCAGGTACTTGAAATATTTGTGATTCCAATTACTCTGTGATTCCGAAATTTAACAAATTTTGGTAAGAGCTAATGCATGTATTAACTTATATACAGCAGCTGTAGAACCATTACCGGCAAATATAACTACATCAATGATAGCTACTCACGGGTACTGACGGGATTGCGTGCGTTATGCGGCTTTGCGTCGTAAATTTAAATTGCTCTGGAATTTTCGTCAAATCCTGTGCAATAATATAGAGGTTTTGGTTCGGATATTTTTATTTCTATATTTTTATTAATATTTTGCACACCTTTTAATAGTTTCTTAAATTTTGTTATACGTTCGTTTTATGTTTTTGTGTTTAATAAATTTTTATACTTTGTTTTTGGTATTTTAGTTTGAGTTTTAATTTTGTTTTTTGATTTCTACTTTACGTTTTTATTTTCTTTTAATTTCCTTGTTGTCTTATTAGATTTTATATTAGTATTCCATTTTATTTTTGGGCGATGGTAACACGAAAAGTTCTTCCAAAAAAAAAAACAAGATTACGTTTTGTCTTTAATATTTTTATTTTGATTTTGTTTTTATATTTCGACTTTGTTTTTATTTTGTTTTCATTTATTATTAATGTAAGGTAATATTCAGAGAATTAACTATCGTTTTAAACAGATTCGATACTGAGCTTATAAAGTGAGGTATGATTTGTTTTGCCTTCGAAACACAATTTATTCCGCCCCCTGAGCCAATGGGTGGTGATTTCCAAAAAAATTACTTATATACTTTTGCGGCCCTTATCCAAAAAATAGTAGGAATTATAAATGAAAAAATTACTTATATACTTTTAGGCCCTTATCCAAACAATAGTAGGAACTATAAACGAAAAAATTATTTATATACTTTTTAGGCCCTTATCCAAAGAATATTTAGGAACTGTAAATAAAAAAATTACTTATATACTTTTTAGGCCCTATCCAAAGAATAGTAGGAACTATAAACGAAAAAATTACTTATATATTTTTAGGCCCTTATTTAAAGAATAGTAGGAACTACAAACGAAAAAAATTACTTATACACTTTTTAGGCCCTATCCAAAGAATAGTAGGAAATATAAACGAAAAAATTACTTATACACTTTTTAGGCCCTTATCCAAAGAATAGTAGGAACTATAAACGAAAAAATTACTTATATATTTTTAGGCCCTTATCCAAAGAATAGTAGGAACTACAAACGAAAAAAATTACTTATACATTTTTAGGCCCTATCCAAAGAATAGTAGGAAATATAAACGAAAAAATTACTTATACACTTTTTATCCAAAGAATAGTAGGAACGTTAAACAAACAAAAATTAGTTATATACTTTTTAGGCCCTTATCCAAAGAATAGTAGGAACTTTAAACGAATTATATATAATATAATATAAATATATATATATAATATTTTACTTAAGAATTTTAGCGATAATTTATTTTTGAAAAACGTCCGCATTTCCACTCCCATGGTCCAATTTTTCGCGAACTCGACCGAGATTTCTGTACGTATAAATTTATATCTTACGTATAAATTTACATAAGCAGTTACATAAGCAATTTTTACAGCAGTTCTACAAGAAAGTGAAATATATATATATATAAACAACTTACAAGTTGTATAGACTGAAGGTGGTTTTCTGGTCTGGGGATTGTGAAACGCGATGATATGTCGAAATATTTCGGAAGTCGAATCATGGTATCTATTACAATAGGTAACTTTCTTATGAAATCTATCTTAAAATAGGAATGTATTTTTTGGGAATCTAATCAAAAGCTAAAAATTTGCTTTAAAACAGTTTAAACCGTTTAACTTCTTACTAGCTTGCCAAATAAATGAGATATATTTTTTATCTCAATAAAGAGAAACAATTTAAATTTAAGGGAGGGACTGCCGTCATAAAATTCTTTCATGAAAATATTTATGGTAAAAAGTTTTATTAATTATTAATTCCGTATATGTTATTAAAAAAAAATAACACCGTTACTAAAAGTACACTATATACGTATAAACGTAATTTTTCAAGTTTAAATAAATAATTTCATGACTCATTTCCCTACAATTTTGGTTTACGGCCTTTTTATTTTATAACCAAATCCTCTATTACCCACTAATTTTGAACTTCTTTCATTTTAGTTTATTCTACATATTCTAAACTGCAATTATCGTTGTTTTATACAGATCAATTTACAGGTTTCCGGTCATTTAGTTTTAGTTTTACAGCTTTCGAGAACCGATATCAAATTTCTATTCGTGGCTACAACAAAGCTAAAACTGTTATCAATAATAACTTGTGAAAAAGTGTTAAAATATCAGCCCACACACTATTGTAATCTTTTTATAAATTAACACTATTTTGTATTTTTTTAGATTAAAACAATTTTTGTAATCAAAATTATCAATTTTTGGTAAGCTGTTCTCGGATTCCATTCTCATCAAGTGTTTCATATTTTTCCAAATCTTAGTCTTTCTCAATAAAATTTGTGTAGAATTATTTCTGAAGTCATATTAATGAAATAAAGAGATCTTCCCCTGCTAATTAAAGAATATGTATTTGAAAATACCTTGTGAAATTAAAGAAAAGTAACATATACTCAATATTGTGGTACTGGGTTTCCAATCTCATTAATTTATATACTAAAAAACTTGATGAATATCTCTGAATCTGGTACTATTCTCTGAAGGGACAATGAATATAGAAACGTATTGAATTAAAATAACAAAGGATGGAATAAATCCGGAGTACTAACTAACACATTAATCTTGGAAAGAAAGAAATCTAAAATACTGAATCATTCCATTAACGTTTGAAGGTTACGTAGAAAATAAATTTAATATTACAAACATAAAACACTATTGTAAATAAAGAAGGTATGCCCAAACTGTATATTATATATATATATATATATATGGTATTCTTATCTAAATTTATGATTATAGCTATGAACGAATATACGGGCTACCCATTGATACCGTTTAAGGGGCAAGCAATTATCGAAGACGGTTATCAAATATTGGATCTATTCCAAACTTCCCCACCCTATGCCTCTTTTAATTCATTACTATGCATTATACCTCTCTAAGTTTAAATAAAACGATTTATAACATTAAATTCCATTCAAATAAAATTTTTTATTGTATTTAAAGTTAAACGGATTATCCTTAATTCTCCTGATATAAGATCAAAATAATTAGGCATAAATAAACCATCAATCAAAATTTAAAAAAAAAAAAAATGTTTATTATGCGTGGAGACGTGAAAATTGAAATTTGTAGACATTAGAATTTAATTTTGTAGGCATTAAAAATGCCATGTCTTACAGAGATTCAAACCTGGTACTTCCGTATTAAAGGCCGAGAAGCTACTACTCCGCCACAGCAATCAACTTTCATTAAACATATTTTTTTTTAAAGGCCGTCTCGGCCTTTAATACGGAAGTACCAGGTTTGAATCTCTGTAAGACATGGCATTTTTAATGCCTACAAAATTTCACGTCTCCACGCACAAGCTTCTTGTAAGGTATTTGTAACAGGAACCAATAAGATTACAGATCAGGTTAGAAGTGGGAGTAAGCAATAGTGTAATAGGAATATAGTTGTGACGTGGAAGTTGTTATTGTTAATCTTTCAACCGTGTGGAAAATACCGAGGCCCGGTGTGGATGCCCCTTAGAGGGCGTCTCCGTTTGAGGCATGGGCGTCAAAACAGAGTCATGGCTTTTCGGGTGGGGCCCAGGAACCACATAATCTCGGACCTGGTTACCCTACTTCGAAGGCCCGTTAAACTCTTAACGGGAAGGCCCGTTAAGAGTTTTAAGGACACTCCCTTGGTCTGAGAAATACTTGATTGTAGATCCGACTCAAGTGAGTAGGGATATAAAAAATATCTCTCAACCAATTGAAATAAATGAGAGGTATGTGAGAATTTTTAAAGGTAATGTCACTGTAAATTGATAAATTATAAACAAAGCAATGGGCCTTTGTGATAAAAAAAATCATTTTTCATTATTTTCTGTAAAAAGTTAAAAATTATTGTTTTATAGGAATTTAATGAAACAAAAATATTGAACGACAGGACAATATGTGTAATTAATTATAAAACCTAGATATAAACTCGTATACCTTTGAGATAAAAAAATCTTCGCAGTTTTATATAAACCAAATAAAATTAAATTTTTGAATAAGTTACTTATGTTATTGACAGAGAAGAAATGACAAGTAGAAAGGTGTAATATCGTAGGCGATCTCATTTGATCCATTAAAAAATAATCTAATTTAAGTGGGAATTAATCTTAAAATGTTTGATTTAATCTTAATTAAATCATTTAATTATAAATTAAATCATAATTGTAATTAATTTGGATTTAAAATTCCTTCTTTTTAATCAAATACTAGGGATTACTAAACCTTTTAATTAGCTCATAATTCCGTTACGTCAATATCTTTTCTTTATTATTAAATATTCACTGTAAGTGTAAAATTACCTTTAAATTAATTTAATTTTAAAATATTACGCCAGCAAAACTGTTATACAGTTGAAAAAATATATTCACTAGAAACGTATAAGAAATGCAGAGTACTTAAGTTTTAATTAAAAAACCAAATGGAATGCAAAGTAATCACTAAAAAATTCTACTGCAAACAGTATGATATAAAAGCAGCAGCACTATTTTGAAGCATTACCATTGAACAGGGGTAAAAAAATTGCAAATAATTGAGGTATTTTAAACGAAATTTTATAATACTTTTTGAACTCTCAGTCAGTAAAGAGTGAAATTTGCATAACTTTATATTTTATTATTTCAAAAAAATTAAGGAAACTTGTAATTGTTTTTCTCCTGAGAGAACATAAATAAATAATACTAAGATCCAAAGAGTAAACAAATATTTGATTTTTATTGCCGCAGGTTATATTTGAAGAATAAAATGCGGAGAGATTGTTCAGTAAAATTTAAGGCTTTCTCTTCCAACAACATACAAAAAGGGGGAATGAATGTGAATCTTGCAAAGAACGTACCAAATTGTAGAAACTATCAGACCAAGTAAAGTCCTTCACGGTTGCTAATACACCATTGAATACTGATAAAAAGATAAATTCTGCTAGTAAAACCGATGGTAATTTATCTAAATCCACCTCGGTCGTTGCACCATCACAAAATGTTTCTGCTGCACGAAGCAAACAACTAAGATCCCTGTCAAGCGGACTATTAAAACATCATCGACAGGTACGACATCCCAGGCATCCAAGAACCCCTCCGCTATTTCGAAAAAAACCCGGGTAGTATTGGATAAATAACCTCTGCATCTCAAACCCTTAGAGGGAAGACACCCACCTTGTGATGTTACCGGTTACCACTCTACTTCCTCCTTTCAAAGCCCCTTACCAGAGATCTTCTTTAGACCCCCTAACTGATTACACCTCACAGTCATCAGCCAAGCCTCGGTCGGGATACCACCAATGTAAATGCCTCGGCAGACATTTGCATCAGTAAAATACATATCAAATTTCGCCTTCATGTAGGCCTCAAACGGATCTCTTCACATCCAACCTAACATGATTCCCTCAAACTAACTGACCGCAACCGTGCAAACCCCGCGCCTAGTCCAGATTTGACAGCACCAATGCGTCAGAAAACGAACGAGTTTAAAGTTGAATCAGTGCTATACACATACCAATCTCAAATTTAGTTTTACGCAACATAGAAATCAGAACTACACCCAAATAAGTCAACCAATTTCGCAACCTCATTCCGATCCGTGGAGGAGCCGAAGACTCACGATCAGGACCGCCACCGACGAAGGAAGCCACGCCTTCGGTCGCACGGGTTAAACACACACCGGCGGCGCGGCCACCCCAAATCGAATCACAATCAATACCAATATAACCGTGGCACGATACCAATGCGCCTATCTCCAACCAATCCAATGCCTAAGCCGGAACCCTAGCCACCCGGGATCCTAACCACGATCGAGTACCTTGATTAAACTCTCTCTGCAGACCTACATACATGCCGCGAAGAACACCAGCCACTATAAACCACTCCTCGCGGATTATCCAGTTAATATAGAAATCCATAGTAATGTGTGGAAAAAGTATTTTTTATGGCAAAAATATTGTTCGATGAAATGTTTGCTGTTTCCGTTCCCGCAGTGAGGATATTGGAATCCTAATAGAAGAAAATTATTTAATACTTTGTGTGCATGAGACTCACCTCCGTCCCCAGGATGATGCGAAAGAATCGACTATCAATCTGAGGGCAGAGAACGTGAAGATGTGGCTGTTTTCATGAAGGAAATCGTTAAGGCGCCCGTATTCCGCTAGCCTCCTGAAGTCTCAATGAATATATTTATGCCATTCAGATTGAATATCTGAAACTTAATTTTCCTCAGTGTATTTTCCTTAATAATTGGCAATTTCAACGCCCATCACTATTCATGGGACTCATCGTCATGTTCTTCCCGAGGCAGTACAGTTGATTGACTGAGGCATAACTTAGATCTCTGATTGAATGATGGATCTTCTTATCTTGTTCTATGATGGATGTTTGTTATATTTTCAGGTACATTTTCTTTCATCGATTTATCCTTGCGTTCAGCAATCTTGCTCCCACGTCTAAACTGGTGTTTTCCAAAAATTTCTTTGGAAGCGATTGTAGACCGGTTGTAATCTTAATTGGTAATAATGACTTGTCTCAGAGTCAGCAACGCAGATGGGTGGTTCAGAAGGCGGACTGGATTGGATACAAGGATTCCTTTGGCCAATATGACAAGAGCAGTAGCACAATACCAACTTAATCAAGTTTACACACCTGATACTCGATAGCGAAAATTAATTTACACTTTAACGTCTTGGTGGAGTGAGGACTGTAGGAGTGCACTAAAGTATTGGCGAAGGACTTTGCGTAACTTTAATGGAAGACCTATGACTGAATTGCTCTAAAAGACTACCGCAATGCGATGGCTATTTGCCTTCGAGTATTTCAGTGTGCAAAACGGAAATCATGGATGAATTATGTCGATACCATTTCTCGGATAACTCCATCATCGGTTATTTGGAGAAAGGTTCAGGCCATATGTGGATCGGTACAGTCACCGCAATCTATTGGACTGGAATGGAGCGGAATCCACGTTACTGCGCCAATTGATGTGGCGAACAAGTTTGGAAGGTCGTTAGGCTCAGTATATTATCACATCTACCCATATATTGCAGTACGACATCTTTTGTGTATCTACAATAGAATATACTCTGACCAGGTGTTTCCAGATTCTTTGTCAGAAGCATTGGTGATTCCAGAAACCTGGTAATGATAAATCATACTACTCAAGCTATCATCCTATCTTCTTGACAGGTACCCAGTGCAAGGGGATGGAACGAATGGTGAACCATCGTCTGGTGTGGTATCTTGGAAGAAACGCTGTAACTGCCAATGAACAATGCGGTTTCCGGCAAGGTAACCGGATCTACTTGATTAAGATAACCGGATTTTGCATCTACTGATTATGTAGTTGTTCTGAAAGTTATTATTCAAAACGCCTTTCTACTTCGCCAACGACAGGTTACTGCAACTAAAAGTTATTATTCAAAACGCTCTTTCTACTTCGCCACAGCAGGTTACTGTATCTTCGATTTTCAAAAGGAATACGCTTTCGACCAGTTGAAAGGTGAAGGAAAGTGAAACCAAACCACAGAAGTAGTCTGAAAATAATGGACTGACGATAAAAGCTGTAATAGATTCAGAGAAGCAACGAAGAAGACGATGTAAGGATAGTTGGAAAGAGTCTTTGACATGCAAGAATGAAGCCCCAAAAGCTTGGAGGCCTCTAAAAGAGAAGACGAGCTATTTAGCCGCCCCAAATATTTTAGCGGGGAATGCATTAAGCTTTGATTCTAATGGAATGTTCATCGCCTCATCTATTTTGGACCGATGCCTTCCGAAGCATCTGACATCCTAGAAACAGTAGTGGAAGCGTCAGTAGGATAGAGAAAAGAAAGAAAAAAGAATGGCCTAAGGTATACTTAGGCGATAGTTATTATTGAAGCTTGTTTTATAAGTTTCAAGATGAGTTAAGAATTTCGGTATCTTTATACCCATTACGCCTTTTCAATTTATGTTTATCTTGGCATTATAATATGTAATATGAAAATTTCCAAATTTTTAATGATCTTTTTAACAAGACTAGTTTTTTGACTTGGTCGCTATTTCCAGGTATCGTAGAAATGTTTTTGTCTTAGAACAAGAGCGTAATGAGAGAATCGAATATTATTGATGCACTCAATCCCCCCCTCCCACAAAAAACACAAAAAAATTACTTTTATTAAAACTAATGATGGTCAATTACAGTTGAAGTTTTTATGATGATTAGATATTAGGTATAGAATCTTAAAAGCCTGACCGGGATTGAAATTTAAGTCTCAGAAAAAAAAATATATTACGATGAAAGAATTGGATAAAAAATTACTCCAATGAAATTTTCAGACAATGATTTTTATTACATATTTTTATGAAAAATTAAAAAACTAACGATTTTACATAAAGAAAACTTATCGTATAAAAGAAGAAAATTGTAGAATTAGCGCTAAATTATTATTAATATGATTTTTAATAAATTAAACATAAAATATGTAACGTGCATTCTTCATACTTAATATGATATAAAGGTAAATTAGATATATTAAAATATAATTTTAAAAAATGAAAAAAGTAATAATAAAAAATGTGGTTGACAAATTGAAAGGAAATAATAAATTCTAAGAATTTAAGCGGAAAGGAATTTAATAAAGGGTGATATTTAAGAAGGCACAAACTAGACAGGAGGGTGAATGTGAAAGTTATAGAGGAGACTGTTAAGTAGAACGACACGTGCGGTTAATGACTTATTGTCACAGTTTTGTTGATTTGAATAAAGTTAACTTATTAACTTTATACTACCTGTTAATTAAACTTAAACAAACCTAATGGTTTTTTTTTGGCTTAATGGAAAATTTAACCTAATTAAGCTTTATTCTATAAAAAGGGAGCTGAAAAACATTCATAAGTTGGCATTATAAACGTCTACAAGTTTTATTACAATACTAAAAAATAATAAAATATTTTATATATATATACTAGCAGACCCGTCAATGCTTCGATATTGTTGCTAGATTTGAATATATATATAGATTAAATGAACACAATTGAAAGTTTCATAAAACATTAACAAAATAAAAATTACAGAATTCCACAAATTTACCCTTTCCCGTCCTGCCTTTCCTTTCTTTTCCCTTTCCCCCTTTCCTTTGTCTATTTTCCTTTTCCCCTTCCCTTATCTCTTTTCTTCATTTTTATTTTCAATTTACATTTTACCATAGTCCCTTTCCATTCCCCATTTCCTCTTTTCCTTTCCCATTCCCATTTTTTCTCCCATTTCTCCTTCCCTTTCCCATTCCCCTTTTCCATTTCTTCTCCCATTTCTCCTTCCCTTATTTCCCTTTCGCTATTTTCCATTTTATTTTTTCTTCTTTTCCCCTTTCCATTTCCTTTTCCCCTTCTTCCATTTACCTTTTTAGATTTTTCCCTTTTCCGATTTTTCCCTCTTTTCCTTTTATAATTTTCCCTTTCTCCCTTTTTCCTCGCGTTTAAATCGGTCAATAGTTTTTTAGTCTATAGCGGACACACATATCGGAAACATTAAAATGAAATCGTAAAATATTTAATATACCGTGTGTTGCTTTCACGTCCAACAGATAACGCTGGTTTTCAAAAAAGCTTGTTTTTACCTGTCACAAGTGTGACATCTTCGTATATAAAAACGCCCAAAGTTTGTTAATAAAGTTATTGTCTTTGTCTATCTTTACTATCATTTATTCATAGAACTGATGGCGTATTATGTGTATATGATCGTTTAATTTCAATCTCTTGTCAATCTTCAAGTGTTACGGGTGGTAAAGTCAGTCCAGCGACAGTATTCTTCGAAGACTTGAACTATGCGACTGCAAAGATACTGAACGATTAACTGGACGGTGTGGGCTTCTTATTACTTGAACAAACAATTCACACACCACCTGGTTGTTTCTTTTTCATTGCTGAGTCTGTTTCTCCAAAATTATGTACCCATGTGTCAACTGAATGTACTGCCGGTAAACGATCTTGGAAGCAAAATTCTCTATGCGCATACTTCCACACCATTATTTAACACAAATTAAATTTTTACACAAAATTTATTATCCTTTCCCCATAAAAAGAGGAGTTAGATATGACAATTGACTCTTTCAGAATTTTTTTTTTCTTAGAAAAAGGTTACGTATGTTATATGAAGAAAAAAATAGCCATTTCCTTAAAAACTTGCATATGAAAATCCTGCATGTTTATTTAACGAGTTATTGCTAAACTTGGCTTCGGCCGTTGGAATTTTATTATCGTATCATGCATTTCTAGGAAGTTTCTCTAAGAGATTACAAAGATATCAAAACACTTTCCTTACTGAACTTTCTTTACGAGGTATTAAAGGAATCCTATTCCCAAAAGAGAAGTGATATTTAATACTTCTAGAAAAGTTAAAATTTTAATTTGCTATCAACGTGAATGAAAAGTATCCAAATTTTAATTTACAAGACTTCTCTAAGTAATTTGTACGTGAAAGGTTAACAAATAGATTACCTTTATTGCATGGTACTTTCATCAAATTTCAGCAGGCCTAATCTGCTTTTAGTTAATAAAATTTCCTTTCTTTGTCTACCGTTATTACTTTTATATATTCAGAACTAAATTTAATTTAGTTACACCCAAGTAGCTGAACTTTAATCCTCTTTCAAAAACCATAGTTACAATTTATAACGCTACAATAATATATATTTATACATTTAAAATTTATCCTTTAGTTGTAATAGCAAAAACACAAAAATTTAATCATACCAAAAGCCACACAAAGAAACGAAAAACAAATCGCATTATTTCCTTAACTACGCGGTAATGTTAGTTAATACCATTCAAATACTAATAATTAGATATCGAATTACATGCAACATAAAATGCTTTAAATATGCATGAAAAATGTCAAAATATGCAACTTTAAATAATGAAAAAATAGTAATTTTTAGCTTTTTTTAGTTCAAAATCAGCGTATCATTAATAAGTAGTTGATTAACATATCGATAAATTCGATAATTTTAATACGCCCGTTCACAAATCAGGCGATTGCAAAATGATTTGTCTTTTCAAGGTCTTTGTAGGCCACTAGGTAGGAAGAAGAAGAAAGCTCTAGTTTTAATGCACCGACAATTAAAAATTCGCAATGTAACGACCACAAGTTTATTGCATATTTCTTCCAGAATATGCAGATAGTGTTGGTATGTAATTTTTATACAATGTTGATTCATCTGGTGTATTTTAATTCAGGCAACATTTTCGCAAAATATCTTTGAAGGTAGGATTTTAAGTTTGTGAAGAGAAATATAACTTGTAAGCAATGCTTCACATAAATCCATGCTAAAGTAGTTTTTTTATTTACCTTTGGAAATGAAATCACTGCTACTTGTCGCTCTGATAAGTTGTTCTCGTGGGCCTTTGTTTAGCAATCCTGCGATATGAAGACTTGTCTTGACGTGCTGATGTATTTAAAACTCGACAAAATAAAACATTTCCTTCGTATGTAAATGTTCCAGGATACTCAGTTATATACGAAGAGGCACTTTTTTTCGGGAGGCATGGAACACATTAAATTTTGCTCAAATAAAAAAAAAAATTAAACTAATGCAATAAACGGGTCAACAATAACTTACGTAATTTAATTGCCTAGTGAGAGGAGAGCTGCAGTAGACGTGCGCGACGCAGAACAGTATTGTCCGTCTTTGTCTCGCGTGAGTCTGTTTTATTTGGCCTCATAATAATATTATCCTACTAAAACCTTAAACGGGCGGCTGCTAAGTGCGCTCAAAGAGCCGTGCGACTAATAGGTTTGGCCGGCTACAACGTAAGATTTCATTTATTAATTAGGTACCCAACCGAAAAATATCGTAAATATACCAAAAATATGTATCACGAGATTTTAAGGAAAATATGCAATAACCGGAGATAATATACAACTGCATATAATTCGGTCCTACGAATAATGTTCAAATACCATTAAATCAGTACTGTTATATCTTCCACTCAATAAAAATACTAATTGTTATTATTCCTAATGTGTACGTTGCAATCTGTTCAACTAGCGAACAATAAGTAACCTCCCACTAGGCCCAATAAGATGAGGATGATATCTATAACATGCAAATGAGTGTTGTATAGATTTAGGCCGACTATTTCTAAGATGTGTTGTTAATTAAATCCCACCCATCAAAGTATACTGCGATATCCACTGACTAGTATTGAAATCCATACAAAAGTGATTAACTTTTACAAGGATTTGAAACTCACAACCTTAGACTTTGAAAATTAGCTGTTAAACAAGTAATTTGCGATGTGCGAGTAACAAAATCTGAATATTTAAAAAAAAATTTCATGTGACTGTTTATAAATGAAAAGTATAGCTGATCTTCATGTTTAGAAATAAATATAACAAACCTCTGATCATGACAAATATGGTGTCAAAATTTTGGTAAATAAAATCGTAGAATTAATAAAAAGTTTTTAACAAATAACTGAAAATCAATCTGTTTTTGATTAAGAAAATTAAAAGTTTATAAACTATTTATATATAGTACATATATAATTAAAAAGAAAATTTTCACAATCTGCTAAAGAAATAGTAAAAAGTAAATACTAGATTGAACATCTAAAGTGGTTGTTAGTTGAATCTAGGCTATATTTAGAAGAGTTTAATAAAGACTGGATGGGCTTGCACTAGCAATACTTTTAGTTAGAGATGTCCTGGAACTGCAATGGAAAAGAAGAAGTAGTGATGCGAAGGGTATGGTGGATAAAGGCAGTTTCAAGACTAGCTATTGATTCCATAAATCCTCTAAAGTAAAATGGACCGCCTTTTACAGTGTGTCCTCAATAATCCGTTCTTATTGAAACAATAAATCTTACCTTCCAAGTGTCGAATTATCGGTTTATTTTAGACGATACCCATTGGGAGGCAGTTGTTCACTTGAAGAAAAGAACATTTCTAACTCAAAACGGTTTTATTTTCATTTTGTAGTACAATAAAAATTTAATATAGTAAAAAAAAAAAAAAAAAATAGTTAAATATAATTTTGATAAAACAATTATAATATTTTTTACAATATTTACCCCGACAAAGAAATCTTACGGAATAGCTTACTGTTTAAATTTACAGGCAATAAAAACAGCGGAACGTTGTAGAATTCTACAAATTGAATGAATTTCGGTAATGTTAAAGCAGTTACATTTTACAGGGATTTGTACTAGATCGTGAATACCGGTGACTTTTGGTGGTTGTGTTTCATTTAACCACACATCTCAGGAATAGTCATCCTGAGAATGTACAAGACTACATGCAAACACATCAGCCCCCAGAAGAGAGGCTAAACAGAAAAAACAGTTTCGGTAATGGAAAATAAAGCGATACTCATTCAGTATTTCTAAATGCTTTAATGCGATCCTAATCGTTTTATAATATTTTCCGATGAGTCTTGAAGCTTAAAAATAGCTCGTTTTGAATAGTGAAAATAAAAATGAGGACGATCTCTCTTATTACTAATTTTCTCCTTGATATTGGTTTAATTTTCTATTGATATTGGTTTGAATTCTCAAAATTTTGTACAGTACTTTTGACTAATTTTGTACAGTACTGCCTGTTTTATAAATACAAAGCTAAGTCGCTCACCCTCCTATTAATGCATATGTAACCCGAAATATTTCAACATTTTGTAATTTTTTGTATTTTAATTGTCACTGAATCAATGAAATCATGAAAACCCATGTAGATGTTAGGGTTATAATGCCGCATTTGAATGAAAAAAACATTACCATCGACCTTTTTAAGGTTTAAAGTTAAAATATAAATATAAATATAAATTGCACTGGACTTAATTAATATGCTCATTGAACTCATTTCTGACATATATTATTTACTTTTAACTACTCACAAAGTACATGCCACAGTCCTCCATTCACTAATACGGAGATAAATTGTATTCTTCCTTAATTAATCTTTAAATAGGCTAAGTATTAACCAAAATAATTATAATGAAATTGTTTTTTCACTCATAAATCTACCTTTTTTCTTCTGAAATAAATTCAATAATCTCATAAACCCTTAGTAAAGAGAGATTCGTTTTATTTTAAATGACGATATAAATTCATTTAACTTTATAATATTTAATATGAAAATTTCAGAAGGAAAACGTAATTTGAATTAAATATTCAGTGAAATATCCCGTATTGTTGCCGGCATATGTACGGGTCACTTGGTTATTAAACCCCAATAAAGATGGCACCTGTGTCCTAATAATATAAAATTGACAACGCATACTAATTAGTTGATACGTTTGTATGATTATTTGCATTCTTCTCTGTCCTTTTTTTAAATATTTTTAAAATTAAAAAAAATATATTAAAAAAATTAAGACTAATAGGTATTAATTAGCTTCCTTAATTTTGTTATTTTATCCCCATTAATTAATTTATTAATTTAGTTTATTTTATTGTAAAAAAAATTACAATGAAATTCTAAACCAGTAACGGTAAGAGTTTTGTGCGTTCTACGTAATAAGAAAAAAAAGAATAAAAATTTGTTACAAAACTCTTACCGGCCCGATTTCATTTATTAAACAACGAATAATCATAAGAATTGTTTTATTTATGTAAATGTGATATGTGTTACATGTAAATGAAATCGGGCCGAAATGAGTTTTGTAACAAAATTTTATTATTTTTTTTGTTTATTTTATGGAACGCTTAAACACTGTTCTATTATCTATTATTGAATATATTGTGTATTATATTTATTTAATAACAGAAATGTATTATTGCCTTACCTTTTTGTATATCAGTATCGTTTTATTAAAAATAGTTTTATTTGTATTACAGAAGATTCCGTACCGTTTACAAAAACACATTGTAATATTTTTGGATATCACTGAGTTTGTTAGATTTTTATTTTTTTTTTTATTACTGATTGTTATCTTATGGATTTATTATTAAAATTTATTTCCTTAGAACAAATTGTGTTTGACGGCCAATTTTTTTTTTTGTTGTAGTTATTTCAATCACTTCATACAAAGTTTTTGTATGTTACCTAGTACTATCAAGTACTGCTATTTTTTTTTTCAATCTTGGTAAACACCTCCAACATCACTGGCCTCCGCCGTTAGGCTATGCACAGTGATGTCAGAGTGTCGTGTCAGTTGACTGCCCCCTGACTTGCCCTGTCCTGCGGGCATCCCGTCGGGGTCTCAATGAAGCATCAAGCTTCATTGAAGAACGCTGACCTTCCTTGTGGACAACCAACGGATCTCTTTAATGCAGAGGTTCCCTTCCCGTCCATATCATAACCAGCTCCTCCAGATGTGCGTTTCGCACATCTTTTGCTCTCCCCAAGTACTGCTATCTAGCGGCGCGATTCCTAAAGATACATTAAAAAAATTAATAAAACGACATATTGAGTCTACATTTTTCACAACGGTTCATCAAATTGAAAAAAAAAACGTTTTGTAACAAAATTTGAGGTATTTTTTGAAAGTATTGAATTGAAAAATAATGTTTTCACGCTTATTTTTTCCCCATTTTCATTTAACTGTTAGGTTAGGCCATGTTTAGAACTGTAAAAGTAGTTCGTTGACTATGTCGTCTCTTACCGACGAAGTTCTAAGGAATTCCGTGATTATGAAGTATACCACTATATTTTAAAGATTTTTGTTTCTAAACCTTTTACTTCAAGTATATTGGTACAATAAAGGAATACTATTGTAAAAAGGGAAAAATGAAATACAATTATTTAAATCGATTCGTGAATATTGATTATTGATTTTTAGAACCCCACTTAAAATATCTATTTTATTAGAAGAAAATTTAGTAGCGGTCAAATTAAATATGGCATTTATTTTCCTTATTCAATTCCAATAATAAGTTAAAATTCTGTGTTATTAAAAAAAAAGTAATAATAGCAGGTATAATTAGTGAATGCATTTATAAATGCTCGTATTCAAAAGTTCGCCCATACATATAAAAATATTTCAGATTTCAGTAATAATTCTAAAAAAAAGATAACTTTCGGATTGAAAGCTTTGGTAATGATCAAATTCAATATAAAACTAAAAAAAAAAAATTAACATAATATGACAGTTTCTTTTTAGTTAATTTCATAAGAAAGCTACCTATTGTAATGGATACCATGATTCGACTTCCGGAAAATTTCAACATATCTTTGCGTTTGACATCCCCCAGACCCCAAAATCACCGTCAGTTCCAAATTATATATATAATTTCACTTTTTTGTGGACTCGATAACTGCCGTAATTTTACGCCAATCAGTTTCAAATTGATACATAAAATATAACGACTCAAAATCTCAGTCGAGTTTGTTAATGAGCAAAATCTCGGACCATGGTGTTGGAAACGGTTTTGGGTGGGGGGGGGGGAGGGAATTTGATGGAAAAACAAAATATCTGTATAAATTTTTTATTAAGTAAAATATCAAATTAATTTAAACTACTACTACTACTACTACTATTTACTATTATTTTGGATAAGGGCCTAAAAGTATTATAAATTTTTTTTATATCACCAACCGTTGGCCAAGAAGGATGGAAAAAATGGGGTTTCGAAGACAAAAACTCATACCTCCTTTAACACGCACTGTATCGAATCGGGTTAAAGTGTTCGTTAGTCTTCTAAACAATACCTAAAATGTTTCTGAAACAATTTTTGATTTGACCAACTCTTACGGCAAGGGATGATCAAAATATTTCTGGAATTGTAAGAAGTTATGGTCGTATGCTAAATACTTGAAAATTTTTTCACATGCAATCACTGTCGTATCGAGTAAATTTGAAATTTTTTTTTAAAAAGTGAATATCTTTTTTATTCCCTACTTAGCACCGGTGAAATCTACCTCCGCCTTCCTGAAAAGTGTGCTGAAAAGGATTTTTTTTTTTTTTTACTTTAAATTATTTTTACTCACTACAAAATGGAGACGGTATATGCGTTTGGGGGTAAGAGGTTGTTGTATGTGTGTGTGTGTATGTCTGTTACCATTTTCCCTAAAAACTACTGGAACGATTTCAATGCGGTCTTTTAAAATACACAGGTATCACCTCAGAGCGTATTCTTAAATTCATTTTACAGTTATAGGTCGCCAGGGAGCGCTGCAGTTGATATGTTTCTATAAAACGATTAGGCTGATTTTGATGCGATATTTTGGATTACATAGGTATCACGTGAGAGCAGGATCGTTGATTAGCTTTACAGTTACAAGTCGCCAAGGGGCGCTCCAGTAGATATGTTTCTGCAAAACAGTTTTTGAATCGTTCTAATTAATATTTAATTATCCAATTTAATTTCGTCTTGGATTTTTCAAATTTTAATTTTATTTTGTTGTACGAATTTTACATTTCATTTTATAACTAACTATACTCTTTCTATTCTTAGAAAACAAATCTTTTTATTACTTAATTTACTACAGGTATGCCAAAATAAATTCAAGATTAAAATAATTATTATTAATAAAGGTATGGCTATAAATAGAAATTACTTGACTGTAGAAATTACTTTTTGTGTCATATTGCCAGAAAACGTAAGACAAATTTTAAATAAATATTACTATTAAAGTTATTTAAGTTACTTTATTCAAATAAAATTTGTAACTAACCTAATAATAATTGAATTATATTAATAATGCACGACTACTTTTTATATATATGGATAGCTAGTCCAAATGGGGGTCTTTTTAGTTTATACTGTAATTGAAGCTAAATTTCACATTTTCTTTGAACAATCTAAAACCATATGTATAGTGTAAAACTGATAGAAACACTTTTTTTTAGCGATTGGTAAGGGTTTTCCTTGGCGTGTTACAAACACCTAGGCTGTGATTCTTATATAGTACTTGTATACAAGCTTCTATGGATATTACTGTATAGTATATATTTAGTTAACAATGTTAATAATTTTTATTATTTCTAGTTTTATCCAGATCTAATAAACAAACACTGACCGTCTCATTTTGAAATTTGCAACATATTAAAGACATTGGCATTAAAAAAGAATGTATAGCTGTAATAGAAATGATGATGCACGGATAAATAGTGTAAGAAACCAGGAAATTGAAGCAGTTCCTAAGAAAATTATGAATAATAATTTTTCTCAAGATTCTGAAAATTTGGAAGATGACAATCCTGCCATGAGGATGACTGATAGGAATATAAGAACACAAATAGATTCACTTGATGAACCTAGATTTGAATACATAAAGAGAATAAATTTTATACAATCGCTATCTGGGCAAAGAAAAATCTATCTTTCTGATGAAATTGCAGAGTGTGGTTTGTGCCGAATTTTCTGTAATGATTATTCCAGTATTAAGCAACATATAAATAATAAAAACCATTTATTAAAATTGGAGGAATATTATTCTAGAAGATCTGCCGAGGAAATGCCAGAATTACCAGCAGTAATTAGGCAAAAACTGTGTACTACTTTAGAGGAAGTATACCACCTACATAGCATACGCAGTAACAATTTTCAAGACAGAAAAGATATTTGTGCATATATTAACAGTATGCTTTTTATTAAAATGCAAACTTGTAGGGTTTCCTTATATGGATCATCATTACACGGGCTTGGACTGAAGGATAGTGAAGTTAACATACTGATCAATTCAGTACCATCAGATCTGGAAGGGGCATTTGAATTGGTCCAATCTTTAATATATTCTGATAAACATAATTTTAGAGATGTCGCAACCACACGGAGTGCCAGCAACAAGATCATCAAGGTGAAATTTATTGACAGAAAAACCGGTTTAAGTTGTGAAATAATTCCTAGCACAGCAATGACTGCAGAACTATCCGATCTCATATTAAAATATACCAAAATTGATGATCGAGCCTGTATGATAATTTGCTTATTTCGTCTTTGGGGCAAGATATGTAGGGTTGATTCCCCTCAGTATGGAACATGGCCTGGATTTACTTTATACCTGATGGCAATTCACTATTTACAGCAATGTGATCCTCCTGTTCTTCCGGTATTAGAGGAAGAATTGAGTGAATATTTTAAAGAAGACAGAATGGAGGAATTGGATTCATCAGATGTAATCGAATTATTGCTTGGAAAGTGGGAGAAATTGAATTTTTCAAATCTTGATACATTGTGGACTGGAATATTTAAATTTTACGCTTATGAATTTGATGAAAGAGTTGTAGTTATAAATCAAAAGAATGTTATTTTACGTAATGATAGAGGTCGATCTCATAATCTTTATAGTGTGATTGATCCGTTTTCTCCCAATCGAAACTTCACTAGACGTGTAAAAAATTTTAAAACTGTACACTATATTCAACACTGTTTAAAAACAACTTGGAAATATTTCAAAATTCCACAAACACTAACTGGGCCAGTATGTGGTGGCGTACTCTCTGAATCATTCTTGCCTCAACAAAATTATTTTTTACCATATATTAATTGTATAGTTTGGACTGTGAATTTAATCATTGCGACCGATAAAGATTTATATTCTGGTGTAACTGCAGAAGAATTCAGGAATAAAGTCTGTACAGATGAAAATTATTATCTAACTGTGGATCAATTGAAGAAAAGTGTTGGGCATATTCAGAGAGTACCTTATCCTTTTGACATCGTTTCAGAAAACATCCGAATTTTAGAAAAATCTAAATTTGTACACTTGAATAAAAAAAATATGTATTCAAAGATGTTCGTTTATAAAAAGGGTGCTGAATATTTATTTAAATCTGTAAAATCAGAAATGCTTTATTATAATTTTAATGCAATGAACTTCACAAACGAAGCGACGTTTCCTTTGATTTGTACTAATTGTAGACAGGACGGGCACATTAATGTTGATTGTCCGAATGATAAGTTACCACCTTTAGAGCCATTACCATCTTTTGATAATTTTACATTGGAAGTATTAAATCGTCTATGTCACAAAATCTATTATATGTATCAACCTACGGAAGTTGAAATTCGGCGTAAATATATAATCGTAGAGAACATAGAGAATTTTCTGGAAAAATCTTGCGGAGTAGATGTTAAGTTGACTCTGTTTGGTTCATCAGTTAATGGCTTCGGGTTCAGGCGCTCAGACTTAGATATCTCTCTTACATTTCCCAAAGGTAATTTTGGAAAAGAGTGGTTGGATAAATCAAATTTAATTAAAAAACTATATGAACATCTCCAAAATTACAAGGAAGTAAAAGATTTGCGTCCAATATCAACGGCTAAAGTACCAATCCTGAAATTTGTTCATAGGACTACTCAGTTAGAAGGAGACATAAGTCTTTACAATGAAATTGCTCAAGTAACTTCAAAACTTCTACTGACTTATTCAAAAATTGATGTTCGTGCGCCTATACTTGGTTTTATGTTGAAAAAATTTGCAAAAGTCTGTAATATAGGATCTGCATCAACAGGTAGTTTATCTTCCTTTGGCTATATCATTATGGTTATATATTTCTTGCAACGATGTAATCCACCGGTTCTTCCAGTTTTACAGGAGTTAGATGATGGAACTGCTGCTGTTGAAAGAAGAACCTTTGAGGGCTGTGACGTTTACTTTTTTCATGAAGTTGATAATTTGCATAAAGTATGGAATGGTTTTAGAAAAAATAAAAAAACGGCTGGTCAACTCTGGATTGAAATGTTACAGTTTTATACTGAAGAATTTGACTTCGTCCGTAACATTATTTCCATTCAAACTTCTCGATTAATAACTAAAGAAAGCAAACATTTAAGTTCAAGAAATATTGCAATTGAAGTCCCATTTAGCTCCTCTAACAACTTGGGATCTACTTTATCAAGGGGTATGAATATATATATTTTGAGGCAATTTCAAGGTGCAAGACGTCATTTTGGACGTATTTTAACACCACCAGCCCCTGCTGAACATAAACTTGAGGAGACATTCTTTGACTCATATGTCCCAGAAGGAGATGTTCCTTCTAACGATCGAGGTTTTCGCAACTGTGAAGTTAATAGATATTTATCTACAGACTCTTCAAAAAATTATTTTCCAAGAAGAAATAAAATAAAAATATATAAAAATAAGAAATATGTAATTAGAGAGAGAAAAAATAATGAAAAAAACAATTGTTTTACAAGGATAGATAATAAACCTCATGAAATTGTTGAATTTCATAAGAAAAATGATGAATATATCAAACTAAATAAACCTGAGGTCTCCGAACACCCTAATGAACTTACAAAAATAATGGAAAAAAAAATTAAACAACAAACATCTCCATAAAGTTACTTCTTTTATCTAAACTGGACAGGATAATACTGCTCAATCACAGAATGCAGGTCCACCTCAAAAATTTATTTCACAATATTTAAATTCTCTCATACCTGGACAGTTGTGTATACCTATATTGTAATAATACACCGGCACCATTTATTCCTGAAAATTCAGTTATAATAATGTATCCTCACAACGACTAGTTAACCCTAGTTATGACGATGTACCAGAAAATTCAGTAACGTTCAACGTTCTACCGATTATACAGTATAATTCTGGATTAACTGCAATACCGATTGGAAAATCACACTTCGGTCATGCTCTATTATCATACTATTCACAACCTTATTTACCAGTTAATGATACTGTGTACAATTATGGGTCCAACATTTCATTCCACAGTTCTGAAACCGACCAGCATTCGTCAAAAATTATGCTGCACGACGATCAGGAAGAAATATAGCCGCAAACGTCAGATTAAAATAAATTTTAAGAAGAAAAATACGGATCTCATAAATAAATAGAAAAAACCTTTTAAATATATTAGTATTGTACATCATATAACATTCTCAGGATGATGTTTCTGATTAATTTAGAATGTTTTTGTATTATATATTAAATTTGTATTTTTTATACTATATTTTTTTTGTATTATTAATTATAGATATATAGATAATTATACAACTGAAATTGTATCAGGAATATGAACATGTATGTGTGTAGGTTTTTTTCTGTGCATAATGGATTGCAAGCGCGCATATTTTTTTGTAATACCAGAAAACAATTTTTTATACTAAAACAAATTGCTATTATCTAAGCTATTATTTTATTATATCTTTAAGGAAAGGAATAAATACTTCATTCAGTATAATCGTTTTCTTTTTCTTTTCTTTTTTTTTCAATAAGTAATAATAATTTATTATATTATGTAGTGTTTGGTAACGATTAATTAAATTATTTTTTCAATTTTGGCCGTATTTTCTCTTAATGATTCGCTACATATTACCATTCTTTTTCAGTTTTTCTCTTCTTCCATTCTGCTTTTCTTTTTTGGTGGATTCTAGGAAAGTCAGAATAAGAAAGAATAGAGAGGTTTTAAAAGTTATTACTACAAAATTTAAAATTAAATCAACTAAAAAAATTTGAATTTTACAATTAAAATTTGAGAAAAATCAAAATTTAGATCAAAGTATCAATAAAACTGACTGAAACCAGTTCTGAGCACTTGTAATGGTTGTGGTAAGCAATTACTATATTACAATAGTAAACGAATGATGATTAACAATAAGACTGTACAATATTGCATTTGAAGTAGTAGTATTATAATCTGAGTGGTTATATATATGGAATGCATTACTACATACTAAGGTTAGTAGCATGTGACAGGTGAACAAATACCTCATTCGACTTCCTCATTCAAAGATTCTGAATTTGGATTCAGACAATAAGAGATATTTGCTTAAAACATTAAAATCTAGTTACATTAACTCAGGTGTAAAATGAACTAGATCCATCAGTTCTGTTTAAATTAATAGATTAACTAAGAATAAAAAAATTAGTTTATTTTTAGTCACATAACCCAAAACGGACGCCGATTCTACGTCTAAAAAGTTATTAACATTGGGTTTCTGGCGAGCGGGATAAGTTTTTTGTTTAAATTGTACTTAAGATCTAAACGCATAGTATCAGTAACAATGAAAGCATGCTATTTTCACAATCCCATCGTACAATATGGAACGTAAATGTGGAAAATGAATTGAATAAAACGACATCAATAGCATAACCAAACAAAAATAAAGGGTAAAGGAAGAAAGAGAAAGAGTGAAATGGAAAGAATACAGAAAAGAGAAAAATATAGCTGGTAGTCAGTGTTTGGCCCTAAACTGACATGAAGTCTAAACTCAAGTATCCGTTAGCTTTACAAATTGCTTCCCTCTAATTTCCATTAAGTACTCATAAATAAAATAATTAAAAATTAATTACTAAAGAAAAAAATATTGGTTCATAATGTAAAACTTTAGATCCAGACAGGAACATTAAAAAAAAAGGTTATTGTAATACTCATGCTTTTACATTACGTTATAAAGTCACGTAACCCAAAACGGCCGCCGATTCTACGTCTAAAAGGTTATTAATATAGGGTTTCTGGCGAGCGGGATAAGTTTTTTTTTTTAAAGTGTACTTAAGTTCTAAACGCATAGTATCAGTAACAATGCAAGCATGCCATTTTCACAATCCCATCGTACAATATGGAACGTAAATGTGGAACATATTTTAATCACTCGGTCTTATTTTGAATGCCAGAATGTTTTTATCATTAATTTCATCAATGATGAAGTATCAAATAAATTTAATATTTTTTATTTAGTATCTAGATTTCGTGAAAAAGAAAATATTATTGATCGTAAACATAGATTATCTTCAGTCAAGAGATATTTATTGATTGCATTAACGTTCTCCGTGAAAGTCACTACGAAATTGTTTTTTGCAAACTAAACAATCGGTTGAGGTTTAGATTTGCGTGGCTTTATGAATACGTATAATCGGAGCATGCTGGTTGAGATGTTGTAGCACAAAAATAAAAAGAATATTTGTAGAAATAAATAGCAGAAAATATAGAGAAAAAATAAAATAGAAGAATCAATATAAAAAAGAAATATTAAAATTAATAATAATGGAAGGACAACAGTGTTGTTTATTTTTTTTATTGTTGAAATTATTTAATGGACTTTTAGAAAAATAACCAAATAAAATGAGGAATACATACGTAATCGTCTTAACTATCTGTCGTTCTTAAAAAAGCATTTGTGATATTTTATGCCAGCTTCACTCGATATTTTTTGAAATATTAACTATATAAGTAAAATTAATTTTTCGGTAGTTAACGTGTTTTGAAATATTTTGTTGAAAGAAGCTTCCGGCCATCAATACCGTACTCCGTTTTTTATACAAAGAAAAAAAAATAGACACCTTCTTTTAAGTATTTTTTTTTCCTGCCTCCTAAGAATGAATTTCTGGAGTACATCTAATTATAAGAAAGGATTTCTATGACTAGCCTTTAATCTTTACACTCTTTACAAGATAATAAGGTGACATTCAATGAGTGAGACGGCTACCTTTAATAAAATAAAGATTAGAAAAGGTAAATAATCTCCATGGTTAAAATCTTTTAATGGGTTAAAAACAGGAAATTACCTATTAGGTTGATTTCATAAGAAAGCTATCGATTGTAATGGGTACCATGATTCGACTTTCGGAAAATTTCGACATATCTTCGAGTTTCAGATCCGCCAGACCTCAAAACCACCGTCAGCTCAAAAGTATATATATATATATTCTTGTGGACACGATAACTGCCGTAATTTTACGCCAATTACTTTCAAATTGTTCCCTAAAAAAAATATACCCAAAATCTCAGTCAAGGTTGTTGACGGTCAAAATCGGACCAAAGGGGTGCAAATGAGGTGGCTTTTTTGAAAAAATAATATTGCTATAACTTTCTTATTAAGTAAAATATCGAATTCGTTTAAAGTTCCTATTCTTTGGATAAGTGCCTAAAAATTATCTAAGTAAATTTTTTTGGTTATCACCAACCATTGGACCAGCGGATGGAAATAATGGGGTTTTGAAGAAAAAAGAACATAGCTCCCTTAATAGGCACAGGATCGAATCCGTTTAAAGTGGTCGTTAGTCCTGTGAATATTACCTAAAAAGTTTTAACACAGAAAATTTTGATATGACCAACCCTTACGGCAAGGAATGACCAAAATATTGTTGAAATTCTAAGAATGAAAGGCTTCCCATTTACTTCACATGTGAAACTTGTTTATAAATGAAACCGATGTCGTATTCAGTGAATTTGAAGTGAACACATTTAAAATGCCGTGACTTAATTCTGTGTATATTTTAATTTTTGCAAGTGACAATATTTTATTGCCAAGAAATGTGATTTTTCTATGTGTTATCCTTTCTATATGAGAAAATGTGTAAATATGGCCTACACTTAAAACAAGGTAGAGTATCTAACGGAAGTCGTAATACTAATTGCGGGTAATGGTGGCCTATTATACTTTCAAATCATCTTCTCAACATCACTGTTGTTACATTTATACATGTTTTTAAATAATTTCTGAAAACATTTTTATTTTTTTTCAGTACAAAGAGATAAACCTTGAGTCTTCCACTAATCCATAAATAGGTGTGTTGTTAATCAGTTCAGAAAAAAATATAAGAAAGTCTTGATAAATTTAGCAATACCTTTTAGTCTAATTAGAAAACTTAGTGTCTGTAAAACATGGAAAGTAATGTACGATACGAGCTCATACAATCAGAGTTTGCCTACCCCTATTTTGAAAATTCCATTTACGCACCCTCCATAAATGAGGGAATGTCGGACTCGCACGGGTTCGGTTAGATATTATTAAGAGCCTATGTGTACCCGCATCCTACCGACTAAAACTCCTATCTCACCGTTTCTCCTCCTCCAGGGTCGGTCCTGCAGTTTAAGCATTGCGCGAGCCCAGGAGCTACCTTTAGGTTCTAGGGGTCCAGAGTTCCCGTGCTTCATCACCGTCGCCCATCCGCACAAGTCCAGACGCACGACGGCTCCCCAGTGAAATCTACCTTTGCTTTCCGGAGTGCCGAGAGGAATTTTTTTTGATATGATCTATTTCCGACAATTAACTATTTTATTTTTTTTTTTGGAGTTCACTAACCGTATTGAAATATTCCTCTTAATCAAAATGTAATTTTTCCACACGGTAGATATAATAAAATTAGCAGAAAAATCTATAAAAGTAATATTTCATCCAATAAAAAGAAACAAGTTTACGAAATATATCCGATAAAAATTGAAAGAATGTTTAAAATTAAATACAAAGAAAAACTTCTGTGGAAAAGTATAAGAAATTATGGTAAATCTAACACTGTTTTGTAAACAGCTTAAGATACTAACAATCTTGGTATAAATAGATAAAATACAGTAAAATATTGATAATATTTAAAACTCCCATGAAGATTATTCACTATAGTGAATGCAAAACTTGGTAAACAACATTATGGCTACAACGATCGATCGTAGAATCGCTGTTGCCAAAATGTTAATATACTCTCTTTTTCACTACTACAATGTTCCTATCTTTATTCTATTTTTCCTTCTTTGGAAAACAGTAAAGAAATAATATACCATATTTCTAAAACCTTTTGACCGCTGCCGTTTTGTGTAATAATTAGTTCACGTATTCATACATACAAGTGTAGCCTTCCTCATAACTGGAAAAGCAACCAACTTTTCAAAATACACAACTAATAAATCCACTATGTTACTAACTATATTCATTTATATGCAATTATATAAATATATGGAAAATTACGGTAATACATTTGGCGACATTGTTATTTGTTAATAAAAAAAATGCTTTATTCAAAGCTTTGAAATCACAATAATAATTTTTATCGCAGTATGTTATTTGTATTGTGTTCTTATGAATTAATGTATACGTAATGTTATTACTTAATTTAATAGTGATATTTTATTAAATTATACGATTATTTTCGTTTTGGCATACTTTCTACCGATATTTAATTATATTGGTAGCCAAAGTTTATTACCACATTCGGTAAACAAATAAAATGTTTATTTATTATTAAGATATTAGTTTATCATAAGATTTCGTAATTTAGCCTAAAATACGTTTACTAAAATTGTAAAAGAGAAAAAATATTGTGAATAAAAAAATAAAATTACGGATTATAGATTAAATAGACATAAACATTTTATTATTTTAACGTAACGGTATGGTGGGGGAGAAATTAACGGTTTCCCTAATTAAGATAAAATAAAAACAAAGAGAACATTACGAAAAAGAGAGAGAAGATTAAATGAATGTGAGTTGTGGTTGGTTTGGCAAATGAATTGAATAAAACGACATCAATAGCATAACCAAACAAAAATAAAGGTTAAAGGAAGAAAGAGAAAGAGTGAAATGGAAAGAATATAGAAAAGAGAAAAAGATAGCTGGTAGTCAGTGTTTGGCCCTAAACTGACATGAAGTCTAAACTCAAGTATCCGTTAGCTTTACAAATTGCTTCCCTCTAATTTCCATTAAGTACTCACAACTCTGGCCATTATTTCTTCCTTTTTTCATTCGATTTTCTTCCTCTTCTTCTTCACTTTTTCCTTCCATTTTTATTCTATTTTCTTCCTTTATTCAGTCATTCACTGCGGTTCAAGTCGTTATCTGTTTTCTCTGCCTTCAAATTTATGGCCTTTCCCCTTATAATAAAAATTAATTAGATACATCCAGTCGTATATGTAGGTATCTCTTAGAATATGACATAAAATGATTCACTTTATTATTGTATTATGATTTCATTACTTATTTTAATTAAAACATAATGATTATTATTTTTTTAATGTAATTAGAATTGTTACATTGTTGTTTATTCATGAATTATTTTTTTTTATGTATAAATTTCTTCTTACGTCTTTTTTAGAAAAAAAATTGCCTGAGTAAAATTTTTATTACCAAAATTTTGATAATTCATAGCATTCTTGAAACAAGCTTGTTAATTTAAAGAAGTTGTCTAATTTATTTATTATTATTAGTAATAACCCAAAAATAGCCCTTGATACTCAATAATAATTTTTTTTAATAATTAATGATAAGGGTATTTATAGTATAGAAAAATACAATCCATACCCTGGACTCGAATGCGAAATTTTCTAAAATTTCACTTAAGTATGCTTTCGTATCACGGAGAATTTATTTATATGATAGACTCGGGTGTAATTTCTTTGAACCACAGTCATTGATTTTCTTTTTGCAAACCAGTTTACACATTTGCTTTCTCATATCGTGACACCATGATACTGAAGACCGAAATCATAATAGCTTTTTTTTTATTTTTCCTGTATAAACCCGGTAATTACCGTTCAGATATTACTTCAGAAGATGAATGAGGATGATGCGTATGAGTGTAAATGAAGTGTAGCCTTGTGCCTTGTACAATCTCAGTTCGACCATTCCTGAGATGTGTGGTTAATTGAAACCCAATCACCAAAGATCACCGGTATCCACGATCTAATATTCAAATCCGTAAAAAAATAACTTACGTTGCTAGGACTTGAACGCTGGAATTCTCGACTTCCAAATCAGCTGATTTGGGAAGATGTGTTCAGCACTAGACCAACCGGGTGGGTTCACGTAATATCTTTAAATCAATTTAAAATTGTATCAACATATCCTGCAGGTAACAAGTAAATAATTTTGACGAAATTAGGCAAATTATTTAGCCTCAAGAAACGTATAAACAAGTATAGAAAGAAATACGTTCGAGTGCATTTGTATGAAAATAGGCTCACAGCTACATGGTATACTCATATATATAAGTTAAGTAATAATTTTGGGAACTGTAAAATTCTATGAAAAAGAAAAAAATTAAAAACTATGAATTAAAAAAAATAATTTAAAATTAAATTTAAAAAAAGATATTTATTAATTACACATAATGCGTGGAAGTAAAGATCAACTAGCAAATTGCAATAATAATAAAATCACTTATAAATCTGCAATGGCTATTTCAGTAAAAGGTATAAAACATGGAGATCATTTAAGTTAGTAGTAACGGAATAAGAGGCAATCCAGCTTAAGAGCTTCAGAACTTTCATAAATTACACTATATATAATACTCCCCATCAATACCAATCATTCATGGTCAATTACCCATAAGCCGCAACATTCAATTTACCTCCTTTACCAAAATTGATTAGAAGAGGTTAGCTGTAAGGCTCAAAATGACCTTGATCCAATTTTATGGTTAGTACAGTCGTTTACAAACGTAGTAAAATTTATAAAAATGAAATAGCCTATACATTATTTTTATTTCGTGTTATTTTATTATAAATTTTATAAACTGTAAAGAAACAGTTTTCGAAACGTTTTTGTCAATTTTTGCTTTTATTTTATTCACTTAAAATATAGTCAGTTTGCAAACAAAACAATAGTTTTTCATAGATTTAACAAGTTACACTTAAGAGAATTTCAGGAAAGAATAACTTTTTTTAGAATTCTACAATACAGGATTTTTTTTATTGTTTAGTTAAAAATATATAAATTACTTTTTTATTAATGAATTTTAATTTTTTAAAATATATCATGAGCCAAACCAATTGTTATGACAGATTATTACTCTGAAAATCAGTGAAATTCTGCAAATGACTTCAGTAACAGATGAAATAACACATATATCATAAGTTCTAGGTTCGATAACTTTTAATTATATAATTATTTCATCATAAAAATCGTCGTTATACTTAAAGATAAACATAATATGCTTACTTCAAAGGCACAGATCTTTTAATTTGTTGCACCTCTATAAATTTATAACGGCTTCATCATATTTTAAATATTCTTAGAAATAAAAATAATGTAAAGTTTTGTAATAGTATTTATATTATAAAAGAACCAGTATAACAGACCAGGGTAACGGATTTCTTAGAAAGAAAAAAAGAAAGAAAGAGAAAGAAAGAAAATAATTTTCTTTCTGCGAGTTATTGGGCAAACATTAGTGAATGACAGTATTCTACTCATTCATTAAGTGTATGGTAGTTCAATCGTTAACAATCAAAGTAATAAAATTGGCAGAAATTCAATTGTATTTACTTTAAACTGTTCTACTGTAATCTTGTTGTTATTGCAATATCAATTTCTGTCAGTCATTTTAACATTTTTGGTAAATTGGACTGTATTCTGGTTTTTATAATTTAACTGTCATTAAGCAAATCTTGTCTTTTATTATTTGTACTATTATTTTTATTTTTTATTTTCTATTTTCTTTATATGTCTATAGCGTAATAAGTTGTTTAAAAGAAATTGATACGTTTGTTGGTTACTCAATACGTTTGCTGGTTGAACCGTGAACGAGTGACACAATAAGTGGTTTCTGAATATCCCAAAATGGCATCATGTTAATTTAAACCGAATTTTTTTTAACTAGTTTAAATGGGTATACAACGAAAATTAATTAGAAAGAAGAATTCAAAAATGTATATTCATCATGAAATATTATATATGAAAATAATTAGTTATATTTAAAAAACTTAATTTAACAGAAATTAAAAAATCTTCAAAATATAAATACAAAAAGAAAATTAAAAATGAATGTTTTTTTCCGTTCTTTACATTTTCATTTGTATACTGAAAAACAAGTAGCTACTAATTAAAACAATTTTAATTTAAAAATAAATGTAAAATTTAAGAAAGACTTCAGTAGCATTATATAATTTTCAAATTTTACTTAAATAGGTTTTATAATTATTATCATTATTATTATTATTATTATTATTATTATTATTATTATTTTTAAGTTTATTTTACGTTTTTAATTAAAAATAAGTATAGGATAATAGAGAAAAAATGTAATTTTTCCTCATTTTTTTATTTTCACGCTTGATTGCTTTTCAACCTTGAGGATCTCTAGAATACGTATGTATGTATTACTTGGATAGGCATTAGGTGTTTGTAGATGGCCTTGAAATGTTTTCTTAAATACTTTTCTCGTGCTCTGATTCCGATCGTCTTTTCTAATTAGCTATCTTATATTTCATTAATCTTGATTCCTTCTACCTTTCTAATTTTTTCTGTAGTCCGGTACTTCCTAAACTCTAAATCCAAAACTTCACTAAACCCTGCTCGTGCATTCTAAGCAAAAATTTGACTAATTTTTTGGCTAAGCTAATGTCTGATAAAGTGAGCCTCTTAATTCTGCTTTCTAAGATACGGATTCCTCTGAAAAATCCGGTTTAATGATAGGGTTGATTCTAAGTAAAACGGTATGAATAAAGTTCACAAATTAAATAGAATTTTGAAGTTTATTAAAAACAAACATATCAAAATAGCAGATTTGAACTAAGTATTAAACAAACCAAATTTTTAATACTACGAAACAAAAGAATTAAATATTAAAAAAAAAACAACAACAAATAGAAACTCATTAAATAAACCTATTAAATAAACTGCAGAAAATGTCTAAATCTTGACCATAATGGATATAACATTCTGCCAGTTGAACAATATTTTTGTGACTTTCCGGATATCAAAGAGTTTGTGCACAAATTCTACCGCATTCAAAATTCTAATAATCCTTCTTTTGTACTACACTTTGGTTCATCAACCAGTGATTTCAGTTGGTCCCACAGGTAGTAGTCTAGAGATGTTACGTCAAGCGACCTTCCAGAAACTTTGGGTTTGAGGTGGTCTGTCACGGTGAGCGCACTTTTTTAAAAAAGTCGCATTTAATTTTTGACAAAATGCCCGAGAAAAGTGTGGAATTGCAAAATTTGCCACAATTTGATAAGTTTTGCTTTTAATAGATTTCGAAGTTCTCACAATTATATTTAGTTTCCATGGATTTTTTTAATACCATTTTACTCTGAATCAGATACTACAAAAGGTTTTATTTAAAACCTTTACTTGTTTATTTACGTTTAACTAAGTTATTTTATGCCAAATATGAAATAGTGTGTTTTTCGATCCCAATCTTATGTCTTTTACTAAAGATTTCTCAAAAACTACTTTAAAAACTGTAAAAATAAAACTATTTTAGCAATCAACTAAAATTTAATTTGGGTTCTAAAAATTACAGTCCGAAGCACAGAAATCAGGGCGAAATCTTTCGCCAGATGATATTCGCTAAAGAAGCTTTGCCAAACCTATGTTTATATTTCCTTTTTTCTTTATTCTCACCAGTAGAATATGTTATAGTTTTTACATTATTTGTGAATCACTTTGATATATATATATATATATATATATATATAAATAAAATAATTATTAAAATAAAAATAAATTATAAAATAAATTATTTTGAAAGTAATATTTAATATTCTAAATGTATTTGTTAAACTAACTATAAAAAAATAATTAGCAATTATTGAAATGTAATATTTTGTATAAATTTTCGTTACATTTAGTAACCAAAAAATGTTGCAAAATAATGAAAATTTTAAAAGAAAATCTTCAATAAATTAGAGTTAGTTTAGATCAGATAATGAAAATAATTTTTTTAATTTATACAATTTTAAGACCAAACTTTATCCGTTAAAAGTTTGTATACAATTTTAATAGTTAGCGAATCAAAACTTGATAAAAATGTCTAAAATTAATTATTAAATTGAATCAATTTTTTTTTTTTAAAGAGATTGGTAACTTGAATAAAAGTATTTAATTTTTTTTTTTCAGTTTAATTTGATTTGCATTTTTATTATATTTCAGCTTTTAATTTTTTTAAATAACTTACATAAAGCCATTAAGATAATTGAAGATAGTAAGTAATTTAAGTTAAATACCTTACATTCATTAGTATGCGAATGTAACAATAAAACTTTTTTATTTTCTCTGGAGAATGAGCTTAATACTTTAATTCAAACATTTTATGCATAAAATAAAATGGAAATGTTATTTAGTTTTAACGACGAGCTTTTTCTACAAATATTTCTTACTCACAGTTGATACTAGTTATCTTAATAGGATTTCATTTTGTTTTTTTTTTTAATTACTTAAAATAACAAAAATTAATTTAAGATTGTGTTACCATGGAAATTTTTAATAAATAAAATAAATACAATAAACACTGATATGTGTGTGTGTGTGTGTGTGTGTATGGCAGGCATTCAGGAGCATTTAATATAAATGAACACAATTGAAAGTTTGATAAAACATTAACAAAATGAACATTACGGAACTTTTCAAAATTCACCCTTTCCCCTCCGCTTTCCACTTTCCTTTACCCCATTCCACTTTCCCCTTATAATATCCCCAATATTATTCTCAAAAGTATGAGTTTAATGAACACAGCGGAGTCCAACTGGTAGTGCCCTGACCGGCTAAATATCCCTTGATCGCGACGGTAAACGCAAGTAACCATATAGCGCGGGCGAAGCCGCAACGAGGGTGCACACAAAGAGTGAGAGAGCTTAGGAGGGATTGTGTGCGCGCGTGTGTGAAACAGAGATAAACAGAGAAACAAAGAGAGAACCAGACACATCTCAAATGGCCAAAATAATTTTTATTTTAGAATTTATACAAAAAGTACATCTGATTTTCTTGTCAATGTAAAGAATTATTATTTAAATAAAAATTAACAGATTTTTAACTAATTTTATCAAAATTAAATAAAAAAAAAAAACAATTTTTTATATAAATTTACTAAAATAAAATGATTCTAATAAATGATAGCGATTAGGAAAATAATTGCCAGCAATAACCGATTAAAAGGTATTAAATTAGTATCGAACGTTTGAATGTGGCTAGACAATCTGCTGCAATAGAGAGGAGTAGTACACTGGTATCCGTTTGATTTCACGAAACGGTAAGCCACAGAAATCCATTCCAGTTTAATTTAAACATGGAGTTATTATTGCGATAATACTAATAATAATAATAACAAACGCGCAATATCTAACGATAACGTTTGCAGAAAACGCATTATGCATCATTATTAGAATCCTTCTCTTAGCCCATTCCTGACGATGTAAGTTTACTAAGTGGTCAAAATTAACATGAATCAAGAGCACCTAGTTAAACTATAAGGTACTTAAGCCTTTACAGTTAAATGTGTAGTTTAGTAGTACATATATATATATACAAAGAGTCAATATTAAATAATTGGAGTAAATGATACTTCAAGTTAACAGTGAAGTAATACGATCTGATTTGCGTTAGTGAATGGAGTTAACAAATCTATACAGTCGTCTCGTATAACATTATAAATAAAATTAATTATCATTTAAATAATCTTTTAAAAAATTTGGTGTGTATTTACGAGTATGTATTCGTAATAAAAATTAGGTTATCAAGAGTCAAAAATAAAATTCACTAGAGAAAAATCTAATTTTATTATCGATCGTTATCAAAAGATTTTTTTACATCTTTTTAAAAAAAATAAATAATAGATTTAATAACTGTAAAGTAGTAGGGAAAATACGACACAAAATACTCGCACAAGTAAAACAACCGTAGGATTTTTGATAATGGTATTCTCTGTACTTGAAGTAACTAAAAGGTACTTTCATTAGAGCGAAGAAAACTGCAAGTCCTTAAAAATTATACAAAATGTTTCATTTTTAAATATTACATGTTAATCGTAGCATTGAGAAAAAGAGTTAGATTTGCTTGTATTTATTCATGAAAATTCACTTTTTTTCGTAAATATTATTTAATTTTTTCAATAGAAAGTCACATTGTAATTTATATTTGTACATGCTCAATATTTTATATTCTTTTAAATTTTTACTTAATTTTCAGGCGAAATAGTTAGGTATATTATATTATACAAATCTCACATCTAAGTTGAAAGTTTATATGTAATCAGCTGGTTATATTTGTTGTAATATCATTTTTGCTTTTATTTTTTTATGGGAGGGTTTTTGCTTACCGTGATTAAAAATTTAATTATTGTAAAAATAGGTCATAAATTTAAATAGTAAATGAATAGATGGAAAAATTCTGTAATAATATAATCAACGTTTGGTAGCTTTTGTATAAAATACTAGCTCTACCCGCCACGCTTCGCTGTGGCACATTGTGGTTGCATGGATGAGAAATGAGAAACAAAACAAAGCATACGTTTCATAGAAGTTTAATTTTGAAATACTTATGGATATACAATATTTTTTTTTGTTTTTCCACTGTCTGCGTAGATATAAAGGCTATCTGGTTTGCCGACTCGGGAACACGCAACATAAAGTTGCCCATGTGAGAAGCAATCCTCATCTAAATCTAAACCACACTATTCTAAAGATTGACCTTGAGCTTTATTGATTGTAATTGCAAATGCCAATCGAAATGGGAATTGCAATCTTTTAAATTAAAATGGTGTATCGGTCGGGATTATGGGTATTCGAGGAATGAGGACATCTTCACCTTTGAAAGGCCCCGTTAAAATCGTTGCTTCCACTACGATATTCATCAGTTTCTTAACTGCAAGTCGCGTGCCGTTGCAGAGTTTTGGCTGATTAATATTCCGCAACAGGATAATTGTCATTTTTTGATCGAACCGTTGCTAGAATAAATCTAATGAGGAATGTTTTCCCAGTTCCTCCTGGCGCATCCAAGAAGAAGGTCCCCCCAACTCCGTCATTTATCATTTGCATTATGCGATCATAAATGCCTTTCTGTTCACGCGTTAATTTGGGAATGTTTGATTGGACATATGACTGAAGATCACCAATGTTGTAACTCTGTTCACGGCGAAAATCCACATCAAATGAAGCAATCGTAGCACGGGTGGGTGCTGGCATTCCCAATTGACTAAGAACTTTATTTGCAATAGTTAGACACTTGTCTTCAATATTTATCAATGCTTCGTTGTAAATGCCTTCTGTAAATTCCATAGTCATATTGGTATTTTCTAGGCGTACTCTATGCAAAATATCCTTAGCCATATGCGATCGATATCTTTCCCATAACTCTGTGGGAGATGAAGGGAAGCAAGCGGTCAATATAATTGCGAATAATGCGCGAATTTGGTTTGGATGTGCAGTGTTGCACGCGTCATTAATACATATATCTGTTAATAAATTAATACGACTGTTGGTCGTTTTCTAATAAATTCAGAGCTTGGTGAAAGGCGCAGCTCAATCACGACACGATCACACAAAAGTACCTCGATTAAAGTGAATATTTAATTCAGATTGTATAATAATCTGAATCAGATGCAAGTGGATACGTTTTTTTTTTTTTTTTTTTAATAAACAATGTAATTGGGAACAGGTATTGTTTCACATGTGACTGCGGTTGTCGTTAGCTAGTATGGCGAGTGTTCCCCCTCGATGGCGCGGTCACTGGTACACAGCTGACCGTTAAAAAAACTGTTTTCTCGCGGTCGCGGGTATGTAACTGATGTGAAAAAATAGATAAAAACAATCTTTGATGCGGGTTATATATCGTGCTAATATTTGAGCTCAATCGGTGCAGAACATTTTGAGTTTTTGAAGCGTACACAAACGAACTTAACATTTTTATATATAAAGATAAAAAACTATGGGAATGTGTAAAATATTGTAGGCTTACATATCTTTGGTTTGTCATAAAAATAGTCGGTTAATTCTGACTAGCGCAGAATTTATTCTCAACAAACAACAAATTAAAAGCAAAATTAGGTTGAACATTAAAATATGTAAGGGTACAAGTAAAGAATTATGTAAAAAAAAACTTACAATAAAGTCGTAATCGTGGCGCTGGTTATTTATTATTATTTAGTGAAAAAATAATGATATATGAAAGCAAAAAAAAAGAAAATTAAGTAAAAAAAATATTTTTCACCTTAACCATCCCCTCAATATTGTTCCAAGTATTTTTTTTTGGGGGGGTCACTTTTATGCCTAGGATAAAATAAAAAAATCCGGTTAAAAAATATGAAATAAAAAATTGCTTTTTTTTGATCGGAAGGGGAGAATTTTGGGGCAATTTTTTTTTTAAATGGTCAAATAAGGATGTATACATGTATCTAGCTTAATATAAAGTGAAGTTATGTTTGGAATTTTTTTTTGGAAAACTGATCTCAAAAAATTGTCTTCCTCACCTGATAGAGGTATTGAACCAAAATACTATCAAAAATTTTCCCTTATACTCGAGTTTCTGTACAAAATTTCATCAAAATCGGTTTATATAGTCAAGAATTGTTAAGCTTCAAACATGTCAACAAACGGAGAAACGTAAGTACGGACGTACTTACGTACGAAGGTAGAGAAATTAAAAAAAACCCATATCTCATTTTTTGACTGATTACCACACATTTACACGATAGCTCTAGAACTAAGATGCCAGAAAAATAAAAATGATTCTATTCTTTGAGGGAATTTTGAGTTACAGGACCCTTGGTGATTATATTTTCCAATCAACCCTAAACAGCCTTTATGGTCCATATTCAGAATTCATTGTAAAAAATTTCATAGAAATTGGTTAATAAATTCTGAATTTATCATGCAAAACAATAACTGATGAAACAATTTTTAAAAATTGGGTTTATTATCTCTATATATTGAATGAAATCATTTAAATTTATAACCAAACTGACATATATTAATGCATTGGAATCATCTAATTATTAACGAATGAAATTTTAGTGCAGAAATTACAGAAAAAAAGGGTATTTTTCTCCCTTTTCTAAGAAAGTAAATTATCTACCTAAGAGGCATTATATTACATCAAAAATTTATTTTCCTTTGAGTAAAAATTTAAATGCGAGATCAATATGATCCTTATCTCCCTGCTCCTTCATTCATTAACTGTGGCTAAAATTATTCAGCTACAATTTGGTCGATTGGATGATATCTTACCAAATCTCATACAAATCACTCTTCCAATCTAGAGATATCAAATAAAAATCAGGCTATTGTATACATACGTAAGAATTCTTTTAGAATTGTTGAATAATAAATTGGCGTTTCTTTTTTTTGTTAAAAGGGAACTTAAAATTTGAAGAGCTATAAAAAAACCCCGAATACGCAAAATTTGAACCGATTAGTATACTATCACTTATATAGGATACTGTATATACATAGGCAGGAAATTAAAAAGCGATTACTTTATTTTGTAAATAAGTTTAAAAATTTTTTTATGATATTTTTATTACAGTTTATATTATTCATGATGAATGGCATAATTTGTTTAGAATAGCCAATCATCTTTTTCTTCTAATTATAAAATATTGTTGTTTTTTTATGAGGGGAAAAATTCCAAAAATATATTTAGATTTTTTTTTTATTAATGCTTAGGTGCAAAAATATTTAATCACTTACCAAAGGAATTTAAAACCATAGAAGACCCTAAAAGGTTTTCACTATCAATTTATGATTGGCTGTTGTCAATTGAAGATGTAGAAATTTTTTTAATTGATTGGCCTGTGATTGTGGGTGGAATCAATGATTCTAAACGTTTCATTTTTTTTTTTTTTATAATTATTTTTCTTTCAAATTTTTATGTAGGATTAATTTCATTTTCATTTTTATCTCTGTATCCTTGTGTTGTACGAGTATTTATGGTTCTCATGTATTTAATTGTATATATGTATGTACAATGTCTGTATAATATGTCTGCATATATGTATGTAACTAGCTGAAATTTTATACTGCAAGACTTGCATCGTGTAATTATTTTTTAAATCCACTTGGAAATTCACACTTGACCATTATCAATAAATGGTAAATTTATTATTTTTCACATCGAAAAATAATGGATGGTACCTCCAATACAGTTATTACTATATGCGGTAACTAGTTCCACAAAATTATGTAATAATTGTTTACTTTAATTATTTTATATTGTTTAATTGTATATCTACTAAGCTTATGTATTAGTAATTTATAACTGTAAACAATTATTATTGTTATTATATTGGATTTATAAATTTAACCGATCATATTTTTCAATCTTGTTCTTAATCGATGATTGAAAGGCCATGAATGAGACCCATCTGTTCTCAAAGCATAAAAAAGGAAGGGTCAAAAAATAGATCTGTCATTTCCTTCATTACAATTAAAAATCATGGGATCACATAAAAAAAATTAAAGAATTAATTTTACAGTGAATTTGGTGCGTTGTAAAATTTCCATAACTGTAACTTTGAGATCTGAAGGAAATGGTTGCCAGGTTAGTTCATAAAACTTGTAAGCCATGCAAAGATAGGAAAAACAGCTCGTTACACATTATTATTATTATTCAGTGCATTAATAAAACAAGATAGTGTAAACGTTGCCGAAAAAAATGTGATATACTGATAATGTTATTGTTAGATTTCATACGACGCTCCTTCTATGTCTGTATCTCAAAGATGTGAACGTTGGTAAAACTGATGAGTAAAACTGTTTTGCAATAGGATATTCGAAAATTTCTTGTTTTGCTGCCTTTTAATATTGTCTATATTTTCATGACAATTATTTAATTAATATTTGGATGGGAAATTAATTTCATTACTGTTGTTATATGTTCATATTTATCTATTATTTTTCCGACGAATATAGCTAGAATAGCCATATTCAAGGGCATTATGATCGTGTCAAAAATGGAGTATTGGGATTTTTGAGAATATTTATATTTTAGAGATATGTGTTTTTTGTGTGTGTTTTTGGTCTAGATATGTGTTTTTGGTCTAGATGATAGACCAAAACCACATATGTATGTGCATTACATATGTGGGTATATGTGTCGTACTGCTTTTGACCTTGCATCTCAGGACTGATTTTTTTAAATTTGACTATTTTTATATACGGAACACTGATCATATTAATTTTGTTTTTCAAAATTTGTTAAGGGGGTGGTGGATGACACGAAAAAAACCAATTCCTATTTTCTTCAGAGGCATTTTAGAGAAAACTTTATTAAAATACATTTGTTAAGTACAATGAATAAATAATCATTTATATTTACGAAAAACATATTATATTTATATCCATTTTACGACTTATTAATGGCAAGGAAAGTGATGCAATAACTTGTCGCATTATTGTTGTTATTTACTTGTACATTTTTGTTGTGTTTCTCACAATTTTTATTTTTATTAAATGACAAAAATTAATTTTTCATTATTGTTGTCTGGAATATTAAAATAGTGATGTAAAGGCACTTATAATACAAACTTTCAAGTTGGAAAATGAAAAGAGGCGTTTTGGGACAATTTTGCTAATGTGATACTGATGGGAATGCCAGAGCTTATCCTTTTTATTAAAATTGAAAAAGAGTCTTGGTTGATCAATCTTGACTAGTTGTGTCATATTTCTGTTATCAGTAAACACCACGCACCTCCTACACTTTAAGTTTTTTTTTTTTTTTACATAAACTATGAACTTCTACTTAAACCTACCATGACAGTAATAGTATTTCTTATTATTTATATACAAAATAAATTAATACGCTAAACCGTTTACTACGGTCTCGACATATTAAATGTAAGATTTATTTTTAAGAATTTTTATCATGTATCGCAGTAAAGTACATATTACTGCTATTATATACATAAATTCTATGCCATAATTTTACAAGCATTATTATTCTTATAGTTATATAAGTTGGGAAAAAGAATACTCATGAAATCTTTAAAAACATCTGGTGTAGACATCACATGACGTCCTTAAATCTTTAAAAACATCTGGTGTAGACATCACATGACGTCCTTAAATCTTTAAAAACATCTGGTGTAGACATCACATGACGTCCTTGTGCGCCTATTAAATTACATATCCACATATTTTGCTGCATTTTATTTGGAAGTGAGGTATGATCTTCAATTCTTTAATAAAGTGGACAATTATACAATTTCATTGTGGAAGACACCACATTGTATCACATTTTATGTGGTGTCCGTTATCAGCACTTTATATTAGTTTATATTTTAATCTTGTTTCACGTTGCTAAAGTAGTTATGTGGTGTAAGTGAGAACAAGTCGGATCCGTAACCATGCACACATGTGAAGTGTGAACCATGCACACAGAACATGCACATGTTTAGTTTTCTGATTTTTTTTCAATTTGTTTTTTATTACCCATTTAACAACGGTAATATACGACAAACATAAAAAGCAGTATTTCTATCCCAATTTATTGGTTTTTAACGAAGATTTCTCAAAAATTACTGCAGACACGGTTCTGAAACCTATTTTATTTCATTTTTCCGGTTATAAATCATAAAAAATGACTAATTTTACCCCTTAATTAACGTCCTACAAAATTCAGTACGACTTCATTTCACCGAGGTAACTGAAATTTGAGCGAAATCTTTCACTAACCGTAACTTGCAAGCAAACGAAAAATTTTAGGATAAATGACTATATAATGTTTTTCTTCTTTTTTTTTTTTTTACAAGTAAAATACGTTATGAAAGTCCGGGGGGAACTTCGTGATGTATTCTGTATACATTACTTCGACGTATAGTAGTACATAGTTGACATTGATATTGAAAAAATAGCACATGTGTAAAAGTACAAATACTTAAGTTAGATAAGTAAAGAGCTCTTGTGAACTCTCTTTAATGTAGAGAAGTAACTTAACGAAGTTACTTGCAAACTTAAATAATGTGAATTTTATATATATATATATATATATATATATATATATATATATATATGTTTTTTTTTTGTTTTTTTTACTATTTAAGATTAACAAAAATAAATTTAAATATAACGTAGAATCATTAATATTTTAAATCGGTTAAAATTTAAATTTCAAATTCATGAATTAAATTCTTAATGAAAATTTCTAACAAATTGCAAAAAGGAATATTCTTTTACAAAATTAAAATCCATATTAAGCAACTAGTGAAAATTGAAAAATTTAAGCTTGTACCTACAAACAAATAGTATATCTAGGTTGAATTGGAAACGTCTTCTTTTTTTGAAACCGATCAATTAGCAAAATTACGTTTTCTCTACACATCCTATAAATTCTATAACTAAATCAGTAGAAGAACAACTGATAAATGTAAAACTTTGTTTCCCGAGTTCAAAGACGCCCTATTGTATAAATTAAATAATTATTTCATGTACACCATTTCGTTAATTCGTATAAAGTATAACGCGATCCACACGCAAGATCTCAATTTTAATATTCATAATGTATTGAAATTTGATCATATAAATCACTTTTCATGAAATTAATGATTTATGATTGTACATGCATAAATCAAATTTATATTCTGATCATAAATTTTCAAGATTAACATAATGTGCTTAATAGAATACTTTAGACGTAGAATAAGAATAGTTTGAAATTATTTTATTAAAAATTCATTTCTTAAAATAAATATCTAAAATAAATATCGTATTTGCAATACGAGCATTGCTGAGAAATAATTACAACATACAATTAAAAAAAAAAAAAATAATCAAATAATTTTTACCTTTAATATTTAGTATTTTAAAAATCAGCAAAAAATATTTACCTGAAACATAAAAAAAAACAAAAAAACATTAAAATACTATTAAATCTGTTTGTAACATCGATTCATAATAATTATATACATAAGTATTTTTAAATTAAAATCGAAAAAAAAAACATTTATTCAGATTACAAACTAATTTTATTACAGCTAAAATAACATTTAAAGAGAAAACTTTAATGTATGCAAAAAGTGAAAGAATGTATTATAAAAAGTAAAAAAAAAAAAGTTATAATTTTTATGACCGAAAATAAACATGAATGCAAATCTTGTTCAGCTTCACTAGATCATTAAATTGAGGTACTACTTGACCCCTTATGCATTTAAAACTTTGAGTTACACGTAAAAAAATTAAAAAATTTTCGCTTCAAAAATTAAAAAAAATAAAATAAAAATACTTTAAAGATTGTAATCTCGGATTAAATTATATTAAATATGTGAATAATAATAAATTAAAATTGTTTTACAATTTCATTTTCAGGCCACCACCTATTTTATAAAGTTGAAAAAATCTATAAAAGCTTGAACATATAAATGATTCTTTTGGAAAGTTAAAAAACGGGTTATTGTATAACTTTTGATTTAATTAAAAAATTTTGAAGAACAACACTGCCGCATTATAATAAGAATTGTGTACTTCAAACAGAATGGAAAATTATTTCATTAGATTCTATCCAACATGAAACCCTCCAATTAAAATCTGCAATACGAATTGATTAAAAGATTTGTTTGAGGTTTACGAAACAAGTAAAAAAAAAGTCTGTTTTATTTACATGAAAATTTTCATTTACTGGGATAAACTTTATAGACCTAGAAAAGGCTTTCGATAACGTAGACTGGAATAAAATGTTCAGCATTTTAAAAAAATTAGGGTTCAAATACAGAGATAGAAGAACAATTGCTAACATGTACAGGAACCAAACAGCAACAATAACAATTGAAGAACATAAGAAAGAAGCCATAATAAGAAAGGGAGTCCGACAAGGATGTTCCCTATCTCCGTTACTTTTTAATCTTTACATGGAACTAGCAGTTATTGATGTTAAAGAACAATTTAGATTCGGAGTAACAGTACAAGGTGAAAAGATAAAGATGCTACGATTTGCTGATGATATAGTAATTCTAGCCGAGAGTAAAAGGATTTAGAAGAAACAATGAACGGCATAGATGAAGTCCTACGCAAGAACTATCGCATGAAAATAAACAAGAACAAAACAAAAGTAATGAAATGTAGTAGAAATAACAAAGATGGACCGCTGAATGTGAAAATAGGAGGAGAAAAGATTATGAAGGTAGAAGAATTTTGTTATTTGGGAAGTAAAATTACTAAAGATGGACGAAGCAGGAGCGATATAAAATGCCGAATAGCACAAGCTAAACGAGCCTTCAGTAAGAAATATAATTTGTTTACATCAAAAATTAATTTAAATGTCAGGAAAAGATTTTTGAAAGTGTATGTTTGGAGTGTCGCTTTATATGGAAGTGAAACTTGGACAATCGGAGTATCTGAGAAGAAAAGATTAGAAGCTTTTGAAATGTGGTGCTATAGGAGAATGTTAAAAATCAGATGGGTGGATAAAGTGACAAATGAAGAGGTATTGCGGCAAATAGACGAAGAAAGAAGCATTTGGAAAAATATAGTTAAAAGAAGAGACAGACTTATAGGTCACATACTAAGGCATCCTGGAATAGTCGCTTTAATATTGGAAGGACAGGTAGAAGGGAAAAATTGTGTAGGCAGGCCACGTTTGGAGTATGTAAAACAAATTGTTGGGGATGTAGGATGTAGAGGGTATACTGAAATGAAACGACTAGCACTAGATAGGGAATCTTGGAGAGCTGCATCAAACCAGTCAAATGACTGAAGACAAAAAAAAAAGGGATAAACTAATGGAAATATAAAAAGAACTATAAAGATTAGATTAAAAAGATAGCCAAAGATTAAGAAGCATACGTATAAATGAAAACTCTGATAAGAATCGTAGGGAAGTGCGGATCAGAACTATGGACAGCAACAGTGAATGGTGAGTGTTATTTGTAAAAGGAGAGAAACTCTTTAATGAGAAAGACAGAAGAAATAAAGGATAAGAACTAATGTAGAGTTGGAAGAACTGTTGGAGAACCTGACATTGTCGCAAAGATGAAACAAGACAAATTAGATGATTTGTAAATGTTCAAAGAACGCCGAAGATTAAAAAATATTTTCTGAAAAACCGGATAGAAGAAGAAAGGAAAGACCGAAAGGAAAAATGATGGAATAGGATTTGATGACGGTAAGAGGTGAAGAGATAAGGGAACTACGGAGGATCGGGATATTTGGAGGAATGTGATGCGAAAAATCAGGGTGTTGTAGGTACTGTTGCTTCGGCCATTAAATAAGCAAGAATTACATGAATCAAAAATGGCTATGAAAATAAAGGATGCATAAATTGAATAGGAAAACTTAAGAAGAGAAAAAGGCAAAGATGCTGCCTTTGCTCAATTTAGTTTATGTTAAAGGAATGATTAAAAATTTGTTAAGAAAAATAAAGGAATCTACCATGAAGTAAAGGAAATAAAACGGTACAAGTTTCACAGATGACGTAACATTTATAGGAGATTAAACAGAGGATAATCAACATATAATTTAAAATTAAAAACCGAAAACGATAAAATAATTAAGTTAAGAAAACGTATAATAAAATAAACATAAGAAATAGTAAATCTACAAATGTCCAAAAGTAAACAAATTTAAACGAAAAAAATTAAAGTAACGAAACTAAAACAGTATTTTAGAAGCATATTACCGATTAATAGAGAGAATAAAATACAAAGTACAACTGCAATAGCAAGGAAATTATCCAGATGAAATAAACAATTTTCATATAATTAAGTACTATTCCGCCTCAGAAGATATTTATTCATTTTTTAATATTTTTATTTTTTAGTGGTAAAAAATTTACAGTTTTTGAGGAATTTTTGATTTTGATATACACATTTTGCATAAACTTTAGTAAAAAAAATTCCATGAATTAATAAACATTTACTTGAGAAATTAAGAAAACTTTTATTCGTTCTCAAATAACTGTAAAACCAGTAAATCAACTCAATCTACTATATTAAGTTTTCTAAAAATTATTGAACTTTTGGAGGTCAAAATTAAGAATACATTTATTTTTATTGGAATATAACATTATGAGACCACATATGCATCAATTTTTTTTATGACATTCTGCCATTTTTTTGGCAACACCGTAATCCCGTAGTTATAGAACTTCTGAGGTTTCTGGTAAAAAAATTGTGAGACGTGGTTTCACAGGTTTAACACCATTCAAGGAGTTCTGCAGAGACTGAAACAAATGACAGTCTGTCAGTGCCAGATTCAGGCTATAAGGTGTTGCATTAAAAGCTCCCAGTCAATTTCTCTCAATTCCTAACGGGTCGTTAAAGATTTACATTTTCTGGCGTTGTCAGCGTGGTAACTGACACACTTTCTGTTGACCAGTTCAGGCCATTTCTTTAGAATTGCAAGGTGTAATCAAGCTAACTGTTGAAAGTACAGGTCCGACTCTGTACTGCCCGGGGCAGTAGATTGTAACGCAAGACATCCTTCCAATCTCACCAAACGCACAGCATAAACGTCCTGAACGTCAATGTGGGCTTTCCCACAGACTGTAGCTTTTCCTCGCTTTGACCACGATCATTGTTCACACATTTTTGTCGTAGATTATCCATTTTTCACCACTCGTGATCAACCGCTTCAGAAATGCCTAGATTTCGTAACGTTTAAGTAGAAATTCATAGATAGAAATTCAATCGAGTAAACTTTTCTGAGTTACATCATATGGCACCCCCAAAGTGTCTAGTTTCTTTTTGTATCAAGCTTTCTGTAAATGGTTTAACACTGTTTGGTGATGGATGTTTAAGTCACTGGCAATGTCATGACTGCTTACATGCCAGTCGAGGACTGGCATGTAAGCAGTCATGATATCGTATGATATTATTGCCAGAATAACAAACAGTTTTTCTGTGACTGGTCGTTCACTGCGAGGAGCATCATGAACAACGAAATTTCCAACAAAGTTGTTTTTGATAACATACCTTACCCATAAACAGGAAAAATTTCTTCACAGGCCTGAGCAGCATTTGTGCCTTTATCGAAGTAAAATTGTAAAACGTAACGCAGTTTTCTGGAAAGTTCACTCATCTTCAAGGCGCAATACCTTACGTCTGAGGATAAGAATTAGAAACTTTTTTTCCAAATCCACTAGTTTTAATTGCCAGCTGTCAAATGACCTTCAGCCTGACCCACTGCGACTCATATATCCTGACATTTGGGACTGTAACGATATCTCGAGCTAAAAGGGTTCACTACTTTTTAGACTATCTGTTATTGCAAAATATTATATTTTTTTCTAATAACTGATAACGACGAAGAAAAGATACAGAAATTGTACGTAAAACGAAAGACTGAGATGAATAGTGACGTGTTATCCTTTAATCTAAACGGTTGTGGATTCGAATCCAGGTAACGCAAGTATTTTTCATAAACTACAATGCATAAACGTCAAGCTTATTTGTAAATTATTCATAAAAAGGAATTAAGAGAAAAACAAACACCTTTTGAAATTAATATATGGAATTTATTTCCCTATGGATCTGAAACATGGATCCTTCATTAAGGAAAACGCTATAGGTATTTGAAATTTGGCTGGTAGAAGATTGGAAGAAAAATAATGAACAGATAGATAGATAAAAATTAAGAAGTAAATGAGCAAAGAAGTTCAGAATAGAAATTTAATTAAAACAACTCAATTCATGAAACCTAAACCTTCAATATCGGCTTTATATAAAAAAAGAAATATTCACTTATACTATTTAAAAGAATGAATGTAAGGGCTAAAAAAGAGAACAAGATTAAAAGTAAAAATTTTAAATAGTACACTGAATAGTACAAATGAAATTGAAGCTATTAGGAGATCCAAAATTTTAGGTAGAAGAAAATGGAAACGAACATAGTGCGATGGACTTGCCTAAAGGTAGATAATTGCATATTGATAAGATTTCTACACATTTATGAAGAATTCATTAATTAAAATTACGATAATGTATGCTCTCATTACACATATAAAATAGGTTCAGTGACTCACTTTACAATTAAATAATTTTATTATTGTAATAACAAAAAATCAATACAACAAAGAAATAGTTTTATATTGCGTATTAACTAAATTCTGTTTTAAATTTATTCATAAACGTGTCAAAATTATACATTGGTTACAAAAACAATTTAAAACCTTTTAAAAGGTGATACCTAGTTAAATAATTTTTAATTTATTCTTTTTATATATGACATGTAGTACACTCATATGAGAATATGAAATGGAAAACACTCCCTTGAATTTCAATAATGTAATAAGTTTTACTGAAGGGTTGAGATATTTGAATAATCCCTCTCTATTTGTATATCCCCATTCTTTAACACTTGTTTTTTTTTATATTTTTTTCTTTTCATTTTAAATCTTTTTAATGGATTTAATGTGAATGAATAAAATAGGCCAGACAACCACAATGTTCAACGCATAAGTGACAAAATGGACATAAAACAAAATCGATAAAATGTCTACCGTTATAAATTCAAGTTAATATGCGGTAAACTAAACATTTTATATATTCAGTTAAAATAATTACTGGAATAAATTTAATTCCTTTTGCTATTTCTTTTAATATGATAATTTACTCAAGCGTATGCACACGCAATCACCTGAATTAAATACCTTATTCAGTATAGTACCCCCCCCCCCCACCTTAAATAGCTATAAAAGTCATAAATAGATAAAAATAATACGTAAAAAAAAAGAAATTTATGAAAACCTTAAAACGCTGAAAATCTTTAATCTTAAAATCTTTTAACATAAGATAAATAGTTTTATTTCTTTTTTTAAATTCAAAAAAATTTCATTAACTAACTCTTGTTAAAAATTAGTTTACAAATATAATAAATCTTACATTAAAATAGGTTATTTTTCGGTTTAGAATAATTAACTATCTTACATTATAAATTAAAATACAAAACAATAAACATGGTCAGTATAATTTTAAGTTGTACTAATACAAATTACAGTAAAATTACAGACGATTTTCAAATATTTTTGGTTTTACTTTTCCAATGAAATAACTATTTAAAGGAGATTATATAAAAAATGCGGTGTCGAGTTTTTTTTGCAAATCTTTTACATTTTAGGATTCCACTGGTTCAAACAAATAAAAAAATTGTGTGTGCGCGCGCGCATGTGTATCGCACTGCTTTCGTTTTTATAAAAAATACTGGAATATTTCTATACAGGAGGCACTGACGATATTAATTTTTTTTTTCAAAATGCTTTAAGTCTGTAAGGGGATATCGCGAATAAAACAATTTCTATTTTCTTCAGACGAATTTTAGAAAAAAACTTTATTAAAAGGTAATTTGTAACCTACAATTGTAAATAATCCAAAAGACTTTCAAAAATTCAGTCTATTATTTATTTTAAATAATATATTTAATGTTTAAATCCCCGTTTTAGAAATACAATTTTGTTTTATTCTTTCGTTGAAGGTAAGAAGTTTAAATTTTAAATGATCTCAATATTAAAAATTCAATATGTCTGTTAAAATTGAAATAAATATTTTGTTATTTTATTCTTTCTCCCTTCAGTTTATATATTTTTCACAATTTTTTTGAGAGTTTATACTTCATACATAGAATTATCAAGAAAGAGTATGCAATTTTTTTTTAAATTATTGACCCCCTAAAGTGCAAAAATGGACGTATGTATCTCGCATAAATCAAAAACGATTAGCAACAGGATATTGAAATTTTGGATTTAGGACTGTTCTACCATCTAGTTTTCTACCTCCCTTTTTGATTGCAATCGACTGAACCAAAAGTGTCCAAAAAGCCCAAAATTGGGTTTTGGACTTTTTCGTAACTGCAGTATTAAGTCCTCATTCAGATCTTTTCAATGATAAGTGGTACCACCCGTATCAGAGTTATAGCCAAAAAGTTTAACGAAATATTTGGATCTTACAAGAGAAGACATATCGGTCGAGTCAGACTTCATCTTCTTTTAATTATTTTTTATTATTAATTTTTTTTTTTAATTTTTTTAAAATTTAAATTCGTTAATTTACTAATAATTATTAACCCTTGATTATAAGAAATTTTTAAAACAAATAATAATTCCATAATAACGATAAAAAAAAAATGAAAAAAATCAGTTACTAGTGAAATTAAATTTTATGTACTTTTAAAAATATGTATTTGTAATAGATTTGGTGAATCATTTTATTATTTAATATTAAATGAAAATTGTAATTTAGTATTGCATTATTTTTGGATTCTCTAATTTAATTTTATTTAATTATTCTGGAATTTCTGTTTAATTTTATCAACATTAAAGTTAACTACAGATTGACTGAAAACTAGACCCTCACAAGAACACATACACTGAGGCATACATGGCTGATCTTTAATATATAATAATTGCAATAAATTCTTATCTTTTAGTTCATTACTCCTCTAAGTCGGAGTTGATCATCATCTGGTTTATTGGCTTTTTGTTGCCAATCATTTAATCGCTCTTTGGTTTGGTATAATTCTTCAGATCTTAATATGTGTACACGTTCTCTAGTTTTCAAATTTTCTCTCTCTTTATATTCATCATCCACTCTTAATATTTTTATTCTTTCTTTGATTTTAGCATTTTCTTCCTCTTTATAGTAGTTATCATCTTATCTTAAACTTTTTATTCTTCCCTTGTTCTTAATATTTTCTTCTTCTTCATATTCATCTTCTTGTCCTTTTTTGAGATATATTTCTTCATCTTATCTTTCTTTTTCCTGTATGTTTGTATCTTTTCATTTTTGATTATTCACCAAATAATCCAGTAATAAAAACTGAATATTTTATACAGTAAGGTCGAACATTTGTAACAAGTATACAGGAGTTCAATAAACGGAATAGTTTAATTATTATTAACTTTTATTTATTATTGGACACACTAGAAAACTGAAACTTTTATTAATCAGCAACTCACGAAGATACGAATAATACTGATCTACTAATACGAGTAATAAAGACTTTTTTACTCTATCCTAATATTTCATGTAAGATTTTTGAATTAATGATTGTGCAAATATTGATGTTAATAAAAACTAATAGTTCAACAATTGTGTAACTGTCCATTATTAAAGAAAGTATTGTATCTCATTTTCAAATGAAATATTTTTAATTGAAGTGCAACAAAAAAATGGGTAAATGCAATTTAATAGGCATGCAGGGAAGTCATGTGGTGTCCACATCAGATATTTTATATTTTTTGCCTAAAAAATTAAAAGAAATCATTACTTTTATGTATAATGTAATGAAATAAAATTTGGAAAAAATTTACAGTAAACATTTTATGACTTATAAATAAAATAATTAACTTCATAATATATGAAAATGGGATATATTTCACCAATTTGAGTGACAAACCAAAAGGGATTGGTGTAAAATTACTGCCAATGCCTTTCAAATTGTTCTTTAAAACAGCCAAAATCGGACCATGGGGTGGAAATGGGGAGGTTTTATAAAAAAAAAAAAAAAAAAAAAAATATCGCTATAAGTTTCTTATTAAATAAAATATCGAATTCGTTTTCAGTTCCTACTGTTCTTTCGATAAGGGCCAACAGGTTAGGTAGTAAAGTTTTTTGATATCACCAACAATTGGCCCAGGGGATCGAAAAAGTGATGTTTCGAAGACAAAAAAAATCATACCTCCCTTAATAATATCAAATCGGTTTAAGTGGTCCTTAGCCCTCTAAATATCACCTAAAACTTTTATCTGAAACAATTTTTGATATGACCAACCCTTACGGCAAGGGAAGACCAAAATGTTGCTGGAATCGTAATAAAATGGGGCTTTTCGTATGCTAAACATTTCCACCTTAAGTTTAAGGTTGAAATATTTTTTATCCCCTACTTAGCACCGGTGAAATTTACCTGCACCGATCGAAATGGTCAAATAAGGTTATATAAAAAATGACTAATTTTTGTAAACGATTTTTGAGCTTATCATTGGATATTTTATGAACGATTAGTTTATTATAAATATATATATATATATAGTAAAAATGAATACATTAATATGGCGGCTTATTTTGTCTTTTATACTCATCAGCTTTAATCCGTTATGAATAAAATATTAGATCTTGGAGGAGGATATTAAGTGAAGTGTTGGTTTATCCTAAGAAATTTTCAAATCCCATTAAGACAGTAGAACGGGTAAGCAGTAGCGGGACATCAGTAATGCCCTGCTGGTACTAATTCTATAGGCCATGTCCTATGTTTAAAAGGACTAATCCAAGCAAAGGATTATCTATGTTTGTTTGAATATATCCCCTAGCTTTCCTAGCTGAATTGTCCACCCGTCAATGTTAAAAGATCCATTTTACTGTAGGCAGTTTATGGAAAGGCTTTGATCCTACTTTATATCAAAGATTTTGTGAAATCACTACAGTAGAGTCGGGTAATTTAACAAGGCAGCCTTCTTCTATCTGAAATCTAATGAGAATAAATTTATTTGAAATTTAGGTTTATTTTTATTAAATACCAAATTAAAAATATTTTGGTTGTTTTTTCCAAAACATTTACCGTTTTTTTCTGTATCATCAATAAAAATGTTAAAAAAAATATTTATATTTCTAACAACGAATTTGAAAAAGTGATTGTATAATTAAAAAAAAAAAAAAAAAAAACTTGTATTATTGTACAAAATATTCTAGAAATAAAAAAAAACAATAAAATAAAAAAATCTCCATAAGTCAATATTATCAAACTGAATTTATATTGAGCCATAATTATTATTTTCTAATAATACGACACATATATTTTTATTTTATTTTTTTTTTGAGAATAAGTGGCCGTAGTTTAACGCATTCTTTAATTGAAATTTGCGTGTATTAAAAACCATAATCAAAACTTTTGCAAGTGATGTGACATAAAACAAAATCACCCATAAAATTTTTATATCCATTCCTAAGAAATCAATCATTTCATGCTACACTTACAAAGAAGATTGAGGATTGAAATGGTTTCCTTTTGTCTTCTTCACTGAGATAAATACAGTGTCGTATATTAAGCATATTTTGCACTTTGAAAAGCATATGATGTTGGTGATATCTTTACTTAGTATATTAGTAAAGTATAATGGACATCATTACTTTCAGGGAAAGAATATATAAATAATAGCCTTTGTATTCAGATGCGTCAAGTAAAAAGAAAGATAAAGAAATTAGTGGAAAAAAAGAAAGTAATATACCTATTTTGTGTGAAAAATCTAATCACACTGTTCCATTTAGGAATGGAAATTAAATGAAATATGTTACAGTTAAAAAGTGGAAATATAATAAAGGATTCAATCAGAATTTACCGTAGAATTACACTGATTTGTGTAAGATTCTACTCAATTATCGATAACCAAGATAGTTGTTAACCAGACTTTTATCATTACACGAAATCGTCAATAAATAAATAACATTTGATTACAATTTTATTGAATACAAAAAGATATTAAATTAAACGACACGTGAAATTTAAGAATAAAATTTTCCTAATGAGACATTTCAGAAACACACAATAAAAAAAATTTAATTTAATCCATTAGTAAATTGCAATGATCAACAATATTAAATCCATTCCTACACAGATCTTTAATAGAATAAATTCTAATATGTCCTTTATCTTGAGCTTCACTTTCTTCAAAAGATTTAAGGTATCAAATCCCTTTCTTTATGTTCTGGTCTTTTTTTAAATTACTATTCCTTTATATTAACTCTCCATTTTTTATATAATCCACCTAAAAAAAATTAATCCTTTTATTTGTTTTTGGAATGAAATATATTTTTACGAAGTTAATTAAGATAAGTCTCTATTAATCTCCTTTTCCGAATATATTTTTCCTTCTACATTCTTCTAAACCTAAACCTCAAAACTGTTGAAATACTTTTACGTTAAAAAAAAAAAAATCAATTAAAAATGTTTTTGTAAAATCGCATCACCATTCCAAAAAATACTGTTGTGGTCGACTACTATGTTGTGACGTCACAGGTGAGCGGTAGAATTAGATAAATAAATAATATTTAAAGTGCTCCGTTCCTAGTATTAGCCAGCTAGTGCTGCGCTCTAGTTTCTATTAGAGCTGGCCTGCGAGTCAGTTTTATACATTCATTCGAGTGAAGAATCCCGACTAGCGCTGTCTTGTATTTCTTTGTCTAATGTGACTAGTGTTATTTAATATTGTACAAAATAAATTCAACTGTCCTAGAAAAAACGGTTTCATTTCATTTCATTTCAATCGACCATCAATACAGTCCATCCTAGCTCTAAAGACTTAACAGTAAGAAAACATTATTCGGTTTGACTGGTTCTCGAACACGATCGCCCGGTTGACTCGCTATCATGTGCGTTAAGCCTCGTGTTTACACCGGTTTGCCGACCATACAAGCGAAATTTATCCTATGTAAGGCGTGAAATTACATTACTTTAGTTAGTCCCGACCGTCGCCGCTAGTTCTGCCACACCGCCCGAATCAAATACGGTATGCAAGCGTGCTTTTGTTAGAATCATTGAATTAAACGAACGAAAAAATATATATTTAAATAAAATGATAAATATTTTTAATTGAGTTGTCAGGGTATATAAAGTAAAGTAAGTAAGCAAAGTAAAGTAAGGGTAAGCGTGTATATGCAAAGTTCACAGAAACTAAATACAAACGTTAAGAAATTTGAAGTTTATTAAAAATATGAAATTGAGGCATTTTTAAATATATATATATATATATATATATATATATATATACTAGCAACTCCGTCGCGACTTCGCCAGCCATACATGGTTACGTCCATTTCCTGTCGTTCTCAGGGAGTGTTTAGCTGGGCAGAGCTCTGTCCCTGGACTCTTCCTTTGTTCAGTAAACTCATGCTTGCGAGAAAAATAAAGATAAATAAAAATTAAAGCCTGTTCAACTTATAAAAACTATAAGTGTACTTTAATTTCTTCAGAGCAACAGTTTGGTCAGAACAGGACTCGCTAATTGGTTTTTAGATTTTCCTCGGCTTCGATTGTAAAAATACATAATCATAATTGCAAACATAAATTACCATCACAATGTTACCAAATCTCATAAGAATTAATTCAATTAGCGGTAGCATAAAACGCCAAATATGTAACAAACAATTAATGGTTTTTACGCCTTAAAATATTAAAATCCAAAAACACCGAAAGTAATTGTTGCGACATCGATGGGACGCCTTTGGTTAACAGCGTTGCAATAGATTTTAAAGCGAGGGTGGACTGTATGTGTTCATAGGTGATGAATGAAGACAACACCTTGTTGATTATTGAAGGATTGTTTAATTGTACACCGTCTTGGTGGTTTAAACTAATTTTGTAACATAACACTTGTAACTTATAACTTAACGTTAAAGATAGCAAACATAAACTAAATAAAACTTAAAGTAATGTTTATCCGACAAGAATTGAGAGAATCCATCTGGACGCGACCGCCTTGGGTCAGGTATGACTGCAGACTGGTAGAAGACGCTACGTACAGTGCTCGAGGGAGCATCTTGTGACGTAGAATGGCATGATGGTCTTGCGGCCAAGATTACTGTGGTCACCCTAGCCACCGATAGGTTTCAGCACCCTTGTCAAGAGGGGGTGAAAACGTAACATTAGTTTTTAAATAATTATCTGAAACGTACTTGCAAGCCAAAACCTACTTAACATCTTGTTTAATATTGTCGCAGATGGAGAATATTTGTAATCATTGTTGAAAAGTGTTTTCCTTTCTTTATTCCTTTGAAAGTCGAAATTCGGAAAATGTACAAAGCGGTTTTAGATATTCATCTGAAAATTACGAACACAAAAAATCAAGTTGATATCTTCATTTGTTTCCGAGAAATTAAAAAACGGTAAATTTTAATCTTATTTCACATTAACCTTTTAAACTCGGAATTTCAAAATATCCTTTCTTAGTCTGCATTTACACTGTAAGAAAAACGTGTGTATAAATTATCATCCATTTATCTTTGTTATTTTTTGCTGAACGTTGATTATAAATCACTCACGACATGTTCTTGTGTGTGTGTGTGTGTGTGTATATATATATATATATATATATATACAGAGTGTTTCTAAAATGTTAAGCTGGCTATACTTTTTCGGATTCTACTTGTATAATTAAACAAAAAATATCCTTAGGAAAAATGACGATTTCTCCTTCGTTCTTCTCCTGTCCACCATTTTTTTATTTTTATATAAAAATTTATATCTCAAGTTCGGATAGACGAATCACATTAATATTTGGTAAGCGTCTTGGTAATAAAGTTTTAAATTTAGCAAAAAATCAGGAATTAAATAACTACGCAAATTAGAAAATGGCGGCTATGTTTATTTTTCAATCCGTTATATCTCCATAAATATTAGTTTTATAAAAATTTATGTTTGCTAAAATATTAAACCTTCTATTTTGAAAAAAATGACAGTTTATTTTTTTTAAACCGGTTAACACATAGTCAAGTTGTGGCAGAAAACTGATGTTATAATTTTGTGTCATAATTATTAAGTCTATTTTTGTTAGAAAATTATTACTAAATTTGATACTAATTTACAACACTAAAATTAAAAATAAATAAAAACAATTAATATTTCATCGAACTGAACATAAAGTGAGGACATGAAATGTTTTCATGTCCTCACTTTATGTGAGGACATGAAGACATATTGATGTAATTATGTGTCTGTGACACATAATTACATCAATATTCTGCCATAACTCATTTGTTAACCTATTTAAAAACATAAAATGTCGTTTTGTTCAAAATAAAAGTCTTAATATTTTAGTAATATCATAAATTTTTATAAAACTAATATTTATGGAACTATAACGGATTAAAAAATAAGCATGGCCGGCATTTTGTAATATTTAAGTCCTGATTTTTTGCTAATTTTACAACTTTATTACCAAGACGCTTACCGAATATTAATGTGATTCGTGTATCCGAACTTGAAATATAAATTTTTATATAAAATACCAAAATGGCGGACAGTGAGAGAACGAAGAAGAAATTGCCATTTTTCTTAACTGTATTATTTGTTTAGTTTTACAAGTTGAATCCAAAAAAGTATAGGCAGCCCTCCATTTTTGAAATATTCTGTATATATATATATATATATATATATATATATATTTCCTTTAGAGAATACACGTATATACCCTCAATAAAACTATTAAAACCAGATTCGAAGCTTTTAAGATCTGGTTCTTCAGAAGGGTACAACGAATATCTTGGGCAGGGGAAGTCACGTATGAATAAATCTTGCGTTTAATTTCTACTAAATGAAAATTAATAAACTACTATATAAAGATGAATATTTTGGTCATGTTATGAGAAGATAACCTTAAAGAGTTCTGCAAGTGATTATCCAAGGAAAGTTCGATGGAAATTGAGTGAGTTACAGGACGACGAAGAATATAATGACCGTTCATCCACAGAGAGTGATTTAATTATACATCAAACAAATTATTTAGAGAATCTACGTACAAGATACAATTAGTCATGATGGTCGCCAGTCTTTGTTCGAGAATAAGAAGTACAGTAAGAAGAAATATATTTTTGTAAAATATTTACTCCGAAAAAAAGAGAGAAATTAATAAATTCAAACGAGAAAAATGAAAATAAAATAAAATAAACCAAAAATCTTTTTTTTCCAATGAAAAATCTACTTACATGAATTACTACATATCAATTTAAAATTTATGCGAACAAGATATAAAATTGAATTTATATCATTAAGACTTTAGTTGAAATCATTGCTATATGAATAAATCATGGTAGTAATTCTAGTTATAAACATAAATTTAATTACATATATCAAAATTTAATAATAAAATATTATACAATTTGTCATATGAAAGCTTTTCCGTAAGTTAGTTGATACGAAACATGCAATTTATGTGTAATTAAATGATGTTACCACTGTTGTTAATTGAAATCCTTTACTAAACTTTCAGAGCAACCTAAGATCTGATTTACTGCGTCTTCAACTACTGTAACAATGTAAGTTAACTTCAGCAACGCTATATAAACGTGAGCAAGATGAAATAACATTGTTATTTCAATTTTATTTAATTAAACAATCTAACGAAATATTAACTGTAACTTAGCAACTATTATTAAATTATAATACAAAATTGTTATTTAAAATTAAATTTATTTTATTATATATCTACAAAATAATAGATAATTTTATTTATTGCCATAACAATAAAATAATTGTATTATTATGAAATACTGGCCAAATAAAATAAAATTTTGCTTCGAATTCACGTTAACCAAAAATCAACGGAAAAATATTTATAATTATAACGAATTATAATTAATTAGAATTATAATGAAGAAACATCAAGTAATCTTTTATCACCAAAATGATCAAAAAATACATTGCATGAGAAGGGAGAATATGCAATGAAATTATTGAATAAAAAACAATAATACATTTTTTCAAAAAAACAACAAAACCAATAGCATCCAAAGATCAAACAAATAAAAAAGGCTGCACAGAAATTTTATGAAAAAGACCTATAGATTGTACCATTTTCGTTACATATTTGCTAATAAGTTTGAATTTTATTATCTAGCTTCATAATAACGGTAAGAAATTAACTCTGATCGTAAGTTAATTCATTTGAAATTTTCTGTTAATTTATTGTAGTTTAATGCAATTTCTTTCACTGTATGAAAAATTCTTCAAGAAAACTGAAAAACTAAACAAAAGTAGTTATTTAGTTATCAGAACGTCATGGCTATACTGACGTTGTAACTAGCTCCTTGTGGTAATGACGGTTCTATTGACGCAGCATACCCACTTAGCCACTAGTTTAAAGAATTTTTTGGAGTGGGGGTGCGATATTACTAAATGTTTCTTTTGCAAATATTATTATATTTTAATTGTTAACAAATGTGTCTAAAAAAAATAAGACCTTTATTTGGCTATAGTGAGGGTGACCGTGCTCTACAGCCTCATTCCCTTGACCTTCTAAGTTGAAAATTCAATGGCTTCAATATTCCAAATATAAATGTAATCAGACCAAGTTTGGTAAAAATCGGTTCAGTAGTTCTGGAGATATAAGGTTATTTAGAGTTTGATACCGAACACTCACACGTACATACAAACATCTGGAAAATTTCGATTCGGTTTTATTGCCTTTTTTGATTCCTTACGTGTCAAAACGTCAATATCTGGTGAAAACCGCATGTGTCCAATTTGGATCAATTTCTATACCTTCTCTTCTATAGCTATAGCTCTGCTAATGCGCTAGACGGGAAACTAAAAGAATAATAAAAAAATAAAAGGAAAATGGGTAGGAGATGAATGATCAGACGTAGTAATTTTAGATAAAAAAGGACAGTATAAAAAATAATAAATCAATATTATGGGACAAACAAAGGAAAAAAAGAGACACAAAGTACTTTTTTGGAGCAATGCCGCTTAGAGAATATTATAAACCGTGATCCAGTAATGCACAAGACAATTAATTATTTTAATTATATATTCAGAAAAGATTCTACTGAGAATTCTAAACACAAAATTAAGTGCAAAATGGAGAAAATATTTACAAAAAACAATATGAATTTAGGAAAAGAAGGGCATCAATGGCTGTGATTATGCTAATTAGAACTGTTAGTAGTGAGAGGTATATTGAAAGACTTAAAAGAATAAACGTATTTTTTACAGTTATGGAAAGATATCTTGTCTTATCATAAGGAGTAAACCAAAAGAAATATGAAAAAATCCCTTTCGGCACGCCAGAAGGCGGAGGTAGATTTTACGGGTGCTAAGTAGGGGATAAAAATGATTTCCACCTTAAAGTTAAGGAAGACTTCAAATTTACTGAATACGACAATGGTTGCATGTGAAAAAAGTTTCAAATGTTTAGCATACGACAATCGCCATCTTCTTACAATTCCAGCAACATTTTGGTCATCCCTTGCCGTAAGGGTTGGTCATATCAAAAATTGTTTCTTACAAAAGATTTAGGTAATGTTTAGACGACTAACGACAACTTTAAACCGATTCCATACTGTGCCTATTAAGGGAAGTATGATTTTTTGTCTTCAAAACTCTATTTTTTCCACCCCCTGGGCCAATGGTTGGTGATATAAAAAAAACTTTACTACATAAGTTGTAGGTCCTTACCCAAAGAATAGTAGGAACTTTAAACGAATTTGATATTTTACATAATAAGTAAGTTATAGCGATATTTTGTTTTTTCGAAAAAGACCCCATTTCCTCCCCCATAGTCTTATTTTAGTCGATAACGAAGTTATCTGAGATTTTGGAACGATTTATTTTTAAGTAACAATTTGAAAGTGATCTAGTTCTTAAGAAAGTGAAATACATATATATATATATATATAAACTTTTTCGACGATGGTTTTGGGATCTGGGGGATGTGAAACGCGAAGATATGTTGAAATTTTCCTGAAATCTAATCATTGTACCCATTACAATATGTAGGTTTCTTAAATCTACCTAAAACCGAAAATATACATAGATAGATATGACAAAAGATTAATGAAATTGTACCTGATTCAGAAAACAGTTATAAATATACAAATAAATTCGATGAAATGATCTAAGTAAAGGAATAATACAAGGGTACTGCTTTTCTTCTTACTCACCTAGTATTACCTTGAACATGTGATTACAAATCTTTTTGAAGAAAAAATTAAAGGATTAAAACATCAGGAAGAAAAATAAGTTGTATACATTTAGCACACATGATATTTTTAAGAAAAGGAAACACAATATTCAGCAATTAGAAAACAAAATATGAAATTAAAATAAATTATCGTAAAATTACAAAATGAGGATGTGAGGAAAGAAGCTGATAATATTTTGCGGTCCATTTTACTTGAAATTTCAACGTTTTACCTGTTGAGATACAGTTACAACCAACTTTATTTTCTAATTTAATTTTAAATAAACTAATTTATAAAAGAATTATATTTATTATAGTAAAGAACGTGTTACGTTCCACTTTGCCGTCGGGAGCTGCTACCTAGCGAGGGCTAGAGTCCCCACGAAAAGCTAGGTCAGGCGGTCTGGGCACGCCATGTCCTACGTCATAATACCACAAGTAGTGGTCATTATGATGTACTTAATGGTTTGAATGAACTGACTTAATGGTTCTATTCATTCGGCTCTCGAATCTGATCCAAGGCGGTCACGTCATACTCTTAGTCCGGATGGACTCTTCATTCTTTGTTCGGATGAACGTTAGCTTTAATGTTTTATTTAATTTTATATTTTTTATTTTTATATGTCAAGTTATACTTTATGTTACAATTCAATTCATTGACTGTCAAGATGACAATTCATTAAACCATTATTCAACAAGCAACAAGGCGTTGTTTCAATTCATCACCTATGAACATACAGTCCAACCTCGCTTTACCACAATGTGTTAACGGTTTTCAGGAGAGATCGTTCATAAAACTACGTATTTTGAATACAAGTTAATTTACTAAGAGTATAAGCAAGATAGGAATAATAAATTCAAGTACATTAAAATGAATAAACTAACTAAATACATACTCAAAATGATAATTTTCCATACCATGAATCATTCTACATCACTATTATTAAGTAGTATATTAATATAATAGCATCCAGCATAAAATAATTCAATCATTAAATAATTCCAGTTGTGTTATAATGATGGTAAATCCCATATATTATTTCCTTTAAAGTACTTTGTTTCATTCTTTTACGATCTAAAATCATTATATATCAAGAATATGTTTAATAATTTTCTTTCATTGTTATTATTACAACAGAACTACATACATTATTATGCATGTATATTACCATAAAGATGTGTATGTTTTCTTATTTCTATATAAGTGTGTTTATTCTATTTTAAGTTTGCATGTATTATTATTAAGTTACAACGTAATATTGTAAGCAATATGCACTTTGTAAAAGATGAGATTAAAACTATTATTATTGTTATTATTATTATTTGGTTATTGAAATAAAGATAATTTATTAAAGAGCTAAAATAATTACATACGTTAAATTTTGAAGTTTCGTTTTTATAAAATATGAATTTTAACAGACAGGTAATACAGAAAACCAGGACTGTTATTTTTTCTGTAAAAAATGGACATAATTCAAAGTAAATTTTTATTTACAATTTTCCAGCGCAGTAAATTTTATGCTACATTTGTTTTAATAAGAAAGCTTTGACAAATGTTACCGATCTATACGTTCTATAGACAGCACAACTCTAACAGTACGAAACGCTACACCGAAATATAATTTCATCAAGCCTATACTGAGAAATTCTATTAGATGGAAGAATATTTTGCATCTTGTAGTAACCAGTAAGTAGCTTCTTTTGAGTACAGCAATTCCCAAAATTGATATTTTTTCTTCTAACTTAATAAAACTATGAAATAAAATCAGGCGTGAAACGAGTCACAACCAGTGAAGAAACAGAAATATAACTCTAACAAGCATTATTTAAAATATTAAATTTCATTAAAATTATATATTACGTATAAACTAAAATCTAAAATTTTTGAATTTTAGTTTATAAATAGACTTAATTTCAGACAGATAATAGAAGCAGTGTAATCATGCGTTATCATTTTAATAGAAATTTCCATTTGAAAAGTTGAGAATTTATTTGAATTGGCTCTTTCATGCGATATAAATTACAACTACAATAAGTACACTAGAAAATTGGTCTGAATAAATTTAGTATTTCCATATATGCAGTTACGCTTTTGAAATAAAATTTCACGTTTGCTTATTCATAGAATTAAATAGCTTTATGTTACTATGGAAACAAATGGCTTTCATTAAATTTTATTAATAATACAAGTTATGTGTAATATACGACTATTTTAAGCATATTTTTTGATATAATATAGACTCGCGCGCATGCAAGCATACAAAATTACATTCTTGTTACTGTCTACTGAAACTAATGAAATTTAAAACTGGGTGTACAAAGCACTTCCTAAATTTCTGAAATAAAAATACATATTTCATTGCTAAGTAAGCTTCATTATTAAATGATTTAATTTGTTGACAAAACTTTACGTACTTTTATTGCAAATTTAATTTAATTTTTATCAAATATTAATAAGCTTCATTAATCTACAGTTGAGCTTAGTGTTGTTTCAATTAGAAATAAAATAACACTGTTTTGAAAATAACACAATATTTCATTTTATAAAAGAGTATAATGTAATCGGCAGAACAAATAAGAAATCAAAAATGTTATTTTATACGGGTAAAACTTGCATACAAGTCGTAAACACAGCAGCTATGGTAGAACTTTTCGTCATTACTCTACTCGTACTGATTAGGAAAGAATGAGATATGACATAATGTCTGACTAGATAGTCGGACTAACCCACCGGGTTGGTCTAGTGGTGAACGCGTCTTCGCAAATCAGCTGATTTCGAAGTCGAGAGTTCTAACGTTTAAATCCTAATAAAGTCAATTTACTTCTATACGGATTTGAATACTAGATCATGAATGCCGGTGTTCTTAGGTGGTTGGGTTTCAATTAACCACACATCTCAGAAATGATCGACCTGAGACTGTACAAGACTACACTTCATTTACACTCACACATATCATCCTCATTCATCATTTGAAGTTATACCTAACGGTGATTCCCGGAGGCTAAAAAGGAAAAAAAAGGTCTCGGATTAGTGCCGCGTTGTATGGAATGAATTTGTTAATCCTATAATATACCTTAATTAGCAGATGATATGTAAAAATAAGAATTTTCTTTATTAGATTAACTGCATGAAATGTTTAATTATTCGATTTATGTTATGATTTACGTTAATTTTTACGATATTCTATTATTCTTTATTACGTATTAATCTGAACGGAAAAATATAGTTTTGTATTAAAAGTATAGTACAAGAGAAAGAAATAACATACATTTCTCATCTAAAACTTTCCTTAAAAAAAAAAAAAAAAAAAAAAAAAAAATAGAACATAATTTTAAAGGATGTAAATTTGTATGAATCTGTAGATTTTATACATCTTGTTTGGAGATCACAGAGAAAATATTTCCAGAAAGTAAAATATCTTTGTTAATTAGTTACCATTACAATTTTAAAACTACAATATTCTGATTGTATCCAAGTATTACAAATACACGATATACCGTGTATTGGATAAAAGCTGATTTATTGGAAAAAAGCGTTCTGAGAATCTCCTACAACTGTGAGTTGTTTCTGATACACGGTTTACACAAACATACATACACAACTTAATTTAAAATATTTATTGTTTTATTTAAATATAATGTTTTTCTGTCTATTTAATTCAATGATTCTAACTAAAGTGCGCGCGCATACCGTATTTAATTCGCATGGGTATGGTGATACTAGCTGTGACGGTGGCACTAACTAAACTAATGTAATTTAATAACTTACACAAAACAAATTTCGTCGGTACGGTCAGAAAAATTGTGCTGCCGGTAGGCTTAACACACCAGGTACCAAGTCAACCGGACGATCGAGTTCAAGACTCATCCAGACCGATTTCCTTTTTTATACTTTAAATATTATTTACTTATTTAATTATACCGCTCACCTTTCACGTAACAACATAGCAGACGAATAAAGGAACAACTTTCGGGGTGAGGATGCGATTTTGCCATAACATTTTTTTTGAAAATATGGTTATTTTTTATTGTAAACAAATCTGCCTAAGCAAAATATGACCTTAATTAGGGGAAATCTAGAGGACCTTGCTCTACAGCTTCACCATCTTGACCGTTTATGTTGAAAATTTAATGGCATCAATGGTTCTATATGTAGACGTAATTCGACCAAGTTTGGTCAAAATCGGTCCAGTAGTTTTGGAGATAAAAAGTGATTTATAGGCAAACACTGAGCACACATGTATATATGAACATTAATATCCGGGTAATTTCCATTCGGTTTTTTGGATTCCTTAGTGTTAAATCGTGAAGATTCAATGAAAACCGCGTATAGCAAAACTGGACCGATTACAATACTTTCCATTCTAGAGCGTTGTTTAGACGGGAGAGTAATGAATTTTATTTGATTCATATAACTATATTAATCTATATTTGTTACAACGAAGCATTTAAAACGATTTTTTTTTTTGTTTTTTGTTCATCAGAAACAGTGCGAAAAATAATTTTATGGCTAAAATTAAAAACTAAAACCGATTAAAAAATACATGGATGATGTAAAAAAATTTAATTATTTTATAAATAAAGGTATTTAAAAATCCGCCATTATGGATCAAAGAAATTAAAGAAGACATGCAAGAATTAAATTTGACTTACGATGATTTACTTAATAAATCTGAAAAATTAAAATTTGTTATTAAAGATCCGAATACCTACTTTAAAGTAAGAACTTTTAATTATACAAAAAGGGTTTATTCAGAAGAGGATCGTAAAACAAGATCATTAAGAATGACTAAATATTGGGAGAACTTAAAGGCCAAAAGATCGGCAATAAAGACTTGCATTATTCTGACTAAAGCCCTCAAAAGTAAAAAAAGGGTATTTAATTATTCCAGAAGAGTAAAAAAAAAAACTATTTTGGTAAAAAAGAAAAATTTTTAAATGCCTCACTGGTAATATATTGAAGTAAATTATTATTTGATTTTGTTTCGATTTAAATTCGGCATTTTAAAATTTCCATTAAAAGTAAATTTATTTTTAAAATTCCATTACATGAGTAATATCTTTCTTGTGTAATCATTATAAACAGTAAACTGTTAATAATGATAAAATAAAGCCATTAAACCAAGAAAGTTTTGTGTTAAGAATTAAAACTAATATGAAACAGCAACAAATCTAACGAATTATTTTCAGTCGTAATATTCGTTATATACGAGTAATACAAAACAAAGGTAACGCTCGCAACAAAAACTTACGTCACTTGACATAAAATAAATACAACCAATAACAAAATTATTATTTTTAACTTCTACTGAATGATGTTGATTGTTAACCCAACCTATCAATCAGTGAAACACGTTACTACGGTCCAGTCATCGTATCCCGACTAAGACAACATCCTTTTATCAGCCACTAATTTTATACATATAGAAAAAAATCTTTACATCAATTGCAATACTGTATTTATTGTACATTTATTAAAACAGTTATCTCAATAACAATGAATCTAATTAATAAAATTATTGAACGCATGAAAATAAAAAATTCAAATTTTTTCAACTGTCGTTCATCCATTTTCGATATTAATTTAAGTCATGAAAATAGGTAATATCATTGATTTAAGTTTTTGAAACTTACAAACTATTAGATCGAATTTGTCATAACTAAAGTTAATATGATAATGATAATTATTTTAATTAAAAAAGTAACAGAATTTTCATTACACAAATGTAAAAAATCGCCTTTGATATTTTTAGTGTGTACCTACAGGAATATCATCATATTATTAGCTAGCAGACCCGGCAATTCTTCGATATTGCTAGATTTGAGTATATATATATATATATATATATGTATGTATGTATGTATGTATATTAAATGAACACAATTGAAAGTTTGATAACATTGACAAAATGAACATTACGAAACTTCACAAAATTTAATCTTTTTGCCTTTTCGCATCCCTTTACCCCTTTTCCCCCTTTCATTCCCCTTTTCCTCTTTTCCTTTTTTACCTCTGCACATTTCACATAGCGATACGGCCTCATGCAATTATTTTTAGTGTGAACGCACTGTTGACATTTCATACACTGCACCAACCCTGGAATTCTGTTTGGTGTTACAAATCTAACTCAACAATTTGCTATGTACTTATCCTGAACATCTCCTTCTTATTACCCTTAGGTTTTAGATTTACAAAAAAAGTTACCAACGACTCCTTACTCGGTGGCGTCGTTTACGGTTTTCCGAACCTTGTGCCCCTGACTCTCTGTATAACTGCAACCTTGTGTATAACTGAACCTGTGTAACTGAACTGTATAACTGAACTGTATATCTGTATAACTGTATAACTCTCTGTATAACTGAACCTTGTGTCTCTGTATAACTGCAACTGGGATGGAATGGTGAAAATTCTTAAGCACCACCCGAAACTCCTCTCATCACACCTTGTGAAGGTAATCCCTATCAGAATATTTTGGTGAACAACACGAAATATTTATTTGTAGCTCTCAATATTCTTCGACAGCAGCCAAAGTTGTTTACCATTAATTATTCTTACAGTGTATTCCTCCTTGATCACCACCGATTCCATCAACTCATACATCTTCGTAACATCCGAAATACCACAACATATTATCGGAGGCGGATTAAACACTTCCTTTTATGGAGCAGCACCGTCAGTCTCCTCCACCGGCAGAGGATCAAATCTATTCAAGAGAGGTATGTCAATCCCAGTAGTCGTGTCATCCACCGGGAACGTGTGTAAAACCGGCACCGTTTGCCATGCCGAATGGATTGGAATCGAGTCCACAATATCAGAGTCGCTGCTATTACCACTCATATTTTCACCGATCTCATCCCTTATTAATTTCCTCCACGACGACTTCCGTGAATCCCGGTTGGAGTAATTGAACTGGCCACGTTTTCTATTCACCTGTATGTTGTTATTTACCACCTGGCAGCTGCTCTGCCGTCCCCCACCCAGGCAGGCATTTACATCGGTGGCATCCCAACGAGTCCAGGCTTATTACTACGAAATGTAAAAGTCAGAGGGCGATAAAAGACTCCTGTTAAAATCCAACAGGACAATGAACTAGGGGGGGGGGTGGCTACCGGAACGTCACTAGGCAGGTGTCTTCCCCTACGGGGTTGGGATGCCCTGCCGTCCGCTAAATGGCTGCTATGCGGGACAGCCGGAGACTGGTCCGTAGCAACGCCGCAACCGTTAGGTTATGTAGCCTAGCCTAGACTTATAACTAATAAAATAACTTTTATATAAAGAAAAACACAAACCTGAGGAAAACAAACACTTAAAACAACTAACCGAACAAGTAAACTCATACTAACACACCACGGAAAAAAAATTAAAGTAATTGACTCTAACAAGAACCGATTTGTAGATAGATCCAAATATATAACGGTAAATTAAAAATGTTCAACGTTTGTTAAAAATTATTGAAATTTTAGACGTTTATCTTGGAAAATTCATCTTATTTTTACAAAGAAATTGGCTTGCTGTAATTTGATTATATTTTAGCAAGAAGGTAAGAAGTTTTTGTGCTGGGTTCTATTAGAAATGATGGTAAGGCTGATAATACTTTTTAATTGTTATATAGATTTTTTTTTTAATTTTAAATACTTTATTTAAAAACATATATGCATTGCCAGTTCCGACAAATCTAAAATAATGTGTGGTCTGTTATAGGTATAAATAATTTATAACAGTTGAATTATTTATTGATATTTAGAAGGAGCTTTAAATATAAGAAATTTACCTTTTAATTACTGAAGTATAGAAGAACTTATACGCATTTGAGTATTTAAGGATATTACAGAGTTATAATAAGCGGGTTTTTTTTTATTGTGAAATAGTTTTAAGGATTTTTTAAAAATAATTTTTAGTTTATTTTTACAATTTCTAAAATTTTATACTATCATCTGATACAATTATTTATTTTTATTTTTACATTGAATAGCAAATCCTTTGTATGGAAATGTCTTAAATAAATAAATAATTATAATTATGCTACATTATTATTATTTCTGAAAAATCAGATAATTTCAAAAAAATTTCCGAACTATATGTAAAAGTCATAAAAAAATTAAGGCTCATTTAAAAGTGAACAAATTTAAACAAATAATTTCTAATAAAAGGAATAGATTACATGGTCAATTTCACATTCAAGAGATTAATTACAATTATTGCGTTTTAACAATAGGAGTAACTTTAAAGTTGTCAAATGTTTTAATTAAATGTACCATATCTGAAATCAAAATCAAGTGAAATACGAGTACATTTTGTTAGAGAAATTTAAAGTTCACATTAGTACACTTTAGAACTGATTAACTAGCTTTTAAATACAAACGTTTTGGTTTGACCGTAGGCCATCTATACAGTACGCTGGTTGTAATAAAACACGCTTTTCAAGCAAATACCCAAACCTCAACGTACACTAGCCCTTTTGCCTTTCTCGTATCCTCTCTTCCTACATTCAGTCTGCTTTGTTATTTCCCACACTCTATTTTATACGTGCTCTGCGTTTCTGTGGCTACGTATTTGTCTAAAATAGTTCAGAATCCATACACCGTAATACAAATAACATTTTGTAAGTATAAAAATATTCTCGTTATTTGTTTTTAACAAAAACAACTTTTTTAATAGAACAAATTATTTATTGTTACTTTTATTTTATTTATTTTTATTAAAAAAAAAATCATTAAATTCTAATCAATTAAGCGATAGAATAAATTAAATAAAGTAAAATAAAAACTGTTGGTATATGGAAATGAATGGTGGACAAAATGAACCGGGATATTCTTATTTATTAGTTTACTAGTTGAATTACCCAGTATTCCTTCGGGGACCACTTTTAATCCAATATCCGTAAGAAAATCCTGAATCGAAATACTACAAAGTGTCTAATATAAAAATTACAAAAATTTAATTTGCTTTAAATCTTGTCCAGAGGGAAATTTGTTTTAAAAATACTTTGTCAATTATAAAAAATCTGTTACCGTAAAATAGAGGTACGAAATTCTCATTCAAATGTTTTCTTTTGAAACTTATTAAAATTGTATTTGCTTTCTATTTGAACCCGGTAAAAATTGTTGTAATAAAATTTTCAAATATAATTTAATACAAATTATTTAAAATATAGACGACCAGGTTAGTCTAGTGGTTAACTCGTCGTAAATCAATTTTTTAATAGCTGATTCTGGAATTTAAAAATTCTGAGGTTCAAATCCTAGTAAAATAAATTTATTTTGTACAGATTATAATGTTAGTCAGTGGATACCGGTGTAATTTGGTGGTTGGGGTCCAATTAACTACACATATAAAGAATGGTCGGCCTGAGTCGTACAAGACTATACCTCATTTACATTTCACACATATCATCCTCATCTTATTATACTATTTGTTTAGAGTGAGGGAGGGGTTGCTTATTGTTCATTAGTCAAATAAATTGCAACGTGCACAACACAGGAAAAAAATTCAAATATTATTTTTTCGTGCAAAAATTTTATTATAAATTATAATTCAAAATAAAATAATAACAATAAATAAAATAATAATTATATGTTATAATTAAAATTTATAAAATTATTAAGTGCAATCTTAATCATGCTCTTTATCTTTCAGAAGTTAAGTGTGTAGGATGTCGTAGAATCCTATGGACGATACGTTTCTTAGTAATTTTGGTATAAGGAAAGAGATTTCTAAACTGATGGCGTGTGGAAAAAAGCCAAGCTTAACTGAGATAGCTGAACATTCTGAGATCAGAATCTTAGTAGAAAATTTTATCAAAATTTCTTCTATTTTTAACCTTTACATGAAATTTAAAACCATTATCTCTTGAGAATTCTTTTTATGTGTAAATTACTGTTAAAGAACTAAACATTGAACAATAATATAGCACTAAAGATTAAAAATGTAATTTTATATATATATATATATATATATATATATATATATATATATATATATATGTTAAGAGTGATTTACGAAGATTGAATCATACATTCAAGATACGTTCTGCTGGTAAAAATTAATTAAAAAAAAGACTTATAAACATAGTTTCGGACACGCTTCGTTGGCGAGTGTCGGCTGGCGAAAAATTTCTCCTTGATTTCTGCGCGTTCAGTAAAATTAAGTCAGACTGTAAGTATTCTTCGGTAAAAATTAAGGGGTAAAATTTAGAGGTTCTATTTGAAGTCTGACCAGAAAAGTTGATAAAACTAGTCCTGAACTGTATTTTTAATATTTTTTTTTTTTTTAGAAATCTGGAATATAAGATAAAAGATTGGGATATATTACGTTTGGCGTAAGATAACTTCGCTAAATGGATAATAAGCATATAAAAGTTTTAAACAAAACTTGTAAATAATTTTATTCTGAGTAAAATAGTATGAATAAAGTCTACGAGAACTAAATACAAATGCAACAATTTGAAGGTTTAAAAAACTAAACATAATATGGCAAATATGGCAGATTTTATCTAGATATTAAATGAAACACAATTTTCAACTTTCTTCTCAATTCTCAATTCTCAACAAAACCAAAGAAATAAACATTTTATAAAAATTAACAATAAAAATATGAAAAATCAAATAAAACAATTTAGAGCTAATTAAAAAACTATTTTTTTCTAACTTGTATGAAATAATTTTTCTTTTATGTTGGAAATACTGATAACTGATTCCAACAATTCACTTTTACTTCCTTGTACAAGTAAAGGAAGTACAGTTAATCGCGAAAAATTTCGGTTATCAGATTTCAACAGAAATATCCATTTTGATCATCCCTGAATCCATTTTGGCTACTTTCGGCGTGACGTCTGTACCTACGTATGTATGTACATAAGTACACGTACGTATGTATCGCGCATAACTCAAAAACGATTAGTTGTAGAATGTTAAAATGTTGGATTTAGGATTGTTGTAACATCTACACCTCCGTTTTTGATTGCAATCAACTGGACCAAAACTGTCCAAAATCAAAAAAGATTTTCTTTTTGGAAATCTTTCTTAAATGCAGTAATCAGACTTCATTGAGTAACTTTCAACGATATATCATAAGTAGTACATATTTTTATTATTTCCAAAGTTACAGCGAAATAAATTTTAATTAATGAAATTTTTGGATCGTACAAGGGGAAGGCTAAAATTCCAAAACAGTCACGACTGTCCAGTCCTACTAGTATAGGTATACACTGATAGTATATTATACAGGCTGTGCCATATAAAACGCAACCCATCAATCACTCATCCATGAAATTTCAAAACTCAAGCTTACTCCCCTACTCGTTACTGAAATGGACTCGTCCAACATCTGGCGAACATCGCGGCGACGCAGTAGAACACTACCGATACTAACAACAATGCAATCATAACGTTCACTGTATTGCTAGAGACAAGATGGTGTTTTCGCTAGATGAACGTGTTTTCATTGTCGAGTCGTACTTCAGTACGAAATCAGCGATAGCAGTGCAAGATTTGTTTCGCCATAAGTACCCGCATAAACCAGCTCCTAACAAAGCATCAGTATTAAGGTTAGTTACAAAATTTAGAGAGACTGGTTCTATTTATAACAAGGAACACAAAAGATCTGCGTCAGTGTTGAATACAGATACAGTCGCTGAAATCAAAGATCGATTACTCGCCTCGCCAAATAAATCGATCAGAAGTTTGTCTGCTGAAATTAATTTGTCTAGATCAACCGTTCGTCGGGCGACCAAACTATTACAATTACGACCTTATCGTATTCAAACGGTTCATCGACTTCTTGAGCCCGACAAAGAAAAACAGCAACAATATTGTCAACGGTTCCGTCGATTTCTGCGTGAGAGAATTAGTGTTATGGATTCTTTATTTTTCACAGATGAATGATGTTTTCATTTGGATGGCTACTGAACAGCCAAAACAGTAGAATTTGGAGTGCTGAAAATTCCAACGTTTATCACGAAAAACAATTACACCCGCAGAAGTCGGACGTGTGGTGCGCGATATCGCGGAAGAAAATAATCGATCTTATTTTTTTTCGAGTTCACCATTAATGCAGAACGATATCAGGATATTTTATTTCAGTACATTGCACTCTTGGAAGAGGAAGACAGACTCTGCTGGCTACAACATGACGGTGCGACATCGCACTACGCAGATTCAACTTCTGATTTCGTCGAGGAATTCTTTGTTAATCGTGTTATCGGTCGAGGCTTGTGGCCACCAAGATCTCCAGATATGATTGCGACGAAATTTTTTCTACGAGGTTACCTCAAAGAAAAAGCCTACAGCAACAAACCACGAACACTTGAACGATTGAAAGTCAATATTGAACAAGCTGTATTAAATATCCAGCCACAAACTTTGAAAAAAGTTGCAAGAAACGCTGTAAAAAAATTGAAGCTTGTATTCAAGAAGATGGCGTCGACTTCCAACATTTACTCTTAATGTAAGGTAATGGATGGTAATAATAAAAATTGCATTTACATTTACACATGCCTTTTTATTATTTCAATACCTACCAATATAATGTTGGGTTGCGTTTTATATGGGGCACCTTGTACTAGTAGGACTGGACAGATATGATTGATTGAAACTTTGTTTTAATGCATGAATTTTTACTCCTAATGATGACTTCCAAGTAAGCCGAAATATCTAGAGAACGTGATGGTACGGTGGATTATATTAATTGTTAATTTATTTACTTAATTATGATGTTGTTAGCTACCTGTACCTACAGGTACGTTTATATTTAATTTAATAAATTCCTTAATTGATAATACAATTTGAGAAAAACTGTATGAATTAATAAAATTGTGTTCTGTGTAAACACAATTGAAAAATTAACCTGAAATAATTTATTGGTTTTTTTTAATGTATTTTTATTATCCTTTAATTCTTAGAAATTATTGGAGGTAATGTAAAATTTGTAATTTTTTTATCTACTTTTGCAGACTATTAAAGTTAGAGATAAAAAAATTGATTTATGGGTAGGGAAAAGGCTATTGCAAACTAATATCTATAGGACTTATAGCTACGTCACAGATTTTTTTTTTCTTTCATCAGACAACAAACAATATATGTAAGCTATACTTTAAACAAACATAAATAAACTATTTACAAATCGTTAGAACTTATGTAAAATGAGAGAAAACATTGGAAAAAACCGTTTCAATTTTGCGTTTATTTATCAAAAATTCACACACACACACACACATATATATATATATGGGCCCGCTAATGTGCTTACATACATTCATTTATTTATTTATTTCACCGTATATAACAAATGTTGAAGTATAAGTTCGATAATTTAAATCGATAAAATTTTGGCTCATGAAAATTATTTCACGATTACTGTGCAATATTTCACCCCATCTCCTTTCCATTGTAACATTATATTTAACACTAATTAATGCACACATGAGCAAAACATATTCGAGAAGATATGCCTATAGTTTTTAGAAAAATATTCTTTTCTTCTGATTTTTAAATAAAAAATATTCAAATGTAAGTTCAAAACAAATATTCCAAAATTTCTATTTGTTAGAGATAGTACTTATGAGACCCAAAGAGGTCATACCACCCTTCCTTCCGTTTTTCTTAAAGCCAATTAATATTGACCATTCTGTAAAAAATAAAGATCTTACTCCTTAACTAAGGTAGGAATCTGAGCCAAGATAAGTCTGTCTCCAACTTTTTATATCTATCCTGCTTTAGCAAGACAAAAAATGTAAAGTTTCAATCACCCGTATGCATTTTTTCAAATAGGTGTTAGGGGTAGGGATGATTTGAATTTTTTGTTTTTGTACCTAACTACCACAACTTATAGTCTTTAAAAGTTTCCTCCTGAATTTTTCACCGACATGAACCCATCATAAATAATAGTCATGGGTTGCAGAAGAACTATTTTCACCCTTGCTTTATTTATTAGCATCAATTCCCAATGCACACGAGTTAATAATAAATTGAATTTTAACAGTTATATGTACAAAACAGAGTTAACAAGCGCACGCGCGCGTGGACACACACACACATACACACATGTAGATTTTCAGTATACTTTTCGTTACTCATACTACTCCTTTTAACAATAAGAAATAAGAAACACAAAATGCACAAAATTGTTTTCCCATTACAGAACATTCTCGTATAATGTACTAAGAAGTAACAGCCGGGAAAAGGAAAAGAGTAACAAATACCACTCCAGTAGTATTTTTTGAAATGTTTCGCAAATAATTGACTATGAAATTATCGACTTCCCAATTATAATTTAATATGAACAAAACCTTTAGAAATTTTATTTGTTCTGTGGTTAACGATTTCCTTAAATAGGTTATTAAAATGATATATAATTGAATAAAAAGGGATATTTTACTCATAAATTTGAACAAAATGGATGAATTTAGATATTAATTTTTAATATCATAGATTTGATTGAACAAGAGAAGTAAAGAATGTATAAAAAAACCATTGTTTAATATAATAAAACAATTTAAAACACTCATACACAATATGAACAAAGATTTATAGTATTTCTAGCTGAACAAAGCTTGTGCAGTGAGCCTTATAATGCAAACCCATTATACTCATCCGGAGTTACGTATTTTTGCAGTTTCAGTAATCGCTTGGATTTTTCAATTCAAAAGAATAATTTATACAATTTTTATATAAGCTAAAAATTTATTCTTTATTAAATCTTTCCTTAAATATCACTGTATTCTTTATAAATTAAAACAAAAAAAAAAAAGAAAACAATCTTACGAAATTAATTTAACTTTTTTAATATCAAATTTGATACTTAATTTCTGTTTTATTCTTTAAACATCACCTAAGTTACGTAATTTTTTTTATGATAAGTTCATCATAAAAGCTGGAAGCTAGTGTATTAGAAATTTTGTAGCGTATAAAAAATGCCATGCCTAAACCGGGATTCAAACCCGGTTTATTACTTATGTATTTGTTATTTAATTTCCATAAACTGGAAGATCAAATAGTCCGTGTACCACCTGCACTTTGATTGCCCAATTTTTGGAACCATCCGACAAAACTTAGACCTAGGTTCGGGTATGAAATTTCTATTAAACCAGAGAAAGAAGGTATAAAACATTTGTTGTGGTTCTTCTCCTAGAGTGGAATGAAGAATACGATTTAGTATTTTTTCTGATTTATGTATTTATTGTTGTCACTTTATGTCTATTATTCCTGTCTATTTTTGTTCTTTATGATTTTTGTTTTATATAATACTACATGATAGTGTTACTGTAGTCGCTAATGACTATAATTGTTGATGCGAGTATAAATAAAAGCATTAAAAAAAGAAATACGATTATTTGTTTTTAAATTCCATAATTTTGTTAATATTTTAAAACGATACAATGTAATGAATATACGTAGCAGACGAAGAATTCTGATATTTATTTTCAGTAATATTAATAATAATAACCACAGTAATAACTGAAGAAGCTAGAAATAATAAGAAAAAGACAGGCATATTATTTGTAAAAGTCAAATATTGTGATAGATGGTATTCAGAATATAAAAAAAAAAAAATATTGGGATCTCTTCATAATAACTTACCAGGAAGTCATTCACAACCATCCTGACATCTTTAACGTCCAAAAAGAAATGGGAAAGTATATATGATCGATGTTGCTGAGTCGACCCTTTGGTACGGATACAAAGAATTGGTCTAGAAAAAAAGTAATAAATAATACAAGCTGATGTAAGAGGTAATCAGCGGTATCTAGAGCCTACGACAGGATATTAATTATACGAAATTGATTTATGAGAGATTCCGGTGATTAGGATTTAATCTTAATTTAAGTTTAATAATATTGTAATATATACAAACAAATCAACTTCTTTTTTATCATCCTATTTCTTTAAAATAAAATTTTACATAAATTTATAAAATAGCCACTATTGAGAACTACTTATTGGATTTACTTATCCAAGTTTTTATAAACTACATAAAAAAATATTCTCAAATCTTAAACCATTAAAAACTTACTTTAAATCGATCTATCGCATTTTAAATTTTATTTTTAAATTATTTATATTTTGTGTTTTTAAATTTCAATTTTTTTTTTACTTTTCAAAATAAATTATTATTTTTTTATCCAAGTGGTAATTTGTTGAGCTAAGGAATACTCTGAGCCGACTTTACTATGAAATTAATGATACAAAAGATAAAAGAGAAATTATCATGAACGAATCATTACTTCCTTGTACGAAGTAAAGGAAGTACTATGATGGCGAAAAATTTAGGTTTTCAGATATCAACGGAAATATCCACTTAGACCATCCCTGAATCCATTTTGACTAGTTTCGTCGTGACATCTGTACGTACATATGTGGGTATGTATCTCCCATAACTCAAAAACGATTGGATGTTGAAATTTTCGATTTAGGACTGTGTTCATAAAAGTCCAAAATTCAAAAAAATTGGATTTTTTTTTTCTTAACTGCAGTAATAAGACCTCATTAATTGCATTTCAATGATATATCATACTTATTTTTGTTGTTTCCAGAGATATTTGGAATTTGGATATTTTATATCCAAAGAGAATATTTTGATCTTACAAGGGAAAGGCACATCAATTTATCCCTTTTTTTAGTTTTCTTTTCTTGTTTAAATATATTTATTTATTAGAATTTTATTGACTTTATGAACTTTTCATTTTAAAAACCAATGTGTATATGTACTTTAATAGGCGTACAAGAAAATCATGTGATGTCCGCATCAGATTTTTTTTAATTGCAATTTAAAAAAAAAAATGATTAAATTGTGCATAGAAAATATTCAAACAACTTATGGTCACAATGTGGCTATTGCAATTTTTAGTTAACTAAAAGGAAAAACCAAATTATCTAATCACTTTGTTTAGTAATAAACGGAAATATTCGCATCGGAAAATGTTTTTTCCAGGGAAAAATAATTGTTATCTAATAAAATAAAATAATAAAATTTGTTTACTAAGTCTAAAATATATAAAAACATGTAAAAACACTGAAAATATACGGATTTTATATTTGAAAAATAAAATTAAGTAAAAATTAATTATTAATTATTTTTTTTGGAAATTACAACATTGATTATAAATGGTTTACTTTCTGAAAACATTTTCTAAAAAACTGTTTCTAATGAATACATTTTCATTATTAATTTATAAAAAAATAAAAAAAGATTAATAATTAAACGAATATTATTCTGGAAAATACTTTTAAAACTTAAAACAATATTCTATCAAATCATATTTATAAACTTTAGTTTTCCTCCAAGAAAAATTAAACTTTATAGGCTTACGTGACTAATTCTTTATCTGTGTGGTAGACAACTGAATTTGTTTTTCCTAATGTATACATTATGTTCACTCTACAGTATACAGTGCACAGTATACACTATGTTCACTCGTTGAACAGATTGCAATCTGTTCAACGAGTACAACAACCAGTAACAACGAGCAACTTCCCCCTGTCATATGAGATGACGATGATATTTATGACATATAAATGAGGTGTACTCTTGAACAGACCCGGACCGACCATTCCTGAGACGTGGAATTAAATGAACTCTAACCACCAAAGTAAACTGGTATCCACTCTGTAGTATTCAGATCAGCATAAAAGCAGCAAATAACTTTTACTAGGGTTTGAATCTTAAAACCTTTGACTTTGAAAATTAGCTGTTTACCACTAGACCAGAACTGTGGGCTAACTCTGAATTGAGCTGAAAAAAACCTTACGTGTTAAAAGGTTAAAAATAATTTTAACAAAAGATTTACTTGTGCTTAACGAAAAATATTGAAGTTATAATTGGAAAAATAAATTACCTGTTTTGTTTATAAAAAAAAAAATTATTTCAAAAAAGCTAAAATTTTAAATTAACTGATTAAAAAAAGTACTAATTTAATAATCGAAATTCAGACAGTGTTAAGTTATATCGAATCAAAAGTTAGTTATGAGTAAAAATAAACAAAATTAATTAAAAAAATAAAATATCACTATATTTTTATTACTTCACGGCAAAATAGTGAAATGAATGAATTAAACAACAGAAATGTTCAAAGCAAAAATAACTTGAAAAACATTTCTTCTAGTCTTGAGGAACTGTAGATTCACATAACATAATTTCTTTACATTATTTTTCACCACAGCACTACTAATTTACGGATATCAATTAAATATACAAATAGTCATATTTTGAGTAAATATTTTATTAACCTTCATATGTATAAGTGTTATTGTGAGTGTGATGTGTGTCGTTTAATATATAAAGAAATACTAATTTTAATAATGCATATTAACATAATTAAGTACAAACAGCTGTTAACCATGGCAGTAACAAAGTAACTAGTGTATTTAAATTTATAGAAAGAAGTAAACATCTTGATATTAAAAAATAAGAGGAAATGAAGTCAGAACTGACCAGGAACATTTAAAATCAATTCTATGAGTTGGACTGACAATACTTTCTTTACCAAAAAAATTTCATCAAGCTTTGCAAACACCTGTAATAATTCCTTCATAGTCTCTCTGAAATATACAACCAATCTTTTGAAATTTATATCAGATACTTCATTATATACTACAGATTCTCATTATGTTATATTCTATTCAGCTTTATTGTATCTATTCTAGTAAAAATCAAAAGAAGAAATATGAAGTAAGAGCGTTGTTACCCTTGTTTATGTAAACTGTACATTGTTTAAACAAACGCCTACCCTTTTTCATTTTACTTATGTATATCGATTAATCACCTCCCGCATTCACGTATTTCCTCCCCTAACAACAAAAAGTACACATTTTGAATCTTTGTAAGAAAAAGCCATCTGGTTTGATTACGATTACGTTTTCTATTAGTTTTAGTTCAATTTTGTAAACTAATTATACTTTTTTGATACGTGAAACCCTATCATAACACAAATATCAACAAAGATCAAAGAACTTATCGGTATTTGGTTTAAAAATTATTTGAAATGATTACATAAAGTACATATATATATATATATATATTGTTTATAATAACAAACTATATAGGAAGTAGTCTAAAAAGTCCTCAAAATAATTAACAGTTCATTCTAACTATGTTTGGTTTTCATATAAACAAATGTTCTACTCTTGATACGTGTATCCTGTATCACTGAACTCAATGAAAAAAAATTACCGCAACATATTTCAATAAAAAAAAAAATACATTCCTATAAACAAATATATTTATTTACACGCATCATTTATTTATTTTTTAACTTCAATTTATTTGTCAAATTATATAAAAAAATATTGAATTTTTTATTTATAATTTTGTTTACGACTAACTGTATTGGAATAAATCGACACGTACAGAAAAAATATTGATAAGGTAAAAAAAGGGTTTTCATCAACGAATTGGAATGATTTATTTATATAAGTTCCATACAAAATTTAGAGGGATTGCACTACGCACAATGTGTCTGTAATTGAAAAAAAAAACTTAGGAACTACTGTGAGGAAACAATTTTAGTGAATGAGATTACATATATATGGTTTTTAATAGCGAAATTAGAAATAAGAAATGTGTAAAATTTCAACTTTTACAAAATCTTTTAAAAAAAATCAAAATAAATGGATGCATAAGATGAATATATAAGTACTGTTGTAAAAATAGTCTATTAAATACATATTATGTACTCAAAGAAATCTTAAATATTAGCGAAATGTTTCTCATGATGGGTTTTCTTCTATCAGGAAATCCGTCTCTACACTACCAATTATTTTAAATTTATGCCAGATACTTGATTATTACTTTCCCGTCTAGATAGCGCTATAGCTCTGTAAGGGAAAATACTGTAATCGATTCAATTCGGGCGTATGTTGTTTTCACCGGATCTTGTTGACGTTTTGATACCTAAGGAGCCCAATAAAATGAAAAAAAAGGATGAAACCTTTTCGGATGTTCGTATATACGGGTGTGTGTGTGTTCGTCGTCACCCTCTACATCACTTTATATATCCAGAACTACTGGACCGATTTTGATCAATCTTGGTCAGATTACTTCTATATATGGGGCATTAATGCCATTAAATTTTCAACTTAAAAGGTCAAGGAGGTGAGGGTATATAGCAAGGTCATCCTCTGTATCTCGAGATTTCGCCTAATTAAGCTTATATTTTTCTTAGACATGTTTGTTAACATAAAAAAAAACAATATTTGCAAAAAAAACGTTTTTTGCAAAATCGCACTCCCACCCAAAAAAAAAAATGCTGTTGTAGTTGTCGGCTATGTGTGACATCACAGGTGAGCGTAGAATTAAATAAATGAACTAGCCGATTAGGGCTCTATTTGCATGCCCGACCGTCTAGCCAGGGGAGTCTGCCTCCTAGACCCTCGACACGTTCGTGCCTCATGTTTGTGAGAATATTATTTTATTGAAATATTTTAACAAAATAAATATTAGCATTCGCTGCGATGAACATATTGTAGTGATTTTTTTCTAGCTAAAGCTCCATTTATCGATCCGCAACTTATGGAAGCAATTTGCATCTCCATAGAAATTTTCAAGGAGAACATTCTTCAATTTAAATCCAAAAATCTGTTCTCAACAACTCTTGCCTAGTAAATATTCGTTAATTACGGGCTTAATATTGAGTGTAAAAAGGTTGTAAATACTTCAAAATTTCCTGAAAATCGATATTTATCATTGTCCTGAATTAGATTTTTATATGTTTATTTTAAAAGTTATTAAAAAAAAAAAACAAAAAAAAAAACAGAAATTCTAAAATCTTTGATAACCGATAACATTAAATAACGATCGACAATATTATGTTTTTTATTTGCCATATCAATAAATAATCAAAAAATTAATCTTTTGGCTATTTAAGAAAAAAAGATTGTGTTGCCGTTAGCCCTCGTACTGCTAACAAATACGCTGTTTATTTTTTTTTAATTTGTCGTACCGTTCTGGAGATATAAGTAAATTTCTGAAAAATAATGGATAATCCAATGATTCAGTGTATATATTTTTTATGCAAATGTTAGCACTCAATAAAAAATAAGCCGTTTGAATTATTAAAATTGGTCATACCATCTCGTAGATATAACTGAATTTCGGAATAAAATAATGACCGGATGACCGGATAACCGGACAATTGGATAATCGAAAGTATAAAAGAAAAACATGAAAACCACCCATGTATTAAATAAAAGTTTTTTGTTGAATTACGATTTTTTTGTATACCTATGGGGTCCTTAATCTAGCATTCCAAATAAATCAACTCCTTTTTTATATAAATAGATAAATGATAAATATTTTAAATTATGTGTGTGTAACGTTATCAAAAATAAACTACATTTGTCGGACTTTCTCAGAACATGGCTTTAGCCGCGAGAAGGGATTTTTTTTTTTAAATATCTTAATTGTTACATTCACTGCATTTGTCTTGTATCTAAGATATTCGTATCATTTACTAACATTTTAACTGTTTACTAACATTTTTTTAATAAAAAAAAAATATTAATATAAAAGTAATTTTTAATAAATCATACTAATTTATTAGAAATGAGAGTTTTTTAATAATGCACTTATACTGTCTTTATACGTATAAAAAAACATTAGTTGCAATACTTGATTTGTACATAGGGAAAATGTAACGTCACTATAAACAATGATGGGGGGACATAAATAATTTTTTTGAATTTTAAATAGACTTTCGGAAATTATTTCTTGAAACTTTTTAATCACAAGAACATTAAACGATTATCCCCTTCGTTAAATTTTGGAAGTGAGTGGAACTATATCTTTGATTGGTTTAAAATTTATGCTATCTTTATCGTTTTGAGATAAGTATTTATGTATACAAGCTATACAAAAGACTAGAATTTAGTCGAACTAGAATGCCTGAGTGGGAGATGTCATTCGTTTACACTAATTTTTAACCTAAATTTACGCTTATTATTTAGGATAACTAAAACGACAAATTGTTTGTATGTTTTACTCTTATTTTAAAAATACTATTAAACAGATTAATTTTATGATGTTTTTCGTAAATATTTTTACTTATGAAAATTCCAGGCCTATATATACAAAATAAATACAAATTAAGAGTCTGTAGTGAGTAAAAATAAAGAAATATCATAGTGAAATGATGAAGGCTTATTAGGAAAGGGATATAAAAAATAAAACTAAATTGCCAATCTCCGTGGCAAAGTGATAGCGTCTTATTTTTCGTTCGTAGAGCCCGGGTTCGACTCAGGCATGACGTTGTCATAAGCAACAATTTTAATTTTTGTAATGAAATTACTGCTGTTAAAAAGGTATAAAGTTATACGTTCTTGTTTGTCATTTATTTAATTTCTTACACGTATAAATTTTCTTCAATATATGCTAATAACGATTGTTTCACTATATAAATTACCATCTTATTTTAAATTTATAAACTTTGTTTAAGCGTACTCTAACATCGCTACTTAATTAAATACCAGACAAAATTATATTGTCTGGTATTTTACACATAAAACTGAAACTAAAGTAATTCAAACGCCCTCCCCAGTCGGTAGGTTCTCTTGTGGTTTTTACCAAAGTTCTAAATAAAATTGCATATTTTTCTGTTAACATTTAAACATTTACATTAGTTTTACCTATATTCTGAACTAAACACTGCAATTTGAAAATTAAATAAAAAAATAATAAAATTAAATATACGTACTTAACTGTAGTCCTTACCTCTGTAATTAAAATGTCATGGGAATAACGATTTAATCGAAAATCTTTGATTTGTAAGGTAATCCCTTTTTAAAATAAATTCTGATTTTCATCTTAAGAAACAGGCTAAAGTTTTTAAAAAAAAAAGTGTTTTTAATTTTAAAAGATTAAGATGAATTGTAATGAGATAAAACATGATTTATTACTTAACAATTATAATAAATTTAATTGTTAATATGCTGGTAATTGTTATACTTTAACAAATATAATTATATTGTAGAGTTAAATTCATTAAAATTAAGATTAAATAGTCGACTTCCGCAGCTAAGAAGAGCTCTGCTTTTCGAGCGGAGGTCCCGGATTCGTACACCGTTTCAAACGGTACCAATTTCCACCGCGACTAATGACCATAATTTTTTATGCCCGCTGTTTACTTTAAAACTATTAAAAGTGTTTAATTAGCTTAAGATGTTTAGTAATTATAAATATTAAATGTCTAACAAAAATCTAATTTTCATATCAAATACTAGAATTAGATATTGCCCTAATTATTAAAAAATAATGTGTTTTAAACTTTTATCTCAGCAGAGCAATCGTGTAATTTCCTACGAACAAAGCGAAGCCTATTTAGAAATCACAAACTAAAATAAAATATTTTTGTATTAGAATATTTAAACATAAACAATAAAAAATAAATAAAAAAAATAAAGTAATATTTTAGAACCAAGAAAAAAGAATGAATATTGAGATTAAACATACTTCAAAATATACAAAAAAAAAAGAGAAAACAACCGGAAAACTTTCCGAGACGATAAGAAAGATTAATATTTTACGGGCATCTTTAAAGGATAGATTGACAAAAAAATATTCAAAATTTAAAAAAAAAAATTAACATCTTTCTAAAAATTCAGTAAAGATTTTAGAGGAAAACTAATTTCTGAAGAGGAAAACCAGTGCAAACTTTTTAGAAAAAACAAACACTGGGAAATTCTAAGCCAATATATAAAAAATAAACACAAATTAAGATCCACTAGTAGGTAGAAAAAAATATCACAATGAAATGATGAAGGCATATTGTAGAATAAAAAAATAAAATAATAATAATAATAATAAAACAAAACTGCCAATCTCCATGGCGGAAAGGTATTATCTCAGTTTTTCGTTCTGAGGGTTTTAATTTGTGTTTATTTTTTATATATTGGCTTGGAATTTCCCAGTGTTTGTTTTTTCTAAAAAGTTTGCACTGGTTTTCCTCTTCAGAAATTAGTTTTCCTCTAAAATCTTTACTGAATTTTTAGAAACATGTTAATTAATTTTTTTTTTTAATTTTGAATATTTCTTTGTCAATCTATCCTTTAAAGATGCCCGTAAAATATTAATCTTTCTTATCGTCTCGGAAAGTTTTCCGGTTGTTTTCTCTTTTTTTTCCACTAGTAGGTAGAAAAAAATATCACAATGAAATGATGAAGGCATTTTGTAGAATAAAAAAAAAAAAAATAATAAAACAAAACTGCCAATCTCCATGGCGGAAAGGTATTATCTGTTTTTCGTTCTGAGGGTTTGACACTCCGGTCAGCCATAACATTTTTCATTCTTCATGAATTTCAATATTTTTATTCTTACGTAGAAGCTTCTGGAGTGAATTAATTCAACAATAAAAAAAATTAATTTGTAATGGTATCCATAGAAAAATCAACAAAAACTAACAATTGTATAAAACAGCATCCTAATTAAACTTTTTCTAACACACTTAACTGTATCTTTGTAAGTATAGAAAAAATGTATTCATGATTAAGAAAAGAAAGTACTTAATGTATATTCTTAAAGATCAAGTTACTTCAAAAGAAACTTTGTAAAGGTTTACACCCTAATACTATCAGCTTCAAAAAAAAAGAGATCTGTTTTTAGGATGGAAATTACTTTCAACCATCATATTGTGTTAGAATTCTAACAAAAAAATTTAACAATTGGGTTTTAGTGGTTAAAAACCAACCTGACGAAATTAAAAAAATTAAGAATTAAAAGCTTATGAAAGTTAGAAGACTAAAAGGAGTTATTTTAATTGAGAATGTGTGTTCAAATATTAAATATAAAATTTTAATTAAGAGAACGATGCTAAAGGAAATCTAAAAAAAGGGAAATTAATGATTTTATTATAAAAGAAGCTTGGGGAAGTTAAGAAGAAAAATAATTATAATATTGTAAACCTTTAAATTTTACGCAAGATAAGTGATTTTTAAATCGTTTGGTATCTCTCCTCAACAAAGAACGTGAAAACGTATAATATTTTAAATTTAAATTAAATAACTATATAAATTTAGTTAGCATTACCATAATTAATACGAAATATCAATCATATCATGAATTAGTAAAACAAATTTACATGGATTTCTATTTGGTTAAAATGAAAAGTAGAATTTGCAAATAATATTTCAGATATGAGAAAATTTATGTATTTTCATCTATTTATATATTTTTTTGTCTTTATTTAATTAATATTCTTTTAAATATTTTTATTTTAAGTCGCATCAACAATTATTCATTAGCAACTCGTCAATATCTGTGTGAATGTACCGGGAAACATATAGTCTTGAACACACTGAGGCCGAGTTTACCTGAGACGTGTGGTTAATTGAAACTCAACCACCAAAGAATACAAGTATCCTTGATCTATTAAATTAACTTTATTAATCATGGCCCGTTGGTACTGATGTATAATTTATTTGTATAATATTTTCCACTTACCAAGAATCTTTAATATTATATGTTCGAGAGCTTTCGTATTAGTAATCCATCCTCAGAAACATTGAAGTATTGTAATAATAATAATTTACTCCACAAATCATTAATTATATTTGAATTTTAAAAACAAAAATTATAAATCATGTCAACGTTATCCGTCACGTCAGTATGAAGGTCTCAATTGTTCTATTAATAATTTTTGTTTTTAAAACTCAAGTTAGTATAATGAATGATGTTTTGGAATAGATTATTATAATAATACATCAATGTTCCTGAGAATGGACTACTAATCCTAAAGCGCTCGAACATACTATTAAAGATTGCTGGTAAGTGGAGACTATTATATAAATAGATCCATGTTCTAGAATTCAAATCTGAATTCAGAAACTTCCTTTATTAAGATATATCTTCATGTACATTTATATAAAAATAGATTTATTTATTTATATATCTATATGTTTATTATTTGTTTCTATATATTTTATTTAGGTAACTGAATCGTTTGAAATTTCAGTACAGATATGGTCTTAGTTAAATAATATAAAGCTTAGAACATAATTATTATTTTGATTAGGAGATATATATAAAATCGTCTGTACCTATAAAGCAACTTGTCCAGACCGACTGACTGACAGATTCATTAATGCAAAGCAAAAAATATTGAAGAGAAATTAATGTAAATTTGTATATATTTTTCTTACCATGTAACTACCACTAAGAAAGAATTTTTTGAAATTCTGAGCTTAAAGGTTTAAAATGGAATTAAAACTCAGGTATTTTTTGGAATGTCTAAGTAAAAATGAATATTTCAACTTCATTTTCGGTGAGTTTAATTTTCATTTAAGATCTAAAATCCAATATGTCGATTTTCGAATTCTTCACCTGGAAAGGTGAAGAAAGATACAAAAAAAAAATTGAAAAATGGCGGAACACTTGATTTGGGCTTGAAAATATTCTTCAGATAAGTACCAAAAAACCATTTTCGTATTTGGTGGAATTTCAATTTTTAAAGTGGTGCGACGGTGGTTCAACCAACACAGCCACTTACTGTATATGCGACGTGACTGGCTGCACCTGCCTCCGGTTACTTAAATAAAAAAAAGCATTTTAAAAACAATTTAAAAAAAATAAGAAATGAAGTGCGGTTACTTTCTAGTGGTCTTTATCGGGTAACACTAAGAACTGGGAAAAATACATTTTTACCCGTATAAAATACGGGTAACCTGTTATAACCAATATTTTTAAGATGGAGGCCGACTCTTTTGAAACCCGCATTTTCAGATCACTCGAGTGACCAAACTGTTGCTCTGAAGAAATTACAATACATTAATATTTTTTTATAAATTTCAAAAGAGTTAATTTTTATTTATCGTTATTATTCTTACAAGCACAGCGGCTAATGGCAAAGTGGCAGGACAGGTGGAAAGAGAATGACCCTGGAGGTAGAACAAAGAGCCTCATCCCCGATATTAAAAGAATGTATGTATTGCGATCGCGAAGATGATGTTGAGCACACATTTACTGACTGCCATAAATGGAGAGAAGAATTAGTAGACATCGATCTATCATCTGATGGTAACGGCAGATTAATTAATCACATGTTGCAGAGTGAAGATGCCTGGAAGAGGGTTGATTCAGCTATTAAGAAAATATTAACGCAGAAAAATGAGGACGAGAGGAGATTAGGGTTCTGATCTTGGGTTCTGATCTTAGTATAGGGAAGGGCGAATAGCCCCAGTGGTGAGGACTCGCATGCTGAGGTGTGCCAGTTTCGATTAGCCACTGGGGCTCCAAGGGTTTTCTTGATAGGAAAGATCAAAGAAAAGACCAAATCGTCACGTCAAGACAATCATGGTATGGCGTGGCGATAAATATAGATGGGCATATCAATAGACTCAAAAGAACTGACTGGTGGGCCGACCTGCCACGCCGATAACCCACCCCGATAACCCAGGTTAACGCGTCTTTCCAAATCAGCTGATTTGGAAGTCGAGGGTTACAGCGTTCAAGTCCTAGTAAAGCCAGTTATTGTCACACGGATTTGAATACTAGATCGTGGATACCGGTGTTCTTTGGTGGTTGGGTTTCAATTAACCACACACCTCAGGAATGGTCGAACTGAGAATGTTTAAGACTACACTTCATTTACACTCATACATATCATCGTCACTCATCCTCTGAAGAATTATCTAAACGGTAGTTACCGGAGGCTAAACAAGAAAAAAGAAAGAAAGAAAGGAGTGACCGCGATAACCCACCGGGTTGGTCTAGTGGTTAACGCGTCTTTCCAAATCAGCTGATTTGGAAGTCGAGAGTTCCAGCGTTCAAGTCCTAGTAAAGTCAGTTATTTTCACACGGATTTCAATACTAGAGGGTGAATATCGGTGTTCTTTAGTGGTTGGGTTTCAATTAACCACACATCTCAGGAATGGTCGAACTGAGACTGTCCAAGACTATATTTCATTTACACTTATACATATCATACTGTCTCTGAAGTAATACTTTAATGGTAATTGCCGGAGGCTAAAAAGGAAAAAGAAAGAAAGGAGACACCCCGATGGGTAGTCCAGCTAAAGGCTGCATGTTCAGGGAGGGCTAGTATACAGGCACGTCACTTAGGGCCAACCGGGTCAATTTCTTCTAGGCGGTTACCAGTTGTTCTTAAGTGGTTAAAAATGGTCCGTAAAAAAAAACAAATATACCATAGAGCGCAGGCAAAGCCGTGACGGGTTGCTAGAAATGCATTAAAATGAATTATTTCAATGCACAAAATTTCCATAGAATATTTAAATATTAACAGAGAATATTGTTATCTCATAAAATTATACTGATTATGGCGCAAAATTACGGCTGTTATCGTGTTCACAATACATATATATATATATATATGTATATATATATATATATAATTTTGAGCTGACGGTGGTTTTGGAGACTAGGGATGTGAAACGCGAAGATATATCGAAATTTTCCGTAAGTCGAATCATAGTACCAATTTAAATAGGAAGCTTTCTTATGAAATCTACCTAATACACGAATGGCCGCTATTAGCTCACAGGCTTACCTTAAAATGGCCGCCAAAATTCAAATTTTGAAATAATCATAACACAATATCGGTGCAAGCTATCAAGTTGGTTAAAAAAAACTATTGTAATGTTTACTTAAATTCATAAAGTATATAAATATTTTTATATGCAAGACCTCAATATGGCGGAAAAACTAACTTTTTAAATTTTGAAAAAAAAATACTATAAACCGTTTATACACGAGTTAATCTGTATTAACTAAGCGAATGTAAGTACGTAGCGTGTAGAAGGTAGAGATATTAACTTTGTTAGAAAGGAATTAATAATTGAAAGAATAGTAGTAATAATATTATTCGTTCGGGAAAGTCTTTCTAAATTTTTTACTGATAATTTTTTTTTAAAGGATTTCAAGTTTTATTATGTTCCTGATATAATGACTATACTGTGCTATAAGTTTTATGAGTATCCACCAGTTCTGTTCAAATTTTGTCATGAAACTGACATGTTAATTAATCTTTACAATGATGCGTATTTTGTTAGTCATGTTGTGAATTATATCATCGTATCATGGAAGAAATGTAGTATATGTTGTCCTGTTAAAATTTATATTTAAAATTCGGATTCTGAAACTGAAAATTAATACGTTTTTAAGTTTAAGAAATTAATTGACATTAAGGTGTAGTAAAATAATGTCTTGATTAAATGGGCTGACGTTATGTGTATGATAGCATTTTCCTTTTATACCAAAGCAAAGGCGCTCAAATCCAATTTAAGTTCCCATTGGCTTTGAAACTGGATTCTACAAAATCCTAAAACATATGTACGTTGCACTGCATAGAATAATTATTATATCTGTGCCAATATTATGTCACGTAGAAACAATAATTATGGTATGTATATTATATAATAAACCTTTCCTAGAAAAGAGTAACTTATTACAGAAAATCTCTGCCAAAAAAAAATTATTGTGATTAAATTTGAAAAGATTTTCATAATAGATTTATAAACTTGTCGAAAGAGAGTAAATATGTTGAGAAAAATACAAATTAAAAATACTAAATTATTTTTTAAATAAAAAGATATAATAACTGAAAGAAACCTATAAAGAAACCTGGTAACTATAAATAAATTAATATTTAAAAAAAGTAATAAAAACATCTAAATACTCATAACTGGCCAACAACAAAAATTAGAAGCAAAACATATTTTTTGAAAGATGTACTTCATTCATACATTTCATCTATCATAATTAGATATATTTACATGCTTTTGATAAATTAAGTTTTGCCAACATGGCACTGTTGGTAGAATATAATTTAATTTAAATAAAATATAAAATCAATTTATTAATTGATTAATTATTCCTTCAAACGTTTTCGGCTAGTCCGCCATCTTCAGGAGAATTGATCTTATAATAATTTAAAATTAAAATATATAAAATTCACAAGATTTTTTATGTACTTCTGGCGTGTGAAAGTGCCATTCCTGACACTGGGATTCTGAGTCAAAAAGGTACCCTTTAATAATTATTTACGTTTTTTTAAAAACTACTTTACAATTTACAGTTTACGTATTTAATTACTAATTTATTAAACCATTCAAATAGAATAACAAACATTTTTTTATTCTGGAATGATCCTTAAAATAAGCAATTAAAGTTATTAGAACAGAAATTAATTACTAACTTATGACGTTGACATTCATACATTTTAATCCTTAGCATATTAGAAAGTCCAGATTTCCTGAAAGGACACCAGATTTAGTTACCACAGACTGGCAATATCATCCTTACACACACAAAAATTGATTAAGAAAAGGGGGGGGGGGGTTAAAGAAAAGATAATTAATTAAAAAAATACTACCTCTGGAACATGGTAGTTGAACATCATTTCAAACAGCATTTTTGACACAATAATGATTTTTGTCATTTTATCTGGTGAAAAGAGAAAACAAAGTATTTAATTTTCCCTCTAAAAGGGATTATTAAAATATCAAAATATAGATGGTAAAAGTACAATTTTGTTACGAAAGTACGAAAGTTTCTTTTTTCTGTTTTTAGCCTACGGAACCACCATAAGGTATTACTTTAAAGGACGAGTGAGAATGATATGTATGAATTAAAGAAGTGAAGGTTGACTATTCCTGAGGTGTGTGGTCAATTGAAAATTGTGGTCAAGTAAAATTTGCTGAGTAACAATTATATTAGGAAATATTGAAACTCAATTTGATAAGGACTTGAAATTAAAATAAATTTATATGCAAAGACAATAACATTACAAATTAACTTCGATGAATACAAATCATCCAAATTTTTGGGGTTAGAGATGACATTTTAAATTCAAAGTTATGAACATTCTTTTTGCAATGTTTTTCTGATTTTTTTATTTCATAATATCTTAAAAGACTAAGTTCCTAAAATAAAAAAGTTTTCGTTAATCTAATATGATATAGATTTTAATAATATTTTTTTTTTGTCTTCAGTCATTTGACTGGTTTGATGCAGCTCTCCAAGATTCCCTATCTAGTGCTAGTCGTTTCATTTCAGTATACCCTCTACATCCTACATCCCTAACAATTTGTTTTACATATTCCAAACGTGGCCTGCCTACACAATTTTTTACTTCTACCTGTCCTTCCAATATTAAAGCGACTATTCCAGGATGCCTTAATATGTGGCCTATAAGTCTGTCTCTTCTTTTAACTGTATGTTTCCAAATGCTTCTTTCTTCATCTATTTGCCGCAATACCTCTTCATTTGTCACTTTATCCACCCTTCTGATTTTTAACATTCTCCCACATAGCACCACATTTCAAAAGCTTCTAATCTTTTCTTCTCAGATACTCCAATTGTCCAAGTTTCACTTCCATATAAAGCGACACTCCAAACTTTCAGAAATCTTTTCCTGACATTTAAATTAATTTTTGATGTAAACAAATTATATTTCATACTGAAGGCTCGTTTAGCTTGTGCTATTCGGCATTTTATATCGCTCCTGCTTCGTCCTTCTTTAGTAATTCTACCTCCCAAATAACATAATTCTTCTACCTCCATAATCTTTTGTCCTCCTATTTTCCCATTCAGTGGTCCACCTTTGTTATTTCTACTACATTTCATTACTTTTGTTTTGTTCTTGTTTATTTTCATGCGATAGTTCTTGCGTAGGACTTCATCTATGCCGTTCATTTTTTCTTCTAAATCCTTTTTACTCTCGGCTAGAATTACTATATCATCAGCAAATCGTAGCATCTTTATCTTTTCACCTTGTACTGTTACTCCGAATCTAAATTGTTCTTTAACATCATTAACTGCTAGTTCCATGTAAAGATTAAAAAGTAACGGAGATAGGGAACATCCTTAATGATAATAACAATTTCATACTAACTACACGATTATGATTCGTAAGTAAATAAATAAAATTGTTTTAAGTGAAATTGAGTTATTTTTAATATCTGAAACGATTAACAATTTTTTTCCAGAATGAAAGAATTAAAAGAAAGTTTAAGCTGATAGAGAGATTGCATGTCTTGAGAGATAAAATAATTTTCATCATCAGAGCTTGAGTGGAAAATTGCAAGTAAAAATACTTTAAAGTAAACTTACTTTTTAACAAACAATACAGTGTTAAGGAAGGAAAATAGGGAATTCAGGTAAGAATTAACAAAGAAATATATAAATAATTGGTGATAAAAACTGTAATTTCTACAATTAAGTTAACAGTGATTTAAGATTATTAATAACTTTTATTCATTTAGAAACTTTAATGTTTTTCATGTTTAATAGTGCATTATAGATATAAAGTGATATTTATTAATAGGTTCAATAATCTGTGTGCTTTGGTATTATTTTTTTTTTTTTATTTTAACCAAGAAAATTGGTTATCAAAACATGGACTTCCATTCCGATAGAAATTATTGATGTAATTCTTGTATTATGTAATTGTTATACAAATAAAAAACAGTGCGCTACGCCTATAGGGGACAGCACTATAAAAAAAAATCGCCATTTGCTGTACCTCAAAGGTGGTGTGGAAATTGGCAAACAAACTTTTCAATTACTTAAAACTGGAAAGAAAAGTTCAACCTTGTACATACAAGTTTATCTGATGATGACACAAAGGCTGTCATATTTAATTATTTATAAATTTGCAATGCATTTATGCTTCAATGGATTAATCTGGGAAAATTGCAAATGTGTTACTCCATTCTGAAGGATATTTTTAGAAACATTCAGCAAAATTTAAATAAATAAAGGTTGGTTTAGGTTAAAGTCGTTTATATTGGGTGTAAAATTAATATTCATTGTATTTATAAAACTAATATTTCTTAAAAATATCAGATGTAGGTAAAAATAATATTTATTGGTATATTTAATTATATCAGAGTGGACATTATATTGTAAAAATAGTGGCAGGGCCACCTACAACATATTACCCCATAGTGAATATTTGTAATTATTCTACTACATATGCACTCATAGGTACTGAATTTGTGTATATTATAAATCAAAATATTTTACGTTCATTTAAAATCAAAACATTTTTGAAATAGAAGTTCTTTAAGGAAATATATTTTCCTTTAAAATACTAGCAGACCTGGTAATGCTTCGCTACTGTTAGATTTGAGTATATAAATAGATTAAATGAACACAATTGAAAGTTTGACAAAACATTTAACCTTTACTTTTTCCCTTTCTCCCATTTCCCCTTTCCTTTCCGAATTTTCAATTTTCCTTTTCCCATTATCATTTTTATCACATTCCCTTTCCCTGTTTACCCCTTTCCTTTTTCACATTTCCCCTTCCCCATTTTCCTCTTTCCATTTCTTTTTCCCCTTCTCACCTTTTCCCCTTTTTTATTTTTCCATTTCTCCTTCTTCCCTTTTACCTTTTTAGATTTTCCCTTTTCCGGTTTTTTCCTTTCTCCCTTTTCCCCGCGCGTAAATCGGTCCAGCAGTTTTTTAGTCTATAGCAGACACATATCGGAAACATTGAAATGGATATATATATAATATTTAGTATAGCGTGTGTTGCTTTTAAAAATGTCAAGCACTGTTTTTTAAAAAAAATTATGTTTTTAGCTGTCAGGTGTGACATCCTAGGTATATAAAAAAACGCGCGTATTAAGATTTTGAACAAAGGAACATTTGCATTTTTATTTAAACAGATGATAAATAATATAAAAATTTGTGAATGCTTTATACTGCAGATTAATTTATAAATTACACATCAGTTTAATGATTATTTAGGAACAAACAAACAAGTCTTTTAAGTTTTTCAGAAATCTGTTAAAGAAATAAAAAGAATTAAGTGGGTATATTATTAACACTACTGAAAATAAGGCACTTGACATAAATATGAAAATAGTTTGAACAATTTGAAACAAAAGTTATGATAATAGGGATTCATCAAGGATTATTTCATTCATTGCATATATCCAACATATCAGAGCTGTATCAGAATGAAAAAAATAAATACAGTTATCTCATTTTAAACAGACATATTTTTCATTTGTTGCCGATAACCGCGAAGGCTACTAAACTAATCTAACAAATTTTAAATTAGCATTCTTATGATCCCGAAATTTTTACCAAAGTTCAAACCTCACCGATCTCTATATTAAATAAATCATTAAAAAAAATTATAAATATATAACCTAGAACTTCTTTTAGTAAATTTAATGTCATTGAGTTGATTGTCAATGTCAACATCGATAATTGTCGAAGAGGAACGCCGCGACTGTACTGCCGTAACTGGGCATCTCGAGGTGGGGACCATCGTTGGAACGATGTTACGAAGTTCGGTGGACTTTGACACTGTAATGGGGGTTTGTGTCGGGACTACTGCAACTGAAATATCGTGAAGCGAGGGGGTGAGGGACAGCTCCGTACGGAACTGCCGTTCGCCCGTGCTTACACGGGTGGACGGTGGTGATGAAGTGCGGGGACTCTCGAACCCCTGAGCTAAAAGACTGAATCTTGGCGGAGCTGTTGCTCCGGGGATGTCCCCGTTAAAGGCTAAGCACAAAGGACCGAGTCCCGGTTTCTGGGTGATGTAGGCCGAGAACGGCGTAGCCGGGCCTGGCGTTTCCCTCATCTGGCGACTAGAGGCATAGGCACCTCCCGGAACCGTGTTCATAATTAACTGGGGGTCTGGTTCCGGGAGGTATGGGGGAAAAATCAGTTTTCCTGATAATTGGCCATGTTTTAAAGATACAACAATTTCATCTGGACTGTTGATTTTTATTAAAAAAAAACAAATCAAAAAACCGGTGAACAGTATAACTTTCCTGTTTTTTTCCTAGACAAAGATTTCAGTAACACATTGGATTTTTAAAATTAACCGTTAACCGTTACCGTTTTACTTAAAATCGATGATGAGATAAAATAGAAAACGCTTCTGAGAATAGTATTTCTATCAAAAATTCATTAAATAATTACAGAAAACGGTTTCAACAGTGTTCCTAGAGGTTCTGGCTATATTTCACTAGCTGATATCGGATGTAGCATTATTATGTTACGTAAAAATGTATAACCTGTTTTGTATTTCACTTAGAAGAACAACTGGTAGACCAAAAATGAAATGGCTAAATACGGTGATAGAGGAAGTGCGCAGGAGAGAGGATGTGGTGAGAGTAATGGAAGACGGATGGTTCTATGATCGAGGCTGGTGGAGGAGGTTCTAGAAAGTCCAGCTGAAGAAATAAATTAATAACATGTACTGGCTGATAGGGCATAGATCTCGGCTTTCGGTAAAAATTAAATTATTGCTTTATAAGTCAGTTTTGAAGCCTGTTTGGACACGGGCTTGAATTGAGAGGTACAGCATGCAACTCCAGTATTGACATACTTGAACACTACCAGACAAAACATTACAAGGATAGCCTCATACATAATGATCTTAGGGTGCAAACCGTTCGCAGGAAATCTCTCTGGCCAGCCTACGGTATCAAAATTGTTTGGATCGGAACCCGAATTATTTGTCTCACTTTATTGAAATGTGATTTTTCAAGATTATAAGGAATACTATTCTTGGTTTGCCTTATTTCAGTTAGGTGATTTTATGGTCTGGCTGTACGGAGTGCTGTTCTGTTTCATTTCGTTGTTTAAGTTACCAGCCGCTGGGTCTGTGAGATTGTAAATTTGCTGAGACATTATATAAAAAAAAAATACATTGTCTATAAAAGATCAATTTGTATTATCGTAATAAGTATAAACAAACTAGAGTGATTAAAGGCAATAATATATTTAACAGTTGAAATTTGTTATTCAACCAGATGAATCTATTTAATCCGATATGCTGTTAATAACTGATGACTGTGAGTGTAACAGCACACTATATAATTACTAAAAACCTATTAAAAGTTTTTGAAGTTCTATACGCATAAAGTGCGTGCGAAGCTGAATCGGAAGTTGCTAGTAATTAGTATTCTTATAATTTTGTGCAAAATAACCTTATAATAAAATATAATTTAGTTAAAATATATTTATAATTAACATATAAATATAATGTAATGTAACTTTTCCATGATAAAAATTCTGGTAGTATGAGATTTTAATTCACTACTTTTGTAGAGTACACAATTTTTACATTATTATTTTAAGTTGTAGGTTAGAAAAATATTAAATTCAACTATAAAATACTTAATCCATTATAATGATACTAAAATTAAACTTTACGAGTAGAAAATTTTAAGCCATAAATTCTATTCTACAATGTTTTATATAGACAAGAAAAGACTACTTAGTGTTCTAAAAGTTATTATCATTGAAATTAAGTTTTAATTATTTATGTTGGACGACTGGTCGATTAAATAAGATCATTTTTATTAATAATATTAAATTAATATTTAGAGGGCTTATAAACCATAATGGTATTAAAACGAAGTCGCATTTCTCAGAAAAAAAAACACGTAAGTACAGTAATAAAATAAATATTAATATTACAGTGAAAACATGAAATTTAAAGCTTATTTAGTAATAAAAGTAAATTGATTACTTTTTATGTTTGTAAGTGGATCAATCTAAATTAAAGATTATGGAATAACATGGTCCATAATTGAAAGCTAGATAAATCATAACCCACCAGGTTGGTCTAGTGGTGATCGCGTTTTCGCAAATAAGCTGATTTCAATGTCGAGAGTTTCAATTCAAATTCTAGTAAAGGCAGTTACTTCTATACGGGTTTGAATACTAGATCGTGGAAACCGGTGGTTCTTTGGTGATTGGATTTCAATTAACCACAAATGGTAGAAATGATCAACCTGAGAATATAGAAGACAGACATCACTTTCACTCATACATACCATCCTCATTTATCATCTGAAGTAATACCTGACGATGATTTCCGGAGGCTAAACAGGGTAAAAACAAAAATCATCTGTTCTAATACCGATCAAACTATTAAGTGCATAATGCCTGTTTTCCAATTCAACAACTGTACAGTGGAAAAGAAAATAAATCATTTAATTAAAAAAAAAATCGTTTCCGTTCTCCTTCTATTTAATGATTAACTACAAAATGTTTCTATTTTTCATTAATGAAAATTATTATTAATTGGTAAAAAGTATGATTTTTTTCTTTAATAAAAAGTTAAAGAATATCCATATTCATACCTAAAGATTCGAAAAAAAAATTATTGTAAATTTATTGTCAAATAATTTGGACAATAACTATATTGTATAAAATGGTGACATAAGGGGGACGAGAAAATATTAACAAAACTTGCTGTGATTTAAAAATGATTATACACGAAAAAAATTCAGTCGTATATACAAATGATTTTCAGTCGTATATACAACTGAAAAAATAAATTAATAAAAAATTTAGATACAAATTAGATCAGGATTTAAAAAAAAATAAATCAAGCAACAGCTTCTATTTAACTATAAAGCTAAATATTGGACGTTATAATACATATTGGATATCAAAATCCAAATTGGTACAAACTGTGAAGAAAAGCTTTGATCAAGAAGAAGAGTACAAGAGAAAATAAAATACATTCTTTTATAAGTGACAATAAGTGATATTGTGATGACAATATCACTTATTGTCACTAGTATACTAGATATAGTGTTAGTGATGACTAACACTATATCTAGTATACTTAATTTCGTATTTTATACCCAGTAAAAATGAAATTTTTTTAAGTATGAAATGAATTGTAAAAATTAAATTTTTAACCAGTATGAAATGAATTTTTTAGGGTCATATATCATATCCTAGTTCTACGGAGAAGCTTGTCCTTGATGAAAATACGATATTAACATTTTTTTGGTGTAAAAAAAAAAACACCATACCGGACAGATAATCAACCCCGGAAATTTCATAAAGAAAGGCCTAGACGGTACCACTGACTACATAGGTCAGTATAAACGACCTTAGGCGTTGACAATATTTTACTCCAATCATTAATGGAGTAAAAGCAAATTATTTAACTAGCTGGGACATTCAAAATTTTGCGAAAACTTATTAAAAATGTAGTTTATTTTACTACTGGTCAATTATCTCTGCTTTATCAATCAGACAGATCTGTAATTTTATACATACAGGATGTATGAAAGTATTATATCGATATTCATTGGTGATTATTTGCATATAGATCAGGGGTATTAGGCGATATTGACAGGTCAAAATCAGTTACGTATTTCGGTGTTCGGTGTTTTATTGACAGGTCAAAATCAGTTACGTATTTCGGTGTTCGGTGTTTTATTACTGGTAAATTTTTTTTTTAACCTCTGAGACTACCGTTCGGTATTGCTACAAAGGATGAGATGAATGATTTGTAGCGTGTGAAAATGCCATACCTGACACTGGGATTCGAACCTGGGACCTACGGATGAAAGGCCGAGACGCTACTACTCAACGCCACGGAGGTCGGCATATTACTGGTACTATTTAAAAATATTTTAGCAAATCTGGAAAATCTAACTTCCGAATTTTAATTAAAATAAAAATTAATTATGATTAAATAAATTTTAATTAGATTTATTCACCATTTTCAGTTAGTATAAAAATAAAGAATTTGTTAAAAATGTTAATAAAAAAGGTTATTTGTCAGTAAGTTTATGGAAGAGTATATATAGACAAATTGATGAATATTTGTGTGCAATAAGAAATATTTTTTTGAAATTCTAAGATTAAAGGGTTAAAATGGAGTAATTATTAAATTTACTACTTTTTTTAATTTCCTAGAATTTTTTGAATCCCATGTTTTAGAGTTTAAAATAAGGTAACATTAAATTTTACTATTTTTTTTTTTTTAAATTCTCGGGAATAAATGATAATATTATCTTGATTTTTATCTGAAAACTAAATAGTTTATGCGATATTCGACCTTGAAAGGGGTGAAGAAAGGTAAAAAAAAAGTCTAACCCCATTTTTGACTAGACAAAACGAGATATTCAGTCGATTTGGGCTTGTAGATACTCTCCAGATAAATACCGAAAAAAAACATTTTCGGGTTTTTTAAAATTATAATTGGTAAAAAACTATAAATTACTTTCTACATTTTTACCGTTTTTCGCAACCGTTATTGAATCAATCTTTATGTGATTTAGTAACATTGTAATGGAAATTTGTTATTATTCCGATTATGTATTTTGCTTAATTTTTAATATCTTTTAATCTTAACATTTTTTTTAATATCTTCAATAATACCTTATAAAGCTAAAGTTTATCATTCATTGAAATGAATAAAAATTAAATATTTTAGAAAAAGTTATTGAAAAATAAATACTCAACCAAAAGAATACTCAAAAGATATTTTATTTTTCTTAAATTCTTTGAACTAAATCCTGTACTATATGTGTTTATACATAAATTCTTTATACTATGAATATAAACTGTAACATCTTTGGAATTGGAATTCATTTATTTGAATTCCCTCATGTAAGTAAAGTTTATTGACCTTCGGATCTTATGAATTTTGCTCCAGGATTATACTTGGTGTAATGACGTCACTATTTCTGGTCGGTACAGTCATGTTAAGGGCGATGATATTGTATGTATACGGATAGATATACAGGGTTGTTGTAGTAAGAAGGAGTATGAGGGATAAATGTGTGTGTTTTGAGGTATTGAAGATTATGGCAGTAATAGCGGGACATTGTGTGTGCCAGTACCACTCAGCTTGCTGGAGACAAACTGCAATCTCTTCTGAAAATCATCTTTTTCATCCCATATCTGTACACCCTTGCCCGATATAAAACTTTCTCACTCTTTTTCCCTCTACAAAAGTCTTTTCCCTTTTTTATTACTATATTTTATAGGAAAAACAAATAATTTTTATATAAATTTTGATAATAAAAATTAAATTATCCTCATATATTTTAATCAAATATAACTTTTATTTGTTTTTCTTTTGTTATATTACTTTAAAATTGAATACGTTTTATAAATTATACTGTTTACATACTTTATCATTCTAGATATGGTTTTTCAATTACCTTTATTAGATTATTTTACTTGAACAACCTCGATTACAATTAAGAAATCAAACGTTTAAACCTTTTTAATAAAAAAAAATTATTCGTATAAGTTTAACATTTTTAAAAAATCTGATAAATTAATTTCATTTAAGGTGAATGATTTGTTTTTTTTAAATTTTATCATTTATCTAAACATTTTTTATTTTATTAAATTATAATAATAAATTTGTTATTGAAAATTTCATGAAAGAAAATACTGTCGTCTATTTATAAATTTAAATAAATAAAACTTTGATGAGCCCAAAAACATTATATTATGTAATTAGATTACATCAAAAATTAATTATATAAAACTTTTCAGCATTTCCTGGAAAAATCCAGATTCAATAATAGGAAAAAAATTATGATACATTAACACTAGCCGGTTCGGGCTCCACTCCCTGGATCCTCGGATACCAAGTCGATCTCAGCGAGTCTCGCGGAGGGCACCCCGGGATTTCCAAATGTCATGGGGCCGAACCCAGGGTCTCAGATTTCGCTTTACTTCTGTCTATATCAATTACCCTTATGGGGTTGTGAGAGTAATACTGATAAATAACAATAAAGGTATTCAAACTTTGAAACTAAATAACAAAACACAAAATAAGCAATAACTATGGCAACAGACCTTTGACGAGGAAAACTCCATAACCTTATTGGAATTGCCATGCCTTATTGAGAATCATGTAAACCACTTTGCAATTAATCTATGTACTCGACTTAGGGTCTGCCGTAACAGTTTGGAATCTAACACCGTCAAGTTTAGTGATGTCGTATTTAATTTCTTCTTACTTCTCTTTCTTTTTCTTTTTTATTTATTATTAGTGTTTGTTTTGTGGACTATATAGTGCTGAAATTATTGGTTTCTGATTTATGACTGAGCTTGAAATTTCATATTTGACTTGCAACTGTTTATTGTGTATTGTTAATTTCAAGTATGCTTGCAACTGTTTATTGTGTATTGTTTATTTTGGGGATTCCTTAAGGACCTTCTTATCACGTGCTAATCATGGCTCCGCAGAAGAACCAATATTTGTAATATTTTAAAAATAATCAAAAAACACAATATTTTGTTTCATACTGAAAATATTCCCCCCCAAAAAATAACATCTAAAAAAATATATATATTATTGTACATCTTTTATTGTAATAATTATAAAAACAATAATTTGTGGTCTTAGAACAAGATCAACTAAGAATTAATTGTGAATTGTTAATTAATTGTGTAATTAACAGTATTTTTCGTAGTTAAAAAATTAATACTACAAAAGAATGTTACCACGTAGAGAATTTTTACCATTCCACTGACCTCCGTAGCAAACTTATAGATATTGGCTAGTCATATAAAAGGTTTCGAATTCGATTCCAAGTCAGACAGAATATTTCGCTTCAAAAATTTCATATCTCATTCTCATAAACAAACTTTAAAGAGTTATGTGGTGAATTACTATGTAATATATATATACGTTAAATTTTTTATGTTATGGTGTGAATATATTGTATATTTTTTATTGTCTATTTTAGTAAAAAATAAAAATATTTATATTAAGCGAGAACCAAGCAACCGATTAGATTCAAATTTTCAGGATAGATTTGTATTATTCCAGGAAAGGTTTTAAGCCACAATTGAGCCGCTAGGTCCCTTAAAAGTTGATATTAGAGACATTAAAAAATCAAAATTAAAAACTTAATTTCCTTATATTCCTGTTATCATAGCAACAGAAATATAATGAAGTAAAAAGACTAATTCTGTTTTCTTTAATGACTATCTGTAAAATATTTAATATTCTCGCAAGAATGAGGGTTACGAACGTGTTAATGGCTCAGAGACGAAGCCCACTGGCTAGACTCCTGCTAGTACATACGGTATACATGTATTATATTATGTTACAATAAACAGGGATCCGAAAAATGCTTCCTTTTCTAGCTATATTTAACAAAAACTTACGATCTGATGTCTGTTCCAAAGATAAAATGAAGCGATACTGAATTTATTGAAACTTCAGTAAAGTTTCTTTCTCCAGTAAAGTTTGAGAAAATTATTGTAAAACAAAAGTAAAAATCAAATTTTTTAGAGAATTTAATTATTGTAAGAAAACCTAGGAAACTGATCAACTGAACATAAAAAGGAATTAAAGAAATTTGACTTTGATTTAAAAGAGTGGGTAAAAACACTGTTATAATTTTAAAACAAAAGAAAAATCATTTTAATATTCCAATATAATAATTGATTTTATTTTTAAATATATTTTTTAAAAATAAAATCAATTATTACAACCATAAATAAAAGTATAGTTTAATTATTTTGATTATATTATTTTAAAAATATTTAGAAACGAAAAATCATTATTTTGAAATAGTTATGAAAAACTCAATGATATTGTTTTGAAGTGTATGTATGTTTTTATTACGTAAAGAAGTTGTTAAATATATATGCTTATTTATTTAAAACCCGTTCAGAACCTGGTACTGGAATAATAAAAATAGAGAAAAATATTATAGCAATTCAGTTATTAACAGAAAAAAATATATATTTGCCATAAAAATATTTTTTTTTCAACAGATTTCTAGTGTTCCCGGGATTTTTGTTTTTTTCTTTTTTCTTTTTAATTCAACCTCCATTTTTAGAGATATAGTTTCCAATCTCAATTTATATGTGTTAAAATAAAATTTAACAATTTCAATTCTGGTCTGTTTTTACGTAGTTATAGAATTCTATTTCTGTTTTGTAACACTATTTGAAAAAATACAATATCAGAATCAATTGTTTTCAACAGAGAATTAGTTTCAATTGTAAAAACCAGTAATAACCATTTATAACAAAACCCGTACGTTAATAAAACAATCTCAGATGAGTTACCGCTATAAAACAACAGACGATGTAGTTTTACAGTATTCCAATATTCCTGATTACTTTTATAACGTTCGATTCACAGCAATTAACAATATACAGCGCCAACATTATTTCAATATAGAAAATTAGGTAGTCAACTTTTTTCAATATTTTGTAGCAACCAAGAAGTACAATACTAAGTTGTCATTATACATTTTACCGCAAATGAAACCATTGTGTTATTTCATAACAAATTATTTAGGCCTGCGTAATATAAAATTAGTATTGAAATTACTGTAGTATATCTAGTAATTACTGTAGTTTATACTGAAGTTTTAAAATTAAAAATATTTTGTTTACGGCTTCCAGTTTAATTTTCAATTCTACACTCAATAGATAACGTTAAAAAAATACAGTAAAAGTAACTTAAGTATTTAATTGATTTTATATCACGAGCAAAATTTATATATATATATATATCTTGTATTAATTATATATATTTATATAACAGAACATGTAATGAGTGATTAATAATCAACGCCCAGCAAAACTTATGGAAGATAAATGATGAAAATTTGTATACGTTCTTTTTATGGTGTTAATACACTTAATAAAGGATAAATTCCTGGTTTAAAGGATTAAAATGGAGTAATAATGAAATTTACTGCTTTTTTAATTTCTCAGTAATAATTGAAGATATCAACTTGATTTTTGGTGTTTGAAATCATCATGTGAATATCTAAAAAATAATATCTCGACTGTCGAATTTGACCTGGAAAGGTGTGAAGAAAAGTAAACATTTAAAAAAAATGCTATGCAAATTTTCCCCATTTCCGGGTTCACTAAACGAGATAATCAGTAGATTAGAGCTTACAAATATTCTTCAGATAAATATCTAAAAAAACATTTTCCGGGTTTTATTGAATTTTAATATTTTAAGGAATAAACAAAAAACAAATTGTTTTTCAAATTTCCGTTTCATACTATCGCTATTGAATCATCCTTTATGAGATTTGATAACATTATTATGATAATCTATGATTGCAATTCTAATTATGTATTTAGCGAGTGAATCCGTGACAGGGAATCTTAAAAAACCAATTAGTAGGCCTTCTACTGACCAAAATGTTGCTCTGAAGAAATTACAGTAAACTGATAATAATTTTTATAAATTGATTAGGCTTAATTCTTGTCATTATTATTCTCACAAGTATATGTTTAATGATCACAGGGGGTTCCAGGGGGCAGAGGGCAGACCGGCTAAACCTCCGCTGACCGCGATGGGAAACGCAAGTAACCATATATCGCGGACGGAACCATAATGGAAGTTGCTACTATATATATATATATATATATTTTTTTTTTATTAATACACTTTTGTCTTAAAATTTGCAATAAATGCGGAAAATATGTGGTCAGAAGTAAATAATTTTATATATTGATTGATCAAACTGACGATAAACTAAATGCAGTTATTATCTCTACTTTTCCTTAGTGTTATTAAAAAGTGGTAAAAAAATACGTAGTACGAATGAACTCATCACCACCTAATCCTAGCTGAAAAATTACAAAAAATGTTTTTTTTTTTTTTTTTAACCACTTGAGAGTAAACGGTAATCACCTAGAAGACGTTACTTCGGCCGGTCCTAAGTGACGTGGCTGAAGCTCCCCCCCCCCCCGTTAGTACACCTTGAAGCTGATCTCCTGACGGGGTCCCTGTTGGATCATTGAAACATCACGACATCCCTCCCGGTTGTCATGATGATTCTCCCCAAGAGGGCTACCCTTCCCTTTACTATCACCTAGTCTGGGTCCGGGTATGCACCCCACGTATAACCCTCCTGAATAATGCGCCCACCTCACAAGCCTCGAGGGTTCTCAATGCAACAGAAGGATTTATTAATTAATTAATAATTATAAAAACATTTTTTTTATATATACGTTCAAGCGCTTTCAAAGTAAAATTCCATTATCAGGAACATAAAAAATGTATGTTGTAATCTTAATAAAAGTAAAACTTCTTCGTCATGTAAATTTGTTTAATTATCGTAATATAATACAACAGCGGTCCCCAAATGTTTAAAATTATATCGACTTAACGTCCTGTAATTATGAATATCTACTCCGTTATGTTATTGATAAAGTTACTATGAAAGTCAAAGAAGATAAGATTTATTACTATTTTATTATTTAAATAATGTAACCAAAAGTATTGAAATAGATATCAGGTAAATTTAAAACGATTAAGAAAAAAAATGTACAAGTTTAAGCATTATATTTCACGGCCCGCTTTAACAAAACAGGGATTTTTGATAAATTAACATTCTCCTCTTCCAAACTATACAAATATTAAAAAGGCAATAATTCAAAAATGTTCTTATTTCCTTAATACAAATTTATTCTGGTGGATATCTATCAAATCACCCTCAAAAAATCACCGGAGAAGGATGGAACAATAAACCCATAAAATTATCATGAAACGAGTTAAAAAAAAACTTTTTAAAAAAGTGCTTCAAAGCTTCAAGGTGCCATTAAGGTAGTGAAAATCTACCGCTTGTCAAAATCTAGGGTGACATTAGGTAATTTTTATGTACGATGGGAGCAGTATATTACTGATAAGTAATTGTTTTAATTAGCATAAATATATCTAGCAACGAATTATTTTTCCTACATATAGAAAAGCAAGGCATATATTTACTTATGGAATGTCCATCGTCAGCATTAGGTGATGTTTTGAAATATTTAACTGCCAGCAGATCCCCATTGAAAGTTAAAAAATATTAATATATCATAAGATATGAGAGTTTTGTTAAAAGGATATTTGAAAGAAATTTCCGTAAGAATAGATGTAATAATGACTCCATCCAACACGATTTATATTAATTATTTTTTGTAATTACAAAAAACAGAAACATGGGGATTAGTAAAATATTTTTGAAAATTTGTATGAATTTTAACCTAATTAGATAAGAGTTTCTATAGTAATTTGCATGCCCCACAACAATTAACTTTTTGTTTAATTTTGGAATATAAAATTAACACAGATTTTATACATTAAACTTAATTTTAGTGAAATTTATAACCAAAAAGAATTGTCCAATGTATATCAAATTTTTAAAATAAGATAAAATGGTTATTAATATACTCGTATCCTTCCTCGATTTCTAAATGATCTTAGTTACTTTTATTAAAGTTATTAAACTTTGAATGAGACATTTTATCCGTAATTTTATATTCAACATTCATGTATGTTACAGAGTATATGTACCAGCTATATAAAAAAAATCTCTTGAATGGCTGTACAATGTTGATTTAAGGCTAGAATCAAGAGCAAAAAGGTTTTAGTTTGCTTGTATGACCGTAGATGATCTTTCCGCTTGACAACGCCACCAGCAAAGACGATGACATACAGAAAGCCTTCTATGTTTTGCAGTTTCCTCTTGTGAATCTGTTGCTACAACTCCAGGTGCATTCCGTAGAAAGTTTTATTCTGACCCTCTATGTCACAATAAAATTCGTTGATGATACAATCAGTTTGAAACGACTGGATGTCTGTCCTTGCAAAATGTCCTTGCAAAATGAAAAATAAAATATTTTTTGAAATGGTTTTACAAGAATACAGACCACATGAAACCAATCAAAACACTTTTAGTATTGAATTACTTCTTCTTCCTTTGCTAGCTTACAAATTTTGTACAACCAAAATCACTAACCTATATGTTTTTTTTTGTTTTGTTTTTTTTTTAATGTTTTTCTTATATTCAAGTTGGGAGTTTTTAGAACTATTTCAAAATCAATTTTTTTTATTTTTGTATCCTTTTTTTATTATTACTTGTTCTCAATTACGTCTCAATTCCTTCATTTTAAGTATCTCTTCTTTCCCTTTTTATTTCTGGATCAGTTTATTTTTGTAAGGGATGCTTGCCAAACCTTGTAGTATTTAATCAACTACCTTTGTAAGAACATAAAAAAATACATCAACTCTTTTTTTGGTAAAGCCAGTAGCCCTTGCCATTGACGTAGCCTCCAGTTTACATAATGTCAACTATGAGTGTCTAGTTGCTAATAAGTAATACCACTTTCCCCCGTCATTTTAAATTGTTTATTAAATCAATGCGGAATGGAATTGGCTTCAGCAATTTCGAATGCCAATTTATTCCAATCATTTAATTTACTGAACTAATTGATTTTCTATTTCAGGAGGAAAATCTTGGGAGACCAACGAATTTTTTGGCGTTCTAGCGAAGTTGCTTTTTTCCTTCAAGGTTTTCATTGGTACTCGATAAGTTCTACAAAGACATTAACCCCCACATTCCCATTCATTTTCCAGCAGATGGAGAAGGTATGAAAATATGCCCTCTCTATATCTTCTTCCACTCATAGGCCGTATTTTCTGCCTTTATTCGCCCATCTGAAATAAAACAATACTTATACGCTAAAATTACACCACCTAAAAACTAGGTGACATTTAGGAAAACCGCCGTAGTGCAGTTTACGCAAAACTGCCATATTGTACAAATACCGAGTTATCATAGGTTAGGATGAAAATTTTCAACTTGAGGTTGTTTTACTGCTATGTCTAGCTACTTTAAGACAATAAAATTGAAATTTTACTCACCTATTTTAATGAACTGGTTGTCAGCATTTTAAAAACGCTTGGAAACAACAAAAAAACACAGTTTCAAAATAGTTTTTATAGGGAAGATATTACGCATACCACGATGACGGAAGTCAGTGCAGAGAGTAAAGTAGAGTTGAAGATCACATATGTATTACCACCTAACCCACCGGGTTGGTCTAGTGGTGAACGCGTCTTCCCAAATCAGCTGATTTGGAAGTCGAGAGTTCCAGTATTCAAGTCCTAGTAAAGACAGTTATTTTTACACGGATTTGAATACTAGATCGTGGATACCGGTGTTCTTTGGTGGTTGGGTTTTAATTAACCACACATCTCAGGAATGGTCGAACTGAGAATGTACAAGACTACACTTCATTTACACTCATACATATCATCCTCATTCATCCTCTGAAGAATTATCTAAACGGTAGTTACCGGAGGCTAAACAGGAAAAAGAAAAAATGTATTACCACCTGTATCATTTTAAATGCAACATCCTCTTTCAGTGCTACTACAGCGGTGCAATTTAAGCCGTCGTCCAAATTAGGCACACTTTTAATATTTATTTCATAATTATGTATATTCAAGCCATACTCTTACCAAATGTACCAATTTTTCAAATTAGTTTGCTTTGAATATAACTTTTTTTCCGATCTTCGGGACGGAGTAGTAACGTCTTGGCCATTCATCTGGGAATCCCGAGTTGGATTCCCTATCAGGCACGGTGTTTTCCGTACGCTACAAATGTGAATTTTCATATTTTAACGTAAAATCTTAAAAGTTACTTGAGTTAGTTTATCAAGCAAAAAAGAAATTAAGGAAAAATTTTTAATTAAGAAATAATTATATCATCTTTATGAACAATCTGCACATATACTTCATTATTCATCTTCATTACTGCTTAATTTTAAATCAGTAAATATACATAATTCTAAAAGTAAAATAAATTTTCACGAAGAAATTAAATAAAATTATTAGGTAGAATTTTGCAGTTTTTTTTAAATTTTTACTTTTTGAAGTTAATATTCAATTTAGAGTAATCTGTAGGTATTTATTTTTTAATTTCACATCAACTACAAATTATATGATTTTTAGGTTTTAATGTAAATATTGCCTAAAATGATTTTTAATTTTTTTTTTTTTAATTTTTTTATTCAGCTATTAAAATTATTACTTACTATAAACGTAGGAGTTTTAAAAATAAAATTTTATATAAAGGTTTATTTTCTTAATAAATTTATGAACCTATATTATAATATAATTTTCTGGAATAATTTTATATACGTTACGGAAACAATTCTATCACGTCCATTTATTGTGAATTTGTAATCTTATGATTACATATTAAAGTATATATTTCATTAAAAAAATTAATAATACAAGACAATAAAATGACATCATACTTTTACAATAAGTAATAATTTTAATGGATTTGTACTGTAATTTTAGAAATTACGGTAAATTGAAATGACAATTAAATTTCTTTATATAAGTTAAAACGGAAATACAATAATATAGAACGATGCTTTAGTAAATAATAATCCATTGTCATCGAGGCACAACGGATTTAGCATTAGTCGGATTACAAAATCATTAAATGTATGGTTACTAAGTACTCCTCATTTAATTAAATGCAGCCTCATATTCAAATTATATGTTTTCATATACGAGCCAATATTTGATTTCGTAAATAAATTGTTCTGTCCTAGATTTTAAATTAAATTGAAACTATTCATTTCGTTTAAAACTCATTACGCTTTTTAAAATTTAATTATTTATTTTTATAAAAATGAATATATTTTATTACCTTTGTTTTCTGATTACAAAAGAATTTGTAATACGAAAAATTATTGATACAACTTAGTAAAATCTTTAATTAAATAAGTGAAAATATTCAAACTTTCAGATAGTAGAGGGGCATATTTTGCAATAATTTGGAAGATGAACAAAAAGCTAAGGAAATTTAAGGAAAAAAGTAATTTGTTACGATTTCTTACAACATATTACGCGATTTCATTCTTCCGTTTCTATTGATTTTAGAGAACTCTTAGTGAACGATATTTTTTGTAAATAATTTAACGTGATTAATTATGAAAATGAGGTATTTTTTACGTAATTATTATTTTTTTTTTTAACAAACCTTTAACAATAATTCTCAAAACTCTTAATATTGTTATAATTACTCTTAATTCTTAATATCGATAGGATACTTCGTTTTTACCAAACGATATTTTCCAGTGTATGGGTCTTTAAAACTCCAAAAGTAACGAACGTAACACACGAATCTCTCTGTGAAAAATAAGATTGGAAATATAAAATCAACAAATAATTGGAATTTTTGTATTTAGGAAACTAAATACAAACGAGTTAGTCCACAGTTAAAAAAAGGATCTGTTCCAAGAATTTCTTTTTCATCTGGATGGATAAAGGGAAACTGGTAAAATCAGAAGCGTTATAAAATGCACAATTATTAATAAATATATATGTGTATATACATATACACACAGAGAGAGAGAGAGAGAGAGTGTTTCTAAAATGGTGGGCGGGCTCTATACTTTTTCAGATTCTACTTGTAAAACTAAACTATTCCTCCTTCGTTCGCCCCCTGCCCGCTATTTTGTTATTTTTATGAAAAAATTTATATCTCAAGTTCAGATAAACGAATCACATTAATATTTGGTAAGCGTCTTGGAAATAATGTTTTAAAATTAGCAAAAAATTAGGACTTAAATACCTTCGAAAATTACAAATTGGTAGCCATGTTTATTTTTAAATTCGTTATATCGCAGACAAAATGAGATATTTCTTTTTCTTTATCGAAGTATACACAAAAATATTTTTATTTGTATCTTTAAAAATCAAAATCATCATTCAACAGATGCACGGGATCATTCGTGTTATCACCAAACGCTTAGAGGAGAAAAAAATTGTTCTGCTGCCTTTCTAGATCCAGGAAGCATTGGATAAGAACTACCTGATCAAATATACAAATTACTACCTGGTTAATATACAAATAAAAATGAGTCTACCTCAATCATTCTATCTGATATTGCGTAGTTACTTGGACGGTAGCTTTTCCCAGATTAAATATAAGAAAGTATTGTCTAATTTCTTTGACACTACCTAAGGTGTTCCCCAGGGTTTAGTTTTGGAGCCTACACTTTACACCGTCTTCAGTGCGGCGGACATTCCTGTTACAGACAACACCATCATTGCATCGTTTGACACGGCACTCATGGACATCCATGAAGATCCAACTAAAACCTCAGCTAGGTTGCAGCCGGGATTAGACCTTTTATCCGAGTTGTTGAGGAAATGGAAAATACAGGTGAATCTAGCACATAACTTTCTCGATGAGAAGGAGTGACTGTCCAGTAGATGGGGTTTACATCCTGCGAGTTGAGAATTTACGGTATGTAGGTATTCATCTAGATTGTCATCTAGCATGTAAGATTCATATTAAAGATAAAAGGAAAAAAGGAAATATAAAATTTGAGAATCTGTAGAAGTTAACAGGCAGGAGATCGAAATTGTCCGTATCTGAAAAGCTACTATTGTACAAAGTGATTATAAAACTGATTTGGGTGTTATGGAATCTAACATTGGGATACATCCTTGTGATGATTCCGGTCATCACAACCCCCCCCCCCAACCCGTTAACTTTGGGGTACAGCAAGTACCAGCAATATCGAGGTGATTCAACGCTTTCAGAATAAATTTGCGAGTTACATAATATTAACAACTTCGGTCAGAACGCCGAAATACATAACTAGTTAGGGGTATGTTTGGGAAAAATCAGTCGATTGGTAACCAAGTACAAAATAAAGCTTAATGATCACGTAAACCATCTAGCTGTCAACCTCTTGGAAAATGATGAAGATTTTAGAGGGTTGAAGAGGCTACATGTATTAGACCTAGGAACCTAATAGTGATAATCAGGAAGAGGCTTTTTTTCTTAAGTTGCGTATCATCTAAATAAATATTTATGTTAATGTTTATGTTTCTGATGTAATTTATTCTTATGTTACTTTTTCTTTTACCGTTTGATTCTATTCGTATTAATGGACATTTTATGGATTCTAGTACCTAGTTGTATTAACTTTATCACTGTATGTACTATCTTAAAATGTATTTAATTAAAGTATTTCAAGGAAAATCCTTTATACTTGCTTATTATTATGAAAAATACTTGTAATTTCTACTTACGAATTGAATCTAAATATGATTTGAGGTACAAAAAAAAATCGGATTGATGATGGGATTAACCAAAAAAGCACTATAGAGATGATCCCATTTTCACGGTGAATTAAAAAAAATTAATTTTATATATTTAAAAAAAAAATAATTAATTTTATATATATTTTAATTAGTAAAATTTAATCTGTTTATTACTTACCTAAAAATGTAAAATATGTAAACTGTATATTTCATATTGTTGTTTTATTAACTTTGAAAAACTCTTACCTGTAACAAAATTAAAACAAACAATTTTTTATTTACATTTCAAAAGTACTTTAAATACTCTGAAAATATATATCACATGAATCATGAATTCATAAATAAAGGTTTTATATATATATATATATATAAAATGTGTGTGTGTGTATATATATATATATACGTATACTTTCACGTCCAGAAATAACTTTGACATTTTTTTTAACTGGAATAACAGTAAAGAACTGAATTTCTTTCACAACAAACAACAACAAAAAATGTTACACAATAATGAAATAAAAAATATCTAATAACTTCGCTTTTGTATGTTGCTGATTAAATTGTGAAATAATACTTATTATACACTTTTTTATGTGGTACACATTGCTTACGTAAAAGATAGACAAAAAAAATTGGATGTATTTCTGTTGGTGAGAAATTTTATAAAAACAATAAAAAAAATTTAATGAATAAAAAGTGTAAAAATAAATAAAACTAATGTTAAATATTTATGACGCTTCAGTTTCTTACAAGAATAGAATTTTTTTCGAAGGTTAACTTGATATTAATTAAAAGGAAAATTTTAAAAATAATTAAGCTGATATAGAAACGTTTTAATGAAAATCGTACATTGTTTACTGCAAAAAATTATTCAATTCTAGGTCGTTTATTTAAATTTCTTCCTTAATACATTATTTTTTTTTAATTCAAAACTAATTATTAATGTTGATAATTTATACTCTGATTAAAATTAAATTTAACTAAGTCTACTATTTTTAACTTGAGCTAAAAATAAATTTCAGAATTAATACGTAGTTAAGCCTCATAAAGGCTTAAAGGAAGTTTGCGGTTTTTGTTGAGGGGAAGGACAAAGACAGGCTCAACAAATTCAGAGTGCCCACCGTACAAGACGCTATAAAGACTGTTATTATAAAGTCTAGCGGGAAGTCCTTTCCCGACCTCGGAGGTGTCTAGAGAGGTGGGATCAGTCAACGAAAGGCAGCTTTACAAATCTACAGACTGATCCCTGACCTTCAGAGATGGCTGTGCCGAAAACACGAGAAACTAGGGTACAAGTTGACCCAGTTCTTTATCAAAACACATCAAGTTTCGACTCAAATAGTTCATAAGTACCGAATTTAGCCACCAGTGCTGTCACCAGTGTTGTTAAAATTGGATAAATTTACTGAAGCGGAACATGATCGCTGTGTGATTTATTTCACGATTTGCAGTCACCAACTGCACTTCAACGAAATTTTCATAGAGAATACTGTAGGGCGCCTCCTAGTAGGCATAAAATTTACTCTTGGCACCAAACCTTCGTTGAGACAGGTTATTCTTCTTCCAGATAGAACGGTTCGTTCTTCCAGTAGGCAACCGTAAATGGTATCGTTTATCTGGACATGCTTCAAAATTTTTTAATTCCTCAGACGATGATGACCAAGATGGATACCATTACTATCAGCAAGGGAATCACCTCACTACCGCCTAGAAGTCCGAGATTTTCTTAATACTCGATTGGTGGATTGATCGTGAACGTCCAATTGCATGCCCACCTCGCTCCTCGGATTTGACTACGTTATTTTTTTTCTTACGGTATTTCATTAAAGATTGGGTTTACGTACCATCTTTCCCTGCAGATTTTGTTGAGCTAAGACTTCGAATTAACTACGCAGGTGCAGAAGTAACAACCGACCTGCTGGCTATAGTCAGGAACGAAATGAAATGTAGATGGGATGTATGTTGCATTATAAATGTAAACCATATCGAACCAAAGTGAATATTGTGTGACTAACTTGATGTGTTTTTCTATGAAATAAGCCCTCAACTGAATCTGTTAAGTTATTTAAAAAAATTTGTTATATGCTTTTAATATATATTTATATTTAATATATATATATATATATATATATATATATATATATATATATATATATATATATATATATATATATATCATACCGGGTGATTCAAAAAGGACTTCACAATATATATATATATATTTATTTAGCCAGATATTTGTGCCAAATTTCAATTTTTTTTGGGAACGGGTTTATGAGATATAAGGTAAAAAGTATTTAGAAATAACGTTAAATAACCCTTACCCTTAAATTCGGTTGACTTATAACTTTGTTAAAATAATTAAACGTGACTTTCATTGTATTAAAATCAATTTTTAACGACCACTAAGAAGAATGTTATAAGTTTTAACATGGTGAATATTCCACCGCTCCTTTTTTTAATTCTTTTCAAATCTAATATCATTAATGCCCAATATGCAGAAATCTTTTACGGCATTTTGGAAGAATTTATGTTGAACCAATCTAAAGATATTAAACTAAATGCAACCCAACACACCTAATTACATCTTTCAGGATGTGTATGCCTTTTTAAAAGAATAATCAAATCTTGCAACTGCTATATCTTTTGATCTATCGTATGAAAATCAATGAAATTTGGTACACGTTTGTAACTTCCATGTGTAAAAATAAATATTTTTACTTTTTTTTAGTATTAAAAAAATACAAAAAAACAAAAAATTACAAAAATATATTTGATTACATATAAAAAAATATTTTTTAAAACAGATCTATTATAACTAATATTAATATTAACATTAATAAATAAAGGAAACAAATTGAAAAACCGTCTAAAAAGTAAAAAATAAGAATTACATCAAATTGAGAATTTTCAACAAAAAACATAATATATTAACAAATATAAAAAAATGCACTGAAAAGTATTAAATAAATTATATAAATATCTAATAAATAACCAATAAATAAAAAATAAATAATTGTAATAATTATTAAATTTTAAAATTAAATGTAATGAAAATATTTAGTTAAATAAAAGCGTGGCGCAGTTTTTATAACAATCTTTTCGAATAAATATTTATGGACATTTGCCTGTATATTAAGATATACTTTTTGTTTAATGAGGTTGTTTAGTATATGTATATACTCTATCTGTAATAAAATAACTCAAGTTTTAATTCTTTGATGGTTCAAATTTGCACCGAGATGACCTTTAAGGGTTAATAAAATTAAAAATTAAAATTAAATTTAGAAATCTTGCACAAAGTTTTTACATTTTGACGATAATCTGAAAAATTATTAATAAATTATCATTATTATAATAGTAATCGTAATTATGAAACTTTTATCGGAAAGAGTGCGTTCAATTTGGCTTAGATTACAAGCAGAATTTGAAGATGAACTTCAACTATGTGAGAACACGTACAAAGAAAGCGAGTGGGTGCATTTTCCCAGATTGTTACTTGTAGTTAGCTAATAAGTCTCAACTGGAGAGGTTCCAGCAGACCTTTCAGCTTCCTCGCGTCGTTATTGAAAATGAAAATGAAGATTAATCGTTGTAAAAATAAATGTTGTGTTGTTTTAAATAAAATATAAAATCTGCGCCACGCTCTTATTTAACTAAATATTTTCATTACTTTTAATTTTAAAATTTAATAATTATTACATTAATTTATTGGTTATTTATTAGATATTTATATAATTTATCTTTTTCTTTTCAGTGCATTTTTATATTTGTTAATATATTATATTTTTTTGTTTAAAATTCTCAATTTGATTTAATTCTTATTTTTTTACTTTTTAGAGGGTTTTTATAATTTGTCTCCTTTTTTTATTGTAATATTAGTTAAATAAAAGCTTTTTTAAAAAATAATTTTTTATATGTAATCAAATATATTTTTGTAATTTTTATTATATTTTTGTATTTTTTTTTTGCGTTATTATGACCAAGCGATTGTTGAAACTTCGACTTTATAAAAACCTGAATACCCAAACTTTTGGCTGATCGCTGTGCTTTCCTTTTCTACCTATGCTTCCATAACATCAACAGAACTATGGGAAAGTTAAAATAATGTTAAATCACACAATATGATTTACAAAACTTGTTTTTTTTAAACCTGGCATCTTTAATCGTAGCATAGAGTAGTGTTTTGTTTTTCCATCTAAAATTGAAAATCTTTAGAGCTAAAATATTAATATGACAACAAATAATTTGGTTGCTTTTAACATAAAGTTAGGATTGTTTATTTTTTCAAAATATAGAAAATTAAAAAAAAAATTAATTACCATTATTATTTAAATATAATTCCTCAGATATGAATCATAATTATTTATCCTTTGTATGAAATGGTGTGATGATATAGTAAATTAATAATTTTGTTTGTTGGCACTCACTTAAAGTAAATGAAGCTGCTTATGCTGCTTAAGACAATATACTGCTGACAGACGAACGGATCTGCCTCATAAAACGCTTGACGTTTTAGAACAATACGTGTATGTTATATCCCCCTTGATTAATTAATGTTAGGAATTAATAAGCAAAGAGAGTTGAAGCTTGGTTGGTTGTATTATCATTTTAACTAAAGCAGTCAGATAACTGACTACTATAATTTGACAAGTAAGTTTTAGGAACAACGAAATATACTTAAAACGCAACTTTTAAATTATTTAAAATATGACAACAAAGTTTAAAATAAGTTAGAAATTTAGTAAAATAAACATGCAATTGCGTACTTATAAGAAAATGTGTTATATTGAAACGTTTGTTTGCTTATTTAATATTAGTTTATTGGTAGATAAAAATCTCAAAACTAGTTCGAAATTCGAAATTCATGTCAATGAACTTAGCAATAAAAATGCTTTATTTCAAAGACATTCGCTTTCAAATAAAGCTTTCAAAGCGAATGACGACGAATTAGAAATGTAGCTCTGTCACCGTCTATTGTACGAGGTGTGATAAAAAAATACAGTGAATGAATTTTTATAGTGGCAACTGCCGACGCTACATCCATATGCTGTAATTTGTCCAATAGCGTGATCAACTGAGACAGGCAGGGACAAGTTGTAACACGTTCGAGCTTGCCAGTCAGCTGCCAGAGCCGCTAGAGTAAGGTTGTGTTTATCGTGTCTGTCGCGCAACATGGATTTTGAACAACGCATTGACATTAAGTTTTGTTTTAAGTTGCAAAAGAGTGCCAAAGAAGCTCACGAAATGTTAGAATCGGTGTAGGGCGATAATGTGGTAACTTTGAATTTTGTGTACAAGTGGTATGACCGATTTAAAAACGGAAATAAGTCTGTTGAAGACGAGCAGCGTGCGGGACGTCCAGTAACCCCAAAAACAGTTGAAAATGTGCAAAAAGTGGAAACAGTGGTTCAGAGTGAGAAACAGAGTTCGTTCCAAGGGGAACAACTGTAAACTCTGAATTTTATAAGGGTGTACTACAACGTTTGCGAAACGACGTACGAAGAAAGCGACCAGAAAAATGGACCAATGGCTTCCTTCTTCACCACGACAACGTGACGTGTCACAATGAAAAATTAATAAAAGCAAAAATTACATTTCGGGAAATCTAGAAGATAATTTCAGAAATTATTTTTCTATGATAATAACCATTAACAAATTGCATGACGTTGATGCGATTACGACAAAGTGTTACTGCTTCGTAAATTAATAAACTTGAATAATCCCACTTATAACTGTTTTACATGAACTTTGTCTCTCAAAGAAACAAAAAGAATTTCAGAGCATGTTCTACAACTTATAATATAGAAAAAAGTGCTATACGTGGATCTTGAAATCCTCATTTACGAAAGGTGGCTTGCAAAAAATTTGGCTCCGATTTCTGCTTCAATGATAAAATGAAATCATACTTAAATTAAGGAGTAAATTTAGACGTTTCCATAGAATTTTTATCTGAAAGATTGAATAAAACAGGAGGTAGAATAATATCTCTAGTAATATTTAAAAAAATTATTTAAAAAAAAAAATTATGTTAAAACACAAATTTTAGATTTGTCTTACAATAATTTCCTTAAATTGCTGTAAACAAATAAAAGAAAAGAAAAATTGTAAAGATTTAATTTTTATAAAATTGGAAAATTAAAAAAAGCAGATTTTATTATTTCAGTCATAATATGCAAAAGAGTAGCATAAATAATTTATCTCTTATAAAATCAGATAAATTATACCTTCTAACTAACCTCAAACCTTTTGTGATTTGTCTTTCATCAACAACCTTGATTTTTCATTGTGTTAGTTAACAAAACCTCAAGCAATCGGCTCAGCAGAAATTAATTTTTTATTTATGAATTAAATGTAAAACTGGGAATAAAATTTTCTTAACTTTTCCTTAAACAAGAATAAATACATAAAACTTAATTTTTTTTAAATTTTTACCTTAAATTTATTTTTTATTTTTTTTTTTAATTTCCACGAAGTACTGCGCAAGATATCGTTTTTAGACATTGTTATTTTATTTTGGTTCATTTTGAAAAAAGTATCAACTCATTCTAATCAAATTTGTAACTTGCCCCGCTCAATTTCTTTGGACCTTAAATTGAGCGCATCTCAAGAATGACTCAACCAAAGTTTATCGAACATTTTACACATGCACAACTTTAGATACACTACTAGAGGATATTTATATTTCAATGAAATTGATCCAGTAGTTTTAGAGATATTTGATCCGCAAATTTTTATACGTAGGCCTAAATATAGGTATGTATGTATAAAAGGGATCATAGTTTAAGTAGATTGTATATTCGTACTCCCCAAACCTCAAAATATAAAGAAAATTCATTTTCACCACACAACATTACCTCCATGCGAACGAAAGTAATACCTTCAAATTTTTAATATTATAAAAATTAATAATTTACACATATTTGCAAACGTTCCTTAATAGTTTTTACTTCCTTGTACGAAGTAAAGGACGTATTGAGATCTTGAAAAACTTTGGTTTTCAGATTTCAAAGGAAATATCCATTTTGACTAATTTCGGCGTGACGTTTGTATGTACGAATGTATCTCGCATAACTCAAAAACGATTAGCCGTAGAATGTTGAAAATTTGCACTTAGGTCTGTTGTAACCTCCCCTTTTGATTACAATCAACTGAACTAAAAGTGTCCAAAAGAGCCCAAAACCCAAAAAAAATTTTGAATTTTGGATTTTTCTTAACTACAGTCATAAGCCCTCATTGAGAGCTTTATACGATATTTGATAAGTTGTACTTATTTTCATTGGTTCCAGAGTTATAGCCAAATAAAATTTTAATTAATGAAATAATTGCATCTTATAAGGCACATCGGTTCGAATCAGACTTCATCTCCGTTTTTTTAATTTAAATATATAGATTTAATAATAATAATTGTTATCCTCTGATTGTAAAAAAAATTACGATAAATAATAATTCAATAACAATAAAAATAAATAAATAAAAAATAACAGAAGTTATTAATGAAATAAAATTTGATGTACATTTAATTTAAAAAAAAAATTGTATATGTTATCTAATAGGCGTACAAGAATGTGGTGTCCACATCAAATATTTATTTTCGTAAGGCAGAAATTACATTAAAATATTCTTTGGCGTTATAAAAATTATGAGTTTACAAAATTACTTGTTTTGTTAATTAATTCGTCTGTAGGTGATAGATGGCAACGTAAATTACTACTAAAGTGTATTTGTGATCTAAAAAAAATTTTTTTTGTTGAAAATATTACTTTACAAAAAAAGAACTCAACTTTCTGAAACTGGGACTGAAGAGTCTATGTATATTCAATTATAATTCTTTTTTGTCTATATAGTATGTACTGATATATAATTTTAGTTTAAATTTTTAATTTACGTGTTAATTTAATTCGTTAACTTATTATTTTTTAGCTAATTTTTATTGTGATATTTTAACCCAAACCAATTCCAAAAAAGTAAAGTCTAAGATTCTTAACTATTTTAAAAGAATATACAATTGATATATATATATATATATATATATATATATATGTGTGTGTGTGTGTGTGTGTGTGTGTGTGTGTGTTACGGTAAATTTGTATTAATGCGGTGATTATAAATAATTACTGATGAGTTGATTAACTGCCTCCATTGTTGGAGAATAACTTATAATTTGTACATTTAACATTAATAGACGAGGTTTATGTTTGGTTTGATACCTTCTTTCTTTGTCCTGTTTAGCCTCCGGGAATTACCGTTCAGGTATGACTTCAGAGGATGAATGAGGATTATATGTATGAGTGTAAGTAAAGTGTAGTCTTGTGCAGTCTCAGTTCGACCATTTCTAATATGTATGGTTAAAAACCCCAACCACCAAAGAACACCGTTAAACACGATCTAGTATTCAAATCCGTATAAAAGTAACTTGTCTTTACTAGGATTTGAACGTTAGAACTCTCGACTTCGATATCAACTGACTTGCAATGACGCGTTCAGTAGTAGACTAAGCCGGTGGGTTGGTTCGATACCTAATCAAACATAACGTAAGTTGGCTTCGCTCGCTAACCTCGACTAATCAATAGTATTGTTTTGATTTAAATAATAAATTCATTAATTACTGCTTATACTCGAATTGTTATTTTAATACGTAAACTATCTTAATATGGTCAATATGTTAAATGACCGGTATTTTGTTAAATATAATAAATTGTTATATATTTAGTAAATTCTCCAACAATGGAGGCTTTTAATCAAATTCATCAGTATTTTCGCATAATCCCCGGATTAATTAATTTACCGTAAGATATATATTATTTAGAATACACAGGTAATATTTACAAGATAAAAAGAATGTCTAAGATTCTTAACAATGGTAAATTACAGAGCTAATGAAATACACATTTTTAAAATAAAATTCCAGTTTTTATATGAATGTTTAATAGTTTTTGTTTTAGCGTTACGTATATTTTCCTTTTATAATTGTTGAAAAAAAATTAATTAAGAGTGATATTTAAAAATAAAAATTAAGATAAAACGAAATTTTGTAATATATAATCACATCTGTTCTTTTCTTATTTTTATCTTCTTTTTTCCTGCCTTCCTTTTTATAATCGTCACGGGTATATATATTCAGCATTTTTCATTATAATAATCATCGTTTAATTTTTGGTTTTTCGTATTTGGCATTTTGCCTGCAGAACTCATCTTAGTAGTCTTGTCTACCGTAATCTTTCTTAACTTTTTCTCTTTCTCGTACAAAAATCTCTTCTTTACGGTTTTTCTTTTTCATAAAAAAAAATATAAAAAATAAATAATTTCTTCTTCTTAACGACATCAGCTACTAATATTTAATTATTTTACTTTTTTTATGACGATTATATATTTTTTAAATATATTCATTTGGACAAACCTTCTTTTGAAACAAATTAATGAATAATAATAATTTATCCATCAAAAAATTAAATTATACAGCTAATTAAAAAGAAGTGATAATTTTTAACCTTCCTGGCATTATAACGCTAGAGCAGCGTTCCTCAACCTGGGGATCGTGGTGATATGAAAGGGATGGGGGTCGCGAAATTAGTTTACAACTTTACACGTAAACAATAATGAAATAATTTTATGAGAAAAAGAAATAATTTATTACAAATATTTTACTTTTTTTTTTGTCTTCAGTCATTTGACTGGTTTGATGCAGCTCTCTAAGATTCACTATCTAGTGCTAGCAGTTTCATTTCGGTATACCTCCTACATCATTCATCCCTAACAATTTGTTTTATATATTCCAAACGTGGCCTGCCTACACAATTTTTTCCTTCTATCTGTCCTTCCAATATTAAAGCGACTATTCCAGGATGCCTTAATATGTGGCCTATAAGTCTGTCTCTTCTTTTAGCTATATTTTTCCAAATGCTTCTTTCTTCATCTATTTGCCGCAACACATCTTCATTTGTCACTTTATCCATCCATCTGATTTTTAACATTCTCCTATAGCACCACATTTCAAAAGCTTCTAATCTTTTATAAGTACAAGTATAAAAAAATAAATGAAAGAGAAGATTGCGTTTGTTTACCATTAAAAACTTTTTTTCATACGTGGATCTATGTTAGAATCATACAAAGCATTTTGCTTTCAAGTGATAAAAGAAAACTGAAATATTTAGTTTTTAGCGCTACCATAGACGAAAACCTCCTCTCATAGACATAAGATGTGATGGAATAATTAATGTTTTAAATAATTATGTGACTAAATTTCTATATTCACTTCGACGAACACGCCAAAGCAAATCTAAATCTTCAGATGTGAATCGTACTTGGTAATGTTTTATCGGCAGACATTTTGACGAGCCGGTCGTGAATCTAAACTGGATACTTAGTAGTTGTTTCCACTCACTTCCGATTTATCGGAAGTGAGTGGAAACATATCAGTATTTTTGCTTAGAAGGCGAAAAATCTATATATTAAGTTTCTTAATAAAAGCATGAACTCTCTTTGTCATTAATAAAATGTTTTTATCACGTCCTTGTAAATTCATATTCAAGTCTTTTAAATGCGAAAATATTCAGCTAAGTATCCCGACAACAGCAAATACTCATTATTCTAAAAAAAATTCAGAATGACATTTGTTTATCCTGAAAAAAATATTAATTCATCTCGTAATTCCAATAATTGGGTTAAACTTTCTCCCGCGATAACCGCCTGACTTCTTCAAGTATGTGACGGAATTTCTTTCAAGACATGGCTCTTTTCGGGACAGGCTACAGAAATTGAGCCTGGCGGACTTTGGTATGTGTCCGCAATGAGAATTGTTGGACGATGCTTATCATGTGTTATATGAATGTGCTACGTATGACTTATTGCGCAGAGACCATTTGTCGGCTTGATATTATCGGGTCGACACTTGATCTCTGTGTTAATTGGAAAAAAAACGAGCCGAATATCGTAGAAAGTTTTATTGTATATTTTGGCAAAAATATCACTGAAGGGATGTGAAGTTCCGCTTGGACTTTCCTTCTTTGTGTTTATGTTTGGTTTTATTGTTATTTTGCTTTATAGTTTCCTAAACTGTTGCTGTTTTTATTTCTGTTTGGTTGTAGATTTTTTTGTTTCTCGTTAGTTATTTTGCATTATTTATTGTTACAGTTATGTTTTGTTTGTGTTTATGTGTTGCATTTGACTTCTTGTGTCTCGAACTCGTTTTTACCTCTTAGTTAGGTAAAGTTTAGTTGCTTCGTTTTTAGAAAGTCATTTAAATCTGTTTGAGACTTGGCTAGGTGTGTTTTGTTTGGATTTTTATTAGTAGTACACCAATGGGAATGTCACTTGTGGTATTCGCATTGGTGGCATCCTGGCTGAGGCTAGACTGAAAGGTGTCATTGCCGATGTACTGAAGATGACCTCCGGTAAAGCCCATAAGGGCAAGGTACGGATAGGGTGGCACCAAAAACCATCACATGCAGAGTGGCTTCCACCACTAACCATCACATGGGGTCAGGATGTGGGTAAAAGAAATTTATTCTTTTCGCCCAATTCATTGTATAGTTTAGCGGGCCTATTCTGTAATGGGTTGACTTTTAGTATAATTTACCATTTTTACAGCTTTACAAAAATATTTTTTGAGATTTTCTGGAATAGATTTTGTGGCAAGAGCAAGCCTGTGAAGGAAACAGTGCGTCCACTTAGGTCTTGGTATAAGATGATCTTTTATTTTTTTCAGAAATCCACTGTTCTTTCCTGCTATCGCTTTGCACCATGACTACATACTACACTACATTTTGTTCAATCTATGTTATAGTTTTTAATAGCTTCATAAAAAACATCAAAAAGAAAATAAATATTTCCCACATCTGTTGATTCATCAAATTCAATACTAAAAAATTCACCTGAACTCAGTTGCTGAATTATATGATCGCGATTAAAATACACCGTTGACCTTACACTAAAAAACCGAAACCTCAGTTATTATTTTCAATGAAACAATTCGTTCTTACAGAAAATATTACCCAAGCAGTCCAAGTTACACATACACATTAAGTTGGGACCAGTAAATTACTCATCTTTGTTCACTTCATACATCATGCACATACCTGTCGCTATCAACGCAACTAAATAGTTTTAACTAGGTTTTCTTGGATTTTTTTTTGGGGGAGTCGCGAAATATTCATTTTTTCTTTGACATTTTGGGGATCGTGGAGCTAATAATTACCTGGCTTCAGTCGTTTTATATTAAATCTGACCTAAAAAAAAAATGAAGAGAATACAGTACGATCAATTTACCGCGCACATCATGATACTATATACTTTAATTCCACTGCGGACTATAATACATAGATATATTTGATTTTATTCATGGAATGTAATTATACAAACTGATAATGTCTTAAAAAAGTGTTGGAAATGTCCATAATTTTCCTGAAGCCAGGTATATTTGCATTTGTTGATGTTTCATGATCGAGGGACTCGAAAAAAGCAACAAAAATATGATAATGATTGTACGTGTATACGTGTGTTGGCATGTTGGAAAATTAATGACCTTTGACTGGATAAACCGATTTTGATGAAATTCTTTCCAAAAACTCGCGCATATGGGGAAATTTTTTGGTAAAATTTTGAGATTAATATCTCAGGTGGTGTGGTAAGTAGTTTACTTTGGTATCAATTTTCTCAAAATTTTGCAAACATAACCCTACTTTATGTCAAGCTCAATATATGCATGCATGCTTATCTTACCCTTTTTAAAAAGATTTTGTCCCATAATTTTCCCTTCCTCAAAAATTAAAAAAGCTAACCTTTTGCTTGTAGCATATTTTTTAAACGATTTTTTTAAATGTTTTCCTAGTCATAATAGTAGTAGTACAAGCGACCGAGAAAAAATACTTGGGGATGATATTAGGGTAGGGGAACCGATCATAATTTAAAAATACAGATTTTTTTTTAATTTTTAAATTATTTTTGTATAATGAAATTATAATCTATATAAACTTTTAGTAATAATATTACAATAAAATTTCGTCATAGTTCACCCCTACCTAAAAAAATAAATCTTAAATCATTTTGTTATGCATAATTACTTTTCCATTATATAACAATAAATAATCAATGGTACATAAGTTATACAAATTTTGTTGTCAACTTTTTTCCTGACAACTTATTTTTTGTGTATTAAAAAAAGGTTAAATTATGAAAGCTTTAAATTCTAACGAACATTAATTTCACTAAAAATGAACAGATTTTCTTGTATATAATTCTGTTTATCAGAAATAACTACTCTAATAAACTTTTTAATCAAATTTTCCATTTAGATCATATGTTTGGTTATTTTGTTTTACCAATTAGCGATTTTTTTTCTTTACATCACTTTATTTATCTCTAATTTTGCATTCTCTTCTTAATGAAATACTTCGAGTTTACATACACTTTGCAATTTTTTAATTTATTTCTGCGTAAATCCATTTTCGGTGACAATGTAATGTTTAGTTATAATTTTCATCAATTAATTTATAATAACATCAATTTTACTCTGGAGTTCACTATAAAAACAACTTCATAACTACAGTGGAAATTTAAAATCATTAGATGAAATATATATTAAAACACATAGCCTAATTATGCTAATTGAAAATGCAAAAATAAAAAAATAATTTTTTATATCGAAATGTAAAAATGTAAAAATATATACATTTACGCGTTAAAAAATCGAAAAAACGCTTTTCATTTGTTTAAAAAGAATACACGTATAAAAAAAAACAAATCACAGTATTTGTAATGAATACTCTATTTATATATTTTTAATCAAATAAGACCAAAATTATTGAAGTGAAAATTTCTTTAGGCGCGTAGTGTCAGAATTTTTTTTACATACGAATTACATGGGAACATGGGAAAAAAAATCGGTGACTCGTAATCAAAATCTGTAACGTAATGCAAGACGCTAAGCATATATAAATGGGTTAGTTCTCACAAAATACAACAGATGGCGCTGATGTGAGACCGCGTACTCTAAAATAGTTCAATATAGGTTTTTTTTTAAATTGTTGGTTTTAGCTAATTTAGAGATGAAATAATTTTTAAAAATTAAACATTAGTTTGAATTGATAAAATATTTATTTTTTGCAGTAATTTATTTTAATTAAATAAATACATACTTAATAATTTTTAACTGTATTCAAATAATCTCACATCAATCAACACCATCTCTTGCATTTTAAGAAAACTAACCAAGACCAGGACTATGTTTATTGTACATTCTAAAATTCAGCAGTTTCAAACATTTTCTTTTATACTCCGCGTATTTTTAAATTTAAAAAATTAATACATATTAAAAATTTCGTTTGTGAAATCGCGCATGTAAAATATTATAATAGGTTATAGTATATATATATATATGCTGACGAGCTTTATAATAATTTAAAAAAAATATTTTATTAGGATCAGTTATGTAGAAAAATTAAAATAGATGTTATAGTTTAATAAAGAGCCGCAAAAGAGGGTTGACGATGGAAGCAAAGATGAAAATTTGACTTATAAAGTATTCAAATAAGGAAAAAATGAAGAGAATGACAGTAATAATGAAGAAAATGATGAAAAAAATAGTGACGAAGTAATGGCTAAAAAATGAACATTCAAAAGAATTAAGAAGATTACTTAACTAACGGTATAGAGAAAGGCATGACAGAACATTTTCTAAAAAAGTACATTCTAATGAATTAACAAGATTGCGTGTTCAGCGATATAGAGGAAGGCAAAAGAGCAATTCTTCACAATCAGTAATATCTGATTTTTTCAACCCTGAATCTTTTTAGTTTTACTGCATTTTAATTAAAATTTTACTGATGTTTTACTTTGATATAACATGCAATTAAAATATTGACGAGAGTGGTCCATGAAGAATGTATCAAACTTTCAGAACATGTACTGGTGAAAATAAAAAAGTAATAAACATAGTTTCGGAAACGCTTTGTAGCGAGTGTTGAAAAATTTCGCCCTGATTTCTCCGTTTTGAGTAAAATTAAGCTAGACAGTAAGTAAATCTTGGACCAAAATTAAAATTAAAATTTATTCGTTCTTTATGAAATCTGACTTAAAAAAAAATTGAAAAGAATAGAGTGCGATCAATTTATCGAGCACATCATGATACTATACACTATAATTCTACTACGGACTATAATAAAGAGATACATTAGATTTGATTCATATAATGTAGTTATACAAACTTGTAATGTCCACAATTTTCCTGAAGACAGGTCCGAACGTTTCACACCATATTTTTTGACATCCTTCGTAAGATATTAGAACTATGGAATTCATCTCTGCAGTAAGTCTCGCTCCAGCTCATGTAATTATGTAGATTTGCGCGATATACACGTCCTTTCAACAAAAAAAAAAAAACCATAGGAAGAAGTTTGGTGACGATAAATTAGGGGAACGAGGGGGCCAGAGACCTTTTGAGATTATGCTATCACTAAACATTTCGTCCGAAAATTCTATGGTGTGTCTGGATGTATAGCATGTTGCTCCGTCTTGCTGAGGGTAAAAATAGCGTTCATTTGTCTGGAGAAGTGCTAATAACTTTATAATTATATCATGGTATGCCGGACTGTCAAAGTTTTGTAAAAAAAATTCCGACCCACACCACACGTTCTGTAATCACAAAGAGAATGTGCTCTGTACGCACAAAAATGATCATTGTATACTGTACATTGATACCACCTACCGGTAGGTTAGATAAATGCGTAACCAATACCTAGACAAACATCAACTAACTTTCTAAAATTGCTAAAACGTGGTTACTCAATATCAGTGCTCAAGAAAAATAATGTGCCCGATAATTTGATCTCACTGCAGATCCCAGAACTGATTTTTAGTATTTTCAAGAAGTCTAAGTAAAAGGTAAACAATGAGGTCGAAAAATACATTATTTAATACAAAACATTATGAGTCGTTTAATTTCATAATTAAAATCTACCATATTTTGATAAGTTTTGTTTTTAATAACCCTCAATATTCTTACATTTGTATTTAGTTTCTCTTAACTTTATTTCTGTTAACTTTAGTTTCTTTTATTTTACTCGGAATCAAATTCTCTATACGTTTTACTTAATATTTTTATGTGTTTTATCTTATCACAAACATTATTTAACGTCAAACATAAAATATTCTGTTTAATCACATCGAAAATATAAATTAATATTTGAAAAAAAAACTAAGGGGATATAAAAGTTGTAACGTTACCATGGCAACCAAATCGAAATAAGAAAGAAATTTTTCTTTTTTTAAGTTACAAACCAGTCCCTGTAAAGTTTACTGTGATTAAACTTTAAATAAAAAAGTTATATACTTTTTAAAGAAAATTTCAAATAAAGTTTGTTCATTTAATTTGACAACAGAAACGAGGATTAGTCTTGGTTTAAGGATGAATTATAATGACAGGTTGTTTATTAAAAATAATTAAATGAAACGCAGCTCATGAAAGATAGAATATTTAACCGGGTGCTTAGCGTGATACGGGTATAAATTTATTATAAAATACTCTAATGTTGGTTTTAAGCACGTTTATAATTAAATATATATCAAAATCACAATAAATAAAACCATCGTTTACTAACTTCTTGAGATATAAACGTGTATTGAGTTGATTTTGTGATTTATATTTATTTTAAATAATTTCACAAATTATAATATTTAAAGATATAAAAATTATAAATAAGTAATAAAATTAAATATTATATCATAAAACAAATTGTTATTTAAATAATAGATAGTTAAATATCGTTTTAGCCAGTATCGTTATTTCAAAGTATCGTTACTTAAAAACGATATCCTAAAAAGATTATTATATAACAAAAAAAAAAAAACAATTATTCTGATAATAAAGTTGATGTCATCTAATTTATTTTAGGCTATACAAAATTATTTATAATACAAATTACAATTAATTAAATAATAATAAAACAATATAATCGATTAAAACACCATTTGATACTTTTAAAGATGCCCGAAGCCGGTCTGTAGTTGGTCAGTTTTCGCTGTAGTTAGTTAGTTGTTAGATGGCGCTACTGAAGGGAGAAATTATAAATTAAAAATATAATCTAACTTTATATGATAAATAAATATAATTATAAATATAATCTAACCAAACTTAGCTCATGCTCGCTTCGCTTACTAACCTTGACTAGCGAGCGAAGTTTAGCAAGCAAAGCAAGCGTAGGTTAAATTTGGTTCGATTCTATTTATACTTATAGGTTGTATAAATTTATTATACAGTACACCTTAATTTAACATTCCGTAAAATTTCCGCATATAATGAAATCGCATAAATTGACTCATATTTAATGCAAAAATACAGATTAAGTTATACAGTAAATGATTACGTAAATTACTGTACTTTATTTTACTATTTTATTATTATAGTATCACTGAATTATCTTAATAATATTACAGTACAATATATGTATTTAAAAAGAAAAAACGTGTAGTACTAAAAGTATTTATTTTCTTCTTTCAGTGGCGCCATCTAACAACTAACTGGGAGCCGAGAATCGACAAACCAGACTTAGGGGCCTCCATATCGCATGAGCCATAAACGGAATAGCGCGTCAGAGGCGTTTCCGGGGTCGCGAGTGCTTAATTTTCGCGAGTTATATAGTCTGAAGACGTCAAATACGGTAAGTCACGCATAAAACAAAAACGCGCTCAAAATTTTTAATTTTTTTCTTTCTTTTTCCGCGTGTGTTTTGTTCTGTTTCTCTTGTTTCAGAAACGGGAGAAACGTGGATGTGGAACGACTCGTCGTGCCGTCTTGGGAAACGGCCTTTCCTTCCTCTCATCCTGCCAGTCCAAAGGAAAGTAAAAAATCAAATTTTTTATTTATTTATTTAATTTTGTTTTTTTTTCTTCCTGTGTGTGTGTGTTCTGCTTCTTTTGTTGCAGATACCAACAGCCACCACAAAAACAAATGGTTTCTTCACTGCGGCCACGCGGTCCCCCCAACCCCTTCTCGGACACACGTGTGTCTGAAGGTTAATAATTACGTAGAGTGAATAATTTCTGTTTACTTCTTCTAAGAAAATCGCCGCCCCAAAACCGCGATCGCGAATAGGTATCACCATTCTGTAAGTTCCCTATTACCTTCCTTTCCTTTCAAGAAAGAAGAAAGAGAAAACAAGCCCAGCAGCCATCAGCCCAGCAGTCACAAGCCCAACAGCCACCTGCCCAGCAGCCACTGACAGCACGGAAGAACGAAGAAACCTGCACTTTCCTCCGTTCAGCCCTTCGGGGCCTCGGAAATTTCAAGGTTAACGGCATGTAACTTCGGTTACTGCCAATTCTTGGAAAGTGCAGGCCAAAGAAGAATGAAGAGATCTTCGGAAGAAAAAGAGGGAGAAGAAGAAGATGAAGATGAAGAAGGAAGACCCTCTACTCGTCCCAACATCACGGACTGGAGTCCGGAACAGAGCCCAGCAGAGATACGTCCTGGAAGGCAGCCATAACAGAAGTGGATGAAGAACTTCTACACAACCTTTCCTTTCTAAAACTTACAAGTTAAGTAAAATAAACCAGCAATTGCGACTCCTCCGGAGTAGGGGTCGCATTGCTCCCTCCTTATAGTTAGTGCCCCGTTGTGGGGTATTCCTGCTAGCCTATTAAGCGTTAGCACTGAAAGGACTTCAGTAGACGGTCTGAAGGGAATTGCGTCGGGAGGACAGGCTTCATAAGCCTGGCCTTCCGCGGTCGGCCCATAAAATGGGTTCGATAACGCTGGTTCAACAACGGATTGGAATGCAATTAATCCGTCTTAAATTAACTAAATAAAAATAACCAAAACTTGAGAAAATTAGACCCGCTATATAAAATAACCCTTTAAAAAAACAAGCCCGATTAGAATGATCCAGCAGCAAGGGACTCTGTCCAGGTTCTGCGATAAGTAGGGAGAAATAATCTCCCGTCAACTTTGCATTCCATTCCATAACAACTAACTACGAAAACTGACTTACTACAGATCGACTGCGGGCATCTTCTTGAAAAGGACCCACCATTTATAATACAAAGAAAATCATATTCTTAGAATAAATTTGTAGATTCAAAAAGTTTTTAGAAATTATAAAACTGAATAAAAGTGATTTTCCCCCTGTTTAGCCTCCGGGAATCAGCGTTAAGTATTACTTCAAAGGATGAATGAGGATGATATGTATGAGTGTAAGTGAAGTCTAGTCTTTTACAGTCTCAGGTCAACCATTTCTAAGATATCTGGTTAATTGAAACCCAACCAACCAAAGAACACCGATATCCATAATCTAGCATTCAAATCCGTATAAAAGTAACTGCTTTTACTAGAATTTGAACGTTAGAACTCTCACTTCGAAATCAGGCGATTTGTGAAGACGCATTCACCACCAAACCACCGAACCGGTGGATGAATAAAACTGATCTAAAATTAGAAATCGGTAAAGAAGTTTTTCAAAAATTTACTGATATATACGAATTATTTAAGAATTATGTTATCGATTATTTATCAATTATCTCGAGAAATTGAATTCTCCAAAATAAATAAATAAGTTTTCTGCTGATCTCAGTGGCAGAGTGGTAGCGTTTTGGCATTCTAACCCGAGGTCCCGAGTTCGAATCCCGGTTAGGCTTTTCATACGCTACAAATTTATATTTCACATTCCCATATAAAAGCTTTTTGGTAAGCTTCTGTGATGAATTAATTCATCAGTAAAAAAAAATTTCGGGACTTCAAATGAAAAACATATTAAAACATATTAAATGTCGATTGAAAGCTGGGTTGATTTTATCTACATAATTATTCTGAATTAAAAAATCTTTTCTATTTAATTGTATTGTAATTAATTATAAACATCTATATTTAATAATGTTACTATGGAAATCGATGAGTTTTTAAAAATTATTTTTTAATAGTCGGACTAAGTTTGACTTACAGGCACCACACCGGAATGGTCAAGTAACTCTACATTGATAGATAGGAATATATGAAAAGGGACTACGAAATTAATGACCTCCAAACATTTCTTGAAGATAACTATTTTTTACAGACCATGGGCATGCGTATGACACTCTTAAACCTTACTCAGGCTGGAAATGGTAAGCTGTTTCCTGGACGCACCCGGGGTAACTGGGGAAATATTTCTGATAAACATCTTGCTGGTTAAGATCCGCCAAAATTGTTTTAGCTATGACGTCTTCTACTACAGTATCTACGGTATTAGTAGGTGGTGGACGAACAGCGCATTTAGCTCTGAAACAGCCATAGAATCTGCAGGTTTCATAACAACTCATTTGTAACATCAGAAAAGGTTCCAGTCAAGCGCAAGTGTTCAAGCAGTGTAAACTAATAGTTTGTACGAATTTTACGGAACAAGACTCATCGTAAAGTATATGTTGACCAACGTAACAGAAGCCACGGGGAGCTTCCAACGTAACAGAACGATCATCACGGGGAATGCCGAAGGAGAAGTATTTATTTCTCTCATTCCGTTGATACTCAGTGACACAAGCATACCTTTTGGGTTCAAACGATTGCATTTTCCCATTCGTCTTGCATTTGTTATAAGTACCAACAAGACGCCGTAGTAATTACTTTTTGTAGCAAGCATTAACAGAAAAATTCCATTTTTTTTGTACGACCTTATGTAGCTTGCTCAAAAGTTGGTTTGCCAGATAATTTACTAGTCTGTGCTATTAAATTTGTTTGTCCAGGTGTACAAACGGAAAACGTAGTGTACACTCTAGCTTTACAGTAAAAGCTTTAAGATAAATAAATTTTTTGTTATGTCATCTACTAACTTCCATTTCACCTTTTATAAACACATAAAAAATAAAAATATTTAAATAAGAAGTCTTCTTAGTGTACTGACAAAACCCGGGCAACGCCGGGTAACCAAGATAGTTTTTAATAAACTCTAATTTCTAAAAGGATATTAAATAGAACTTTACAAAAATTGTATAATTTCCGTTTTTTGAGTTTCTAATAACATATTTTTTTTAATGATTTCCAAGCAACGGTGAACTTCAATTAAACATTCAAAATTTATAACGAGACAAATGCATTTTTATTCTAGTTTCAATAGGTTTTTTTTTGTCCGACATATCTTAAATACCAATTTCTCTTTTATAAGTGATTTTATAAATGCCTAATCTTTTGAAAGATTTAGATTTATTTTTGGCGTAACCGAGTTCATGAACAATTTTTTAAGAATCTTAACGGTGTGATTTTTAATTTTTTTTTATTACAGCGAGAAAACTATACATATGATTTTTGTCCATAATCGAGAAGGATCGCTCTAATAAAAATAAAAATTATTTTTATTTATTTTTTTAAATACTTTTATTTATAGTCGCATCAACAATTAAAATCATCAATGTGATCTAACTGTGCCGGAAAATTTGTAGTCTTGAACAAACTCAGGTCGACTACTCCTGAGACGTGCAGTTAATTGAAACCCAACCACCAAAAGAACACCGGTATCGACGATCTAGTATTCAAATCCGAATAAAAGTAACAACTACCTTTATTAGGATTTGAACCTGAGAACTTCGACTAGACCAACCCGGTTGGTTGGGTTAAATTTTGTTAAAAGCTTGATAGCATTTTTCAAGATATACGGGGTAAGTATGGGCGCGATGCTGTTGTTCTGACAGGATATTTTTGACAAACTCTTCATAATTCCGTGGTCTATGCTAACAGCTGAACTTAATAACGTCTGTCTTAAGTCATCACCCTTATATTAAATAAAACTAAACTTATTTAGACATAAGCTTTATTTGGTAAATATTTTGTTAATTTTTTTCTGTCCGTATCCGATTATTTCTTTACTAAATACATCTCAATTGTATCATTGGTAAATTTCATTTCTCTGCCATAAGCTTTCTCTGGAAATTGTTCCATCTGTTAATAAAGTTTCCAACTTATATATAGTTTGTGATATATATATATATATCAGTCCAATACTTCCTCTGAAAATATAAAATGTAATTTTATTTTCTTTACAAATTCATTTTAAGTGAAAAATATATTTTTATTATTTTAGTTTAATTTTTAAAAAAATGTTAAATATAATTTCAAGTATTTAATTCAGTAAAGAAACATCTATATCTTCAGAAAAACTGAGAGGAAATGTTTAAATCCTTTTTCTTGATTTCATTTATAGATTATCCAAGAAAAGACTAGTAGTAATCCAAATGATGGTTATCAGTTGCTGTTTTATCTACTTGTTTATTACAACCATCAAAAAATTTATAATTTTTGTTTTTCATTAATAACTTGGTTAATATTATATATACTTCTCTATTTTGCATAAATCACTAAATTGGCTGCTACAAGTAATCCTTCAATATCATTACTTTCATACGGAATGTTGGGTACAGTAAAGTAATATTAAAGGGAAAAGAATTCTATTAAAAGTTGCACTGAAGAAGCTTCATTTATTAACAAAAAAGTATTTTATTCTGCGTAATGAAAGCGTTTTTATAAATGCCAGAACTATGTTAAATCTTAATATCATATATAATTAATGAATTGAATAGAGCGTAATAAGCGACTATCGGGTAATTTTTTAAGTTTTTTAAGTCTTCAGAACAGAAAAAAAATACGAAATGATAAATGGGATACTAAATGTTATATTATTGACGAAATAATTCAAAATATAATAAGCTCCCGGCCAAAAGTCAAGTGAATATTTATGCATATAATAAATCTATTGTTATAAAGAATTAATTTTAAATAAATCTGTAGAATGTTTTTATGAAGTATAATATTTTATGACATTGAAACATAGAATAGGATGATTAGAAAAATAAAGAGATAAATTTTTAAGGATAATAATGGGTGATATAGTACAAAAAAAAACCGGTTTTAATACCGGTATGTATTGGTGAAGACAGAAATTTGTGGCAGAATCATGAAAAAAACAGGTAAAATTGATGAACCAAACATTAACGCACTAGGGTTAGTGAATTTGGTTCTAAAAGGAAATGTTTGAGGGAAAATCATCCATCACAGTATATAAAACGAATAAATGAAGATGAAAGCTGTACGAAATGTATTGGGGGATGAGAGATTTTCACAGATTGAAATGATTGGAGAGGTAAATCAAAGTAGTGAAACGATTGATTACACAAAAAAAGAAGCAAAAAAAAAAATCACGCATTAGTAAATTTTTTATTAAGGTCAACCACCTTTGAAATATAGCACTACAAATTTATTTCCGAAAACCGCGATTCAAATTTTTAATAATTTAAAGTTAGCCACCTTAATACGTATGCTATTATACAAATCTCATCATTTATTTCTAGTTTTAAGCGTTCATAAAGTTGAAACTAAAATGTATGTACATTATGCGCGCGCACACACACACACACACACACACACACACACACACACAAATCACCCATAATTATGTAATTTTATCAATATTAAAACCCAGAACTTTTTTTTAACCTCCGGGTCCACCGTTAGGCATGCTTAGAAGGATGAGATGAATGATTTATAGCAGGTGTGAAAATGCCATACCTAACCGGGATTCGAACCCAGGACCTCCGGATGAAAGGCCGAGACGCTACCACTCGCGCCACGGAGGCTGGCAAACCCAGAACTTTGAGGTTATTAACCTTAAATGTAGGTTATTATCGTCAGAAAACACATCCAACAAAATTAAGCGCTACAGGTGAACTACAAAAATCATTTACATATTTTCATATTTTTTTTTTAATTGTAAAGAAATATATTCTTTGAAAATTTGCGTAAGAAATTTTTAAGTACTTTGTATAACAAAGACAACCCTTACGAATCGAAAAAATAAACTAAAAAAGGTAAAATTTTGTTATTCTTTAAAATAAATAGAAGCAAAATGATGAAAAAAATATGAATTTAAAAGGAAAATATTTAAATTAATTAGCGCAACAATAGCAACAAATATCTTACAATTTGAGCTAGATTTAATCAACAGGTGGTTGAGTGCATGGAAAATAATCTTTACCTTAGCCAAATCGAACCATGTGATGTTCACAACAAAGAAAGGTGTTCGTTTGCCCATTGGTTTACCTTGATGGCATTGTAATTCCATAAGCTGAGAATGTAAGGTACTTAGGTCTACACTTCGTCCGTTGACTAACAATGAAAGTTCAAATAAAAGAGAAAAGAGGGCAACTTGAGAAACAAAGTTCAAGGAAACGTTTTAGTTACGGGGCAGACATTCTCTGTTGTCCTTGTCTAATAAGCTGTTGGTATACTTAACAATTCTGAAACCTATCTGGGACTATGGCATTGAACTTTGGAAGATCGCGAGCAGAAGCAATGTCTAGATGTTACAGTGGTTTGAGAATAAAGAAGCGAGTTGTATAATAGAGGCAGACACCTTGCTTTACAAAGACCAATGTAATCCAGGATTATTTAGGATTACGTGCGGGAGAGGATTCAATGTTCCCCAGTTCAAAGTACAAATTCGACATTATAATCACACAAATCACTTGGCAGTAAATCTTCTGTACAATGGGGATGACATAAGAAGTTTGAACCGACTACAACTTCTAGACCTAAGTGACCCTATATTGTCTTAATATGTCTACAAATAACTCGGATGTGGGTTGTGTGCAGCATTATATCTTAAAATTTTAATTTCAAATAATTACATATACTTTTCTTTTTTTTTTTCATACGTTCATCTTTTGTTTTTATATCTACTTATTATATCTAATTTTGGTTTCCATTGTTCTAGAGTTGTTAACTGTCATTTATAATTGTTAATTGTATGGGTCTGGCATCTGATCCAATTTACTAAAGGATCATGTGATTATAATTGATTGTGTATAAGCTTTGAAGCAATAAAGAAAAATGCAGTTCAGATTTAAAAAGTGTTCCTGTTTATTACTATAAAACAAAAAACAATCTAAACAAAACAAATTTAAATGCAAAATATTATCGACAGAATAATTATAATTAGCTTTGTTTTACAACATTTGTTTTGCAATTATAATTGTTACTAGAAACAATAAAACTGCCAACAATTCTTATGATTTTGTAATTTTTTTGATCTAATGTTTAAATAATTAATTAATTAAACTGATGTAATCCACACACAAAAATTCTACAAGTGACTACAACCATGGAAAAGACTAAGTCATTTAAATAAAAATTATAAATATTTCTATTTATCTCGTTGAATCTCAAAATCATATTCAACTATCTAACAAACTTTCAAAAAGAAAGAAGGAAAAATATACTAAACAAACCGCGTTGATGTAATCCATTAATTTGGAGCATAACCGTCAGTATAATTTCAACCAAATGCCGCTGACGTATGGTGTTTGTAAATCGTAAAGGGTATTACTTCTGATGTATGCTAATGCAGCTATTTGTAATCCTATTGTTTTTGACTGAAAGTGGTGTATTCATGCGAACGCAAGCTATATATCTTGCTTATATAACTCCTAATAGTTGGTTGCTGTTATTTTAACATAACTAATTTTGGAGACATTGATCGATGAGAAAACATTTTTATACACGTACATTTAAGAGGGTACTGATATATTTATAGTTATAGGAAAATAATTATGTATCCTAAATTCATCTCCCTCGATCAATCTCTCTTTCTCTCTACCTCTCCTTCCCATTCTCTCTCCCATCACTTACTCTTTCTCACTAGTAAATTGTATCCTAGTAGATTATAATCATTGATATAAAATCATTTAATCACTGCTTAATGTAATATATTCCCTTCCCTTGCCCACCACTTAATTTCTTCCTCATGGATCTCTGCTTCGTCTGAATTTATTATTTAATTAAAAACAATATTTTAAAAATTAATATATAGTGAGATATCACTATAAATATTATAAAAAGTATTTTTAAAAAAAGTGTTGAGATTGTAATCATATCTCTTAACTTTTTAATTTAATTCTACATTAATATTTTTAATACATTCTCAAAATGGCGAGCTCATTTTTTAACTAGTACGTATAACGCATTTCGGTCTAGTCTACTGTTTCTAAATAAAATTTGAATTTTCTAAACTTTTCTTTGGTTTATTCAACTTATCTTACATAATTTAGTTTATAATTAAATTCTCTACATGTTTTATTTAAAAGTTTAATTTGTTTATTAGCCATTTAACAAAATTATTGTACGTCAAAAAAAAAACGTTTTTTACCCGAATTTATTGGTTTTCACTCCAGAATTCTCAGAAACTACGAGGAAATACGATTCTAGAATCTATTTTATTCGATTTTTCCGATGAAACAGCATAAGAAATCATTAGTTCTATTCCTTAATTATCGTCATAAAAATTTCAATACGACCTCATTTTACCAGAGTAGCTGAAATTCGAACGAAAGTATTCACTAGCTGTAACTCACAAACGAAGCATTTTAGGACATACTCGTATGTTTATTATGAAATCTTTTAATTATTTCTACGAGTAGAATAGATTATGAAAGTCCTAGAAGAACTTGATACATTTTGTACATGTAAATAAATAAATATAGACATATTTACATACAAATCAAATTCAAGCTTTTATTAAGATAAAATACAAGGCAAAAACTTTGCAACCGTAAAAGGTTTGAAATTACGTAAAAATATTACCACTATTTTAATTGTAAAAAATGCATTACATACTGGCGTACCATACGGAACAGAATCCAAGCGTGTCACAGTATGCCTCATCCCCTACATATTGTACAGCCTGGACATTTGTCCTTTGATTCTGGGTCTTTATACGGTGGGTAATTTATTTTAGTAACGAGTACAGATTACGTTTATTTTGTGTTTAGATGGAGGGAGTTTCGGACTGACTTCCGATACTTTTTAGATCGTGAGTCTTTTAAATTTATACTAGGGTTATTCCTCGGGATGGTTGCAAAATCTTGTCTCTCTACCGGTGCTATTTCCTTGACTTCATCCTCTGAAGGTCTTTGAGGGGTTATATCATATAAAACTTTGATGTAATATAGTTAAATCATTATATGAAAAGTTAAATAATGTCGTAGATAAATGATTTTGTAAAACTCTTACCCGAGCTGGCCGTACGGCTTACAAGTAAGATAACATCCGATATTGTCTATTTGTACGGAATATTAATACCTCATACTTCTGTGCACAAAAAATAATGTACCTGGATAATAATGTTCTTCGAAGTATTGTTTAAATGTAGCACCACAGCCATTAAAGTACTTTATAGGCTACTTTTCTCCATATGGCAAGTCTGGTTTTTGGATAACCTAATTACAAAATGGTAAATAAAGGTTTGCATTTTTTTTTATTATTCTACTATTAACTTTACGATTTTTTTGTGAAGTTAAGTTGATGTTTTATCAGTTCCCGTGTAACAGTAGTCTGTAAAACCGTTGTTATGGGCAACACAATTATATATTTTCATATGAATTTGAAAACTAGATCGTGGATACCGGTGTTCTTTGGTGGTTGGGTTTCAATTAACCACAAATCTCAGAAATGGTCGACCTGAGACTGTACATGACTTCATTTCACTTACACTCATACATATCATCCTCTAAAGTAATACCTGACGGTGATTCCTGGACGCTAAACTGGAAAAAAACGTACCCGGTAACTCAATTTGTTAGTCCTAACCAGTATTTATATTATAGTGGGCGACGTATAGCTGTGCACTTCCGTGCAAGAGAGGTAGATTGATAGGGCGAGTGGAACAGTTAGTCATTCCTTTACGAAAACATCTCGTATAACTTTCTATACTTACATAGTACGAAGTACAACGTCAAACTTGTTAGGATAGTTAATACCGCGGTAAACCAGCCGTCAGACTATTACACAGCAATATGTCGCCCAATATATTTTGTCATTTATCGTGTTTTTATCAATAGTGATATATCTTTATAAATATAACTGCCCTGTAATTAATTCGTAAATAACTCGATTCAGTCGGCGCCAAATGAAAATATCAAATAATAAATTAATCTTTCTTACATTATTTACTTATTTGAACGCGTAACTTTCGAGATAGTCTATTATAACACCACGCGGTGTGTTTACAATAGGATAGCTCTTAAAGTGAATCCGTTATAATAAATAATTATGTTTAGTATGTTTACTAAGTGGACTATAATTTTTTAATTTATGTATGCACTGTTTAAATTTACATAAAAAGCTCTACGAAAATATTTCAAATCCATAAGTTATGACAGTATTTACAGACCCTAGTCGTTTTCATTCCAATACTGTAATACTGAAAGAATATTTTACTTTTCAATTTATTCCCAAGGAGTAGGTATCCCTTCAATTCATATGGGTCTCTATCACCCTAAACTTCTTTGATCTGTAAATCTAGCAGTCAACTTTAGATTGGAAATGCATGTTCTACTTTATGCTGTATTTTCCGACCACATTTTCGTTTGTGTGTGTTATTAAGTTATGTTATTATATAACTCGATATACTGTTCATAAAATTCAATTTTCATCCATAATAAAAAAAAAAATGTATAAAATCATTTAAAATTTACAGTGATATGAAAAGGAATGGACAGTAAATTTGTTTTTTCTTTAAACTTTATTTCATATATTAAAAGTTTAATGAAAACTTTATTTTATTTTAGAAATTTTCACCGGAAAAATTGAAGAGAATTTTTCATACAAATGTACTAATTTTAGATTTATTTTAACGTTACGACTTATTAAACTTTAACTAGGAAAAATAATGAAAAATATTTAAAATTTTTAAGGAAAATATAGAGTACAACTTAAGGTAACTTATTTTTACGTAAACGAAGTTTTTATTATTTTGGGATGTTTTGAAATGCAAATTTTATTATATACATCCTATATAACTTTATCTCCATTATTCGTAAGAAAGATTTTTTCACTTTTATATTACAAAAACATATCTCAAAACGTAAAGAAAATTCAATTTCACCCCCCGATCCAACAAAGCGACCAAAAGTAATTCCGCATTCTTCTTTGAAATGTCGGTAAAAAATAATGAGACCAATGAATATGATAAGAAAGGGAGACTTAAACAAACATACATATAAATCTACTGGTCGACCCATCTCCTTTCTTTTAATTAATTAATATCATTAATAATTGCAAAAAGTTCATACAAAGATCAAAATATTGCTATAAAAATGTTGAGTCTTAAATATAATAATTAAATTATTTAATAATTTGGGAACTTTTAATTTAATATTTCTTTTTACAGTTAATTTTTATTTTGCATTTCTTTTTCACTTTTTTGTTTTCACAAATTTTTATATACGTTGCTCAATGTTATGGTGCTTCTTGTCCCTAATCCATATTTTCTTGTCTTTTCTTGTATTTCCGCAAGTCCTTCTATGCTTGGCATCAAATCATACAATCTATTTTATCCCTCCCGTTTTATTCATCCTTCAACGATGACCGTAGTCGCTGTGAAATAACCCTCTCTCCCACTCACTCCATCTCTCTCGCTCTCTCTCTCTCTCTTTGTCTCTCTCTCTCTATATATATATATCACTGACATGTCACTTTCCAACACATCCTCCTTCCTTCCTCATTGTTTATGTACCCCTATATAAAAATTCTTCACTTCTGTCCTAAATAATCGTCTCGCCTGACTGGATAAGTTTTTTTATGTCCAACGACAAAGTTACTTTTACTTTCCCTTACTACCCTAACTTAGGGAATAAGGGAATTAGCTTTGGGAATTTTCGCTAGAAAGGTAAAAAAAGTACACAAAATTAATAATTCTGTTTTATCGTTCCGGCACTGGTAAAAATAATGGAAATTGACTGCAATACTCATAAAATCCCGTTTTGAGAGTTACGTAATAATTTAAAAAGTTTTACCAACCAAAATCATTTACATGAATTATGCAACAGATATAGTCAAAAAATACTTCGCAGCAAAAATAGATATAAATTAGTTTTGAAAAAATTATCACCTATGTGGTAGATTAAAATTTTATTTTAAATATAAACAAGCCCACCGGTCAGGACTAGTGGTAAACTTGTCGTCGCAGTTGTTTAACAGCTGATTTTTATAAACCAAAGGTTCTGAGGTTTGAATCTTAGCAAAACTTAGTTGCTTTTATATGGGCCTGAATAGTAGACGGTGGGTACTATGGTGGTTGAAATTCAATTAACCTCACAACTCAGTAATGGTCGGCCTGAGTCTGTACAACACTACACCTCATTTACACGTCATAAATATCCTCATCTCGCTGGACCATTGGCGAGAGGTTGCTTATTTCTCACTAATTGAACAGATTGCAGTTCTCACATATTAGGTATAAATAAAAATAAAATATACACAGATTTTCTCGTTTTAATTATTTTTCAGAGGTTATTTGTTTTTTTATGTATAAAAAGGTAATTAATTTTCACCAAAATTCTGGAATTTAAAAAAAATAATTTAGATACCACTTAAACACCAATACATGAGATGAAACAGGTTGAAATACTTTTAACATTTCTCTCCAATTCTAAAACGTTCCTTGATTATAGTATATCTAAATTTTAAAAAAAATAATAATTCTTTTTGAATCGTTCTTTGACTTATTTCCTCTATCTTACAAATTACGAAGAATAAGATAGTTATTTTCAAACAGACCAATACTTTTACTTTTCCGGTGAATATAGCTAGAAATGTTATACAAAAGGGGAAATTATGGTGATCGTGTTAAAAATGGTGTATCAAGTTTTTTGCAGATCATACGTTTAATGTCCAACTAATTCATCAAGACCAAAAAAACGTATGAGTGAAGCACTGCTTTTGGGTTTATATTTCAGGATTGACCAAACCGATTTTCTTCAAATTTAGCTTAAGTATCGTATTTCTACTCTTAGATATATATTAATAAACATAATAATTTCAATTTTCTTCAGAGGCATTATAAATAAAACTTTATTCAAGCAAATTTATTACCCACAGAAAATATATAAATAATTTAAAAACATTTTTTTCCAAAAACCAATACCTACCTCTTAAAATTGAAATATTTGGTGTCTGTTCTTTTGCTTATCTCCTTTCGGTTTACACATTTTTTAATTGTTTTTTTTTTTTTTTTTTTTTTGAATTTACAGTTCATATATAGAACTATCAAGAAATATCTACATTTCTTTAAAATTATAATTCCCAGACCTTCTTTTTTTTTGTTTAAACTCCGGTTCCACCGTTAAGCATTGCTTCAGAGGATAGATGAATGATTTGTAGCGTATGTGAGAATGCCATGCCTGACCGGAATTCGAACACGGGACGACCGGAATTCGAACACGGGACCTCCGGATGAAAGGCCGAACACTACCAATCGCGCCACGGAGGCCGGCATAATTCCCAGACCTAGAATGCACAAAGGTTTTTGAAAACTTTCTCTTTCTTATTTTAGGCTTTATTGAAGAGGTTTAGATTTAGAGAAAACTTTACTTAAGTAAATTTGTTAAAGTTAAGCATGTATGAATACTTTACAAAAGTGTTCTTAAAATTTATTCCCCACCTCTGAAAAATATATATTAATTTTTTATTTTTTTTACTAAGTTTTATACACATTTATTTAACTTGCTTTAGTTATAATCAAATCTTGCAACTGCTATATCTTTTCTTCATCGTATGAAAATTAATTAAATTTGGTACACGTATGTACCTTCGATGACAATACAATACTACGGTGTTATAATTTGGATATGACCCAACCCCACGCCCCCACGCGTTACCCCTACGCTAAATTCATAATTTAGTTGAAAATGTTCAATTCTCTTGAATTATTGTATGAAAAAGATTGAAATTTGGTACACGTATGCAACTTCATAGTGTAAAAATAAATACTTTTACTTTTTAGTCTTAATAAACAAACTTGAACAAACAATAATATTCAGATATAAATATTATTAAGAATATTTTTTTTTGGATGAAAAAGTTTATTGTTCATTAAGACTAAAAAGTAAAAAATTAAAAAAAAAACAAAAAAAATTACAAAAATATATTTGATTACATTTAAGAAATTATTTTTTAAAAAAGCTTTTATTTAACTAATATTAATATTAACATTAATATAAAATGGAAACAAATTAGACAAACCCTTTAAAAAGTAAAAAAAAATAAAAATTAAATTAAATTGAGAATTTTAAACAAACAAATATTAAAAAAATGCACTGAAATGTAAAAAATAAATTATATAAATATCTAAGAAATAACCAATAAATTAAAAATAAATAAATGTAATAATTATTAAATTTTAAAATTAAAAGTAATGAAAAGATATCCTTGGAGTATGAAAGAAAGTAAAAAAATGAAAAACCTCATGAAGAGGAAAAGGGTACCACCCTCTCCACAAAGTAATTGAAGATCTTAAAATTTTAACAAAAATCAGGGATGTTTTACGAAAATGGGAAAACCATATTACAAATTTTCCATAATTTAAAGAACAATTCAAGAATAGCACAACATCCATTCCGTGTTTGACATGTGACACGTGGAAAATTCCAACTGAACTATAATCCGTTTAGCGAGATCCCAATTTGATATTAAATGTATTTTCACACTTTTTATAGCACTTAAAGGTAAATTAGGGCAGAATATGTTATTTTCACGTCCTTATTAAAAAAAATAAAAAATAAAAAATTATATTTATCTCAGAAGGTTCCTTTATAACATTATTGACAACATTACGTATTTTAATTTCAGTTCATAAATTTTGGTAAAATATATTTATTACCAAAAAGAAAAGATTATTAACAGTTTGATACAAAAAATTTCAATATAATTGAAAGATTCGTATTTATATTTCAAGGATTATAAAATCTTGTGCATGGTATTAAAAATACGCTGCACATTTTCTATTTATTTGTTTATTATATAAAACGAAGGTACACGTGTAAGCAGTATGTCTTTTTTTGTAATAGTGCTTTGGTAACAACAAATGTTAGCCCTCTTGCTGTGGATAAAATGCAGCTGAGCACTACACCAGCTGGCCAACTGGTAGTGTTCAGCCTACCCACTGAATGAGGAATTGCTTGTACTTCTGTACCTTACTCTGTACTGTACTCTTAGAAAATATTTTGTGAAAAATTTATTACTGTTTTGCGTTTTTACCCCTGAGATTTATTTTATAAATCGGTTAAAAACAAGTTACATTTTAAAAAAAACAACTATATTTGTTACTCATACTGGAGATCCATATTTGTTTTTCAAACATGTTTTTATTTTAATTTTAATAAGTTATCTATTAAAAAATTAATATAATTTTCTTGCAGTTTCTACGTGATTTTTAATATTTGACAATTTAAGGGTCTGTATGTTTTCAAAACTAATCAAAATTTAGGGTATTCAAAGGAACATTTTTAAAGCTATAATAAAAACAATTTTAACTGACATCGCAACAAAAAATCGAACTTCCGTTAGAACATAGTTACAAAAAAATTAGCAAAGATTTTCCTGGCTACGCCGGCCAAGTAAAACTTTCATAGAATAAAAAAATATAACTTTTATGAAAGTAATAAAAAAAATTGCTTTTCATTTTGGTTTTGGAACATAATTTAGCTGTTAAAGCTTTTTTAATTCTAATAGCCCTTTAGTAATTTCAGTAATTTTTAACTACTGAAGTAAAATCTAAACACATGATCCGTTCTTCACTATTAAGCTATTTTCGGTTCAGCTGCATGTAGATATGACTTTGCCAGTTCTACATTAAATATTCTGGAACTATAAATCCACTGTATTCGTAGGCGGTCTGTTAGTAAGAGTACAAAGAGACCGATCCGGGACGGTTAGTTTTTTGTTATATGACGGCATAAAAAGTTTATTAGGTAAAATTTCAATTGTATATTTCAGCAATTAATTGTGCACTTTACTGTAATTTCAGATATATGTATTTAATATTTTGAACTTCCCTTCTAAAATAATGTTTATAGAAAAATTTAATAAAAAAAAAAAAAAAAAAAAAAAAAAAAAACCAAAGAACAGAGAGATAGATAAAAGAGAATATTATAAGCAGTTTTTGAAGTAATAATACAGAGATTAAGGAGTGAATAAATTTGAATACAGCTAGAAAATTATGTACTAGTATCATAGAAGCTAAAATTGACATCATGTATTAATCATATAATACATACTACTACAGTGTTACACTACATCGCTTAGAGCATGTCACTTCGTTATGACAAAGTACAGAAGAGCATACAGACCGGTGATGTATATATGATTTGATCTACAACAAATCTGCGAGTGACTGAGATATGCGGTTGCTAACTTAGAGGCGTGGTTTCACAGCACATTTCAAATGTCGAACACCTGTCATGGTACACTCTCTACGCTCTTCAACTCTTGAATGTATGCACATAAATTGATAGACAGAGAATGAGAGAGAGAGAGAGAGTACAAAAAAATTAAATTTGTATATGTATCTCTTGTTTTGTTTTTTTATCATCACCCTAGATTTAAAGATAACAAAAACAAATCTGTTTTCTATGTTCTCGAATAATAAACAGTAAAATGTTTGATGATTATTCAGATTTATATAAGGATTTTAAATAAATAAAAAGCTTATTCTAAAAATAATTATTGAAGTATATTCATCAATATTCTTTCCACTGGATAAAAACAATTCACGCATTGATGAATTGGAAAATATGATTCTAGAATATGAAATAATATGGAATTATGAAACAAAAAAAAATTATTTATTACTGAAATACTATAAATAATATCCCATATAAATAATTTCCATATCCTTCCATGCACAAGTTTCAAGCTTATGTGGCGATATCATCAAGCAAAAAAAAAAAAAAAAAAAAAAAAAAAAACTAAACTATAAATACAAAAATAGCATGGAATTATATTGGAATATAGAATTTGATTTGAATCATGATATTTTTGCACATAATTGAGAAGTAAAATGTGTAATATACCAAAATTAAATATTTTCTTCCAACCAGTAAAAGAGAAAGAGCTATTAGTGAAATAAGAGAAGTATTTTCCTTCTCAATTTTTACACAAATACCCCTCAAAAATGATAGTATTAAGAAGCTTTAAAATTCGTGTATTAACGTTTTGACGAAGTATGTAATGGACAGTACACAGTGAAAAAATAACGCATACTATACAATTATTAAAACTATATTATATAAGATTATCCTTTACTCGTAATAAAACATAAACAGTGTTGCCAAACTTCATTATGATATTGTAAAAATGTATTATTTCTAACTTAAGAAAATTATCCCCATATTTTTTTTTTTTTTTTAACTGTGCTTTTATCATTAGCGACTTCAGTAAAACTATCATGCAATATTATATAAAAGAACAAAAATAAACAATAAATAATAAACATATATTGACAACAATAAATACAAACTAAAATGCATAAATCAGACAAAAATCACTAAATCGTATTCTTCATTCTACTATAGCAGAGAGCCACTACAGACGTTTTATAGCTTCGTTCTAGTTTAATAGAAATTTCAAATCCGAACCCAGGATTAAGTTTTGTCAGATGGTTCCAAAGATTGGGCAGTCAACAGAGCATGTGGTACACGGACAATTATAGATCTTAGAAGATCTGTGAAGATCCTCATATTGAATGAGGATCAAGTTCAAGTTAATTATGTGTTCAAGTTAATTATATTTTAAGAAAATAATTAACTTGAACACGTTGAACCTTACTTTTTTACACGAGTGCCCAAAAAGGATTGTAACGTATTTAGGATGTATGTATGTATGTTTATTCCACCATAGCAGCTCAACGGTTGAACCGATTTAGATGTATGACCATGCATTGGAATCCTTACGATACCGGGAGTGTTATAGACTATATATATATATATATATATATATATATATATACATGTTTAAATAGATTTAAATAGTATACTATGTTCAATACTGTATAAAAAATTGTCACCCTCACGCTGTTCAAATTATCCTATTTTAATAATTATCCAATATTAAAGAGTAACCTTTGTCAGCAATGTTTCTTTTTGTCAGTCGTGTTTTTTAATATTTATCTCTTATTAACAATTTGGCAGCAGCGTGTATAGTTTGGAAACATTTTACAGATTTGAAGGTTGCAATTGGTATTAAGTAAGGTGCGAGAGTTAAAGATTACTTACCTTCCAATTGCCAGTAACATTATAATTTTAACTCTACTACGAGAGTCTCAAAAGTTTTCAGCCTGGCAACGAAAACACAAGATTTTTCAGAATTATTTTTTCAACAAAGTTACAACAAGTTATGGAACTTTTTAGCACCATTGTTATTTTTAATTAATTAAACAAATGTTACTAGTAACAATAACAAAAAATTTCTTTACTCCCGTCCACAATGTTGTAAAAAAATTCCTTTCAACTATTTATTTCATTTTTAAAACAAATTAAACTTTTTTTAAATTTATAATTAAAGCATGTAAATAAGTCAGCATTATTAAAATTCAAAATAAATATTGTATTAACCTAGACTATTCGTTGTTTTATACATAACCACTGTGTTATTTTGATTTCAAATCATTTTATGTACAATTCGTTGTTTAACTTAGGTTAGATTAAAATATTATGAAGTTTACGTGATAGTTCTATTAATGTAGCTAATTAAAAATCTCGACTTAGGGTCGTAACAGTTTGGAATCTAGCACCGTCACGTTTAGTGGTGTCGTATCTAATTTCTTTGTTACTTCTCTTTCTTTTTATTCTTGTTTTATTCTTTTTCTATTGTTTCTCTTTCTCTTTTAATTCTTTGTTATTAATGTTTGTTCTTGTGGACTATTTGGTGCTGAATTTAATGTTTTGTGACTTATAACTGAGCTTGAAATTTCATATTATACTTTAATTTTACTTACAACTACTTATTGCGTATTACTTATTTTGGGGGTTCCTTAAGGACTCCCGTAGTTTTGTCCGGAAACATACTTATGGCTCCATAGGGAAGCCGATTGTAATTGTAATTATAATTGTTATTAAGCAAAAAAAAAAAAAAATTAAAACTTATTTTCAGATTTGATAAAAATTGAGTATGTTAATCCTGCTTTTAAAAGAGCCAAAATTTTTATTGGTATTCAAATTTTTTAAAGAAAACTTGAAAATTCTGCCCTTGTTCAATTCAATTTAAATTTAATATTTAGGAATAAAGAAGAAATAAAATGAAAAAGACATGATGAAGCATGTGGAAAAAATAACGTGCTAATAATATGGTATCAGAAAACAGAATAAGTGTTGAAAAAAATGATTTGAAATCGTTAAACATAAAACGAAAGCGCGCACGCGCGCATGCACAAACACACACACACACATATATATATATATATATATATATATATATATATATATATGAAAAATAAATTTTCTGGAGAAAGAGAGAGTCATGAATTTCTACAATTTAAAAAAAAAAATTTATCGCAAGTAGAAGTGGATAAAGAAAATAAACGTACCAGACATACACAAAGACTTCTTGAAATTTTACAAAATTTGTTGCATTGTATAACACACCTAACAAAAGCAATATTTATATAACCTTTTTATCAAAGCGAAACAAAATTTTATTCCTTTTTTTATATGTATTTACCTTTTGTGTTGACCGGTGTGTAAAATAGTTCCTTTTTTCAACACTATTCTGATATTCCTATCGCATGTTTCATAATAAAAATAAAAAATAGACAAATAAAAGTTCTCGAAATTCAATTTATAACAAATAAGATTAAATCAAAATATTAGATTTTATTTTATTATTATTGATGTAAAAAAACAAGGTATTCTATTTAAAATTAATCTGTTGAAATTTTCAAATTATCAGTTTTTAAAACTCTTTTAGACAATTTAGTTTTATTTATTCTTTTAATATTCCAGTATTAATACATCAGCTAGATATTTTTACGATTGGAAACATATATAATCGTAAAAAATTCCGTTTACATCCAGAAGAAATATGGAAACAGGATCATAAAACAGAAAAAAAATTTAACCGAAATAGTAAATAAAATGGTTATTTATTTTACTTGTTTAATTTGGATTTAAAACTAATAAAATTTTAAACCATAGCTCTTTTTAAGAACTCCTAATTTATTTTTTAGTACGGGAAACATATATTTTTTAAATGGAATTTTAAAATGTTTACAAAAAAAAAAATTGGTAAATGGTTATTAAAATAAATCCTAGAAAGTTTTTACTAATTATTATAATGATAGAGAGAGCAATCCAATTGTTAATTAGTTATCAACAGTAGATGTAGCAGAATTAATTATAAATTAAAAGGTAAAATTGGAAATAAAAAATGATAAAGAATACTGTTTTTATTTCAATTCCTGATGTGAACGTTGCAATCTGTTTAACTTATGGATAACAACCAACCCCTTAGCTCAATGATATGAGGATGATATGTATGACAAATAAGTCTTGTACATATTCAGGCCAACCATTCTTGAGATATGTAATTAATTGAACTATAATCATCAAAGTACACATATATCCACTCTCCAATATTCAAATACGTACAAAAGTAGCTTATTTTTACAAGGAATTGATTCTGATTTAACTTAATGGTAAAATTGTCATCACAAATTAGGTTTTAAACAGCAGAGAATATTCTAACTCTATCTGGTTTAATGGTAGCACTTAATTTTGGTAACAATTGGTTAAGAGAATGAGGAGATATAGTGACTATGAGTTCTGTATCCCAAAATTTTAGTCACAGTATAATGATTTTTTTACATAATTATTTACATCCATTCATATATCTTCTTAATTTTTAATTAAGAGTATGTATTTTAATTTTAAGACTAATTTTCCTTATAAATAACAGTTTTTTTCTTTTTTGTACAAGGAAGAATTGTAATCGCGAAAAATTTTGGTTTTCAGATTTCAACAGAAATATCAATTTTGACCATTCATGGATCCATTTTGACTAGTTCGGCATGAAATTTCTACGTACCATTTATCTTGCATATCTCAAAAATGATTGGCCGTAGAATGGTGAAATTTTGGATTAAGGACTGTTTTTACATCTAATTGTGCACCTCCCATTTTGACTGCAATCGATTACACCAAAAGTCTTCAAAAAAAGCCCAAAATCCAAAAATTTAGATTTTGGACTTTTTTTAACTGCAGTAATAAGCCCTCATTGAGATCTTTTAAACATAAGTAGTACTTATTTTCATTCGTTCAAGAGTTATAGCCAACAAAATTTTAATTAATGGAATATTTGGAGATTACAAGGGGAAGGAAAATCGGCGAGAAGCCGACTAGATTTCCTTTTTTTAAATTTTTTTTTAAATTTAAATATATTGATTTGATTATAATTAGTAACCTGTGATTGTAAAAAAAATTACAATAAATAATAATTCAAAACAAGAAAAAAATATTTAAAAAATATAATAAAAAATATAAATACATAAAAAATATACGTAATTTAATACGCGTACAAGGAAGTCATGTAGTGTCCACATTAGATTTTTTTGTTTAGCCTCCGGAACCACCGTAAGTTATTACTTCAAAAGGAGGATGATAAGTATAAATGCAAATGAAGTGTATTCTTGTACAATCTCAGGTCGACCACAAATAAATAATCGTCTGTCAACAGCGAATCTCTCAACAGACTATTAGAAGGGATTACATAACATTTACGTCAGACTGGAAATTTATGCAATTTTTGGCGATATTTTTTTTTTATTATTTGTTATTTTCAACTGTTTATTCTTTTCATTTTTATTATTTTTTATCCTTAATTTTAATATTTGAAATTACTATTCTCTTTTATCTACTGTTAATAAAAATCAAAATTCGAAAATAAGCTTTACATTGTTAGTTGTTTTATTATTATTGTATTGTTATTACTATAATTTTAAATAATTTTCTAGAATTTTTTACTTGAGAAATAGTTCAGTCGGTAAAATATTTTTTCGTAGCTTACGTTTAGTATAGAATTACCCTTATAAATCTATTTTGTATTTTTATTAATGTTTTAAGACTAAAGCAAGTAAAGGATAAATCTCACTTTGGATGTAAAACTGTAAAAAATAAATATGAGATAAAAATTTTATATTATTTTACATAGAAACCTGCAAATATAAATCTATACAACTAGTTAGTTTGCTAAATTAGTATGTACTTAAATAAACTATTTCTATTACATTTCTTTATAATTGCAAGAAAAAAAATCATTTATTATTTATCGTATATTTTGGAAGTAAATTATTTTAAAAGCTAAGCATTACTTTAGTAGAAAACTTAACAGAGGGGATTTATTACACTTCCTTTTAAAATTTAAAAGCCTGATTTTTATTCATAGTAATTCTTTATTTCATTCATTTCCATGGGTAGATTTTACGATAATTTTTTAAAGAGATAAAAATGAACGAAAAAGGAATTACAGTAAATAGAGGACAAAGAAAAAAGGTCCTTCTATCTAATTTGAATTATAGGATAGATATATACTTTATATTATTAAAAAGCCTTTTTTTTCTATTTTAAATATAAATATAGCGAAAGATAGTTCTTACATTATAAAAATGCACTATTTTTATCAACGGAACTGTAACTTTAGATATACGATATTATATTCATTTATTAAGATTTTAAATAGTAATATTATTTATATACCAATTTGCAATTGGGTAATTGGGCAGTTACTAAGCTCCACCAAATTAAATAAATAAAAAAAAATACCACTAGATAGACGTAAATGTAAAACTATTTTCAGTATACTCGTATGCTCATGTAAAAAAGAAGCTATTTAGTGATACTTTCCTGGTATCATAGCTTTATAGCTATGTTGCAAAAAGGAAAGTATAGTAATCAATAAGAAAATGTGTTATGAGATTCTTATGAATTTCTCGACGTTTAATGACCCAGGACCCTCAAAAAACAAAAAAAATAAGGGGGTTAATATTCGTATGTACGTTTATAAGAGTGTAGGCGTGTTTGAAGCTTAATAATTTTAGAATGGATAAACCGATTTTGATGAAATTTTATAGATTTGGGTATATGAGGAAATTTGTTGATACAATTTTGGGGTCAATATCTAAGTGGGCGGTGTATATAATTTATTTTCGGGTCAATTTTATAAACATTTTGCTAGTATAACCGCACGTTAAATTAAGTTAGCAAAAGGGCAAATACTTATCTAAACATTTTTAAAAACCTATTAGCACACAATTTCCCCTTACCCAAAAATGGAAAAAAGATATATTTTTATTCATTGCATATCTTCAAACCGAATTTTTTTTATTGTCTTCCTAGATATAGACAGAATTAGTGTCTAGGAAAATTGGTGTCTGGCAAAATTGGGGGTTGGTGGGGAGATCCGATCAAAGTTTAAAAGTATCATTTTTTTAATTTTTCAATTTTTTTTAAATTTAATTAAACTTATAATAATGGTAAAATTATAATAAACTTTTAATAATAATATTAAAATTAAATTCACTCCCACCCCTAAAAAAGAGAGATGTTAAGTAATTTTTTTCGCTTATTATTATTTTTGAACTACGTAAGAATAAATAATTAAAACCAGGAAAGTATTACTAGTTTGTTATCAGCCTTTTTTTTTTATACTTATTGAAAATCAAAATCATCCACCGGGAGGGTCTGTCTTTTTTTTTTTCTTTTTTTTGTTAAAGAGGTGGGGAATCCCATTTACAGACGTCTAAGCAGTGTCGGCCTTGCTAACAGGAGCCGCAAGATGTTATTAATATGCGTATGTAAACCTGCGCACTACCGACTAAACCGCCACCCCTGGCTACCACCCTTCCTGGAACCGCTAACGAAGCATTCCTTCTGGAAGGAGGGTTACACGCCCACTCACACACTCATTCGTCATAGTGCAATCGCATCGTAATAGGAAAATCAACAGAAACACATCAGTTACAGCAAAACAACGGCAAACAAGATATACATCAAAATACAGAAAACAGATTATGAAACTACATACAAAGAAAAATGTCACACAATATATACCAATACAAGAGAAAGAAAAACTTAAGAAAACAAGTCTCACAACAACATATCAAAAAAACAGCAAGAACATAAAAAAAGAAGAAAACAGAAACTCCTGAAAAGAAACACTCAATTTGGATTTGAATACTAAATCTCGGATACCGGTGTTATTTGATGGTTGGGTTTTAATTAACCGCTCGTTTCACGAAAGGTTGGCCTGAGTTCGCTCGTAGCTACACTTTTACCGTTTATTTACACAGATACTGACGAATTACTAACGACTTTAATTGTTTTTGTGACTATAAAAAAGTACTTAAAAAAAAAAAAATCATAACTGCTCGTTAGAACTTGTCGGTAAGAGGCGACAAATTCAACGAACTATATTTACAGTTTTAAACATGATCTAACCTAACAGTGAAATGAAAACGGGGAAAAATTAGTGTGGAAACATTATATTTCAGTTAAATTACAGTAGTAATAAAGAATACTTTTAAAAAATACCTCGAATTTTGTTAGACAACATTTTTTATTTTTCTATTTGATGAACCGCGGGACTCGAATATTTCAATTTATTTATTTTTTTAATGTAACTTTACGAATCGCGCCGCTAGATAGCAGTACTTGATAGTATTAGGTAGCGTACAAAATCTTGATAATATACTTGAAATAATAAAATTTAAAAAAATATACTACAGTTTGTTTTAGTAGTAAATGCTCTTATGAAAATGAAAGTACTACAGATTTTTTTAATTCCCATCACTTCATTAAAAAAATAAAAATAAAATAAAAGTATTAGTTTAAAAGAGATTACTCTAGTTTTATTAAAAAAGGAATAAATAAACCAGAAATAAATTCGATTGGTAAAATCAAATTTAACGATAAAAATCAAGGATTACACTTAAAAAGAAATAAGTGCAATATTACATCACGGATTTTTTATTCTTAAAGCTCATTATACTAGTTTTATTAAAAAAGAAAAAAATGTATTATGATGTGAAGGATATGAACATCAACAAAAAGAATTAGACGTGAAATTCAATTTCTTTGTTCTAAGGTAATAAATTTTATAATAAATCCTTAAGATAACAATCAGTAATTCATAAAAAAAAAAATAAAATAAAAGCATAATTAACAAAACATAGTGATATCCAAAAAAATTACAATGAAATTGTAAACCGTACGGTAAGAGCTCGCAGATATCCTATAAAAATTTCTGTAATATAAATAAAAATGTTTTTAACAAAACGATACTGATATCAAAAAAGGTAAAACACTACATTTCTATTATCAAAATATGTAATTAATTAAGAATTCACTTTAAAAAAAAAAATGTTAAGTATATGTTATAGACAATAGCTATACAATAATAGATAATTAGCAATGTTAAAGCGATCCACGTAATAAGCAAAATCACAAAAAAAAAAAAAAGAATTTGTTATAAAACACTTACCGGCCCGATTTTATTTATATGTAATACATATCACATTTTTCGTCAGAAACGTCACTCTTCGCAACGATGCGGGAGTACACACCATATCCGGGGGGGGGGGGGGTGGCACAGGCACGCAGAGTGTTCGGGGGAGCAGCCGTGTCCGAACACGGCCATCTCCGGGACATCTGCCGAGAGGACCGTACTCCACAGGGTATAAGAAAACGGCCTCATGCCGTATTAAACGAACCACCGTGAAGAGGCGGTATGAGAGTCAGAAAATGACAAACCAGGCTTAGGAGCCTCTATATTGCATAACCTATAAATGGAAACCGCACAAAAATTCCGGCCGCAAAAGTGACAATTTCGCAATTAAATTTTGTTAAAACTATAAAAAGCTAGACATTACCCCACACCGTCCCACGAAGAGACCACAATTTCATTTAGTCAGCATACGCGACTGCCTCTGGAGAACGTTACGCATTTCTCCCTCCAAATAACTAGAGCTCCGGTAGGCGCACTCCTGCTAGCCCATAGGTGCTGGTACCGAAAGTACTTCAGCGGATGGACTGAAGGGGAATCACGCCGGGATTACTAAGCTCCAAAGCTTAGTCTATCATGGTCAGAACCAGTAAATAAATTACACCATGTTCGTCCATACGGATAGGAACGCAAATTCCCACATCCGTTCATAAATACAATTTAAAATTTACATAAACGATGAAATCCGCCCGATAATAGAAAGATACAGCAGCAAGGAACATTGTCCAGGCTCTGCGATCTGTATGGGGAAATATTGAAACTCCAGCCATTCTTGCGTTCCGTTCCGTATCACATTTACAGAAATAATACACAATTCTTATGATTATTCGTTGTTTAATAAATGAAATTGGGCCGGTAAGAGTTTTGTAATAGATTTTTCTTTTTTTTTTTATTATATGAAATGCTTAAACATTGTATGTTATCTATTGTTTATATCTATTCTCTATTACATATATTTAACATATATTTTTTTTAAAAGAAAATTCTAAATTAATAACAGATTTTGATAATAAAAATATAGTACCTTACCTCTTTTGATATCAGTATCGTTTTGTTAACAGTTTTATTTATATTATAGAAATTTTTGTTTTTTGAGCGGAAGAAATGATACTTGCGAGACTCTTTACAGTACGGTGTACAATTTCATTGTAATTTTGTTTTTGGATTGTATTTATTTTCATATTCATGCTACATTTCAATTTCAATATAAAAAACCTCAGGTTTATTTTGATAGCGGGTAGGTAAATGGAAATGCTCATATTCAGGGTGTGGTGACAATTGTTTGTTAATAACTCCAACTCCGTGTTAAAATTTCTGTTAATTTTCTACCAGACTATATCTGGGTATACTACTGGAGGTAATGGAACGTGATTGCCTCAAATTTCCATGATTCAGATAAAATTTTCCTTTACGGTTGAACTGCACAAATTTGGTCATGATAAAATTAGCGGTCTCTGACATGCGACTAGTCTGTATGCTAGGTTGAATAACCAATAACAATTCGTGGTTTATAATTTATACTTCAGGATTTTTACAACAGTGTTGCTTTTTGCACCTTCTGGTAGAGTAGGAATTGCGGTTTTATCTAACCAGTGCTTGATGGCTCTCATATGTGTAGTAGTATAGATTATTTGACCAAGTTGAATCCGTGTTGGTTTCATTCCATTCTGTCCTTCCATTCCATCCTTTCCATCCTTCAATAGCAGAAGGTAAATTGTAAATACATGTAGCAGTTGTGTACGAAGTATTTTTACACTATAAAATTGAGGTCAGATGCCAAATACGACTACTTTTTCTATCACCATTGAAAAATGATAAAAAAAATTTCTAGCTGCAATATAATTGAATAAAATATATTTTAAGTGGTATCTGATATTTGTTGTAAATGTTAAGAAAAATTCGAAGCTTCTCTTGTTGGTAGTTAAAAATAAAAATTGATATCTAATAAATATAAATGATCTATAATGAATGAATTATAATTTGAGTTTTAACAGATTAACCAAGAGAAGTTTTTAACGTCGTACAATCAAAGATCTCAGAATTGCAGATGTAAAACTTATGGACACAGAGAACAGAAAGATATTCAGGAAGAATAAAAGATTACGAAAGGACACAGAAAGGAAACAAAGAGTGTCAAACAAATAGTCCAAAGAGAGAAAGAAATAATGCATCTTGAAAATAAAGGGGAATTGGACGAATTGAAAACCGATTAGAAATTAACTATTAAACGTGGTCTTATATTGGCTAGAGACGATCTTAAAAATTGGTTACGTATTAATTTTACAGAATTCTTTCAAGTTTTTCTTTGTTAATAAATAAATATAACATTTTTACATCTAGTCTGTTAGATGGGTTCGTTTCTGTTTTTTTTTTATGGCCACATGTTTGTAAGTATTAACGCTCTTGTTTCCAATTATTCACCCAGGGGCATCACGATCACTATATAAGGATTGTTTCATTAAAGTTGCGTTGATAGAATCTATCACAGCACAGTTTTATTCTTCTTTTTTTATACAATTTTTTTTTCTTTAATATCCGGAACCACCGTTAGATATTACTTCAGAGGATGAGATGAATGAGAATTTTTGTAGCGTGTAAAAATGCCATGCCTGACAAGGATTCGAACCCGGAACCTCCGGATGAAAGGTCGGGAAGATACCACTCGCGTCACGGAAGCCGGCTCATTTTTTATATCTATCCTAAATTTTGTATCCTAAGGCCAATATTTATTTTTTGTTTTTTTTTGTTTTTAATAATTATCCTTGTTATAGAATTACGGTGTCAATTTTAATGGAACACTAGAGGACGTGGTAGAATCTCCGTACGAAATTCATGTTCCTTCATACACATCACGCGCTATCTATATCTAAAAATACATTGCCTATAAAACACTGCTACTACAGAGAGCATAGTCAATCAACAAATGGCTTGGTTACTCTAAAATAATTTCACGGATCTGCAATGCTAGCAGATCCCTAGGAGCGTGTGTGATGGTTTACATAAATCTAGATAAGGAAGCTACAACTGCTTGCCAGAAAATAAAATCAGGTGCGAGCATTTTGAGTTTTAAAAACCCTGCATTAACTAGAAATACATCAGTAAAAAAAATACTAAAAGTTTATGTATTTTTGTTTTTTTTTAATACTTTTCATTTAAAAAAACTATAATACAACAACACTTTAAAACTTTATTTATATGAATAATAAAAAATGTTTTTCTTAATTCTAATTTAGCTAGTATAATTATTTTTTTTTTTTTTTTTATTTTATATCATATAGTAATATCAATCCATGTTAGTTTTATATATTTTTATAATCAGTAGAATGAATTATTATGAGCAGTATTTTACTGAAATTATTTATTAAGGATATGTAAGGTACACAGTAATTTTTTTTCGTAATTTAAAATTTTCTAACTGCACAATGGTGAATTTAGTATTTTACCAAATTTTTATTACTTCCTTGTACGAACTAAAGGAAGTATTGTGATCGCGTAAACTTTCGGTTTCCAGTTTTCAACGGAAATATCCATTTTGACCATCCCTGAATCCATTTTAACTAGTTTCGATGGGACGTCTATACGTACGTTTATATATATGTATGTACGTATACACCTCGCATAACTCAAAAACAATTAGCCGTAGGATGTTGAAATTTTGGATTTAGGACTGTTAAAACATCTAGTTGTGCACCTCCTCTTTTGATTGCAGTCGATTGAATCAAAAGTGTCCAAAAAAGTCCAAAATCCAAAAACAATTTGGTTTTGGACCTTTTCTTAACTGCTGTAATAAGCCCTAATTGAGAGCTTATCAACAATATATAATAAGTGGTACTTATTTTCATTGGTTCCAGAGTTATAGCCAAATAAAATTTTAATTTATGAAATATCTGGATCTTAAGGGATGACACATCACTTCAAATCAGATTTCCTCACGATATTTTTTTATCTTTGTTTTTTTTTAATTCAAATATATTGATTTATTAATAATTGTTAACCTTTGATCGTAACAAAAAAATTACGATGAATAATAACACAATAATAACAGAAAAAAATCAGAAATTTTAATGAAATAAAATTTTATGTTCTTTTCATTTTAAAAAAATGTGTAAATATAATTTTAATAGGAGTAAAACGAAGTCATATATTTTCCACATCAGATTTTTTCCTTGGATGGTCTTCTTACGCCAAAAATATTTTAAAAAATAAATCAGTTTAAAATAAAATAGTTTTGAAAAGAAAATTTATAAATAAGATACTAAAGTTTTCAGAGTGAATTTCTGTTCTGGATACAATCTTATATTAGACAATTCTGGCAATAAACTATTAGTTAATAAATGGAATCTTAGTCATGTCTCCATTTACTAATTGTATAATATGAAAAAATCAGTCCTTTTCCAATTTATACAAAATTAAAAAAAAAAAACAATGTTTCTCTCAATACTGAATCAATTTCATTAAAAACTGAATGAAATATAAAAGAAAGTTCTAACAAATAAGGTTAAAATAACCCATAAAAATATACAATTCTGAAACTAGATATGATGAAACTTTCTATATATTTTATAATAAGTTTACTACGTCTGCACTTTTGAAGAATATATATAATAAAAACAAGAAGAAATTACGTATACAGGATGAAGATATAAAGATAAAAGATGGATAAATCTAAAACAAGTTAGAGGAGAAAATCTGATGTGATAAAAGCACTTGAACGATAAGAAATAGTAAGGGAAAAACAGGGAATGGTAATGCTAAAAGTGTTGCAAGTTGGAAAAAGGGAGGGAAAATCTCTGCAAATCGAAAGAATGAATACCTTTCTTTAGTTCTTCAGTCTAGTGAACAAATGACATTTATGCAGCTCTTTTCTCTTTTAAATCTCTTCCATTCGTCGACATCTTCTTCACTAGCAATACAAATACTCACACTTACAAATATTTTTTTTTTTTATACGTAGCCTACTCATACGATACTACGTACATAAGAATAATAATAAATACCAATTTTATTAGTTTTTCTTATTTACTTGGAATACGTAAGACTTTACTAGTACACCTACTCTGAAAATACTTTTGTACAAACTTATTTTTTAACCAAATACAATTCAGTCATCATCAGCAAAATTTTAGAAAACCAAGTTGAATCAGTAAAATGTTTTGTTACAATTTTATATTTTAGAAAGGTTTTATAAATTTTTTAGAATTAAAAATAAGTTGAAAAAAAATAGTCTTAAATTTTTTTTTATAAATTTATAAATCTTGAATTAAATTTTGATGAGTAAAATATGTAAAATTTACTATTTAAAAAATAAACAACTAGCCCTAAACGATTATTGGAAAATAAACTACAAAAACTTTACTTAAAAATCAATCATAAATTAGATGGTCATTTAGATATGTTAAAAAAATAATTATTAATAGATACTACGATAGAAATATATATAAATTTTTAAAATTTGCAAAAACTAAATAAAAAAATTAATAAATAACTTTAATTGATAAATAAACAATACTTACGAAACATAGATATATTTTCCGGGATTTTTCTACAATAATAAATAAAACTGCAGATATAAATAACAGTTGTCATTCAAGCAAGTCCGAATAAAAAAGTTTAATTTAATATAAAAATATCAGAAATATATTGAACCTTCAACTCAGACTGCTCAGTTTTATTTAATATATTTTTTTGTCTTCAGTCATTTGACTGGTTTGATGCATCAAGAACTGCATAAAACCAGTCGTCCAAGATTCCCTATCTAGTCCCAGTTGTTTCATTTGCCGTATATTCCCTACATCCTACATCCCTAACAATTTGTTTTACATATTCCAAACGCTGCTTTTCATTTTCTTGTTTAGCCTCCGGCAATTACCATTAATACTTTAGAGGATGAATGACGATGATATGTATCAGTATAAATGAAGTGTAAGTCTTGCACAGTCTCAATTCGACCATTCCTAAGATGTATGGTTAATTGAAACCCAACCACCAAACAACACCGGTAACCACGATCTAGTATTCAAATCCGTGTAAAAATAACAGACTTTACTAGGACTTGAACGCTGAAACTCTCGACTTACAAATTAGCTGATCTGGGAAGAGGGCGTTCAACACTAAACCAACCCGGTGGGTTCCAAACATTGCCTGCTTGCAGTTTTTCCCATCTACCTTTCCCTTCAGTATTAAAGCGACTATTCCAAGATAAGTTAATATGTGGCCTATAAGTCTGTCTCTTCTTTTAATTTCACTTTTCCAAATCCTTCTTTCTTCATTGATTTGCGGCAACATGTCTTCGTATCCACCCATCTGATTTTTAACATTGTCATATAGCACCGCATTTCAAAGCTTCTAATTTTTTCTTCTCAGGTACTCTGACCGTCCAATTTTCACTTCCACACTAAGCTACGCTCCAAGGATACACTTTCAAAAATGTTTTTCTGGCGTTTAAATTAATTTTTGATGTAAGCAAATTATATTTCTGACTGAAATCTCGTTTAGACTGTGTTATTTTACATTTTATATCGCTCCTGATTCGCTATCTTTAATAATTCTACTTTCCGAATAATAAAATTCTTCTAACCCGTAATCTTTTCTCTTCCTATTTTTATATTCAGTGGTCCATCTACATTATTTCTACTACAATTCATTACTTTCGTTTTGTTTTTCTTTATTTTCGTGCGATAATTATTGCGTTGTAACTTCATCCATGCCATTCATTGTTTCTTCTAAATCTTTTTTTTAACATATAACATATAAACCTCTTCTAAAGATTGAGTAGATAAATTGTATTTTGCTTATCCTCAGAAACGCTAAATGTAACGCTACACTTCTTAAAAACTGGGAATTAATAAATTTATTTTTAAAGTAAATAATTATAATGTAGAATAAATAGTACAAACTAAAAATCCTTGAAACTAGAATAAAGGAAGATCTGACTCATTGTAAATGTAGAAGTCCAGAGAAATCGGTTTTAGCCCCGTATTGCTTGGTACTAGCCATAAAATTGGTCTATAAGAAACAATGGTTTTAAATAGAATACGGTAAACATGAAATGAGTGACTGGGAAACTTACTTTACCAAGGCGCTTGCTGGTAATCTCGTCAAGTCTATGCGGTTGCTCAGTTGTAGAGTGACCACTTCGGAAGCCGAACTGATGATAGGAATAAAACGACCATGCTCAAGAATAGACTGCAGCCTCTGAAGAAAACGTTTCTTACACATTTTATGCCAAATAAATAAAAGACTTATCGGCGAAGATACCTCATGTACAGTTTTTACTTGTTTCTCGGACCATAACCACTTTTGAAACTTCCATTCCGTCGGAAAGTACGTAGTTCGCAGGATACCATTAAATAGATGTGTTATATACATCATGGCATTGAAAATAAGCATACGTAGCATTTTTTTAGTAATTAATCTTCCTTCTTCCTGATTACTTGCAGAATCTCTGATGATGAAAATGAATTAACAGGAAGACTCAGAGGAATCTAGCTGCTCACGAATTCAAGAATCTCCTCCTCGCCAGGCCACGTATGCCAAGTAGATGAAAGACTTTACTCTGGTAAATAGCAAATTACAGTAAACTGGTTAGCCTTCCCCCCGTTTATATATACCCATATGCCATCCAGCGTTTTTGAATGAGGAAATAAGGGTGGAGGCCATTGATGTTTCTTGATGATTCTCCATAGGGAGTAGGGACCTATGCAAAGAAGAATGTTCTCGAGATAATTCTTAAATGTCTCATTTTAATAGATATCCGTGGTTGTTTCAACTTACGAGCACTCTGTTCAAGATGTCCTATACGCTGGTTTCCTGAATCATTGCCATCTCCTCCTTCTTGTAGCAATAAGGTCCATCACCTCCCTCGGGTAGTCCGGGAATGAACATGTTGGGCTCCTCGCCCCATATGTTCAATCTAAGGTGTCGAGCGCCAGGCAGCTTCTTCAAAGACTGTGGTCAAATATTACGTCGCATTATTCACATCAGCAAAACACCTCAATAGCATCCGCACAACTAACTCGTCCTCTACCCAGTTTCGATGCGAGTCCCAAATGGTCCTGTTGTTATGAAGGACAGGCGTTTTCCTTTTCCTTATCATCATTGTACTAATGGTAAGCAGGACAGAGGGATGTTCAGACGTCGAATCGTAGCTGTTTCTAATTTCAGTGTACGTTGATGATATTCCAAGTGACATATAAGTCCAAGTGTCATATAAGTAGGATCCGATGGCCATTAAGTTGGTTGCAACCTAGAGATCACATTGAGCTACATGTTAACAATACAACCCTTTAAAGCCCTGCCTCTAATAGTTATTAGCCGAGATTCCCATAGAAGAGGTTTCGCGCTCCAGTCACCTCCGAGAAAACGAGATGCTAACGTTGAAAAAACTCAGAAAATAAGCTAAGCTACCCTTGATCACGTGGCTAGGAGTACAATTGATCGCCGTAAGTCTGAGAGGTCCAAATCTCTCTAGGATCTCAACCGTGGTCGCCTGAATATGATTTCACCCGTACTCGAAGCTGGTCATGCTTAATCGCAGATGAGCACTCCAGAACCTCCATGCGCTCTGCCATAAAAATGATTAATCGTATAGTCTGGATACTAGGAAGACGAAAATAGCTACGACTAGTGAAATATATCTCAGAGAACAATAAAATCTTAATGACCCGGCCATTATTAAAGCTTCCAGTTCCTGTCCTTGACTAACGAGACTATTGATATTTCAGGTTGCGACTCTTAGAAATCTAGATATAAACAGATTTTGCTGATCACCTTAGGAAGCAAGACCATTAAATAACCTACTTGCTACATTAGAAATTCTATGTTATTAGTTAGTTTTTGTAACGTGTCTACAGTATGACCATAGATGTCGTGCTCAATAGTCGCAGCATAAGATTGAGGTTAAGTATTGGCATGTGCAGTTTGACCCCCACTCCTTAATTTACCAAAGAAAGATATTTGTATTGCCCAAGTAAAAGGAAGAGCTCCCTTTGTTCAGGGTCTCCAGTGGAGTGGTATTCTTTATAGTAGGTATCATTTGTTTCTGTGTTCTGCCAAGGATTTCCTTATAAACCCTGCATTTTTGCATTTTCTGTAGTTCGCGGAATGTTTTGATTGGCAGAGCGTACAACTAGCCGAAGTATTTCTGTTTATAGGAGAATCTGCAGTTCTATGGCCCGCTGCACATTCATCTCAAACGGTAAGGCCTCATAGAATTGTTCTTTATGTGATCGTACTGTTGGTGTTGCATGCATTGTACCATCTAGGAGGTTTTCTGGGTATCTCAAACGAAACTCCACAGTTTGTGATATATAAAAACACCTCCTTGTTGTTATCTTTAGTCTACAAGTTGATCGAAAACGTCGATAACAATTCCTTTGGAACGGGCATAGATTAAACTTCGGACTACGTGTCCGTAATCCTCAATTCTTCCTTCTGATATGTATTGGAACTGAGAAGTGCAAGTCCCTCAGAACAAAGCCGGTCTCGGTCTTTCCTCGTAAACGTGTGACCAATCAAATTCTATTCACCGATTATATTAATTACCTTCTTATACACGTTAACTTTCTTCGAAACCTTACGCAGATGCTTAGAGCTTTATATTGTACTCACATTTACTAACTACCGTTTCTAATAACTCATACAGCCTCTAACATCGGTAATGCCGTATAGAATAATCAGCGGAGGCCTAATGACGTTCCTTTTAAAAGCCTCAAAATTATCATCCTCAATGGAAGGTCAAGGTAACGATTTGAAAAAATAAAATTCAGTAGTGATATCAACAGAAGATGGTGACTTTAGACGCAAGTGGCACAGTCTGCCATGGTATAGGAGTTGTCTATGAATCTGCGATGTCAGTACCCTTCTTGCTTCTATAGGCGTCATCCAGATCGTATTCAATGTTCTCTAATTAATTTACGACGAGATTGGTTCCTGTGATATTATTTCGACGGCGCTAAGGCTCCATGTTTTCTGGAAGACAGCAAAGAAGAACTCCTATTTGTTTTATTCTCAATATATGCAACAGCTGGCAGTTGATCCATCATTAACCTGTTACGGTACAGCCTCCACACTACAGGCTATAAGTTAAACCTGATAATTCGAGTAAAAAACAGAAAAAATAGAGAGTAAATATATATATGTATATGAAAAGCAGTTTTTGTAATTCAATACCCTTCAGAATAGTCACATTATAATCAACATCTTCGAAATAATATGTAACCATCATAAAATGAAAAACAAAATCAAGAGCAAAATATAAACATAACCTCTCCCTCTTAGATACAGTTGTTGTTTGTTTTTTTTAATATGATTTACATATGAATGACAAAACTTCTATACACTATAACATTAAGTTTTTTTTTATTAATAAATTCCACCTCATTTATAAATTGAACCATTTAAATAATCTCACTTTTTTAACATTTTAAATAAAGGCTTATATTTCATGTCATAAATTTATCTGTACAAAAGGTTTTTGACCAATCAACTGTAATAAAATTACTGCTCCCCAGTGTTATTCGTGGGCTTTCAGTTATGTACGTTGCTTTAATCTAACCGTAAATTAATATTGATCTAATACAGCTGGATACTTATTTATTTTGATAAAACCGGAAAAATTAATACACAAGGGCATTTCAATTCTGAAATGACTTTGTTTATTAACATATTCTATTACAAAAATTACATAATTTCATCATGAACTCATTTATTATTAAATTAATTAAAAAAGATTTAATTTTTGATGGAATGGCAAAGTACAATGATCCATCATTGAATAATCACAGTATTTTATTTTTAACTTCGGTACATTATAAGGTACCGAAGTTAACATCTTCAATGTTTACTCCTTGAGAGTAAACATTGAAGATGAAGAAATTTTAAAATTCTTTCCATAAGTATTTCTTGGACCTTGGAGTATGTATAATGAAAGAAATTATCCAAATAAATGGCAAAAGTACTTGGAACTGGTGATCGAAGTGAATTAGAATTAATTCTCTCAATATCTATTTCTTTATAGGTTTTAAAGTAAAAATTATTCACACTTGTTTTTATTAAGATAATAACTATTATTATATTTTCTGCTAAGATCACTATACTTTCTATGTTGAGTACTGCTTGCCTTTCTTAGCTTCATTCTTTTATCACTTGTTGACGATGAAGCTAAGAAAGGTAAGCAGTACTCAGCGTACACAAAATTATTCGCATAAGATTGTAATGTTAAAAGAATAATTTTTTGTTAATAATTTAATAAAAGAATATCAGACATAATGTAACGTAATGTAACTCAAACAGATTTAAAAGAAATGTAATAAAATAAATATTGTAATTTACTAGAAAAAAAAAACAAAAACCAATAATACCGAAATCAGACAAAGAATTGCTTTATTTACTATTACGTTTTTAACTGTAAAGATTTTTGTAAATTTGTAACTTTAACTAAAAATACGAGCAAATTTAGGTACCTGGGGGAAGTTATCCAACCAAATGGAGTGGTCAAGAAAGCAAACACCGTCAAGACAAATAAGATTCTTAAATCTTATGGGCTAACGATGGACGTGACAGTAAGTAAATGGGTATTAGGGATGGCTATGATCAGGCACAATATAATGGTAATCCAATCAGTAGTTTTATAAGCAGAATGCTCTGAATTAACGGGAAATAGATACACTAGAAATTACTGAAAGACGGATACTAAGGAAATTCCTAGGGCCCAGAAAAGCTAACGATGGTTGAAAATTGTAAAAGAATGAGGACTTTAACTGCAGTTACAGAGAATTCCTGAAGCAAAAGCGAGCGGAAAATGACATTCTACGGCATCTAGCAAGATGAATTCCAGCAGGTTTATGAACTGAATTTTTGACAATTCTAATGGTGACAAGACGACGTTAAATGGTTCAGAAAAATTAGAGCACCTAACGGTGGTAATGTAATGATTGAAAAAACGTCCGAAAATGGTGTGAAAGTTTAGAAATAACAGAATTAATGTGCATGATGAAGAACGTTTGCGGAGACCCTTCATACCCCCGAGGACTTGTTGAAACGCGTCGATGATGAAATCAGAAAAGATCGTCGCCCAAAGATTTCCGATCTGGCCCTTCTTTTTCCAGATGTTTCAAGAGCTGTTATTGGTTACATTGTTCATGAACGTTTAGTCTTCAGATAGGTTTCTGCACGTTGGGTGCCGAACATCTTAACGGAACGTCACAAAAAGATCCGAATGGGATCTGCTTCGGAATTTTTGATGTGCTACACAGAAAAGATGATCAGTTTCTTAATTCAGTTGTTACCGGCGATTAAATAAGGATTTCGTATTACACGCCAGAGAGAAAACGGCAGTCAAGTGAATAACCAACCAGACCAACAAAGGTCAAGCCACAGCCATTTGGACACTAACTGATGTCGATAGTCTTTTTGGATCGGTTTGGCATACTGTCAAACTATTGATTTCAAACTACGTGGAACGATCATAAATGCAGAAGCCTACTGCGAAACTTTACGTAAGTTACGGTCCGCCATTCAAAATCGGCGAAGTGGCCCGCTGACCGACGGCGTCGTCCTGCTGCACGATAACGCACGTTCACATGTTGCTGGTCTGACCACGTGATTTACTGAGAACAATTGGATGGGAAATTTACGATCACCCACCATATAGTACGGACTTAGCTCCTTCTTATTACCATTTGTTTGGGAAATTGAAAGAAGTTTTGAGTAGTAAGCAATTCGCGGGTGTTGATGAACTTAAAAAAGCTGTTAATCAGTGGCTAAACTGACTGGCGGCAGAAGAATATGACGATGGTATATTGAAGCTGATGTATCGCTAGGATAAATGTCTTAATTCATGTGGAGATTATATAGAGAATTAGTATAAGGTATTTAATTTAAGAGAAATACAGAATATTTATAAAATTTTCAGAATAATCTTTTTACAATGAAACTGTATTTACTATAGAGATAACCTTTCGTATTTAGTTTCCTTGAACTTTCTTTATACCATCTTATTCAGAATTAAATTGTCTACAAGTTCTGTTGAACACGTTTACGTATTTATTACCATCTAACAAAGTTATTTTACGCCAAACAGAAAATGGTGTGTTTTCGACCCCAATATTTTTTACTTTACCCCAAATTTCTCAAAGACTACTAAAAATACCAATGTGGAACCTATTTGTTCAGTTTTTCAAATCAGATTTCATATAATACCACTAAATTTACAGCAAATTTACTTAACTTGCGTCTCAAGAATTATAATCTCAGTTTATTTTACTGAAGATTAAGAAATCTGGGCGAAATCTTTTGCCAACTAATACTTGTTAACGAAGCTTTCCCGAAGGTATGTTTATATGTACTTTCTTCTTTATTTCCAGGTTCGGAAAGCTACTATTGGCGCAGAGTGGACCAATGGTGATGCACCGCGTCGCTACACGCAGCGTACAAATGATTCATTCCTTTGAACGATTTGTACTTCTCGAACCATTCATTCGTTCAAACGATTTATACATCTTGATACGAAAGATTTATTTAAAAATATACTTGTTTTGGGGATAATTGGCAAAAAAATTTAACAAAATCATGTAATGATTTTAAACCATGAAACATAAACCATGTAAAATTTTCGCGGTGGGCCGTATGTCCGCTTTTTTCTAGTATCTAAAGAAAAATTATTGAAAAAAATGACCCATGTTGCTGTGAAGAACTACTTTATTGTTTATTTCATCTTTGTTTTAAAATGCATCCTGTTTGTTCTATTATAGCATTGTATATTCGAAAGAGTTCAGCTTGTACGTTTAATATTATCCATATTGTTGTTTGATTTTGCCGGCTTCCGTGGCGCGAGTGGTAGCGTCTTAGCCTCTCATGCGGATGCCCCGGGTTCGAATCCCGGTCAGGCATGGCATTTTCATACATGCTACAAATCATTCATCTCATCCTTTGAAGCAATACTTAACAGTGGTCCGGAAGGTTTTAAAAAAAATTGTTGATTTGTTTCGTACTGGTTTGGTTTGCAATTAATACTTATAAAAGCCATTTGTGGGAACATAAAACCAACATTTCCTTTCACTGATAGAAATTGTGAATCCAAAAGTAAAACCTAGGATATTCTACTTCTAGGCTGTACAAAAAATGAACCACATTTTAAACTCGAAAATCAACAAAACTACAATAAACCAAATATAAAAATACAATTCAAATTTAACACAATATTAACAAGTTCCCCCCCGTGTTGAAAAGAAATCGCAGGCAATACCAGTTTGAGAATCGCATCAGATTGAGAATAGTAATACCGTCTGCTGAAGGTGGCTACAAATCTGTTGATTGGATTTTTAAATAGTTATATTTATGAAATTGATTAAGATTTTCCTTAAAAAAATATAGTTTTATGCAATTTTTATTGGCGATTGTCAAGGAGAAACATAAATATTACTGGCGAATGACTGTATTTGTTTTATCATTAAAAAATAAATTTCCTTTATAAATTTTATGATTAAATTAGATTTAGGTATACATAAACAAAATAATATTCATTATTTTTAATTTATTGATGAAATCCTTCAAATAGAGTGAAAAAAAATTGACAGATTGTGGTGGTGACAGACTGATCGTTTTTTGTTTTAGTGATGATTTAATTTTTTTAATTTTCAAGCTCTATTTGTTTTCAGTAGTTTATTGTATCATGGAACGCTACACATCTCAACAACGTTTACAAATAATAAAAATTTATTGTGGAAGTATGGAATCGGTTACAACTACATATCGTTCGATTCCCGTATTTATATGGTGTGAATAATCCGGCCAACAAAAGCACAAATCATCGATTGGTTAAAAATAAATTTTTTTTCTAATTGATGTTGAAATTCATAAAAGACGTGAAAATAGTCAATAGAGTAGTGATACCGTAAGTCCAAGTATTCGTGAAAATTTATAGACATCACATTGTTCACAAGAATTGGACTTTTCTTCAACGACAAGAATGCGAATTTTCATTTTTAAAGATTTTGGTCTACACTAATATTCAGAAAGATTCAACTACCACAAGAATTAAAGGCACAGGACCACTCTTTGCGTCGATGGTTTGCTGATTGGGACTCTAGAGCATCTCAAAGTGTTTCCACATTTTCATGAAAAAAATCTACTTTTCAGGTGAGGCTCACTTTTGGCTTGATGACTTTGTAAACAAGCAAAATCGTTTTTGGGTGATCCATATCCGCAAATGATTCATTACCAATCATTACGTCCGAAAAAATCACTGTTTATGTGGATTATGTGGTAGCAGCATTGGGCCATTGTTAATGGCATTATATAATACTATGTCATAGATAATAATGAATGCTATTGAGCTGTGATTCGGAATTTATGGTTTGTGGAAAAATTTGATTTCAATGAAATGTGGTCTCAACAGGATAGTGCTATACGGCATACATCTGCTGAAACAATTCAGTTTTTCCGTCAAATGTTTGGTGATTCGATAATTTCACGAAATAATAATGATTATCATTTCGCCACCAAGGTTGTGTGATTTGACTACCTTAGACTTTTTTCTATGGAGTTATGTTAAGTCACAAGTTTACACAACAATCCGCGAACGATTTATTTATTTAGCGTATGGCACCAAGAGACAACATCAATTACAGTCAAAAATTACCAACAAACATCTAACAAATTAATATAAGCTATTGATTCTGGAGTCACCATCAGGAAATCTTCAGGAACCCTTCATAAGCTGTCCTAGGGCAAACTTCTGTGATGTGTTTAATTTTCACCACACTCGCAAAGGGGCGTTGGTGTTTTACCCCGTTTATACAGGAAATAGGCGCACCTACCATGCTGAGTTCGTATTCTGTTTAGTGTTGACCATGTCTTACGTGGCAAGTCAAAACCCGACGGCTTTTGAGTAATACACGGAATTTGGTTATTCTGCTTTGTGGTCCATTCTTGATGCCAGGCGTCAATTAGATTAAATCCTTCCTCTGTCCAGCAATTGCTGTTTTGATATGGGGCTTTCTAGATTGAAGACGACCATGGTTGGCATTCTCAATGTCGTCATGTACTGGTAGGTTTCGATTGTCCATAATCTTCTTGTACTCTTTTATAACAGCGTTCATATTGCGCAGGTTTGATGGTGGTATGTGGCTCAATACTGGAAGCCATTCCACAGGAGTAGACCCGACAACCCGGCAATCATTCTCATAGTGTTATTAAGTTGAGAATCAATTCTATAAACATAAGGGCTGTTAAGCCATACTGGCGCACAATATTCTGCAGCCGAGAAGACGAGATTCAGAGCCGATGTGCGCAAAGTGGAAACCCAATGCTCCCGACGTTGTTCCACAGAGCTTATGTATAATGTTGTTTCTCGCTTTCAATTTCTCTGCTGTTTTCATTAGGTGCTCCTTAAATGAAAGCGTTCTATCAAGTGTCACACCTAGGTATTTTGGTGTCTTATTGTGAAAGAGCCATTTTTTAAATTTTTTTTAAATTCTCAAATAGAATTTTAAGCTCCTATTAGCGAACTTGTTACATAGATGGAAGCGCGAACGACTGATGACTTGAAAGCAAATATTTGATGCGGTATTATGAAATTCAAGCTTATTTGTACGAAAGACCATGAAAAATTTTGTTGATAAACTTGGCTTGTCAAGAAAAGCCAGGTCATATGAATGATATTGTTTTTTGAACACAATGTAATGTGCTTCAAAATTAAAAAAAAAAAATTGATTGGTATTATACATACTTTTTGTTTTTTTTGTAATTTTACTTTTTTCGCTGAAAAGACTAGAAAGATTTTATTTTGTTTTTATCTTTAAAAAAAAAAAAAACTCCATTATAACTATTAATATTGCAATTATATATAAGAATATACAAAACAAATATTAACAAAAATAATACTCGTTATTTTTAATTTATTAATGAAAATTCATATTTCCTATCTCTTATCAAAACAATAAATCAAACGAGTTATTTATTATTTTGCAAAGTAAAATATTTCATTAAAGGTTTAGGAAAATGCAATTTTAAACTACTCGGTTTTCTTTTCCTATAATATTATGTGACGGTAGATTAGAACTTAATGTACGGTTTCGACCTCTGCGCCATTAAGCCATTTACAGAACAATACTTATTCTCCTGTAATAATACTACATCTTACTCATTCTAACTATATTTCTGTCTCACGTTTTTCTCTCTCAGTCCAGACAACAAAACTCTGTAGCATTTTAAATTCTCTCCATTTAAAAAAGAAAATAATCCAGTTGAATTTTCTTCACTTTTATACAAATCCAAAAGATTTAAACTAGTACTATTTCTTCTCTGATGGTTTTTATTATGCAATTTATCTTCCATTCTGTATTTTTCTCTCGTTATATACATTTACTTTTATTAAAAAATAAAATAATATTCCTAAAGAAACACAACTTTGTTATCAACATAATAAAAGTAATTACTGGATTTTTAAATGACAAGATCATTAGTATGCAAATTCCTTTTCCCACATCCTATACAAAAATGATAATAATAACAAAAATAAAATTACATAATAACAGGTTACTATAATAAAAATTATTCTATTAAATATTAGTATTATTTTTATTACATCCGCCGATCTCCGTGGTGGAGCGGAAGCGTCTCGGTCTTTCATCCGGAGGTCCGGGGTTCGAATTCCGGGCAGGTATGACATTTATATACGTACAATATATTGTTACTATATAAATAAATATATAAGATTACTACCAGGAATGGTTTTCACTTATAACCCAAAGCATTGAATCAGCATAAATCAAATTTAATATTTTCAAAGAAATTCCGGACAAGACAGAATAAAACTTTCTCATAAAATAGACCGAACTAGATTTACCAAGTTTCTTAAACTCAAACTTTGGAAAAATCTAAAATTTTAATATTAATGAGAAATGATCTAAAAGAAGTCGATTAGAAAAAATTTGATTCAAGAAAAAATTTTGAAAATGGACAAAGCATAAGGAATGACTAAAGAGATCTGTAACAAAAAATACCTTTACATAAAAGAAAAAATGAGATATAAAGCAATAATTAAGCGTGAAAATCTAAACTCACTTTACAGCAACAACAACAAAGAAGAAATAGAAAAATTAGAAAACCAAAAAAAATTTGGAAAATTTTTTTTAGGAAGTTCAAATAAGAATGAAATCTGAAAACGTTAAAATCAACGATTTAAGAAATAGAGACCAGATAATAAAAATAAACAGCAGAGGGGAAATGATGAAGAATACTTTAAAAACAAAAATCAAAAATTAAGATGAAGCAAAAGTTGTAACGCAGTGTTCGTGGCCAATTGTAAATAGAAAAAATGATAAAATAAATTTTATATATGAAAAAAAAAACACCTAAAGTAAAGTTTAATTAAAATGATTTAAATACATTTGTTTCTCAGTGGTCGGTTATAATATTAGCGCAACCTAAGTTAAAATGTATTACTTTTCATCATAGATTTAATATGAAAAAGTAAACTTTATTTTTTATTACTTTTTTTTCAATGCCACCTGGATTCATAGCCGGCCTCCGTGGCGCGAGTGGTAGTGTCTCGGTCTTTCATCCGGAGGTCCCGGGTTTGAATCCCGGTCAGACATGACATTTTCACACACGCCACAAATCATTCATCTCATCCTCTGAAGCAATGCCTAATGGTAGACCCGGGAGTTAAACAAAAAACCTGGATTCATAAGAAAGATGTTTAAAACTTTATATTTCCACGAACTGATCAAATTCGTTGAATATTTATTGTTCATTTCACTGAAGTTATTAAATCTAACACAGGAAAAATCTCCCGTTTTAACGTAAAATGAAATTTTTTTTAAATGTTCAATATTATTAAATAAATTATCGTTACGTAATATTTAGCTTATACCACAAATATTTTTAGATTAATATTTTAATAACTATGATTATTATCCAGTACTAATCATTAAATTAAGAGAATCTCTGTTTTGTATGTTCGTGTCGATGTTTGTTTAAAACTTAAGAACCTCTGGGCTGAATAAAATTATTCTTTTTCTAATTATTGAACTTTAAAAAAATTAATTTATTCATATATTATTATTATTACTAAAAATTATGTTTAAATACTTTTTTAACGTGTAGCAATATTGTAATAGCTAGTTACTCGTAAATAATATTTTTTAAGATTTTGTATAAGATATTAACAACTTTTAAGTACACTTCGCCATCTACTGTGTCAGGTGGACACAGTTGAACACACCTTTTTAGACTGTCCGCAGTGGATGGGATTTAGACCAGATGGAGTAATTTTTGAGACTCCGCAAGAAGTCATACAGCATAGCCTGCATGATCGGAACTAGTGGATACGGTGTGGAACTTGATTTTCAGACGGTCCAGGAGATAAAGGCCATCGAAGGATGAGTTTGAATACAGGACAGAACGGGGAAGGGACAACCTGCACTTCTAGGTAGTTGTAACCCTTGGGTCGTTACTACTGATGATATATGGAGGGACTCCTTCAGCCGTTCTCAAAATTAGATGTATGTTAGATGTTAGAATAATCTGCTGCCAAGGAATACCTTGACGTCATCGGCCGCGGTGTATCCGTCTGCCCAGCGACGTCAATGGATTCAGGAAGGCCACCAGCAGCGTCCCTCTATTAGTGGTGCCCTAGGTTGCGCTACCGATCCTCATGGATGAAGGCAATAGGCAAAAGGAAAGAAATAGAGCCACGGAGATGTCATGGAGGGTCTGACAGATGCAGTTTTGCCGGAACGCACTAGGAGGGGGTGGTGGTGACAGCCTGCGCATGGAGGTAGTTTCGGGCCCTCGGATCGCTGCTACTGATGATGTGTGTAAGACTCCTGAAAACGTCCTGTATAACCCGCAGGAACACAGTATGCCTCGAGTAATGCCATTACGGCGGGTATCGGGGCATGTTGACATACGGGGAGGTTGTTTAATGAGTCCCCGCGTTCTGCGAGAAACCCCACACACCCAGTAGTGCGGGCTGCTAGGCGTCTGTGTGCAGATTTTTCTTCCTCCTGCGTAAAAAAATACACTTCGCTCGCGCTAAATCCGTATAGAACCTTAAAAATTGAAAAGAATTTTTTTTAAATTATGTGTGGGCTGTTCTAAGAGTTATTGCTATTCACACATTTTACAGTATAAAATAGATTAACGAACTTTTCAGTAAATTAAATTTCATAAAACATTATAAAGTAAAAGAGTTATAAAACTTTGAGAAGGCACTGGAGTACATTCACGTTATCTACGATCATAAATTCCAGTAGCCTATAAAAGTTTTCTCTCTAACTATGACCTTTGTGGCCTAGACGTCGTGAAAATGTTAATGTCAAAAAAGTCGAATATATGCCAATTAGGCTGTGTGTAATTTACTCTGATAGAACATCTTACTTCAGAGTTGGAACATCTTGGAAGCGTTCTCGTGGTTCACCGCCAAATTAGAAATATATCCGCTAAATTAGTATCGCCCATAATCTTTCTGAAGAACTCAATTTTATAATCAACATCAACATTCCTCAATCAATCAAACTTACTTAAGTACGTAAATAGTCATCATTCCCTTTAATTTTATTAACAAACTAATTTGATTTTACTTTTATTATGACGGTAATATAAATTGATCTTTTATAGGCAATAGCATTAAATTTAGTAAATCCCGAAATAAATTAATTTTATTAATCATGGCCCGTTGTTATTGATATATAATTTATTTATATAATACGAGTAGTTTTCACTTACTAAGAATATTTAATAGTATGTTTGGGCGCTTTCTGATTCGTAATCCATTCTCAGGAACATTGATGTGTTACAGTTATTTACTACACATATCATTAATTTTACAAACAAAAATTATAACTATAACAATTGATCGTCAAAAGATTTTATCTTTTGATGATCCGTTATGTCAGTATTGTGAATTGTTATGTTCATTGCATTTTATCTTTTGACGATCAATTGTTATATATATCATCTTTGTTTGTAAAATTAAAGTTAGTATAATTAATAATATACGAAGTAAATAATTATAATTATAACACATCAATGTTCCTGAGGATGGATTACTAATCCGAAAGCGCTCGAACATACTATTAAAGATTTCTGGTAAGTAGAAACTATTATATAAATAAATCAAATAATAACTGTAAAGAATTCGATATTCACGTAGACAACGATCGACAAAGACAACGACATTAAAATTGCTAAAAGAAGTTTTAGGTTATTTATTTATTATTTTTCATGTATGAATTTTTTTAATGGTTACACTGCGGTAAATAATCCCCGGGGTCATAAGAAAGCTACAGTTAAAATTTCGTAATGATCGGTTCAGTAGTTTTAAAGGTTTTTTGGAGCAAACGAAAGAGTCTTTGTCTCTTAATATAATATGGATTTAATTTATTTAAGTATAACCGGTAATGTGTTAGTAAGATATTAAAATTTATAGAAACCTTTTCTTTTTTTTTCTATAATTAATATGTATCCGATTGATCTAATTTTTATTTGCCTTATCGTTTTATCGTTATTTTTATTTTCATTGCTAAAAAATAATTTTTATTTTCGTGTTATTTTTTAGTTTTCCACAGAATTGTAACAAAATCTTATTACTTCAATGTGTGACCATTATAATTAACCTCTAAAATTTTTCCTATTTCTTTACATTTATGGAGTAAATATAACGAAGCCGTTAGAAAATCCCTAACCCTGATTTAAAGAAAAATCTAAAACAACCCTAATTTAAACAGACGTAACAAAGGCTTAAGTCTTATTTTTTACGCTACTTTCATTTATCAAATCTCTACTAGTAATAGGTCGTCTCTTATTGAGGAAAAATATATTTTTGACAATTACATATTCAGGATGAATTTTAAAAAAGCAACAGGATCATTAGATCGAACTTAAACATGTTAAGACAAGTACTGCTTTGTCATAATATGTAAGTGACAACACATCTTGTTGAATATTTATCTTTAAGATATCAAAGAAGAGGAAGGGTATAGGAAGAAGGAAGATAAGTTGTATTAAGGTTCATAGATGACACGATGTTTTCAGGAGATGAACCGTTTGATATACCAAAAATAATGAAAAGTGAGAAGAGTTAATGGGAGTAGAAGGTTAATCCGAACAATTCAAAATAGGAAAGTAGAATATGAATGCAGATATATAGGACTGGTAGGAATATATCTTGAAAAAATTAATTAAAACTGTGCGAGAAAGATTAGTAGAGAGTGCGTAGAGTCCAAAAGAAAATGGATGTTGTCAGGATCTTAGAAGTATAAAAGAAATACAAGAGGATAGAGACGAACGTGATGAAAAAGACTTGCCTCAGAGAATATAATCTTACGATGATGATAATGAAGTAAAATTTAATAAACCCACTTAAGAAAGTGGGTTAATTAAGTGGGTTGGTTAAGTTAAGAAAGAGAAATTTTTTAATTTTCCACACTATTTTAAAATCCCTTTTGGTTTCCTTTTCCATTACCCTAAAATGCCTTGTACCTCTTGAAGGGATCAATTTAGAGAACTGAAAATCGGTATGTTATAAAACGCATAGTCTATTATTTTTAAGTCGAAAAATCAAAAACGGTATGAGAATTTTATTCAAGAAGAAAAATTCACAACTTCACCACCAAGGGAGATATAGCTTCGATTTATAACTTAAAATCTTTTTTGGGATAACACACATATATCCTAAAAATTATAAATCAATCGGTTGGTTGGTTCTCGCGTGATACTGTTGCAAATGGACAGAACCGCCACGAACCTTTGTATATACATATTATATTTATTTTTAACTTTCCTTCTAAATAGAATACATGAATAAAAATATTGCACTACTTTTTACACGGTTGGCTAAAAAAGAGTGTAATATTTAGGATGTATATTTGTTCCACCGAAGTAACTCAACATTAATTGAATTAAATGTCTGACCCCGCGTTGGAATCCTGAAGTTACTGGGATGTCATAGGCTATATAAATATGTACGAGTATATAATTATATATGTATTAGTGGAGATTTACCGGTTGAAGCGCAAACGTTAATGAATTGAATTAATGAACTGTGAACTGTAAGCCACTATCATTGTGTTAGCTCTCTCTCTCTCTCTCTCTCTCTCTCTCTCTCTCTCTCTCTCTCTCTCTCTCTCAAACTCTCTCTCTCTTTCTGTTTAGCCTCTGAAGTAAGGTATATTACTTCAGAGGATGAATGAGAATGATATGTATTAATGTAAATAAATTGTAGTCTTGCACAGTTTCAGATCGACTATTCCTGAGAAGTGTGGTTAATTGAAACCGAACCACCAAAGAACACCGAAATCCATGATCTAATATCACTGTGTTAGTTGAGTTTCAACTGAATGGTTCAAATCAATCGAATGAATAATATTACAAAAATAATTGAATTAAACTTACATTAAATAAAATAAAATAAATTTAAAAAAATTCTGTTTAATAATGAGCTTCCTATGGGAACAGCGTATGATGCTAGTGTGGTGAGGTCAGGCGAGCACCTCGCTGGAGGCTAGACTAATCATCACCATGAACTGGTCACAAACGGGGTGCCCCTGGGGCGCTGTTTTGGGAGATGCAATGCAGTACTCTTATAATATCTCTGCAAACAATCGTCCGATTTTCAAAATCCAAACGGGGTATATGCTAACATAATACAAAATCGAAACAAACAAGTACACAAATTAACTGATATACTCAGAAATTGGGGCCTTATTTGCACGATTGCCGAAAAAGGAGTATAATTAATGTATTTAGGGTGTATGAATGTTTGTTCAACCTTTGTAATTCAATGGCTGAACTAATCAAGACATATGACCCCGCGTTGGTATCCTTACGTTACTGAGTGTCGTAGTCTATATATAAACAAATTTGGAAAAAAAATTATACTATATAGAAAATTGCTACCCTCATGCTCTTTAATTATCCAGTATTAGTAATTATTCTATACTAATGAGCAAGGTTTGCAAGCAGTTTTTTTTTTTTTTTTGGCAGCTGTGTTTTTTAATATTTTTATCTCTTGTTCACGGTGAAAAACAATACGCTAAATAAGTAGTTCCTTTGAATTTACATTATTTATAATTTTTTTGAAGTTAAATTATTTATCTAAAATTCAGCTAATATTAGAATTTTTCTGTAACAAGTTAAACTAAAATCGGGAATTTGTTTAAAAACCAATAAATTTCATGAAAACGTCAACTTACATCCTTATATATATGTTAATAGAAATGTAAAATTATTTATTCGAAATTTATTTTTAATAAGATGTAAACCAATTACTAAACAAAAACATCCTTTTTCCACATGGTTGTGAAATGAAAATCCATTTCAAATTTCAATTTTTTCTGTAGAATTAGTTTAAAATTTTATTCGCTTATATTTTTATCGCTAAATATTCTTTTTATTAAAATACATTAGTAAATCATAAAGAATTTTTTTTTGTCTAAATTAGAATAAAACTTAGTTCACCGTTCGAAATCAAAATGTTAATTTCTAAAGAATTAGTCTTCAAAATTCGTTTTTTTGCGGAGGGGGTGAAACTACTAATGTATAGTGTGGAATTGTACATAGTGTAATTGTAATTGTTGCCTTAGGTAGGCGAGATCTGACCGGCTAGTACAGTATAAAAAATGTGTTTCTAGGATATAAAATAAATTAATTATAAAATCACTTGTTGAAGTACCCCATCCAGTGTATTTTCCTGAAAATCTACATTACCATCTGGCAAATGCCAGATTTTTAATATTGTATGGTTTTTTAATATGGTTTTATTTCACATTTAGCATACGGTATAGGCGTTTTATATCTATCATGTAGTTTTATATTACTTTAGCTTAATTTTTAATTGTATGCTACAGTAATATTCTGTTCGGGTGCTGATAACGACAACACTTCGTTGTACGCCCAGAAAAAACTACACATAAACAAAAAAAGTACGTTTTTTATTTTTTAATTCACCTTAAAATCTTTTAAAACTTGTACAAGGAAACAATGCCATCCGTGACCGGGATTCATACCCAATGACCTCCGGATGAAAAGTGGAGACGTTACCCCAAACGAGATTGTCTAAAAAAAAACAAAATTTCACTTTCAATTTAACATTCGTTTTTTTTACAAAAAAAAAAAAAAAAAAAAAAATTAAATTTTCGTCAAAAAAAAGAATAAGCCTTTTATATTTATCAATTTTGTTTATCTTTTACAGGTTTCTCCGTTTTTTTTTTGTTTTTGTTTTTTTATTATTATTATTATTATTATTATTATTATTATTATTATTATGATTGTGATTCAGAAAATGTATAACAAGGGTCCTAAAGATACAAGAATCCAAAAATTTATTTTCACTGAAATTAGTGATGTTCGTTATAATTCTATTGTTCTTTAATATAGCGAGTGAAAATATATTTGCATAACTAAATTTTAATGGGCTTGCTGAATTCTGTTAAGTTTGACAAGGAATGCTTATATTTTTGTTGAATATTTTTACGAATAGCGGTGTCTCATAAAGAATCATCTACATCTATCGTGGTTGAAGTAGTAAACATTAAACTATGTATACCTATTAATTTAAATATATAAAACTAATTCATTGATTTTTGATGAAATATTTGAATTTAAAAAAAAAAGATTAATATAATAACAAAAATACTCTTATTAACTATAAGGTATAACGAAAAATTCTGTTCAACTGTCAAAAATATTTTTATCAATAATTAACAAGATTAGATTATTTTAAAACTTATCATTTTTTTTTATTACACTATGACTAAAACATAAATAAGAATTAACAATTAAAAAATATATTATATAATAACATGAATAATTAAAAAATTAGGAAAAATCAAAAATTTAAACTGCAAAAACCTAATATTATTAATAAATATTTATGATCCAGAAAGAACATCAGAAACAAAATTAAAACAAAAGAGAATTTAAAAAAAAAGAAATATAGAAAGTTTTTAAATAACATAAAAACCGAACTTTCTAAACTAATTATATTCAACTCATTAAACCCAATAAATAAGTTTTTATTTCATTTTACTTTAATTTTTTATTTATTTGTGATTCAAAGTACGCATTAAGTATTAAGTTTTTTTAATTAATTTATTTAAAAAAAAAAAAAATTTTTCAATTATTTCTATATTTATCTAAAATAATTTATTTAAAATACAGAGATTTCATGATAATGAAACTCACATTTTTAGATATGAGTTTTCAAATTTTCAAGAGTATGAGTGCGTAGTTAAAATATAAAATATTTTAAGAAACCTAATTTGTTTAATGAACTGAGCGTAGTTTATAATATAAAATAAGGGACTGCGTCCAAATGTTTTAATTATCCGTTACTTTTATGACATAACGATTTTAATTGAGCTTAACAGAATATCAACAGAAGATAAATATTATTAATTTTCTTCATTTTATAAATAAGGTTGCGTAATTGTTTTGAATAAACAACATTTAAAGAAAACTGATATTGTTTATGAAGGTAAAGAATTCCTATTGACAGCGAGTTTTTTTTTTATAATGTGTTCTGACTTTTCAATCAACTATATTAAAAAAAAAAATGTAAATTTAAAAATTTATAAACACAATCTGAAATGTGATATTTAGTTTATCGAATCCGTTGGTAAAATACTTGATAAATAACCTAAATTTATAATAATATTCTTATTTTGTTGATACTTTCATATATATTTTTTTTAATTTTTACAGTTTATTTGACACAAAAGTATGAACATTCAGTAAAAATTTGGAAAATGGAAGTTAAAAATGGAGAACAATATGATGAAGAAGGTTGTTGGTAGCAGAAGGAAAAGTAGACAAGATTGGAACTGGCTGAGACTAATACTAGTTAATTTATATAACGAGTTCTTAAATTGCATTAAACAATTTATCAGCACTGATGATTTATTCTGAGTGAATAAATGTGTAGATTGTTGCCTCCTTGCTTTATACAAGGTTATGTTTGATACGAATCTAAGTATGTATGTATTTGTGCGAGTGTGGGAGTATTTGTATCTTCATAAAGAAATGTTTGCGTGTATAATTGAATGCTAACACATACGATCGTGTATAATAGAAATAATTTTTGTAATAAGATTTAAGATTCTTCTGACCATTTTATTTATTTTTTCGATAACGATAAGAATTTCACTTTAGTTTGATTTTAAGGATAAAATATGAAAAAAAAAAAATTTTATAAAATAAATATATATATATAAAGGTTTTGAAAGAGGTGTTAAACTCCTTTTTTTCCTTAATCCTTTTTTTTTTTATTTGTTCAGTTTTTTCTTCAACTTAGTGGAAGACGTAAACATTTGATTCAGTAAGGACTATTAATTTAAAACACCTAAGGAATATACATAAAAAAATTCAGCATAGACCATCTATGCTTAGGATTCTGAGGAATTTTGGGCTGAACCAAAACTGGTGAAAATGTTGGAGCTGACGATGACGCACACCCGGTCGAAGGTGAAGTTCAGGGGGGAGATACCGGAACCTTTTGACATAAAAACTGGTCTCAGGCAAGGGGACTGTTTAATTAGAATACATCATGCGATATTGGTACGAACAAAATCCAGAGAAAGTAAAAATTGGAAGTAAATTTAACAACGTAAGCCTTAACTGCCTTGTCTTCGCAGACGATCTAGCGTTCCTTGCAGAAACAGAGGAAGAGGCGGAACACCAGACAGAATCATTGGCCTCTATCGCATCGAAAATTGGACTTCAGATCTCGTACGAGAAGACAGAAGCAATGTTTACTAAAAAGACACAGCGGAAACATTTGGACATCAATGGTGGCAGAATTAAAATAGTATCAAAATTTAAATATTTGGGTGAATCCATCACATGGAATCTAAACGAGAAAATAGGCTGGCAAGAAAGAGCACACAGACTAGCAATGGCACAAGTGGTCACACGAATAACCTATAACAAGAAATGCATTTCCAAACAAGCCAAGATAAGACACTATAATACGGTGATGAAACCGGTAATAATGTATGGGAGTGAAACACTGGGGCAAATCAAGATAGCATCGAGAAGTGAAAAATTAGCCAAAAAGGAAAGAAGGATCGTAAGGACCTGTATTGGCGGGGTAAACTTGGTGGAAGGAAAGTGGAGATTACTCCCAAACCATAAAATCTATGAGGTCGTTACACCAATTACAGAAGAAATAAGAAAGAAGAGAATAAAATTCTTTGGCCACCTCTTGCGTTTGGAGGAATCAAGGAAAAGTAAACAACTCTTGGAAAGATTGCTAAAGCTAAAAACGCAACTTACAGCGTTCTAGTAAAGCCAGTTATTTTTACACGGATTTGAATACTAGATCGTGGATACCGGTGTTCTTTGGTGGTTGGGTTTCAATTAACCACACATCTCAGGAATGGTCGAACTGAGACTGTACACTTCATTTACACTCATACATATCATCCTCATTCATCCTCTGAAGAATTATCTAAACGGTAGTTACCGGAGGCTAAACAGGAAAAGAGAGAGAGTGTGGCTCACTGATGTGCTTCAAGACATCAAAGAAGCAGGCATTGCACTGCAAGATCTCAGACCAGGATCTGGAAATTATAACAACTTGCCTGGTGTTAAATTTGCAGAAAAAGAAAACGGGGACGGTTTGGACAGAGGAACGGAAAAGCGATTTTTCCAGGAAAATGAAAGACTAAACATAAATGACTAATTGATCCTTCCGGGCCGTAAAAAAAAAACAAATTTACACGAATTTTTTTTTAACACACTTTTTTTTTATTACTTTAACACATCAACCAATTTAATTCGATATTCGTACATTTTATAATATTAACTGAATATATATTTTTTTTAAAATCTACTGCTCATCCACAAAAACGTTGTGCTTTTTATCTTCAACATTCAGTTTCCTTTTTATCAAAAAAATTAATCTTTTTTTTGCTACTTTTTTTATGACGGAAAAAATTTATAACCGTCTTTGTTCTCACAAAATACGTGTTAATTCAGCTCTTAGTGACGCTAACGAACGATAAAATTTTAACTGTCATTGTTATTTTTCTTTAGGGATTGTGGGAAGGATGGAGGCCAGCTGTCTGAAGGAACCATTCAGATTTACTCCTAGTAGAAAAGTTTTGTCTTTTAATACTCTTCCTCTTACTTTATTTAACCCTGAGTTTTTCTTCTCATTTTTTTTTATTTTATGAATGCACGTAGAATAATATTAAATCTACACGGAATAAACCGGAACAGAGTTCCAGTACATTTTTGATCTGGTGGGCGTGGCCTGTGTTGTGTTGCGTTAAGTGGAGGCAACACAACTTACGGACCGCGTGTGGACCAATCCGGTATTCTGCTTCTTCTCCAATAACTGTACAATAAAACTATTGTCATATAAATTCCCTATTAATGGGTTAATGAAACCCTTTAATTAATTTTTAAATAAAAAAACAATTGTCTAAAGACTTTTTTCAAGTGAAAAAAAAACCTTTACTCTTTCAATGAAAATGAAATACTAGTAATTTAAATAGATTTTTTTCTTGTATTTCAACACTCAAAATAATTGAATAACAACATATTTCATCTTTATTGAATAATTATTTTAAATCGTTTAAAATTAAATAAACACTTGGTTAAATTGATATGAATACAATGCCAAGTACAAAAAAAAATCGAATTAATACACCTACTGAAATGACCGTCTAGATCCCAGTTGAATTTATGAATTGAACTAGAAAGCTTTTGATTCTTTAACAAGTATTCTCACGTAATTCTTGTAAACAAAGTTATATGAACAGAATGGAATTTTATTAACATCAGTTCTTCACAGATGAACGTGCAGTGTTGATATAACCTATAGAATTTCATTTCACACCAGCAAAATATACGGTAAACACAATATATTTGTAATACAATATGAACTACTATCATGTAGTCCGGTTGAATGAATCCAATTTAACAACAAAAATACACAGGACTGGTACGAATAATTTTCACAAGTCCATCATCTTTAAAAGAATAGTCTTGAATACATTTCAATAATATTTTCCATTTAAAATGCAACTAAATGTATTTATCTTAAATGAATTTTATTATAATCATAAAAAAACCTATAGAAAATTTTAATTATTTATAAAATAATAGTTAAAACGTCATTGATTATAATAACTAATCAAATAAATGCTCTCAATTTACAAATTAAATTATGATTAAAATCATAATTTCCTAAGATATTTCTTTTTAAACAATAATAATATATCTTTATAATAGAATATAAAAAAAATTTATTCCTTATAATATAATTATAATTCCTTATTATATAATTTTTATTCCTTTATACCATTGAAAGTATACATACATTGCGATTTAGGTTAATTCTAAGATTCATCACTTAATAAAACACGGAAGTCACGTTTATTCTACAGAAACAGTCCTGTAGTTACGCAAAAAGCATATACGGAATATGTAAAGTATACGAATATTTTATTATGTAGCAAAGACTTTACTGAGTTGGCACTTTACTCTTATACCAAATCCAAACCGTAGTCTTATAAATAAACAACCAGTTTTAACTTGCTTCTCTCAAGTTCAGTTCAAAAAAAAAAAAAGTTCAGTGATGAAAGAATAAACTTCGTTTGATACAATAGTAATAATACTTTTTTAAAAAATGTTATTTTTTTAATAATTTTTCTTAAAACTATACAATTGTTTTTATCAATTTTCACACCTAATTTTGGCATTTTTTTTAACAAAGTTAATATTTATTGGTAATTTTCAAATATTGGCTCCTTCATTCATGAATTATTAATAGGATACATTGAGAAATAAATCTTGTTCATTGTGTAGCACACCTCAATCATTTAGGACGGAATTAAAAAAAAACAAAACTTATTCTACCATGAAAATTAATAAAGTAGAAATTAAAGGATTAAACAAAAAATTGTTACTAACTTTAATCTTAAGTTGTAATCATAACTGAAATAAGCTCAGTGTAGTTTTGAAATTTCGTAACCATTGTTTCCAGGGTTACCGGTTATCAATAATGACGGCTGTAGAAGAGTTATTTTTATTTATACGATTTCTTTCTTTTTTCAATAATGCACTGAGATATAAACAATAATATACATAAGTAAAATAAAAATTCCAGACATAAATTGATGGATTAAAACGTAAAATATTGACGTACCTTCTCATTATCTTTGGGCAATAGAACGGAAAACGATGAGTGACGTCAGGACTAGAAAGAGACCATGTATTCTTAAGGCGAAGGAAATTTACTGTTCAACGTACCTCATCTTCAACCCTCTCCAAAAAATATGGTAACCGATAATTTAAAAAAAAAAAATCGAATTACATATTTTTTCCGATTAATAGCAGGGAATATTAACAAAAATTATGAAGTTCACAATACTCGTTTGGAGTAGTTGCATGAAAACATACAAATAAAGTGGGAAAAAGTCGATTTTTTTTCATATTGGATCTCGCTTCGTTCGATCATAAGAGACTAATTTATATTTTTTTTACAATTATTTTAAAGCTAGTTATGCTTAATATTTGTCCGTTAAGAGACATCACGAATTTTTTTAATTTGATTCTGTAACAGCATTATGCAAGGAAAACAATTAAAAAAATATTTTGGACTTTTTTCGGTAAGGGTACTACTTTTGTTTCTTAAAAAAAATTAAAAAAATAGTTATATAAATGTAAAAAAATTTTTACATTTGTATAACAATAACAAAAAAAAACCAATAACCAAATACATTTTTATTACTATAGTTATTCCTAAAAATAAAAAAAATAACCAAATAATCCAATATAAATTATATATATATAATCTAACTAAACTTAACTACGCTCGTTTCGCTCGCTAACCTTGACTAATTAACAGTAATGTTTAGATTATATAAAAAATAGATTAAGTGCCGGTCTCCATGGCGCAAGTGGTAGCGCCTCGGCCTTTCATCCGGAAGTTCCCGGTTAGGCATGCCATTTTCACACACGCTACAAAAACGTTCATCACATCCTCTGAAACAATGCATAACGGTTGTCCTGGAAGTTAAACAGGAGAAAAAATAAAAAAATTAAGTAATTGCAATAATTAGTGAAGGGACACTAATTTATACACATACCAGGTACTAAAATAATTTTTTTTTCTCGGAGTGACTTTTTGCTATTTCCGGGAACTGGCATAATTTTGCAATATTTGCAAGAGCAGTTAAAAGATGATGCAAGACGACTGGGATGCTGAGGGTTTTAGTTTATAACAAGGCAGGGCGGACAGCCCCGTTCCTGAGGGCTCACATGCCCTGATATGTGGGTTCCCGTGATGAAGCGGGGACTCCTGGGGGTCTGTTAGGTGTGGTTTAATGAAAACGGTATAGCCGGGCCAGGTTTCTTCCGTCGGAGATTAGAGGCAGGCAATTAAAAGATCCGAAACTGTCGGGGAGGGGGGGGGGGCTGACCTGCTGTACCGGGTGTTATACTCAGCTCCCGACGGAGCAGACCTGAGGTTCTCTGGGACTTAGTTTATGCTGTCTGCACTCCAATCGCTTAAATTAACGATATTCGTTTGCGGGTGACTGAATTTTTTCAGATTGATATGCTGTCGTGGCATACTTGATGCATCTACGTACTAGGGTGTAGTTTAGGGCTTAATGGTGACAGGCGCGGGGTCTTCGATCTTCAGCGAGTAGGCTTTTAGCTTAGTTCCTGAGGGCAACGTGGTTGCATTACGTGTCAGATGTCTTCTTTGGAAGGCATAAACTCAATACTATCTCTCGGGGTGAATTTACTGTTGTAGGTGTCCCTCGGGGCATCTGCATTGGTGGCATCTCACGTGGTCGGGCTGAACACTGCGGAATGTGATCAGTTTGAGGTCAAGAAGATGTCCTCCGTTAAAGCCATTGTTGGCAAAAAACGGGGGGGGGGGGTGGTGTAGCGACCTGACACGCTACGAGGCGGGATCTCTCCCCTCGGGGGAATTGAGATGCTGTGCCGGGTTGATAACTGGTGAATGAGGAGGCCCTCTTAGAGTCGCAAGGACACGTCCCCAAGCCGAATATACTTAATTGGATGTCCGGCTCGGCGATGTAGGGGAAAAAAGATACTAAAATCATATCAGATTTATAGACAGCATATGATTATATAGAAGATTTAGAAAGTATGAGACGGCAAATCATAGCGAAAACATTTTCATACGAAAACATGTGCGCATATCCGAATTATTTAAAGTTTATGGGGGCGAGCTAAAAATCGCAATAAAAAGGAATGTAGCACCAACAACGCGAGTTATTGGATTCGTGTTTGTGTGAATTTTTGTGGCGAGAAAATTATAAAGATAAGATTTTTTTTTAGGAATTAATAAGTAATATTTGTGATTTTAATAATATATCGGTTTATTTGGTTACTTTTTGAAAAAAAGAAATAAAAAGAAGTGGTACCCTCTTACCGAAAAAAGACCACCATTTTTCTTAACAGGCAATATATCAATGAACTTTCCCTGAAGTTGTGTAAAAATTAAAAAAAATTATGGGAACTTGTATATTAGCTGGCACGCATGTACTTTAGGTTATGTTGATATACGTACGATTCGTCAGTAAACGGAATCTACATAATTTAACCAAACATAACTTACGCTCGCTTTGATCGCTAACTTCGTCTAATTAACGTTAACCTACACTCACTGGTACTCGCGCAGGGGCTGCGTACATACCATGTGGATTAGGTATGACCACCGCGTGACTAGAGGGGGAGGTTTCTTAAGGGTGAGAGCTTCGCACTAGCCGTCAGAGCGGGCCTGGCGGCAGCTGGCAAAGCTTTAACCTCCCCGACGGATAAAACCTTACAGTCACTAATTTCGTATAATTAACGTAAAATATACAAATTATATACAACTTATTAGATTGAACGGTACTTACGTATTAGCCCGTTGACCATAACTGTAATGAAGTATGGTAAGTTTGAAGTATTTTCAAAGTTACGGTATCATTAATGTATTTTACATATTAAAATGAAAGGTTTATTGCTTATGATTACAGATATAAAATATAACCTTGACTAATTAGCATAATATTTTAATTATTTAAATAATAAATAATTACTGAATTTATTATTTAAATACTCTAAACATTACTGTGTTAATTAGTCAAGATTAGCGAGCGAAGGGAGTGTAGATTAAGTTTGGTTGAATTATTTTTATAATATAAATAAATATAAATGGTTATAAAAATAGTATTATAATGGTTATATCGAGTGATATTAACAATAACCCAAAACTTTGTAATTAATTTGTCGATGGCTAATACGTAAGTACCCAAACGAATTATTCAACTTATAATAAGAAAACCGATATTTCGTGATAAAATAATAAAAACATTATATATAGGAAATTATGTAAAATAACACTCAAGCCGATTAATACACAAGTACTAAATTATGTTTCTCAGTAGTAAAGGAAAATTTCATCACACTTATGATTTTGTTATTAGGAAGATTTCGTAAGAAAAATACCTATTGTAATGGGTACCATGATTCGACTTCCGGAAAATTTCGACATATCTTCCCGTTCCACATCCCCCAGACCCCAAAACCACCTTCAGCTCAAAGGTTTATATATATATATATGTACTTCAATTTCTTCTGGACCCGATAACTGCCGTAATTTTGGACCAATCACTTTCAAATTGTTTCCTAAAAAACTCAACCCAAAATTTCGGTCGAATTCGTTAACGGCCAAATTTTTATTTTTTTATATTTATTGAATTGTTATTTTTTGTAAACATCTTTCTACAATCAGAGGTTAATAATTATTAATAAATCAATAAATTTAAATTTAAAAATAAATTGAAAAAAGAAGATGAAGTCTGATTCGAACCAAGTGCCTCCCCTTGTAAGATCCAAATATTTGATTAATTAAAAATTTATTTGGCTGAAACTTTATAACCAATAAAAATAAGTACTACTTATGATATATCGTTGAAAAGTCTCAATGGGGGTTTATTACTGCAGTTAAGAGAAACTCCAAAATCCAAATGCTTTGGGTTTTTTTTTACACTTTTGATTAAGTCGATTGCAATCAAATTGGAAGGTACACAATTAGATATTACAACAGTCCTAAATCCAAAATTTCAACATTCTACGCCTAATCGTTTTTGAGTTAAGCGAGATACATTCTCACATTAGCACGTACAGAGGTCACGTCGAAAATAGTCAAAATGGAATCAGGAATGGTCAAGTGGAAATTTCTGTTGAAATCTGAAAACAAAAATTTTTCGCGATCCTTTACTTCGTACAAGGATGTAAAAACCGAGATTTATGAATAACAGTTAATCATTTTAAAAATGATAATCCATCCTGAAGTAAGTAATATATATATATATATATTTGTTGTTTTTTATATTCTAATATGGTCATATTACAAAATAGAATTATAAAGGAATGTTCCGGTCTAAAGTGATAAAAAATATTATTACATATGCTATTTAAAGATTTTAATATATATTTAAAAATTAAAGAGATAAAACATTTCATTTAATAGAACTTAATAACGTTAAAAATGTTTGTCTTATAAAAAAAAATTTATAAACAATACGAATAATACACGCGTAATGACACGCTTATAATAAACTATAATATGAAAATAGGTTTAAATTTAATATTTTATTTTATTATAATACAATATGAATAGGATAAGGCAGCTTACACTATAACATCAACGCATCATTTTATATTTAAATGGCTTGAAAATAATGAAGTGATATTTATTAATTAAAGGTCCGATGTTTAATACAAACGAGGTCATGATTTTAAATGGACTTTTATTCACAATCAGTAAAAGATCTTTAATAATTAAAATTAAATTGTTTTTATTTTTATGTAAAATATTTATTTTTCAAACCGAATGAATTATGCAATTTTAAGAGTTTGAAAATGGGTAAAACCCCCAAAATTACAAAATAGTTTATTTCATTATATTTTTAACATCTAATTTTTTTTTTTGTAGATTACCTAACAAAGGTATCTATTGTAATGGGTACCATGATTCGACTTCCGGAAGAAGAAAAGTAATTTAAAAAAAAATTGAGTAATAATTAGTAAACTCGAAAATAATTATAAAAAGTAACACAAATTCACTCCTTTACTATGATATTCTACATTCTGTATTTTTGATATTATAAAATATAATTTAAAACATTTCAAATTACAAGCATTTTTAGACTTTTGCATATTTTTTTATTATTATTATCAAAGACTAAGGGCTTCGGCTTCAGCGATCGTTTTAATGATTGGCTGTCCTCTTATCTTCATGACAAGCGTTATTCGGTGCGTTTTGGTGGACAGATGTCTGAGGAATCCTTCTTGGCTAAGTCTGGAGTGCCCCAAGGCTCTGTTTTGGGTCCCTTCTTTTTATTATTTTTATAAATGATATCGGGGATCTTTTGACATGCAATTTTCAGATGTTTGCGGATGACGTCAAAATATATTGTCCGATCAGGAATAGTATGGATCACCTGTTGCTACAATTGAATATTAACAAGGTTGCTGAGTGGGCTGACCGCAACTGTATGCCCTTGAATTTTCGAAAGACCAAACATTTGACTTTGTCTCGTAAGACGTCGAGCTCTGTTTTCAGCTATAGGATTGGTACGCACGCTATTGTCGCTGAGACATTGGTTGAGGACCTCGGGATTTTATTTGACACGAAGATGTATTTTCACGAATATCTTGCTCGGATTGTCAATATAGCACGTCGGGACCTTGGTCTTGTCCTTTGGATTTGTGGACGGTTTAACAATATTTTGACTTGTAACCTGCTGTACAAATCTTTGGTGAGGAGTCGCTTGGAGTACTCGACCGTGGTGTGGAATAGTACACGAGTTTTTGCCTCAGATCTGGTTGAGGGTGTTCAGAATAGGTTCTTGAACTGGATGCGTTTTAAGTTTGGAGATTGTTTTGTTGGCGCTAGTAGAGAGGATATGTTGAGGCGATTAGACCTTTCCAGGTTATCTGATAGAAGAACGTACTTTGACTTGGTTTTCTTTTATAAAGCTCTGCACAATAAACTTCCAACGCGTTACCATGTTGTCTTAGGGAACCAGACCAGGTCAGTGAGGTCTTTTAGGAAATTTATTACGCCAGTTGGTTCCACCGTGTCTCCGATTGTGCGGTGTACCAGTGTTGCAATGAAGTTCCAGGATAAGCTAAGCTTTTGGGAAGATGAGACACCCTTCATTAAAAATTTGAGAGGATTACGTGGCGATGGATATTGTCCTTGGAGTAATGCTCACTTTCATGATTTTAAAATTATTGTTGTTTTTTTAAGGATTATTGCTTATAACTTGTTTTATTTGGAATGTATTAGTAATATTGTGTTTTTGTTTTTGTTTGTTTTCATCTATGTGTTTTTATTATCACTCCATAGCTACCGTTTTTAAAGTTCTAATTATTTTTTTTTTTTTTTGTATTTGACTGTATAATTGTTATTATTATTATTATTGTGTTTTGAATATTGTATTTTTAATTTATATGTAGGTTGTTGACTTGTGGCTGTTCTTTTGTGACTTTATGTGATATTGTGTAACATACAAAGATTTTGTGTAACTGTTCTGTTGCACAAAGAAAAAAAAAAATTAAAATAAATTATTATTATTATTTCAATTAAATTACTCAAAAAATATATGGTAAATATTCAAAAAGTGTTCCATCTTGATAAATCTATAAAAAAATGTTAAAATTTTCAATTCGACCAGTTTAGAAAACAAGACGTTTATAGGAACTGTTTTTAACGGGTAGGGATTAGAATGCCGTCTTGCTTTCTAACAGATATAAAAAAAGTTTCCATTATGATAGCGACTAACTTACAGTAAACTAAAGGAATTAAAATTTAAGTCAACTGTATGAAACTGTCAAAACATTATAAGATTAAAAAAAAGAAAAACAACAAATTTTTTAAGGATGCTCGTCTTCATTTAGTAATATCTTATGTTTTGCTTTTCCCCAAATAGAAGGAAAACAATTTGTATCTTTATTTTATCTATTACTGCCTTTCTTAAGACTGACACTTTTAAAGCACTTGACAATAATTAGAGTTGTTTTATGTCACTGCTCAATATATCCCGACTTCATTTTATCATTTTTGTTGAAATTAAATAAAATCTATTATTTAATTGTATCGAATACAGTTCATAAAATGTCGTATCTTTAATTTTAACCGTTATTGAGATATAAAATCAAAATATATGTATGCCAAGAGAAAAATGTGTACATACAGAATTTTATAACCTAGAGTAATAGCATTTTAGAAATTGTCGGATATGAGAACGTCAAGAAATAAATAATATCTCCGATAGAAATAATAAACACACTTTACATGAAAATAATAATTTATATATATTTCAAAATCTGTTAAAGAATTTAAAAAATTTAACTGTAATCAATAAATATTTAATTATTTAAAAATACATTTTTATAAAATATTATTGATTATTAATATATCGAATTATCAACAAAAATAAAAATAAAATTAATTGAAACAATAGAAAAAACAGTTTTAAAAATACGAATTGATAATAAGAAGAAAAAAATCTAATGTGGACACCACATGACTTCCTTGTACGCCTATTAAATTACATATATACATTTTTTTTAAATGAAAAGCACATAAAATTTTATTTCATTAATATCTTCTGATATTTTTATTGTTATAATTGAATTATTATTTATCGTAAAAATCTTTCCACAACCAGAGGTTAATAATTTTATTAATAAATCAATAAACTTAAATTAAAAAAAAATTAAAAAAAAGGAGATGAAGTCTGATTCGAACCGAATGCCTTCCTCTTGTAAGATCCAAATATTTAATTAATTAAAATTTTATTTGGCTATAACTCTGGAACTAATGAAAATAAGTACTTCTTATGATATATCGTTGAAAAGCTCTCAATGAGGTCTTACTCCAGTTAAGAAAAAGTTCAAAAATCATTTTTTTTGGATTTTGGGCTTTTTTGGTTTAGTCGAATGCAATCAAAAGGGGAGGTGCACAACTAGATGTTACAACAATCGTAAATCCAAAAGTTCAAAATCATTCGGCTAATCGTTTTTGAGTTATGCGAGATACTTACGTACGTACAGACGTAAGGCCGAAACTAGTTAAAATGGATTCAGAGATGATCAAAATGGATATTTCCGTTCAAATCCAAAAAACAGGAAATTTTTCACGATCATAATACTTCCTTTACTTCGTACAAGGAAGTAGTAATTAATAGAACAAAAGGGGATAACTATGTCACTAATATGTTCCTACATTTGTACAAATATTCAGTCCTTCAATTAGTGATAACATTTTAATTAATAAACCGATTTACGTATTTTCTACTCTAGAAAAACACCACAAAATTTAGTTAAATAATATCTCAGATTTCAATATTTAGGGTTTCTTTGAAAAGGTTTTTTACCGACTTGTTGAAGAAAAGTACAGTAATCTTTCGGTCGCATCGAAAGAACGTTGAAATCGAGGGGTGAAATTGAATTTTTTTAATTTTTGAGATGTGAGGAATAAGGAGAAATCATTCACTTAAAATGTAATTTCCTTATATGTGTATAGGCCAATCTATAAAATTTGTGGCTTAAGAATATCCAAAACTATTAAATCAATTTCTTTGTTAATTAGATATGCAGTAGTAGGATATCTGATATTGTGCATGTGAAAATTTGACGAAGATTGGTTAAATTGTTCTTCAGTTATGTTCAGTTTAAGGTCGGCAACAGAAAACATAACTTCAATTTAAGGTTATGTTACTTCGAATTTTTCATACACGCTTATGCAGCATATAGTCATAGTGATGAGAGAGTTAAAATTTAATGCTTGTGTGTAGGGTCTACTAGTTATTTTTAATTATTTCATCAAATTACGGTTATAATAATTTAATTTTCTAATAAACAGAAAAAAATTATATATATACACAATAGATTTTTTTATTTTTATTTGCTTGATGATATCACGACATAAGCTTAAAGCTTGTGCGTGGTATGTGTAAATGTAGTGTATGAAAAATGCCATGCCTGACCTGGATTCGAACCCTGGACCTCCGAGTGAAAGGCCGAAACACTACCACTTGCGCTTCGGAGGCCGGTGCGATTTATTATTTTAAAAATAAAAATATAAAGATTATACCGCTTTTAGTTTTATCATTTAATTTATGTTTTGCATATTTATTGCGCAAAAATTATACAAAATAACTATTCAAAATATATTATACAAATAAAATAACGTAAAGTCTGCCTTCTTGAGCAGAACTGCGCAATTTTTTTTTTTTAAATTTACGCAAATTATATCTACGTAAATTCTGTAGATATGATAAAAATTATATTTTACATAATATGGTTTTATAACAGGATATTTTCTATTATGTATATATATTTTTGGTATACAATATTTCTTTTCAAATTTCAGAAATACAATCGCCAGTTATAAAATAGATGAAATCTGTTAATTATAAAATCATAAAAAATCAAAATTATAAAAAAATTGAACTCACAATTTTCTAAAAAAAATGGTTTTATGAGAAGTTATTTTATACAACTTATCTATCGTCTACGATGTATATCCCCCATTAAAAATTATGCGGGGTTTATTCAACTATTAAAGTCATGATAGAAATAACTTATTTTGTTATATTAAGAGACGTAATTCATTAAGAATGATAATTAGAAAATAAATAAATTTAATAGATTATTATATACAATAAAGGAAACTCGACTTTATGGTCTCGTGTTTGAATATTGTATACGTCCAATTGTTTTAATGGTGATTGATGGTTTAATAAATACAATGATGACAAAAATTCTGATATCCAATATATTGGTTATGGTATAGAGTATTACCTGTACATCTAAATATCCTAGCGATCGTTGAGTTTGTGTTGACAGACAAATAATGTGATACACTATCCATTGTATGTTTAACTAAAATTCACAAAACAACAGATTAATTTTAAAAAATGTTTGTACACAACAAAGAAATACAATCTCACTTAATATGTGAAGCAATTACGAATGATTTGTAACCATACAGCTGCGACTAACATAGCTGCTACTGGCAGTGAGTAGTGTGTTACCGACTGCGCGCGCCGGTTGAGCAGGTGGATTCCTGTTCACCAGCGTCAACTGCGTAGATCTACGTTGTACATCGATCAGTTGAACTGTTTCCTAACCTTACCGATATCTCTGATCGCCTGTAGTGACTGTTAGTACTCCGCAGCGCACATGAAATCTTATATTCTTATAACATTATATTTCATATTTTACATTTTTATAATATTATCTCATTATATCTTATATTTTAAACATATTTTACATATTGTAAAAAGTTTAACGGTAAATTATAATTGATAAATTATAATTTTACAAACTAGATGTGTCATAACAATCTAATACGACTATAAATGGAGATATTAGGAAAAATACGATCATACCAGTTAGGCCTACTGCTCATATGACGTTAATGCTGTTTTCAGACTTCTTTAAAACAAAAAACAAAAAAATAAATAAATTTAAAAAAAATTTAATAAAATAATAATAATTTACCTATGAAAAGCTTTTGTCATAAAATTTTACCTTTCAATCAGATTACCGACATAATTAGAAAATTAATTACAAATAAAAATTAAAAACCAGCCCTCAATTTAAATAAATATAATAATAATAATTTTAATTATTATTTCCCCGTCACGCCATGGTAACAGGCCCAGTTTAAATCTACAGCCAACATACTTCTGAAACCAAGGCTGTAGATTATACAGAGTGTCACACGAAGAAACAGAGAAACTTTCAGGACATTTCCATTGGTAAAAATAATGAAAAAAATTATATGAACTTTTTCAAGTTATAGAAACGCTTTGTTTTTCAGTTATGTCTAACGAAAGATTTTTCCCGTTTTTCAGCTCTTCTAATAAAAAGAAGTATTTATTTTACTGTTTAGTCTACGGAACCACCGTAAGGCATTACTTCAGAGGATGAATGAAGATGATATATATGAATGTTAATGAAGTATAGTCTCGTACAGACTCAAATAGACTATTTCTGAGGTGTGTGGTTAATTGAAACCAAACCGCAAAAGAACACCGGTATTCACGATCTAGTATTCAAATCCGTATAAAAGTAACTACGTTTTCTAGGATTTCAACCTTAGAACTCTCGACTTCGATATCAGCTGATTTGTGATGACGAGGTAACAACTAGACTAGCCTGGTGGGCTATAAAGAAGCCCTAATATAATTTTTGGGATCAAAATTAAGGAGTATATTTAATGGTTTCTTATGTAATTTACACCGGGAAATATAAGTTTTGTATTTCTTTAAAAATTATTTTCAGTAATTAGCGGTTTTTTTGAGCATTTTCATGTTTTTTTTTTGTTTTTTTTTTTAATAAAAAACCGATGTTTAAAGGTTTTTATTAATTTTTAGTTAGCTAAAAGTTATTTTTCGCTAAATAATAAACTGGTATCGAGTGGGAAACACATCATAACTTCATCCTATAATTAGAGTGGAATTAAAACACTCACCTACTTAAAATATATTTTTCTAGACTTCATTAACTTTTTTCTTCTAAATTTAAATCTTATCAGTATTAAGAATTAATAACAGGTGCCCTCCTAAAAAACAGAACTTAAAAGTATTTTTATTACTGTATAGATTTTGTTAAGTTTTAACTTTGTCAATTATTTAATATAGCTATTTTTTTTTATATAGCTTTATTTTAGTCTACCTTGAATATAATAGTAAAGTATTTTGATTAAAGATAGAATAAAATTATTATATTCTAATTTAATCATACTTATTGGATGAAAAAAAATGTAAAACCAGATTAATTGATAGTTAAATAAAATATTGTAATTTATATACAACAAATATATTAATAAAAAAATCATAAAGGTAATAGTACTTTTTCCTTTTATTTATTTTAATTGTATATAAACATCGAAAAATTCAGCAACATTTCCTAAAATTTTTAATAAGTCAATATTTTAATTTAAACAATATTTAAAAAAAAAAAAAACATTTATACCCAAATATATAAGGTTTTAGTTAAATAATGAGCGTTTATAAAGCTTTATATATGAGTTACTTTACCACAATAACAAGGAATAAAAATATTAATGTTTTCCAGCTAAATATCTCCCCTTCCTAAGTCTCGAATTAAGTTTTACTAAAATCAATAACATTATTATGCTCACAAAAATTAAGAAAAAAACTATTTCTAATATATTTATCATTCAGTATTTTTACTTTTTCGACGAATATAGCTAGAATAGCTATATCAAAAGAGAAAGTAAGGTAATCATGTCAAAAATGGGGTAGTGATTCTTTTTCAAATCATTACGTTTTAGGATCAAGTTAGTTCATCTAAATCAAAAAAAACTATATACAAAAATATGTGTCGTACTGCTTTTGGACTTATATCTCAGGGATTAACCAAACCGATTATCTTCAAATTTTGCTCAAATATGCCATGTTAATATAGATTTACTATATTAACACGTATGATACATTAATAAACATATTAATTTCGATTTTTTCACAGGAATTTTAAAGAAAATTTACCTACGATGCATAAATAAATAATCAAACAAAATATTTTTCAAAAAATCAACCTTCACCTCTTAAAAGTGAAATATATTATTTTTTTTAAACCCTTCGGGTCAAATATTTTTCATCTTTTTTTTTTTTTTTTTTTTTTTTTAAGGTTTATGCTTCAAATATTGAGCTATCGAGAAATATCTACAATTTTTTTTTCAAATTATAGACCCCTAACCTAAAATGCAGAAAAGTTTTTCAAAATTTTATTTTTATTCAACCTTTATTAAAAGAGGAAGTTAGATTTTGCAATGAAAAAATTGTGCTAGATATTGTACGACTAGTCCGGCTAATTTTCTTTTAGAAATTTTGATAATGGAAGGAAATTTATGGGAAAAAACTTACTATATAGACGAACTAAAAATATAAAGCATATTTAATATCTCACTAAAGATGAGATCTTTTTTTTTTGAATAAATATTTAAAATGAAATAAAAATATGATGCAGCCAAATAAAACACTTTTTAAACCCCAATAAAAATAATACAAAAACTTAGTTTTTAGAATATTTTAGAAAAATTAAATCTAATTGTGAATATGTTTATTAATATAAAACAAACTAACAAGTAAATTATAATGTTACAAAGTAAAATTTAGTAAGAGAGTTTTACTGTTAATAAAGGAAACATCCTGAAAATTGTAGGCTATTTTATACACAAAGTAGAAGAAAATTTAAATTAAAACTTTTAACTAGGTTAATACTGAACGAACTAATTGCCAGGAATTAAGTTTGTAGTAAGCTGTTACGAGTTACAAAGTAACAATTTTAATAATAACTGTAATACACTTTACAGCCTTATAACATAAGTATATTTTGATTTAAATTTTAGGAAATTCAAGAACATCAAATATACATTTTATACAAATGTCGCACTAATATTTTTATTTTTTGTTGCAAAAATTTACATTAAAATACAATTAATTACATTTTTTTAGTCATATACTCCAGATAAATTAAAAAAAATTAAAACTGCATTTAGTTGAATTTGAGAAGGATGATTACTTTTAAATTTTAATTTCTATTACTATCACATTTTTACAAAACTTTAAATAATTTAAGTTCAATTATACAAAGGAACTAAAACGGACAACCACCAGATCTACCATAAGATTTTTTTTATTATTTAATAGTAAAATTTATCAATTTATGATTTTAATTCCAAAAAAAATATTTTGTTAAGTGGTAAGATGTTTTAGAACAATATTTTGGATATTTAAAGTTAAATAAATTGTATGTAATTGTTCAATATGCGAATCCTATCCATCGAAAAGTTGAGCGGCTAATTCATCGCACCATAGAGATGCCGGATTTATCAAACAAATATACAAATACTCCAACAATTAGGTAACGTTTTATTTGAATATTTAGTTTTAGTATTAATATTTAATTGTAGACAAATTAAACAAATAATTTATCTTGAACTTTTTTATTAGTTTTATGTTGATTTAAATTTTTCAATTAGATAGGCAATTAGTTCTTAATTTAAAAGTTACAGTTAAAAAGAAGCAATTTCACTATAAACAAAAACAATTAGATAAGTGTAAAACACATCCTTCCATGATCGAACAATAATGAATTAGCAAAATAGAAATAAACAACTTAACTGTGTGTAAATTCTTACCGTGAACCTCACATCAAGAAATGAATAATTTACACAAAATTTAATCCAAAAAAAAACGTTTATTTTTCTACCTAATTTTCTATTTAATTTTTTGTTTTCCTATTCAATTGATATAATACAGATACCGGATTGTTTCATAATAGAAAGGGTTGTATTAATTTCCATCATTATATCATCTGTCCTTATCTTTTTTTTTTGAGCTGTTACTCACGTAAAATATATTATATAGGTACAAGAACCACTAGTTCCTTCGTTAAGAATAATTTTATTCGGCCAGTTCCAAACAAAAAATCTGATGTGAACACCACATAACTTCCTTGTACGCCTATGATATTACATATGCACATTTTTTTGCAGTTCATTTAAATTTACTTCATTTGAAAGTGAGATACATCCTCCAATTTTTTAATAAAGTGGAGAGTTACACAATTGCATTGTAGTGGACACCATATTGCACCTTATTCTTTTGTGGTGTCCGTATCAGCATTTTATATTAGTTTATATATTAATTTTGTTTCACGTCGCTGAACTAGTTACGTGGTGTTAAGTGAGAACGAATCTGATCAGTAAACATGCACAAATCGGTTCGAATCAGACTTAGTAATCTCGTACATAAATTATTTCTTAATTTTTTTTTTAATTTAAATAAATTGATTTATTAATAATTAACCTCTGTAAAACTTTTGAGTTAAAATGAAACGTTCATCAAATTTTATTTCACGAATAACTTCTAATTATTTTCATTTTTTTTTTTTTTATTGTATTAATTGAATTATTATTAATTGTAATTTTTTTTCAGTCATAGGTTAATAATTAATAATAAATCAATATATTTAAATTAAAAAAAAAGTTAAAAAAAGATATGTACTAGTATATGAAGTCGCATTCGAACCGATGTGCCTTCCCCTTGTATGATCCAAATATTTCATTAATTAGAATTTTATTTGGCTATAACTATGGAATCAATGAAAATAATTACCACTACTTATGATATGCCGTTAAAAAGCTCTCAATGAGGGCGTATTACTACAGTCAGAAAACAATCCATAATCCAAAGTCTTTGGATTTTGTGCTTTTTGGACACTTTTGTTCCAGTCGATTGCAATAAAAAGGGGAGGGGCACAACTAGATGTTACAACAGTTCTAAATACAAAATTTAAACAACCTACGGCTAATGAGTTTTAAGTTATTACATACATACGTACGTACAGGCGTTAGGCCGAAACTAGTCAAAATGGGTACAAAATGGATATTTCCGTTGAAATTTGAAGACCGAAATTTTTCGCGATCACAATATTTACTTTACTTCGTACCAGGAAGTAAAAATGAGTAATATTAAACAGAACAAAGTATCTTAGAAACAGATGAACATTAAAAGTATGAAATCTCCATGGTTTGAAAAAAGGTATAATGATGGCGGATCAGGGCTCTGCCCTCTGTGTTCATTAAAATCATACTTGTAAGAATAATTATAAATAAAACTTAAAGCCTGTAATTTATAAAAGTTATTAGTGTATTGCAATTTTTTTATAGCAGTAGTTTGGTCAGTACAGGACCCAAAACTTTAAGTGATCTGAAGAATGTGATTTCAAAATATAGGTCTCCAACTTATAAATATTAGTTATACCTAGTTATCCGTCCTTTGTACGGGTAGAATAGAATTTTTCCCGTTTCTTCGCGTTGTCTGACAAACTACTAGGAGGTACATGGTATTTACAAATTTTTTGTTTGTTTTTTAGTCAAGTAACCAGATACAGTATCAACCAGTCGCGTCACACATACAAAAACAGTGGCAGTAGCTGTGTTGATGAAGCTGCCACATCGACGCGGCACCTTTGAGAAAATCAAAATTTAAAAAAAAACCGCAAAAATTGAATGTAAATATTTATGTGAAGAGTATTATCAAGCTCAAACTGATTGAATGTCTCGTTTAGTATAGCCGGAAACGGGGAAAATTTGCAATCAATGTTTAAAGGTTTTACATTTTTATCCCTTTCAAGGTCTAATTTCGATGAATCTAGTCAAATTTCTTTTTAGATATTCACATGAAGATAACACACACCAAAATTCAAGTTCATACCTTCATTTTTTACCGATAAATTAAAAAAAAATAGTAACATTTTATGTTATTCCATTTTAACCCATTAAAGTTGGAATTTCAAAAATCGTTTCATAGGATGCAGTTACGTTGTAAAAAGAATGTGAATATAAATTTTAATCAATTTATGTTCAGCTGTATTTGCTGAGCGTTGACTACGAGTCAGTCAAACCATGCGGTTTAATAGATACATATGTACATATATATATAAATACACAGAGTTATTCCAAATGGTATGTCAATCTCTCGGAAGATGATTCTATAGCTAAAAATAAGAAAAACTGTTCATATAAACATAAGCCAGAAAACGGTTCGTTAGCAAGTTTCGACTTGCTAGATGTTCCTTAAGCTGAAACTCGCAAGCTTGGGAAATTGAAATTCTGTCGATGGTTAATTAGAAAGTGTGAACATCATTCCGATTTCCTAAATAATATTCCAGGAAATGATGAATCCTGTTTTACAAGAAATGACATTGTAAATTACCGAAACACTCACACGTAGGCAGAAGAAAATGTCCATAAACCATGAGACTTGTACAAATCATTTCCAACGCACTTTTCCTTTCTGAACTTCATGGTGATAATCTCAAAGGCCTTTTTTTCTCACCGGCAAAGCTGAATGGAGAGCGGTACTTGCATTTTTGCAAATAAATCTGATGGAACTCTTGGAAGATATTCCACGTACAAGTAAAGTGCAGATTTAATTTTTCAATGATGGAGCACCACTGCAAACGTGATGCGATAAATCATTTAAATAACACATTTAGAAATAATGGATTTGTTGAAACGTGCCAGTTGAATGACCAACTCTATCTTCCGATCTCACACCAGCGGGCTGTTTCCTTTGAGGTTGGGTGAAGTCGTTACTCGTTTTGGCCCATAAGAGAAAATGAAACATCATATAATAGAAGCTGGAGCTAATATTAAGAATAATAATGGTGCTGGTAGACGTGTTCAGCTAACATGGATTGGCCGGGATAAACTATGGATTGAATAAAATGGCGCCTACAGTGGGCAACTGCTTTGAAGAAATTTTTTAGCTTTATCAAGTAACCATTTTGATATTTAATTATTTTTATAAAAACCAAAAAAGGATATAGTTTTTACATATATATATTTTTTTTATTATTTTTTTGTTATAAATATTCCATATTATGGAATATTCCGATGGGCGTAACACCGATTTCATTCGTAGACGACCTTGCGTTAGTGGTCGTGAAGAAAACTGAAGATGAGGTCATGGATGAAGATGAGAATGGCGGATAGAGCCCTGGATATGGCGGTGGAAAAGACCCAAGCCGTGGTGGGTAGAAGGAGAATCAAAGAGATTTTCTTTGTCATTGATGGCAGGCAGACTTTTCCCTCTCCTACGGTCAAATAATTGGGAGTCTGGCTCGAACGGAGAAGGTCCTTTCAATCCCATAGACAAGAAATGGTCTCCAAGACGGATTGAGTGGTGAAGGCGCTGTCCGGCATTCTTGCTAACACCAGTGGCCCACGCTATTTCAAAAGGAAACTTTATGCGCACGTTTGCATTCGGTCACCTTTACGCGGTATCAGTCTGGTAGCGTTGGTTGACGTTAAAGCGTGCGCGGGCCAAGCTGGACAGTATTCAGAGGACGCTGGCACTGCAGATACAGAATAATATGAACGGCCGCAGTGCCGGTAGTCGTGGCGATACCGTCGATAGATCTAATCGCTTGAAAACGCATGGAGATGAGAGAGAGGCTGGAAAGAGAAGACCAACACCAAACTGATAGAGAGGTGGCAACAGAGATGGGTGGAATCCGCTAGAAGTGGAGCTTGGGCAAGGCCATTAATCCGGCAGATACGGGCATGGTTCGAGAGGGAGTTTTATGAGGTTGGATACGAACTGACGCAGTTCCTGACCGGTCATGGCTGTTTCAGAGCATATCTGAAGAGGATTATGCGAGCACAGACTGATCGCTGCATGTACTGCAATCAGTTTGATGATGTGGTACATTCAGTCTTGCAGTGTGCAAGAAATAGGAGTATGAACGATCCAATCAGATGTGGGATCCTTACATGCTGATAATATTATAAGTTGGATGCTTGAGTTCAGAAGTCTTGATAGAGGCTATGGTCACGGAGATCATCAACGCTAGGCTGGCTGATGAAGGACAATCTCCGGGGGTGGCCAGTGGGGGCCCACCCGGGTCGTTGTCTGCCAATGAATCCCGGGAAACGCTGGAAACTTCTGCTCGGAGGCCAGCTATCCGGGTGCCCGCGTCGATCGTATGGGAACCGTGTTCATGCTTTAAAGTTAGTTCTTATGTGATAAAGGGGAAGGTTTTTTAGACGGTGAGAGCCCGATAATATCGTCTGTTGCGGACGCATGGTGGCCGGTAGAACATTTCCCTCCTCCTACGCAAAAAATAAGAAAAATATTTATATACCTATGTTTGCATGTATATACCTAAACAGAGTGGTTTTAAATACATAATTCAGTACCTAATATCAATTTGTTTTATTAAAAACATTCCGGATTATTTTAAATTTAATTAAAATTGAAAAAATAAAACAAAAAAATACCAAATTTATTCGTCTGAAACAATGGAATTTAATTATGAAAAGGGACGTTTAATTTTTGGTTTAATAACAGACAATGGTCAGTTGTTATACTTCGTTGAAATTTCATACGTGAAAATTAAACCACAATAATATTCCACATGGATTTTCATAGACAATAAATTATCGATATTCAGTAGATTAATATGCGTATATATGACAGCAAATAGCCGAATACACATAATTTATAAATTTGTTAAATGCTATGAAATCCTAATAATTCTAAATAACAATGGTTTTTAATCAGTGATAATGACGGTTGTTGTTATAAATTTAATATCATTTTTGTTGCTGATAATATTTTTAAATATTAATTCTGTTAAGTCTATTGAAATGTACGATTCATATAATTTAATTTACATCTAAAATTTGTAATCGTTTTATTTTTATGTTTTAAAAATTAAAATTAATTTCTTTTCATAGAAATTAAATTCATTTTATAGTTTTTTTTTTTTTTGTCTTCAGTCATTTGACTGGTTTGATGCAGCTCTCCAAGATTCCCTATCTAGTGCTAGTCGTTTCATTTCAGTATACCCTCTACATCCTACATCCCTAACAATTTGTTTTACATATTCCAAACGTGGCCTGCCTACACAATTTTTACCTTCTACCTGTCCTTCCAAAATTAAAGCGACTATTCCAGGATGCCTTAGTATGTGGCCTATAAGTCTGTCTCTTCTTTTAACTATATTTTTCCAAATGCTTCTTTCTTCATCTATTTGCCGCAATACCTCTTCATTTGTCACTTTATCCACCCGTCTGATTTTTAACATTCTCCTATAGCACCACATTTCAAAAGCTTCTAACCTTTTCTTCTCAGATACTCCGATTGTCCAAGTTTCACTTCCATATAAAGCGACACTCCAAACATACACTTTCAAAAATCTTTTCCTGACATTTAAATTAATTTTTGATGTAAACAAATTATATTTCTTACTGAAGGCTCGTTTAGCTTGTGCTATTCGGCATTTTATATCGCTCCTGCTTCGTCCATCTTTAGTAATTCTACTTCCCAAATAACAAAATTCTTCTACCTCCGTAATCTTTTCTCCTCCTATTTTCACATTCAGTGGTCCATCTTTGTTATTTCTACTACATTTCATTACTTTTGTTTTGTTCTTGTTTATTTTCATGCGATAGTTCTTGCGTAGGAGTTCATCTATGCCGTTCATTGTTTCTTGTAAATCCTTTTTATTCTCGGCTAGAATTACTATATCATCAGCAAATCGTAGCATCTTTATCTTTTCACCTTGTACTGTTACTCCGAATCTAAATTGTTCTTTAACATCATTAACTGCTAGTTCCATGTAAAGATTAAAAAGTAACGGAGACAGGGAACACCCTTGTCGGATTCCCTTTCTTATTACGGCTTCTTTCTTATGTTCTTCAATTGCTACTGTTGCTGTTTGGTTCCTGTACATGTTAGCAATTGTTCTTCTATCTCTGTATTTAAACCCTATATTTTTTAAAATGCTGAACATTTTATTCCAGTCTACGTTATCGAATGCCTTTTCTAGGTCTATAAACGCCAAGTATGTTGGTTTGTTTTTCTTTAATCTTCCTTCTACTATTAATCTGAGGCCTAAAATTGCTTCCCTTGTCCCTATACTTTTCCTGAAACCAAATTGGTCTTCTCCTAACACTTCCTCCACTCTCCTCTCAATTCTTCTGTATAGAATTCTAGTTAAGATTTTTGATGTATGACTAGTTAAACTAATTGTTCTGTATTCTTCAAATTTATCTGCCCCTGCTTTCTTTGGTATCATTACTATAACATTTTACAGTAAAAATAACAAATTCTAATACCAATAAAAAACTTTTTTGCGCAGTTCTGCACAAAATTTTGTATTTCCTTTCTTTTGACTGCACAAACACACCCAGTCATCATGACACTCAAAGCAGGTAACGCTAACAGAATACGACAACGATATTACCGCAGATAAAGAAACGTCAACGTTCCGACTTGCAGCATCAAGACAAACAACGATTCTAACTTGCCCCGCTCAAATCTTTTTGACCTTAAGTGAGCGTATAACTTAAAAACGACTCAAACAATCTTCATCAAATTTTTACATAACATCAACTACTATCTAATTTTCAATGAAATTAGTTGAGTAATTTCGGAGATTTTCGTGTCACAAAATTTTGTACACTTGGCGTATATTTTATAAAATATTTTTACAGAGTTATAGTTTTACAGAACTTATATCTATACAGTTAGTCCTATCCACATTTATGAATTTAATGGGTGTAGGTTTTTATTATACTAGCAGTCCGATTAGACTTGAAATTTTGTGCATATATAAATAAGTTTTCGAAAATTATTATTACATAAAACAGTGGTACTTGTCTGTTTTCTGTACGCCACGATGTTTTTCGTGTATTATGGTTTTATCTGCATTATTAATTATTTTCTAATACCGTTTTTTATTTAGTTAAAATATCACTTTTTTATTAATTAGTTGTAAATAGTTTGTATATTAATTTCAATTAGACGAGGTTATCGAGCGAAGTGAGCGACAGGTTATGTTGTTATCGTACGAAATTTAGTATAGCTTGTCCAAGCCGATTTGGCACAGATCTGTGGAAGAGCCAATCTGTATATCTTGCCTCCTAACGAGCACGGGTTTATAATACTGCTCGATTAAAGACAGTATGTACGACTATTGTTTATTCCAATCGATAAACAATTCACGTCTTGCATTTATTAGTTAATTATTTAATCCTGAATTTATATATACTAGATTAATAATCTAGTAATATAAAATTATTATTTTTATTTTTTTGCAAAAAATTGCAACTAAAAAATTGCAATAGTTGTATCTATTTCAGATACTGAAATATGGCTAAATATTGGCTAGTTACCAATTATTGTTTAAGCCAAAATATATATATTTATAGTTTTATAATTGTATAAAATATCCAAATAAAACATGCACAATGTTGATGCCTACTGTTTATGCTACGTTCTTCGCCCTTTGTTCTGAGAGTGAGAAACTCTCAGTGTACGTTAGCCTAGGCTATGAGTCGTACATAAGAAAAATTTCTTTATTCAGATGTATTAAATAATAACCGAACGATTTATCATTCTAATAAACATTCAAATGAAACATTAAATCTCTATTTATACAAACCGTTCCTGATTCATTCAGAAACTAACTTGTTTTTGTAAATGATTCCGTTCTAATTTATAGTTTATTTGCGGTTAAAACTTATCCATTAATTTTGTGTAGCCGAAGACTAAGGTTATCATCCGACTGTAGCGTTCTTTGAATTTCAGTTCTTGAAAGTAGTTGATATCTTAAGTCAAATTTTAAAACCAATTTATTCGTATTAAATTAGTAAATTTTTATCGGCTCTATTCTTTTAGTAGTGAGTTGATTTTATTATTTTGCATATTATGTTTAAATTTACATGGAAAAGACATTCACCACCAAGGGGATTAAATTATACACAACGTTTTTAGTTACGTGGTAGGAGAAGCTGCAGTTGGAATGTTTGTTAGTGACCCCAAAAAAGTTGTAAAACGTATTGCGTGTGCCACAGGGGTCTAAAAAAGAATGGTTTTTCGAATTAGCTGAAACAAAAATGAAAATAGCTTCGGAAAAAAATTCAGTTTTCCTCGCAAAAGAATAAAACTCAAAAAGGAAGTGAGAAACCCGGACAATTTTGATCGGAATGCCATACGACGTAAAGTGTTAAAATTTTACTTAAACGAGGGCTGCTTCCCTTCTCTAAGGAAACTTACCGCAAAATTAAAAAGTGAAGGAGTATTTAATGGGAAAAAAAGCTTATGGGCACTTTTGTTAAGCATGGACTTCAAATAGAAAATAATCAGGAAAAACAGGTCAGTTATTGAAAAATATGATATTCAGTATATTCGGTTTGTGTATTTGAATAAAGCTAAAGAATATTGAGTTGAAGGAAGATCAATCGTCTACATCGATGAGATTTATATTTTAAGTTTTCATTGCCAAAAGAGATATTGGCAACCTTTAAATCCGCCTGAGTGTTTTGCTGTGCCAATTTCAAGAGTAGAATAGATAATAATTATCCACACCGGTGGTAAAATGGGATTCGTTCTCAATTGCTTGGCAGTATGGAAAGTCAAATCTTCCTCAGATGATTACCATTCTGAGATGAACTGCAATATGTTTTTAAAGTGAATAAGAGAAAGATTAATGCCTAACTTGCCAGTAAACAATGTCGTTAATTTAGTTAATGCTTCTTATCACAATGCTGAAGAAATACAGAACATCGAATTCAGCATCACAAAACAATCAATGATTGACTAGCTGCGAGCAAAATTGCATGAAAATTTGACGAAAATTCAGTTGTATGAGATAATTAAAAAAATAAAGTTCATCTGAAAACATATGAGATAGATAAGATATTCGAGAAAGGCGGGTTTCCTGTTTTATGCCTACCCCCAATTCGATTGACTACAATATTCTACCTTTATTTTGCATCCTTACTGAATTGATGGGAAATATTAAATTGTATATTTTATCCAATATTGAGAAATAAAAAAAAAAAAACTTTCAAGGAAAATACGTTTAGAAATCTGATACAAGGAAATGAAATGTCTATATTACTATGAAAAATATAGAATATAAAGAGTAACCGGAAAAATAGAGTCAGAATGATAATGAAAATGAAAATAATATTAGAACCTTAAGGGCATAAGAAAAAAAAAGATAAACGGACCTGTAGACAAACAGAATTTTGTGATATTTCGGTTTGTCAGAGACGATTGTAGGAAATTGAATAATTCAATTTCTCCTTCTGGCAAGGGAAAGGAAAAAAATACAAGGAATTCAAATAACATCTTCACAACAACAAAAATAACAACAATAATCTTTTCTTTTTATTTACTAAAGGGATGCGTGTGTACTATTTACTATTCACTATACATTTATTTTATATCCCATTTAAAAAACGCATATTTAAAATTTTTTTTTTAAAAAAAACGTTCATCCCCATGATTTCAGATTATGTCATTAATCATATTTATGATTAGTACATCCCCTTATAATGATTGGACAACTAATGTAATATTCTATGTTACTGATTGGCTGCAATACTAAAGGTTTTCGTTCGATTCCTTCCGATTACAGATGTTCATTCTTCTCAATACCTTTTTATCCTCTTCCATTCTCATAACTTTAACTTATTTCCCATAACATACATTCTTAATTATTTCTTTAAATTTCTTTCCTTTTCAATATATACAAAAGCTTTTTGTTTATCACTGAAATCAGTCTATTTCATTTCTCCCAGAACATTCTAATAGACACCAAGGATATATCTTACATATGTATATAAATATTTACAATATATCACGAAGTTCTCCTTGGACTTTCATACCTTATTCTACTCGAGAAAGTAATGGATAAAGTACATATAAACATACGTTCTAAAATGCTTCGTTTCCGAGTTACGGCTAGTAGAAGATTTCGCTCGGATATTAGCTAACCGAAAAACAGAGTTCAGTTTATTGAGAACCTTTTTTGGGGTGGAAGATTCGATTTATAAAAGTTTTTGCGTTGCAAATATTATTATTTTTTATGTTATAAAATATTCCTAAAAAAATAAGAGCTTAATTAGGCGATATCTCGAGATGATGACCTTGCTGTACAGCCTCACCCACTTGACCTTTTAAGTTGAAAATTTAATGGCATCAATGCCGTATACATAGAAGTAATCTGACCAAGTTTGGTAAAAATCGGTGCACTAGTTTTGGACATATAAGGAGTGCGACCCCTGATGCGCGCGCGCACACACACATGCGTGTACGCGCGCGTAATACAAACATCCGGAAAATTTCCATCCGGTTTTTTGGGTTCCTTAGGTATCAAAACCGCATATGTCCAAATTGAACCGATTACAATATTTCCCATCAAAAGCCATCAATCTGCTCTCCTATAGCGCTAGGCGGAAAAGTAAAAAAACAACGATTATCTTAAATATATATATATAAAAATCTCGTGTCAAGATTGTATAAACTCCAAAACTACTGAACCGATTTTGATCAAATTTCGTAACTATCTGTAATTTGGTCCAAATTAAAAGTTAGAATAGTTTTTATCTTAATTATTGACTTCAATATTTGTTATTGCAAATTAAATGTTTATTATACGACAATAGTGTGTTTTTAAATAACCTTGGGAAAGAACATATTCAACTAACATAAATTGGTATTTAATGTTTAAAAACCACCGAAAAGAATTTATTTAACTATAAAGATAGATATTTAATTTTTAAATAACACCAAATAGACATTTAATTTTTAAATAATCTTGGAAATGAACATATTCTACTAATATAAACAGGTATTTATTTTTTTAAAAACCATCGAAAATAATTTATTTAACTATAAAGTTAGATATTTAATTTTTAAATAACCTTGGAATTCGACGTCTAGCGTGCTGTATAAAAACTAAGATTTTCTTAGTAATCGTGTAATTTCCCAGCACAAATTTCGTTGTCGCAGATTAATTTGAAAGATGAAAGGAGAAAAAAAAAGGGGGAAAGGTTAAAAAGGAAGGAGGAAAGGGAAATAACAGAAAGAGGAATGACGGAAGGAAAGAAATATTAAAAGGAGAAATTGATAGAAAGGGAAGAAAATAAATACGGGAATCAGAAAGGAAAATAGTATAAATGAAAATGGAAAAAAGGAAAGAAGGGTAAAATGAAACAAAGAAAAAGTAAAAATGGGAAAAGGAAATGGAAAGGAGAAAAAAGTGAAATGGAAGAAAGAGGAAGGAGGAAAGGGAAACAGAAATGAAGGAAGTAAAGGGAAACGGGTAGAAAAACTGTAGAAAAGGAAGAGGGAAAATGGTGGAAAGAGAAAAGGAATATGGTAAAAATGAAAATGGGAAAAAGGAAAGAAAGGGAAAATGAAAAATATAAAAAAACTTGGAAAAGGAAAAACGGGAAAAGAAACTAGAAAGGGGAAAGGAGATAAAAGAAAACGGGAAAGGAAGAAAGAAAGGGAAATAAGAAAAAGAGAGGAAAAGGAGGTGTAAGTAGTGGAAAGAAAAGAGGGGGTAATGGGAAAAGAGAAAGGGAACGTGGTAAAAATAAAAATGGGAAAAGGAAAGAAAGGGAAAATGGAAAAAAGAAAAAAGGAAAAGAGGAAAACAGGGGAAAGGAAAAACGAGAAAAGAAAATGGAAAAGGGAAAGGAGAAAAAATAAGAAGGAGAAAAAGGTGATAAAGGAAGAGGGAAAGTGAAATGAGGAATGGAATAAGAAAGGGGGATAAAAAGGAGAAAATTGTGGAAAGGGAAGAGAGGAATGGGAGAAAGAGAAATGGAATATGGTAAAAATGAAAATGGGAAAAGGAAAGCAAAGAAAAATTGAAAAAAGAAAAAGGGGAAAACGTGAAACGGGAAAAGAAAATGCAAAAGGGAAAGAAGAAAAAAGTGGGAGAAAATGGTGGAAAGTGAAAAGGGGGAAACATCGTAATAGGAAAAAGGAAAATGGGAAAGGAGGAAAAGAAAAAAGAAACGGAAAATGTGAAAGGGAAAGGGAGAAAGGGGAAATAGAAGTAAGGGTAAAAGGAAAGGTTAAATTTTGTTAATTCCGTAATGTTCATTTTGGTAATGCTTTATGAAACTTTCAATTGTGTTCATTTAATCTATATATATAATTATATATACTCAAATCTAGCAATAGCAAAGCATCTTCGGGTTTGCTAGTATATATATATATATAAAAGGACAATGACAAACTATATTTGTCGTTGTTTGGATATACCAAAGTGCATGATTGAGTTTCAATGAAAATTTAATTGGATCTTGTTTATTTTTATTCTCCTAAGATGTACAATGGATTTTAAATAAATTTAAAACTTTGACTCTTTAATAATATGTACCTAATGGCCATGGTTAAACATATTTTAACTAAAGAATGTTAAATTAGTTTTGAAAATAGCCAAATTATGATTGTTTAAGACAAAGAGGGTACCATTGTTTGATTTTATGTTATTTAATACATTTAAATTAATGAAATTCTATGTAATAAACAAAGCTATGAATTTCATGAAATATTTAGGACATCTTTTTTTTATTTTAACCACAGTAAAATTTTATTCTAAATTATATATAATAAGTAAAAAACGAAAATAATATATTATTAGGACAAAATTTAATCAATTTTTTTATGTTATAATTTTATACTGCATGGAATCTATTTAATTTTACACCTGGAAATATTTCATGTTTTAGAATTTCAAACAAAATGCGTATGAATTTAGGTAGGTTAGGATCGTTGGAAAAATATCAAATTACAACTCAAAAACTCTTTTTTGAATTTACAAATAAATTTTATGCAATTGTTTTTTCGTTAAAATTTTCATAGAAGTTTTGACTGAATATCTTTGCTAAATTAAAAAAACTTTGGCATGTTAATTCTTTTTTTTTCTTAATTCATTATTTTATAAACTTTTTAAAATAATTTTTTATACTTTCTGTTATTCTTAATTTAAAAAAAAAATTAATTAAAATTATACATCTTTATCTTATATATATATATATTTCTATTAAAATTTTCATAAATCTTTGACAACATTAAATAAATTTGCTAACTGCTACTTTTTATTTATTGTTTGTTGGTTGTTTATTTTATATTCTAAATATAATCTTTTTTTTAATCAAGACTGACTTATACCAACTCCCACTAACCAGCACAAGTCATTCACTTTTGATATGGCGAAGCTGCAATGCTATAAATGTAATTTTTTTATGCATTTAAAATTATATATATTAATTTCTCGTCGAATATAGCTACAATAGCCGTATTAGAAGGAAATTTATGGAGATCGTGTCAAAACTGAGGTATCGGAACTTTAGAAAATTTTTACGTTGTAGGGTCCAACTAGTTAATCTCGTCCAAAAAAAAAAAAAATATATATATATATAGGCGTAGAAAGGTGTCTCACTGCTTTTCGCCGTAGATATCAGGATTGAAAAAAAAAACCGATTTTCTTCAAATTTGGCTTAAATATTTCTATATATGAGGCAGTGAATTATTTTTTAATTCGTAAGTGGAAGGGGGATATCACGAAACAACCAATTTCTATTTTCTTAAAAGTATTTTAGAGAAAACTTTATTAAAGCAAATTTGTTATGTACAAAAAATATGTAAATAATCCTAAATTTTATTTTTATAAACATCAATCCTTACCTCTTAAAATTGAAATCTTGTCTTGTTCTATCGCGGTTCGGTTTTAATATTAAAAAAGAAATTGTATTTTATACATAAAATTTGGTAATATATCCTCACATATGTATATATATATATATATATATATATATATATATATAAAGGCTATTGAAAATGTCCAAAATGATAAACTACGGATTTTATTATAAACACAGAAATTTTTTTTGGAAATGTTTATGTTCTTCTTTCATCTCATTGGATGAGATAATAGTTTCATAAAAAACTTTACTCAAGCTAATTTGTTAAACTTAACTTATTAATTAATATTTTTAAAATTCGTTTTCTACTTTCTTGTACGAAGTAATGTATTGTGATCGCGAAAATTTCGGTTTCCAGATTTCAATGGAAATATCCATTTTGACCATCCCCGAATCCATTTTCACTCGTTTCGGCGTGATGTCTGTACATACATACACACATACGTATATATGTATGTATGTATGTATGTATGTACGTACGTATGTATCTCGCATCATTCAAAAACAATTAACCATAGGATGTTGAAATTTTTTATTTAGGACTGTTGTAACATCTCGTTGTGCTTCTTCCCTTTTGATTGCAATCGACTGAACAAAAAAATCTCCAAAAAAGCCCAAAATGCAAAAAAAAATCTGGATTTTGGACTTTTTCTTAACTGCCGTAATAATTAGCCCTCATTGAGAGATTTTCAACGATGTATCATAAGTGGTACTTATTTTCATTGTGCCCGAGTGATAGACAAATGAAATATTAGTTAATGAAATATTTGGATCTTATAACGGGAAGGCATATCGGTTCGAATGAGACTTCATATCCTTTTTTTTTAACTTTTTTTTAATTTAAATATATTGATTTATAAATAATTATTAACATGTGATCGTAAAAAAATTTACGATGAATAATTATTTAAAAACAAAGGAAAAAATTTCAAAAATGTTTTTAATGAAATAAAATCATATGTACTTTTCATTTAAAAAAAAATGTGTAAATGTGTTTCATAAGCGTACAAGAAAGTCATGTGTTGTCCACATCAGATTTTTTAAACTTATTCCCCACCTCTAAAAAATATAATATTCGGGTTTTTTTTGTTTTGTGCATCTCTTTTAATTTTTATTCTTAAAGGTTTTTTTTTCTTTGTCATTAGAAAGGCAATTAAAATTTGTGTAGTATTTAATACGACCTTTGTAATATACCCGGAATACAAAATAAGGATCAATTTTTTCATTACTATCATAAAATTTATACTTTTTTTAAATATTTTTAAACAATTGTTTTTTTTGTTTTTATTAAGGATTACTTTTCTATTAAAAAAAGAAGGTTATCTATATTGTCACTACAGAGCCCTAAACTCAAAATTTCTTTATATGAAATTTGGAAATTTTGATGCATAAATCTTATTTTTGTAATCATTATAATCATTAAAAAAGACTCATTGATACGGGGATCGCAAAGCTTTTAAACATAAAATAAGATTAACACTTTTATTTGGAAAATTAAACGCAAGGTTTTTTCAATGAAGAAACTGTGGAAGCCAGGAAAGTCGTGCAATTCTTTGCTAGTTTTTATTATATGTATATGTATGTTTATTATATATATAGCTTAATCAATAACAAAAAATAAAAATTCTCAAATCTCAAATAAGAAGTTTTAAATTTTTGGATGTACCCAAAACTTTAAATGAAAACGTTTTATGTTTACTGAATGAAAATCTGCCACTCCATTTTTGAGTAATTTATCCCCGACCAAATTGTAGTGACAAGAGTATACCCGTATTCTTGTATCTATACCTAAACTAAAGGAGGTAAAAACAACCAGTCCGCAGACTTCTGTACTATAATGAAAACAAAATATAAAACATAATCTACCCTATAGCATTCTTTAAAAAGATTTCTTACATGTAATGCTTGTGTGATAGTCTAAGATCCGGCAGCTGATTTCTTCAGGAATCTGTTTTTAATGAAACTCGATTTAAATTAATGAATAATGATAATTTAATACTTTACTGCCGGGTTACATAGCAAAAATTAGCCGCAATTACCTTTAATTAATTATATTGTAATTAATTTATTTTAACGAATTGCAACTACATTTTTATTAAGTGAATTAAACGTCATTTGAAAGAAAATGATGTGAAGAATGTAAGAAAAATTGTTGTAAGCCACAACCTGAATAAAGACAATTAATTTTAAACTTCTCATTTTTTTTTAGGTTTTCATTATTTATTACGTAATTAGTAATTAGTTCAAATAAAAGCAACCACTACTTGTGGCCATTTTTTTTTACAGGCAACCATGTTTATCGTGTACAGAAAAACTTAAACTTCCATTTATTATGTAACCTTTTTTGACAAACACGATGAACGTAAACAATTAACAATAACATACCTGTTTATACCAGGCAACTTGGAGGTTGTGGCTTCACTTAAGAAAAAATATAGTTGCTATTCGTTAAAATAAATTAATTAAAATATATTTAATTAAAGGGAACTTCGGCTATTTTTTTCAAGGCAACCCGGCAGTAATGTATTGAATTATTATTAATCATTCATTTAAATCGATTTTCATTAAAAAAATAGATACCTGGAGAAATTAGTTGCCGGATCTTGTATTATGAAAAGTACAGTTTACCTACACAGTATTGTAAAAGAAATACAAAGGAAGATAAAAAATTACTGAATTGCATATTTCTTGTTAATTACATTTTTCAGATATAATTTTTATATAATTCACACAAATTATTAAACACCAGAAAATCAGGAATTAAATAATATCTCATGTTGTCCATTTTAATTTTAAACGTTTTTCTCTTATTTATTTATTTATTTTTTAACCTCCGGGTTCCCAGTTAAGTATTGGTTCAGTGGATGAGATGAATAATTTGTAGCGTGCGTGAAAATGCCATGCCTGAGCGAGAATCGAACCCGGGACCTCCGGGTGAAAGGCCGAGACGCTGACACTCGCGCCACGGAGGCCGGCACTCTAAATTTCTATATGGAATGCTGCAAATAAACTTCTAGCTTACAAGAGAAAAAACTTCTTTTTAAAAGTTAGATTTTATTACATTTCTTTCTATTTAGCTGATGTTTTAATAAAAAATTATTACATTATATATTAGCTGTTCGGAATGAATAATATCAGAATATATTATATCAATAATAGAAGTTGTAAAATGTAATAAACATCTTTTTTTGAAAGAAAATTGATATCCTAATAATAAATGTTATATAGCAGAATAAAATAATTTAATTTCTATATTCAAAAATAAATTGAAAGTTCAAAAAAATAAATAAATAAAAGAAACATTGAAAATTTAGTGTAAAGTAAGACTTTTAATTTTAAAATAGAGATAAAATAAAATGATAAATCCTATTAAAATAAGAATCTATATAAAAACCTAATTTATGTTTAGACCTAAGTTGTGGTATTGCTGAAAAGAATTATTTGGATTAAAACAGCTTCCCTCTTTACTATGAGGAATTTAAAATCATGAACGTGTGTGTATATGTATAAGTGTGTATTGTGTACAAAATTTATCAGCCGGGTTGGATACATCTTAATCCAAGCAAAAGCCGTTCTAGTTTACGACTCACACTTAACATACAGAAGATTGCAACTGTACGTCTGTCTGCAAAAATCCACAATTTCTACATCTCATTCCAATTTTCAATCCTACAAACATTACCAAAAACATTGATTTTATATAATAATAAAACTTCCGATATTTTAAACTTTTTTTTCTTTATTCAATTAATTTTTTTTTTAAATAGACTAAAATTCAATGATTAAAGTAACGTGGATTTTTCATTTCGTTTTTTTTAAATAAAGTAAATAAACTAAAGGAAAATACAGTCTGAATTTTTCAATTTAAAATTCAACAAAATAATAGTAACAACAATTTTGTAATATAAAAATTAAAATTAAAATTTGTTCAAATATTTATTTAAAGGAGAATTTATATTAGTATTAACAAACAGAAATAAAATCTATTCGTATTTATCAATCACGTTAATACAGAATGTAAACGTAAATTCAATCTACAACGAAATATAAATTTGATACGGCCAACATTAATTGTCCTGCCAGTAAAAATAATTTTTGTTTATGATAGAAACATTTCCTGATATTGTATTAAATTTTCAAATATTCATTCAATAATATCTTTGAGTTTATTAATAATAAAAATCATTAATAGATAAAAAAAAATGTAATTAAAAAATGAAAATTTACTTTAAGAAAGCCTATGATTCTACTGACCGGACAACACATTTCAATATCCTTCAATGACTCGGCACTGACTCCAAAACCTTTCATCTGATTAAAGCAAACCTAAAAAATACATCAAGTAGAATGAATTTTTAACCAAAATTTCTAAATCCTTCGAAGTAAAAACTGGATTGACATCAGATAAATTGGACTGGGTGATGGATTGTGTCCTATCATTATTAACTGCGTTCTTGACAAGGTTATCAGGGAAAGGAAAAACGAATTGTATAACCTGAAAATCTTCAACGAAATTCATCTTGGGTACCAAAAACACAATCTCAACACCAAATGTCCCGTTTTTGCCGATGACATTGTTTTACTGTCTGAAAACAGAAACCGTAGTCAAGAAACCGAAATCATTCAAAGGATCAATGCTAAATTTAGCCTCAAAGTTTCCTTTGAAAAACACAATTCTTTTTTTTTGTCTTCAGTCATTTGACTGGTTTGATGCAGCTCTCCAAGGTTCCCTATCTAGTGCTAGTCGTTTCATTTCAGTATACCCTCTACATCCTACATCCCTAATAATTTGTTTTACATATTCCAAACGTGGCCTGCCTACACAATTTTTTCCTTCTACCTGTCCTTCCAATATTAAAGCGACTATTCCAGGATGCCTTAGTATGTGGCCTATAAGTCTGTCTCTTCTTTTAACTATATTTTTCCAAATGCTTCTTTCTTCATCTATTTGCCGCAATACCTCTTCATTTGTCACCCATCTGATTTTTAACATTCTCCTATAGCACCACATTTCAAAAGCTTCTAATATTTTCTTCTCAGATACTCCGATTGTCCAAGTTTCACTTCCATATAAAGCGATACTCCAAACATACACTTTCAAAAATCTTTTCAAACACAATTCATTAGAAATATTCTAATTAATTAAGATTATGCAGAATGTATTGGAATCATCCATAAAATTTCTAAATTTATCAAATTCAAGTACCTCTGGAAAACTCACGTCCAAAATCTCTGAAAAAGAATAGATGAACGAATGAGCACGCAAACTGGAACTCTCGAACCAACTCGCTCAAAACATTTGCAATAAAAAGTGCATCTCTATCTACGTCAAGATCCGCCATTACAAGACCGTTTTATAATTCGAATGCTTGTATGCAGCAAAATGTCTGGGATTACTAACCCGCGACACCCACCAGGAGAAGGCACATTGGTTCGAATTAGACTTCATATTTTTTTTTTATTTATTTTTTTTAATTTAAATATATCATTTATTAATAGTTATTAACCTCCGATTTGAAACAAATTTCAGTAAATAAATTTTGTGTACTTTTCATTTTAAAAATAATGTGTATATGTAATTTAATAGGCGTACAAGGGAAGCCATGTGGTGGTCACATCAGAATTTTTTCTTTAATTACAACTGCATTTAAATGGTAACAATTGGCGCATAAAATATTACGTTGACTTTATTATAATTAAAAAATAACAGTCAATATGGTTTTAAAAAAATGAATAAATATAATGGAGTAGACTACAGATGGCTGAAAAATTAAGTTAGAAACATTTATATATGCAAGAATTATAAGACGGAAAAAACAGTTACATTATACATACATAGAATAATTTCTACTGCAACAGTAATTTAATAGAGGAATAAATAAATATTTATATTTATCCCTCTATAGAAGCAACGTGGAAGTTTTATTATCTTCTTTTCTTCTTTTTCTGTTTAACTTCCGAGAATTACCATTCAGGTATTACTTCAGAGGATGATTGAGGATGATATTTATGAGTGTAAATGAAGTGTAGTCTTGTAAAGTCTCAGTTCGACCATTCCCGAGATGTGTGGTTAATTGAAACCCAACCACCAAAGAGCATCGGTATACACGATCTAGTATTCAAATCCGTATAAAAGTAACTGCCTTTAGTAGGACTTGAACGCTGGAACTCTCGTCTTCCAAATCAGCTGATTTGGGAAGACGCGTTCATCACTAGACCTATCAGGATTGGTTGCAGCTTTATAGTCAGGAATGGATTAGTTAACGTTTTTTTGTCATTAAAATACTAAATGCAAACGCGATCTATTGGATTATCAGTTCACAACTCTAACCCATAGATTTATTATTTAAAATTTAATTAATTATTGATTAAAATAGGATTTCTCATTTAAATGTTATTTTTAATGTCGTATTGTATTACAGCGCAAAACAAGATCTTATAACATCTTGTAATAATTTATAACTCTTATAAACATAAAATAAACATTCAATAATAATATTTTTTTATTAAATTTAACAAAATTAAATAAAATTAAAAACATAATAATGAAAGAATTACTGGAAAAAGACTTTATCAATGGAGAAAAATCATCTTCTTTTCAAATTTAGAAATAAAATGTATTTTTTTTGTGAAATATCTTGTCAATTGATTCTTATAAAATGGAATTTTAAGAGTAAAATTTTCTTTATGATTCTTTTTTGCAGCATCTTCTATGAAAGAAACTTCGGCTGTAATGTATAATTAGAGATTTAATACAGAGAGATTACTGACTAATTTTGTCTGGAATGTTACTCGATTGATGGATTTAAAAAGATATTTATTAAATAAGCAATAAGTTTATTTTAAACGACTGAATGGCTTGTAATGAATAAAATGGAAAATAAAATTCAACTTAAGAATAACATAAAGTTTTGTCTTTTAGGGAAAATCTTATGCTAGTCTTCAGCTAAAGACCAAAAAAGATAAAAGCCAGAAGAGGCTTTCTGGTTCTTGAGGAAAGAAATTTTGAGCTAAAAGTCAATGACACTAACCTGGACTTGAATTAATCTGGTTTTTTTCACTAGAAAAAAAAAAACAGGTTAAATATGTATAATAGGAAATAGATATACAATAATAGATAATAAACAATGTTTAAGCGTTCCACATAATAAGCAAAAATAATAAAAAATTGTTAAAAAACACTTACCGGCCTGATTTCATTTATTATCAACGAATAATCATAAATGTATTATTTATGTAAATGTGATATGTATTACATGTAAATTAAATAGAGCCGGTAAGAGTTTTTAGCATATTTCTTTTTTTGCTTATTATATGGAACGTTTAAACGTTGTTTATTATTTATTATTGTATATCTATTGTACATATATTTATACTGTATTTTTTTTAAAGAAAATTCTAAATTAATAATAGATTTTGATAATAGAAATGTAATGTCTTACCTTTTTTGATATCAGTTTCATTTTCTTAAAAACAGTTTTATTTATATTACAACAATTATTGTTTTTTGAGCGGAAGAATTCATACATTCGGGACTCTTATCGCACAGTTTACAATTTCATTGAATTTTTTTTGGATATCGCTGCGTTTTGTTAATTATTCTTTAATTTTTTTTTTTTTTTTATGAATTGCTGATTGTTATGAATTTATTATTAAAATTTATTGTCTTAGAACAAACAAGTTGAATTTCACGGCAAATTTTTTTTTGTTGATAGTAATATCATTTACTTCATACCATATTTTTCCTTTTCTAATAAAATTCGTATAATGACCTTTACGAATCATAATTTCGTGTTGTAATATTTCACTTATTAATTTGCAAGTGTAACCCTCGATTGTTATCGTTAAATTCGATTTTACCAATCAAATTTATTTATGTTTTATTTATTCCTTTTTTTAATAAAAATAGTATAATCTCTTGTAAACTAATATTTTTATTTTTTTTAAAAAAGTGATGGCAATTAAAAAAACTGTTTTATCTTCAGTACTTTCATTTACATAACACCATTAACCATTAAAATAAGCTGTAGAATACGTTCTTTTAAATTTTATTATTTCAAGTACAAAATCAAGTTTTTGTACCCTACTTAGTACTATCAAGTACTGCTATCTAGCGGAGCGATTCGTGAAGTCACAGTAAAAAAATTAATAAAATGACATATTTGAGTCCCGTGGTTCATCAAATGGAAAAAAAAAACGTTGTCTAACAAAATTCGAGGTAATTTTTGAAAGTATTTTTTATTACTAATCTAATTGAACTGAAATGTAATGTTTTCACGGTTATTATTTTTTCTACATTTTCATTTCACTGATAGGTTAGGTCATGTTTAGAACTGTAAACACATAGTTCATTTACTTCGTCGCCTCTTACTGACGTAGTCAGTAAGTTCTAATGAACTCTGTGATCCGATACACCAAAAAGTTAAGTGTGATTATCATAATAAAAAAAAAAAAATGTTAAAAAAGAATAATAATTAATTATGGCATTACAGATTGAAAATATGTACGAGTAATTTATTTTTCTTGTAAAAGAATAGATGGATAAAATTTGTTATTTCTGATAGCTGGATTTTCTTGTCTAGAAATTATCACAGAAACAATTTTATGTTTCATGTTATGTTTCATAACTCTAATAGTTGTAAATGATCTTCTTGGGCTACAACTTATTCTGAAAAATGATAAAAAGTACCTTAAAGAATATCAAGAAATCATGCCAGGCTTATTAGGGGAAGTAAACGGGGTTTCACAGTGCCGTCATCACTGATTTAATGATACGGTAGCATATTTGGGTACAAGCCCTCCAAGAGGGCTTGTAGGTGCTCAATTCAATAATTTAACCTCTTCATTATATTAATTCATATTGTTTACCTGTCCAGTGAACATCATTACTCTCAGAGAATGCAATCATTACTCTCTTACTAGTGAATTTTGCATCTCAAGTGTTTTCAAATAGTGTAAAGTAATAGATAAATATAATATATCTTTTATTTTTGATTGTTTGTTTAACAGAATAAGTTACATACACTACTTTAACTCAGCAGCACATATAGGACAAATTTTAGATCTGAATAATAGGTTATTCTTTCAAGTTTATGTACAATATTTGTAATAAAGTTCTGGGATATATTTTTTTTGTTAATCTTTCAGGTCAGATTTCATATAAAACCAAAAAAAATTATCCCTGAATTTCGACTTCAATAATTACAGTCTGGCTTAATTTTTTTTTGTCAGCCTACAGTTTTTTTCCTGTTTAGCCTCCGTGAATCACCGTCTGGTATTACTTTAGGGGATGAATGAGGATGATATGTATGAGTGTAAGTGAAGTGTAGTCTTGTACAGTCTCAGGTCGGCTATTTCTGAGATGTATGGTTAATTGAAACTCAACCACCAAAGACACCAGTATATACGAGTCTAGTATTCAAATCCGTGAACACTTACTAAAGAAGCATTTCCAAACCTACCTTTATATAAACATTATTTTTTTTGAACCAAGATAACATGTCCTGAAAATTTTCTAAATTTTACGTGAATCATTCTGTGTAAATTATTCTAATACAGAGATAACATACAACAATCGAACAATTTAGAAAAACAGGACTTTTCTCCAATCTTTTTAACAAAATTAAATATTTCATTATAAAGTTATAAATATTTAAACATAAAAAGAATTCTATTTATATATATATTTTTTTTAACTTCCAAAATATGATTAATTCGCCAAAGTGGCTCAATTGGTAAATTAACCTGAATATACATGCCAAATGACATAACCATAATGGTTACAGGCGATCTGACACGAGTCTCAAGATATTTCCGAAAATTATATATCTTTTTTTTAATTATAGCAATCATTCTATACCAGTTTTATTTGAAAAAATGTGTAGTAAAATAGTTTTCCATTATCTTATTCAGTGAAACAAATATACGGTTACACATAAGGATGTCTAGCCAACCGAAATTCATTTGATATTTAACCCTATAAACAACACTCAATTAACCACATTGCCTAACTCTGTAGTAAAAGATAACTGTACCAATGATTATGTACATGTTTCACAAGATTTTAATTAGGACTGTTAAAAATTAATTACATTTAAAAAAAAAGTTCTTTCGCACTGATTCAATTCAGCAAGGGTTACCAAAAATATATTTTAAATAACGCTTTAGATTACGCCCTGAACCTTTACAATATTTAACTTTAATTACTAAAGTAATTAAAATGTTTATAATACTATCGTAAAAAGATACATACGTAATTCACAATAATAAAAAATCGATGAGTAATATTTCTATCTAAAAAAATTAAAATTTTTTTTAAATTTAACAATCAATTTTTATATCATTAATATTTATTATAATTATATTTATATTATATTAATTCAACTTTTATTTCGAAGACTTCAGGTTTGTATAGAAATAAAAAGAAAAAAAAGAATGTTAAATGATTCTTTCAGTACGTCCGTACCGATTCTTCTTTTGTCCGTTTTAATTAGAACGAATAGAATAGCAAGATAATAAAGTGCCAGATCAACACCTACACAATCCTAAAAATATAATTCTTCTTCAGTCGCCTACACAACTGTTTATTCCAAGACATTTTATTTTATTTTTTTTATAAAAATATTTATTAATTTGATACGCTTTTTAAAATATTGTTCTGTACAAAAATAGATTCATTATTCCAATATCAATATATTTTAATTTTATATATTTTCAACGGACGAACAGTAGGTTATTGAATTCAGTATGTATATATGTGCACACATTTTACTTCCTTGTACGAAGTAAAGTATTATGAAAAATTTTAGGTTTTCAGATTTCAACGAGAATACCATTTTGACCATCCCTGAATTCCATTTTCACTAGTTTCGGCGTGACGTCTGTACGTACGTATGTATGTATGTACATATCACACAAAAGATTAGCCGTAGGATGTTGAAATTTTGGATTTAAGACTGTTGTAACATCTAGTTGAGCACCTCCTCCTTTTGATTGCAATCGATAGAATCAAACGTGTCTAACTAAGCCCAAAATCAAAAACAATTTGGATTTTGGATTTTTTCTTTACTTCAGTAATAAACTCTCATTGAGAGCTTTTCAACGATTATCATACGTGGTACTTATTTTCATTGGTTCCAGAGTTCTAGCCAAATGAAATATTTGTTAAGGGAAGGCAAATCGGTTGGAATCAGACTTAATATCCTCTTTTATCTTTTTAATATTTTTTTTTTTAGAATTTTTAAAAAATTAAATAGATTGATTTATAAATAATTATTAACCTGTGATTGTAAAACAAAAAAATACAATAAATAATTATTCAATAATAACAATAAAAAAAATATGAAAAAACCAGAAGTTATTAATAAAATAAAATTTAATATACGAGGGTTCGTACTTTTAAAAATATGTATATACAATTATTACGTATGTGTATATGTAATAGAGTTGTTGAAACATCTGATTATTTATTATTAATTGAAAATTATAATTTAGAATCATATTATTTTTGGATTTTCTTAGCAAATTCAAATAAAAATTCTATATTTATTTTTTTTTTTTAATTTATTTTATTTAATTATTTGACAGAAAAATAAAATATATTTTTAAATTGAATACAATTTAAAGGATCGTTGAAAACTTTTGGTTACTTGTGTGTAATATGCTTCTTACTAATGTTGTTACGTAATATATTATTTCAGTTACAAAAATACGAATATACTAATATTAGTATTTTTTTGACTTGTTGATTAACTAAAGTTTCAGATTTCTGGTATGTCTTATAAATAAAAGTTAATAATAATTAAACTATTCGACCGTTATCGAGAGGGAGAAGGACAGCCCTCTGTGGAGTTCGTCTGTCAATGCATAGATGGGCGGCGGCGATGAAGCACAGAAACTGGCGAACTCCTGAACTCAAGGGCACCTCTCGGAGCGTAGTAATGCTTGACCGCGGGTCAGGCTCCGGGAGTGGAGGAACGGTGAGAAAGGAGTTTTATTCGGTAGGGTACGGGAACACATAGGCCTTTAATTACACTAGCCGAACACGTGCGAGTCCGACACTCCCCCAATTATGGGGAGTACGTAAATGGTATTTCTCTGACTCATCGAGAACAAAAACAATTCCGTTTAGTCAACTCGTGTATACTTGTTACAAATAATTTTGACCACACGGTGTAGAATAATCAGTTTTTATTATTGGATTATTTGGTAAACAATTCATTTAAAGAGTAATCAAGAGACTTTTAATCTAACGTAATATTTCAGGTAGATTGTTGAATTAATAATTGTATAAATATTTCATGTTGATAAAAAGTAATATTTTATCAATTATATAACTAGCCACTTTATTAAAGAATTGGAGAATCGTATCTCACTTTTAAATGAAATAAGTTTAAATGAAGTGCAGCAATAATGTGTATATGTAGTTTAATAGACGAAAAAGGAATGGTATCCACATCAGAATTTTGTCTGGAGTTTGAATTTGATTTTGGATTCGGATTAAACATCGTTAGGGAATTACAAAGATACACTAATGGCCGCGATCGGCAGTCGGGTTCACCTCAAAATCGCTACCAAATTTAAAATTTTGAAATAATCATTAAGAAATAAATGTGTAAGTTATTAAGTTGGTTCAAAGCAGTAATGTAAGATTTACTAAAATGCATAAAATATACCGATTTTGTAAATTTTAGGTGTAAAACCCAAAAATGGGGTAAAAGTTAACTTTTTAAATTGAAAAATATGCCATAAAATCGTCAAAATCAGAGATAGATAAATTAGTCGTGATATTGTACTTTGAATACCAGTACACTGTTTTAACTTAGCAGCAGAAATAACATTAATAGATCTAAATAAAAGCGTATTGTTTTAAATTTATATCCAATATTTGCAATAAAGTTCTGACTTAATTTTTTTTCAATATTTTAAGGTCAGATTTCATTTAAAATCACTAAATTTAACCCTAAATTCGGGTCCAAAGTATAACAGTCTAATAATTTTACTGAAGGCGCAGAAATCTGGGCGAAATTTTTTCCCAGTCGACACTCACTAACAATGCGTTTCTAAACCATGTTTGTATGAACTTTCTTCGTTATTTTTATTAGTAGAATGTGTCCTGAAAGTACTTAAATTAGCATAAATAGGACCCAAATAAATATTTATTAAAACCATTACAAACTCATTTGCGCCACCTGCAGATTTAAAAAAAAAAAAAAAAAAATTTAATTAAAGAAATGTGTAAGTTTAATTATGATCGATACTGAAAAGAAACTTATGTCATATAAAACTATAAATTATTATTAACGTAATATGTAAGTACTGATTTAATCGGCCATCAAATAATAATAACGTGACCTAAGGAAACATTAAACTTAAAAATTCATACATATAAACTCTAGAAATAGCAATTGCATTAACTCAAATATATTAAACATGTAATATGTAATAATCTGAACTACATAGAAGTAAAAGATAATAACTTTTTTTAGAAATGATTAATAATCTAGAGAACAGAAATAATAATAAAAATGTTCCTTCGGGAAAGTTTTACTAGACTTTTTATTGGTAATGGTTAACCATTATTTGTTTGAACGTTAATGTCTTATATTACTGGATAATTGTCTAAATGTGGTAATAAATATCTTGATATTGAAATAATCAATTTTTATTAAAAATTATAATAGAACGTTTTTTCTCCTACGATTCAATGTATTTTGTTTTAAATAAAAGTCAAATTTCTTGAACTCTTATTCATCCGCAGTTGACGTAATTTACACAAATTTTTGAAATATAACTAAAAAATTTATTGGAAAATGTTATCTTTTTACTCGAAGTTATTACGAAGTTATTCCACGTAAAACATTATATTGTGACACCTGATTATTGTGTTTTACAATAATTTTCAAAAAAAAATGTATTAAATATACACTTCTGGAACTGTTTTATTCAATTTTTAAAATCATAAAACGTATAAAACCATTAAATCACCTAATAAATTGTAGTTAAAGAAATTAGTTGTGGACTCCACATGACTTTCTTGTACGCCTATTACATTACATATACACAATTTTTGCTGCACTTCATTTAAACATATTTCATTTGAAAGTGAGATACGATTCTCCAATTCTTAAAAATGTGGACAGTTACATAATCACATTGTGGTGGAAACCACATTCATCACATTTTTTGGGGGGTGTGCGTATCAGCATTTTATATTAGTTTATATATTAATTTTATTTCACGTCGCTCAAGTAGTTATATGCTCTTCCGGGACATGGCGGACGAGAGCGATTCCAGTTATAGTCTGTCCGGAATCCTTTTAACTCCTTCCCTTGGCATGTTATTGTCGAGGCGTTGGAGTTGAGGGGTGTGAGTGGACAGATATTCAACATAATTAAGGAATATTTAAGTGTGAGAACGGTCACCACATCGACGGATAGTGGTGACTACGTGTTCGTGATGAAAGCGGGGGTTCCGCAGGGATCTGTGTTGGTACCCTTACTTTGGAACATTGCATATGACCATGTATTTAGTTTGCGGTTTCCAAAATGCCTTCAGGTTGTGGGTCTTTCCAAAGATTTATCTGTTTTGATAAAGGGTGTTGACGTAGAGCAGGTTGAAGAGAAGGAGAACGAAGCTATGAAGATAGTCCAAAGATGGATGGAGGCGCGCGGCCTTCAGCTGGTTCCCGATAAGTCGGAATCGATTGTCTTCTGTGGGAGGAGACGACTTAGCGACCTATGCCTTGTTGGTAATGGGCAGCCTGTTAAGCAGGTCCGTCCTTCCAAGTATTTGGGGGTCTGGGTAGATCATAATCGATCATTTGGGCCACATGTCATAGAGGCTAAAATTAAGGATGAGCGGGTTTTATCGGCCATTTCACGACTTATATTGAACGCAGCCGGGCCGCGAGAGAGGAAAAGAAAAGCTATTGGAGCGACAGCAAAATCGGTACTTTTGTATGGGGCTCCAGTTTGGGCCAGAGTCATGGCAGTGCAGAAATACCGCAGTATGTTGAATTCAATTCATAGGAGGCTGCTCCTTCGCATTACTTGTGCGTATAGGACATTCTCCTATGAAGGGATTTGTGTGGTGGCCGGTATTTTTCCGATAGACCTCCTTATACAGGAAAGATGCCTTCGGTTTGGTGGGACTCTGAAGAGTGTGGCCAGGGGACAAGTGATGGCCAAATGGCAATCCCGATGGGAGGCGGATGTTAAAGGCGGTTGGACTCGGCGCCTTATTCCCGTGGTGGCCGATTAGATGGGACGGTGTCATGGTGACGTTGACTACCGTCTCACCCAATGTTTGACCGGGCACGGCAATTTTGGCAAGTACCTTGAACCCTTTAAGCGAAGACGGACTGCTGAGTGTAGGTACTGGGGCCGTGAGGATACCGTCGAACACACGTGGTTCGAATGCGATAGAGGGTGGCCGATAGGGCAAAAATTGCCGATACAATGACGCCTGATAATGCTTCGGAATAAGCGTAATTTGAACGAAGTGAAAACTCTAGTTAACTGTATATTGGTTTTAAAGAATAATAAAGCGTCGATGTAAAAAATAAATCATCGAATCGTGGTTGCCGTGTGGAGCCAGGAGGCAGCCCTCATGCCTAGGGCTCTCTGGCACTTTCGCTCGCAAGGGTGGGAGAGTTGGGGAGTGGCCTGTGATGGTGTACGGGACCCTCATGGGTGGATTGCTCCGTCGATACGTAGAGGACCCCGATGGGTATGGTCTGTTGGATTGAGCTATGGTGAGCAGATGACTGCCACTCTGGAGCGACCGACGTAGTGCTTAATAGTGATCCGGTTGCTCTGGGGTTGCTAAAAAAAAAAAAAAAATAGTTATGTCGAGTGAGTGAGAACGTGTTGGATCTGTAACCATTTACACATCGGTTTGAATCTGACTTCATTTAATTTTTTTTTTCATTTTTATTTTGTTTAAATATATTGACGTATTAATAATTATTAACTTCTGTAAAAAGTTATGAATTAAAGGTAAAAGTTCATCAAATTTTTTTACTAACAACTTCTGATATTTTTTCTTTTTTTTCTTTTTATTATAGAACTATTATACATCGTAATTTTTTTTAAAACCAGAGTTTAATAAATCAATATATTTAAATTAAAAAAAAGCTAAAAAATAGAGATGAAGTCTGATTTGAACTGATGTGTCTTCCCCATGCAAGATCCAAACACCTCATTAATTAAAATTTTATTTGGCTACAACTCTGAAATCAGTGAAAATAAGTACCACTTATGATATATATATCGTTGAAAATCTCTCAATGAGGGGTTATTACTGCAGTTAAGAAAAAAAAAAGCCCAAAAAAGCTCAAAAATCAAAAAAACCTTGGATTTTGGGCTATTTTGGACACTCTTGATCCAATCGATCACAATCAGAAGGGAAGGTGTACAACTAGGTGTTACAGGAGTCCTAATTCCAAAATTTCAACATTCGACAACTAATCTTTTTGAGTTATGCATGATACATATGTACGTACATACATGCAGACGTCACGCTGAAACTACTCAAATTGGATTGAGGGATGGTCAAAATGGTTATTTCCGTTGAAATTTGAAAACCGAAAATTTTCCTTTACTGCGTTCAAGGAAGTAAATATTACAATATTGCTTCATTTATCCTTGAAACAAAAAGCAGTACGAAATTTTTCGCAGACAAAGAGAAATTCGAAAACAAAGCATTTCCAGAATCATATTTATATGAACTTTTTTCTTTATTTTCTGTTGTAAAACATGTCGTGATAATCGTTCCTTTGGGGAATGAGACATTGCCAATATAATATAAATATATATATATATATATATATATATATATATATATAGAGAGAGAGAGAGAGAGAGAGAGAGAGAAAGAGAGGGTGAGAGAGTAAATGGGAGGGGGCAAAGAGAGCATCAATGAAAAAAGTGGGTTGATAAAATTTAGTCAGTGACCTTCTGAATGTCCTTGATATTGATATAATCTGTTAAATAAGAGAAAACTAAGCAAAAATCAATGATAACAAAATGTTATGCTTGTTAAACATGCCTACAATATTAAATATTGTCAGAAACCAAACTTTGTATCATATCATACGGTTACTCACCGTGAGGTAATTTTTTGAATGTCTTACTTTCCTTCTTTTCAAATCATCTATAATTTTTACTCTTTCTCTGCCTCTCTTTTTCTTGATCTTTTCAGCACTATTTAATCGATGTGTTTTATATCATAATCTGTCTTATTTTGAATTATTCTTATTACTACTGTCGCTCAATTTCCTCACAACTTTTTTTTTTTTTATTCTGTCTATCCAATTTTTTCAGGGATCACATTTCTCAATTCCTGCAGTATTTTTTTACGTTTCTCATGGTTTATATACAAACAAAATTGCAATTCCTAACATTAATTAGTAGAAAATATTTTTTTTTCATAGAAGTAATAACTTTCATGTAAAATAAGAAGATATGATTTATTCATAATATATCAGATTTTTTGATTATAGAGAACAGTATAATCAGAGTATCTTGTATTGTAAAACAATAAAAATGACTTAACTTTGAAACTAAAAATATTATTACAAAATTCTCTTAAGAAAAAAAAAAAAAAGGATTTTCTTAGTTTAGTAAGTGTCAGATTTGTAACCAGGTCAAAAGGAGGAAAAGAAAGTTAATCCTGTTTCGTTGACAGAGTTTGTGCATAGTTTGCGGGTCACGTCTATAAAATACAGAAAAGAAAAAATAGGATTGGAGGAGAAAGGAAAAAAAAAATAGTAGGCTATTTTGATGGTGACAAGAGAGGAAAGGCAGGTGTATATACCCTTTCATACAGTTAGTAAGAGTAAAAGGTTTAACCGATACAACCTCTCAAGAAAACTTTTCACCAGAAACTAATATAAAATGTAAAAGAAGGAAAAATATATATAACAGTTGAGTATAACATAAAATACTGAGAAAACTTAATACGTTATTGGATTAGATGAAATTCAACAACTTTAATGTTATTCACAGAGTAGAATAACAAACAAATAATTTTAAAAATATACACTAACATAAATTTACTATAAGAAGATATACATATATAAACATCAAAACTATTTTCAAAAAAATTAAACTATCACAAAATAAAAGCGGACTTTTCTTTATAGTTCCTTTAAAATTGAAATAAAATGTTGTAGCTTTTAAAAATTTAAATTTTATAATAAATATAAATTCTTATATATAGCTATAAATTTCTTATGTAATTAAAATTATTGTTAAGAGAAAGTATATCTGTGAATAATGGTTTAAAAATTAATAAATGTAAACATTTTTTTTCTTGAAAAAACTGTTAGAATACACTGAAATCCTATATTCTATTGGAATATCCTGCTTTCCTATAATTATATATTATTTTAAATATTAGAACTAATAAATTTCTGATTAAAAATTAATTATAGAAGTACTGAAACTGATAATACTTAGTTAATAAATTAGTTTCAAAGTTAACTAAATAGAAATTGAGATCAGCCAGTTATTTTTTTTTCCTAAATTTTTCCTTCCTTGTACAAAGTAAAGGAAGAATTGTGTTCACGAAACATTTTGGTTTTCTTATTTCAAATATTTATTTTAACATCCCTGACTCCATTTTGACTAGTTTCGGCGTGACGTCTGTACCTATATATGTATGAATCTCGCATAACTAAAAAACGATTGAGATTTTGAATTTAGCACTCTTGTAACATCTAGTTGTGCACCTCCCTTTTTAATTGCAATCGAAACTAAAGTTAGAATTTTAATTAATAAAATATTTGGATCTTAAAAGGAAAGCACATCGGTTCGAATCACACTTCATCTATTTTCTTTTTTTTAACTTTGTTTTATTTATTTTTTTAATTTTTATTTTTTTTAGTTTAAATATATTGATTTATTAATAATTATTAACCCGTGATTGTTTAAAAATATTTACAATAAATAATTATTCAATAATAACAATAAAATAAAAAATAAAAAAAATAGAAAGTTATTAGTGAAATAAAATTTTATCTACGTTAAAAAATGTGTATATGTAATTTCATAGGCATTATTACATTGTGTATATGTATGTATAGATTTGGTGAAATATCTGATTTAATATTAATTGAAAATTATAATTTAGAATTGTATTATTTTTGGATTTTCTAATTTAATTTCTTTTAATTATATTGGAATTTCTGTTTTTATTTTATCTACAATAAAGTTAACTATAGAGTAATTGAAAAATAGAACTTCACACGAACAGCATATACACTGAGACTTACATGCACGAACTTTAATAAATTTCAAAAAATTCTTATCTTTTAGTTCATTACTCCTCTGATATTGTCGGACAATATTCTTCCTAAGCGGAGTTGATGATCATCACTTCATTTTTTTTTTTTTGTTTCCAATCATTTAATCGCTCTTTGGTTTGATATATTTTCAAATATACTGATAAATTTTCTCTCTTATATTCTTCATTTTCTCTTAATTTTTTATTTATTTTACCCTTGTTCTTAACATTTTCTTCCCTTACATATTCATCTTCTTTTCGTTTTTTTAGATATATTTCTTAATTTTATTTTTATTTTTCCTGTATGATTGTTTCTTCTTTTTTTTATATTTCACCAAACTATTCTGTAGTAAAAACTGAATATTTTACACCGTTAGATCGAAATTAATATTTGTAACCAGTATACAGGAGTTCACTAAACGGAATAGTTTAATTATTATTAACTTTTATTTATACAATACACCTGAAATCTGAAACTTTTGTTAATCAGCAACTCACGAAGATATATAATACTGATCTAGTAATACGAGTAATAAAGGGACTTTTACTCTATCCTATTATTTCATATAAGATTGTTGAATTAATATTTAATGTTAATAAACAATTGTGTAACTGTCTACTATTAAAGAAAGAATCGTATCTCACTTTCAAATAAAAGAGTTTAAATGAAGTGCAGCAAAAAATGTGTAAATGTAATTTGATAGGCATACAAGGAAGTCACGTGATGTCCACATAAGATTTTTTATATTTTATATTATAAAAATTAAAAGAAATCATTAATTTTATGTAGATTTAATGAAATAAAATTAAGAAAATATTTACAGTAAACATTTTATTAATTTTAAATGAAATAATTAATTTCATGATATATGAAAATGGAATTAACGAAATATCTCTGATTATTAATAAGTAAATTTAGCATATCTGCTACAGGCGTGCTTCATAACTATCTATTACTAGATTTCGTGATGAAATCCAATCAACCAAATGGAATTCATAATAATTTCATATATTTTATGTAGAAACAAGGCAATTAAATCCATTTAATCAGAAGTTCAGACGGATTACACATCTCTTTGTTTCACAATTCATGAATCTTTATTCAATACAACTCTATTCAAAATAAATTAAACCAATTATTTTTTATAGAAATTTAAATGATTTTTTTATTGAAATTAATAGTAACACAAAATAAACATTTTAGTATATTTTTCTCTCAGTTATTAGTATTTATTTATTTCCTATAATATATTAAAAAAAATATAAAAAAACGATAGATGGTTTTCTTATCTCCAGCACTGTATCGTAATGCTTCATTTTAGAATGTATAATATATTTGCGTTGAAAGCATATCGAAGCAATAATACACAATAAACCACAAGAGTTGTTTTTTTTATGTTTGGCATAACTTAAATGTATAAATTATTTTTATATTGAGAGGATTATTAAAGGGTGTATCACAAGTTCTCCCGCAATTTATAACTTATCTTACTAGTGAAAATAATTGAAAAAATTCATATAAATATATATCCTAAAATTCTTCGTTAAGGAGTTGTTAATAAAGATTTCGCTCTAATTTCAGTTAAGTTGGTGAAATGACGTCGTACTGAAATTATTAGGACGTTAATATACTCTATTTTTATGGGTTTTTCTTTTGGAACTACAATTTCTTGTTACTATTTTTAATAGTCTTTGTTTACTATTGTTTTAACGCTATTACTGTTTGTTTATTACTGTTTTCATTCGCTCCTATATATAACTGTGTTTCCCTTCTAATTGATAAATTTAATAATAATAATAATAATAAACACAATTATTTATTATTATTACATGTTCACATATTCAGTTCACATGTAAACTGAATATGTTGGTCACATGAGGTTTATATATTGGACAAGTTGGACGGGGACTCCTTCGCAGCACCTCTGGGGGAGGGAATATAAGACCGTAGTCCCGGTGGGGGATCCTGTTGGAGTTCCCTATTAGAGGCGTGTCATTAAGACCGGAGTCCTGATGAGGGGATCCCTCATCTTCTCATTAGAGGCGTGGTATGTACTGCAAGACCGAGTCCCGGCTACCTGGGCGAGACCTTGTGTTCTGCCGAGATAGTTTAAGGCGAAGGTATCCTCCGGAGCTGAGTTATGCTTTGATGCTGTTCCTGCTCCGGGAGGGGTAAATGAAGGTAAACAAGGTGAACAAAAAAAATAAGTTGTACAACCCATTGATAATAGTGCTTTTGATGTATTAATGTTTATTGGATCTTACTTATATTTTTAATGTATCTTCTAAGTATGTTTATTAACATTGATGTTTACTGTTATTTTAATCACTTACTGTTGGTTTTCGTAGAGGGTCATCATTGGATAGCCCTCTCTCGTGTAATGTTTTAAAATAGTATTTAATAGTATTTATAGTTTCGTCAGGAGAAACAGATCGTAAATTTTTATTCTACAGCAAAAAAAGAATTGAATTTTGTTATTTATAATAAATTTTATCTTTTTGTGTTAAAGGGAATTCTTTATCCCTACAAAAATAAACATAGCATGACAGTATTAGCAGTAATAAGGGTATTAAGTTTACATTTTGTAATATTTTACTTTTCTTGTTTTGTTGAAAGAATTATTTTATCATATCTTAATTCTATAACTTTACAGATTAAATTTTCTAAATCAAGTTATAGAATGTGTGCTTATTATACGCTGAGAAATATATATATATATATATATATATTACAGAAAATACTGTCATGTATATATATATATATATATATATATATATATATATATATATATACATATATATATATATATATATATCATGTATATATATATATATATATATATATATATATATATATATATATATATACATATATATAGACAGTATTTTCTGTAAATAATGTATTTTAAAACGAAATATTGAAAATAAAGCATTTTATTATTATTATTTTTATTATGAATTAAGTTTTTTGTTATAAATATTTTATTTTTTATATGTATGCCTAGCTCTTTAAAAAATGTATGGACTAATAACTTATAATTACAATAATAAATTAAATTAATTCATAAATTAAAAAACCAGTAATAAATTACATGAATTAATTTGAGTAAATTAATGTACTACTACTAGTAATAATAATAATAAAAAACCTAAATCATTTGTTATAAGATTTATTTAATATAAAATTTTGATGAAATTAATGATATCATTACATTGTTATTACAACGTATATCCAAAGTAATTTTTCAACTGAACAACAAAAGCCCGTTGTGATGGATACAAATGATCTCTGTTGGTGGAAAAAAAAACACAGACGGTTCTACAATGCGTGAAATTACGGAAGGAAAGTGGTTTTTAAGAAAAGTACTGAGCCGCACGAAAAAGAGAAAAAAAGAATAAAAAGGAAAAATAAATATATATATATAACTCACATTGTAAATAAATAAAACAGCACGTGCATAGGATATTATAATAATTTAATATGGAAATTTTAACCGCAAAAAATTTGTTATAAGTTAAATATTGATATAAAAGTAAATATACGCTGTATATAAACCTAATACAATTAAATTCAAAAATTACTGGACCATTTTTTTTTAACTACCTATAATATCTTCTTTTTTCCCCATTTACAAAAATCATATTACTTTCTCAACTACTTTATATAATTAAGGGAAAATAGTTCTTTCAGTGAAAAAAATTATCCGGAAGATTTTTGGGTCTAGGAAGATAAAAATAAGAACACTGAAAAATTATCAGTAAAAAAATACTGCAGTAAATATATATAATATATATATATATATATATTGTGTGTGTGTGTGTGTGTGTGTGTGTGTGTGTGTGTGTGTGTGTGTGTGTGTGTGTGTGTGTGTGTGTGTGTGTGTGTGTGTGTGTGTGGGCGCGCGCATTATCCCTAAATCACTTTATATCTCAGCATTCCGAACACCCAGAATCCTTGAAATTTAACATATTGACACTTTTATGTAAGAGGTATTGTAGCAGTTAAAATTTGGCGCTGATATCTAAAGAGAGGATGTGGAATGGGAGTACTAGTGGGTGAAGAGAATCATAGCTGTGGTATATAAATTATGGTGAAAACCTTATTCTGACTTTTTTCAGAAACCAACCCCATCTACAACAAACAATATATTTCATACATTTTACTTTCTTGTACGAAGTAAAGAAAGTATTGTGATCGTAAAAAATTTCTGTTTTCTAGCCAAAATATACATTTTGACCATCACTGAATCCATTTTGACTAGTTTCGTCGTGACATCTGTACGTACGTATCTCGCATAACTCAAAAAATGTTAGCCATAAATTGTTGAAATCGACTGAACCAAAAGTGTACAAAAAAGCCTAAAATCCAAAAAATTTTGGATTTTGGGCTTTTTGTTAACTGCAGTATTAAGCTCTTATTGAGAGCTTTTCAGCGATGTATCATAAGTGATACTTATTTTTCACTGGTTCCAGAGTTTTAGCCAAATGAAATTTTATTTAATGAAATATTGTTTCGAATCAGACTTCTTTTTTTTTAACTTTTTTTAATTTAAACATATTGATATACTAATAATTTATCAACCTCTAATTGTAAAAAAAAATTACGATAAATAAGAATTAAATAACAATAAAAAAGAAAATGTGAAAAAATATCAGAAATTATTAACGAAATAAAATTTTATGTATCTTTCATTTAAAAAAAAATTGTATGTGTAATTTAATAGGCGTATAAGGAAGCCATGCAGTGCCCATATCACATTTTTTAAATTCTTTTTATTACTTTCGTAACCCGAAAATATAATATTAGGTCTTCCATACAAGGGAAATTGATGCTTTTCAATTTTAGTAACGATATATATTGGGAAGGGCGATGTAATGGGGAGTGAAAGTGTGTGTGTGCGCGCGCGCGTGTGTGTAAAATCCCCCTCAATGTTCTATCCTGAACCTGCACTGATTTACGCTGATTGTTTAGAATGGATATACTGGAGAAATCGAAAAAAAAATTTCCTCTGACTTTACTGGTCTGTATACTTTCTTTGCAAACCGTACATTATCTATATTTTCGCTTCAAATAAATTATGACAGTAAGTCTTTGTAAAATGTCTAAGAATTCAATTTGAATCTATTTAAATTATGAATTTATATTACACTCTCTTTAAATTAATGTATTTTTTTTCCAAGAAATCTTTAAAACTTATTAATCTTTAATAAATTATACGAGTATATTTAAAATTTTTGAAACCTTTTTGTGAAAAAAAAATTTTTTTACGGAATTATACAAATACAGTAACCTTTTTTGTTATTAAATCTGCTTATTTCATATACTTATATAACTTAAACTTTAAAACTTACACGATATTTTTAAAAAAAGTTTTTAAAACAATCTCTTTTTCATATAGAAAAAAAAGGGTTATCTACCAAATCCATTTGTTTCATCTACCCCACATTTTTCCCTTAAATTTCCATAAACCTACTGTTACTCGATTAAATGAAACCATTTTTCTCATATTTTTTCCTCCAATTCCCATATATCTACTGTCACTCGATCAAATAAAATTTTAAACTTGATATTTACTTAATGAAAGTCTATGCAATTGTGATGGAGATATGAAAACAAAAAACTACAACACCCGAACGTGTGCAATATTGAATTTTAATTGTCGGGGAAAACTGCCTTGGATGAAGATGAGGACAACCGAGAATTTCCAAGTTAACAGAATAGGACAGGCCTAGTCTTAGCCCGAATAACATGGCAATTTGCAAGCGTGCTTCATATAAACATTTATTATTGTGGTGTGATGGTGTGTAGTTTTTTGTATATATGACTGACGAAAAGAAATGTGGATATTTACATTCTCTGATGGTGGTGATTGATTGATTTGGCGAAACATATAGAAAATTCTTATGATAAATGTTGGAAAGACGATAATTAAATTATATTTGTTTTTTCAGTAAAAAATTTAAAAAAAAAAATATATATATATATACATTATACGAAAAAAAGTGCTGATCAAAAAGTTAATATTAACTCATATTTTTACTTCCTTGTACGAAGTAAAGAAAGTATTGTGATCGCAAAAAATTACGTTTTACAGATTTCAACGGAAATATCCACTTTCACCATCCCTGAATTCATTTTGACTTCTTTCGGCGTAACGTCTGTACATACGTAAGTATATATTTTGCATAAATCAAAAACGATTAGTCTTAGGATGTGGAAATTTTGGATTTAGAACTGCCGTAACATCCAGTTGTACTTTTGATTGCAATTGAATGAAACAAAAATGTCCAAAAAAGCCCAAAAACCAAAAAAATGTGGATTTTGAACTTTTTCTTCTGCATTAATAAGTCCTCATTGATAGCTTTTCAACGATATAACATAAGTGGTACTTATTTTCATTGCTTCCAGAGTTATAGTCAATAAAATTTTAATTAATGATTTATTTGGCTCTTAAACGGGGAAGGCACATCGATTCAAATCAGATTTCATTTCCTTTTTATTTTAATTTAAATATATTGATTTATTAATAATTATTAACCTCTAAATGTAAAAAATAGGTACGATAAATAATAATTCAATAACAATAAAAACAAAAATAATTAAAGAAAATATCGGAAATTATTAATGAAATAAAATTTTATGTACTTTTCTTGTTAAAAAAATGCGTATATGTGATTTAATAGGCGTACAAGGAAGTCATGTGATGTTCAAATCAGATTTTTTATGTAGAATTTCCACTCGAAGCATTTTTTTTTGACCTGATAGTCCAGAAAGTCGAAGTAAAATAAAGATACAACTAAAATAAACAATACATGTCAATATTATATTTCGTAATGGCCTGAAACCTTTCTTAATGAAAATTCTATAAATCCGTCGACGACGAGATAAATCGTACACACATTTCGGATGAAAGGGCTTTTGCGATATTGTTAAAGAAGAAACTGTTGAATTATATGAAAAAGAAACCGATTTAACTAACTGTACTTAGTACCTTCTAAAGAAGGTACTAAGTACAGTTATTAGATGACCCTGACGGTGATAATGTGAAAGATTCTGACTGTGACGAGCCCGTAAAAGAATTTGGTTGCAAAGTATTAGCAGAAAGTCTAAGTTTAGTAAGAAAAATAGAAAATTTTTTTCTGCGAAAAGATCCCTCAACATAACACTCTGGGGAATTTGCAAGGAAATTGAATATTTGTTAAGCAATGATATGAACTTAATAAAAAATTGCAGCACAACAGTAACAAAGGTCTGATCAATGATTTCTTGATAATTAAACCAGCCGAACAATGTCATGATAATCCAACAAATGATAATGTACTTATTTAGCAAGTGATGAAACAAAATTTAATCCTAGAAGAGAAAGATGAAGATTAAAGATGCTTTCTACTTTATCTGTAGTATATATCTGTAAAGATATGCAATTACAATCTTTATAATATTATTATATTTAAGTTTATTACATGTTTTCTTAAATGATATAAGTTATCTGATTTAAAAAAAATATTTTTTATTGTATATTTTATTTTGTTTTTGCAATTAAAAACAATAAAATGTTTCAGAACCTAACCTTTCTTTTATGTAATGAGAGTCTTGTTAAACGCGATTCGTTTAACGCAAAGTTTCTGTGGTACCAATTAATCGCATTAAACGAGGGATTACTGTACTGAATTTTAATTTTTTTTTTACTTTTAAATTTGACTTGATATCTAAAATAAAGACATCCAGTCAGTTTAATAAAAATTTTATTAAGCTGGAAAAATTTATAAGCCATCATTTTGTACTACCAAAATTACATGTCATCACAAATATGTAATATATTATAAAAATAAAATAAACAAAATATCTCTAAGATTATTATTTATTTCAAACCAATTTAATAAAAAAAGAGGTCTTCTATTCAAAACTTTAAGTTTACGTTTAGAAATATGTTATGAATATATTATTAAATTAAATATATTATAGAAAATTGCAATTTTGTATAACTAGAAGCTTATACGGAAGCGCTGCTGACGGGTGAAGTGTGTTGAAGTGGAAAGGTTAAGTATCATTCGTATAAAATATATATATATGTATATAGTAAGTTCAGAAATTGATTATATAATGAGTACTTATTTTAAAATATAGCATATTATATTGCTCCGTGGATCCATAGAGGATAAAGCGAATATTTAGTCAATAGGAAAGCAAATTTCCTGCAGAAACTTCATGCGTATAATATTTAAATAGGGTTCGTTTAAATTTTATATAGCAAGTAATATCAGTACGGTTTTGGTGATACCAATTTCCGAACGATATTTCCCATATAAAAATAATTTCTTTATTCAAATTTTTATATTATAATCGATATAAAACATAAAAACTTATATCAAAACATAGATTTCTAAAATAGAAAATAGAGATTTTAAGTTAGGTATTTTAAAAATATTTATTTATTTAAATATTATTCAAATACATGAAAATTATTAGCGATAAAAATAATTTTATTATCTTGTAATAGTACACAATGGGTTTAAAGAGTTTAAAAAAAGCAATGAAAAGTGATATAGAATTTAATTAACCAGTTAATGATTCATTAAACTTAAAAGAAAAAACGCTTTGAAAAGAAAAAAAAATGAATTTATAAATCGAAGCGGAATTAAGATTTAAGCAAAAATATTTTCGTACTATATTCTTAACATAAGTTAAGCATAGACAATATCATCTAAATATAATTGACAATATCCTTTCAAAGAATAACTTAGAGAATTTATTTAATCTAAAAGTACGAGATAAATATATTTTACAAATAATAAAGAATCAAGGAGAAATAGAAACACCGATAAAGAAAAGAAGGTTAAATTTCTTGAGGCGTAATGAACTAAAACAGATTAAATAAAAGAATCTTTGAATAGCTGTGGAAAATGAAAAGCGAATAAAATTATCTAAAACAGATGGAAGACGACCTTAAAACGATAAGGTTGAAAAAAGAGGATTGTTACGATAAAGATAACTTCCAAAGAATAATTTATAAAAAAAAACGTTTTTGTGGCAGAAAAAAAAGAAGGACAGGAAGAATGGGCAGATGAGCAAAAGTGAGGCATGCCGAAAAAATGAGAAAGCATGGAAAAAAAGGCAAGAAACTTATGGCCTTTTTGTATAAAAAAATTATTAATTTTATTATTTTTATAGGCATTTTAATTCAAGGATTGCTGTCTGTTTAATTTATCACAAAAAAAAATCAAATATAAAAACCATAGTGACAGTTTAAATTTAATAATATAATCAGCAGAGTACAATAGACATTCAAGAATAGTGAAGCCATCAGTTGTAATAAGTTAGTTTCAACAGATCAAATGAGTTCGGTGTGGTCAGTTGTCAAAGAGGTAGTTAAAGTAAACAAACCAGATTAGGTCAAGCTTATTAAATGCTACTACGACGACTTCAGTTGTAAAGGTTGTGCGACAACGTTGATGTACGAGCAGTAGTTAAAAGGATCAAAGCGTTATAGTAAATAAAGGCAGTATATAAAAGGGTAGTTTCTCAGTAAACTTTACGAGTTAAATTTATAATTTATCGGTAGAATTTTATCAGCTGCTATTTAACGTTTTAAATATTAAATAAATGTTTAATACTGTAACTTAACATTACTAATAACTCAGCTGATATAATTAACGATGTAAGTATTACTACCGGTAAAAAAAAACACATTCCTACAAAGAATTTTGTATTTCATGACATTTTCATAAGATCACTAAGGAATATCTATATTAATATTTAAAATATTTATGAGTGTTTGGGCGTTATTTTAGCATCTGTTTGATATAAAGATTCAGAAATAGTTTAATCTTGTATATAGGAGGGATAGTTCTATTTAATTTATTGAAACATCAGTAGTACATATGTAGTACATATTACATATTTAAATATTCAAATTGATCGTGTACATGTGACGAAGTTTAATAAACCAGTTTCATTATTGGAATTGTTTTGCTGATGATGTAAATGAAAAAAAAATTCAAATTCTTTAGGTCAATTAAACTTTTATTTGTCTTTTAGGTAGATTTCATAAGAAAGCTACGGTAATGGGTACCGTGATTCGACTTTTGGAAAATTTCCACATAGCTTCGCGTTTCATACTAACGCAGACCCCAAAACCGGTCAGTTCAAAAGTTTATATATATATATACTAGCACACCCGGCAATGCTTCACTATAGCTATATATATATATATATATATATATATATATATATATAGAGAGAGAGAGAGAGAGAGAGAGAGAGAGTGGGAAAGAGAGAATTTAAATAACACAATTGAAAATTTGATAAAAAATTAAAAAACTGAACTTCCCAAATTTTACCTTTCACTTATTCTCCTTCTCCCCGTTTCCCTCTCCAACTTCTCCCTTTCACCCTTCTCCTTCATCCCTCTCCCAGTTTCCTTTTCCCCCTTTCCCCCTTTCTCGTTTTCCCCTTTCACCCGTTTTCCATTTTCCCCATTTTCCCTTTTGCCCACGCGTAAAGACGGTCAATTAGTTTTTTGGTCTATAGCGGACACACATACGAACATGCCTTTTATATATATATATATATATATATATAGAATAAAAAAGTCTGTTTGTATATTTGTTTGTTTGTTTCGTAAATATCTCGTCACCGGCCCCACCTAGCGGGTATAGTTTTTGCAAAAATATTTCTTTTCACGTAACTAATATTCATTCATCTTCTGAATATGAACCAAATCGGTCCATAAATATAATTTTTCTAAATATCTCAACCCCAGCTCCATCTAGCGGGTTCATTTTTTGCAGAGATAATTCTTTCCATGTAAGTAACATGTATTCTGAATATGAGGAAAATCGGACCATAAATACAATTTTTCGAAATATCTCGACTCCAGCGCCACCTAGCAGGTCAAACCTAATTCAGAAACCTTCCCTGGCATGCGTCCAACCATTCCCCAAAGTTTCATCCCTATTGGATGAACGGTTTAGAAAGGCATAAGAGACATACAGACAGACAAACATTCATTTTTATATATATATAGATATGTATATATATAAATATATATATATATATTTCACTTTCTTGTGGACACGATAACTGCTGTAATTTTGCACCAATCACTATAAGGACCCAAAATCTCAGTCGAGTTTGTTAATGGGAAAAATTGTACCATGAGAGTAGATATGGGGAAGCTTATTAAAAAAAAACAACATATCGCTATAACTTCCTACTATTCTTTGAATGAAGGCCTAAAACTTATATAAGTAAATTTTTTTAATATCGCCAATCATTGGCGCAGGGGTTCCAAAAAATGAGGTTTCGAAGACAAAAACCATCATATCTCCCTATAAGGCACAGCACCGTATCGGTTTAATGTAGTCGTTAGTCCTGTAAACATTATCTAAATATTTTTTTCTTAACAATGTTTGATATGACCGCCCCTTACACCAAGGAATGACCAAAACCATTAAAAATAAAATATTGGTATAAATTTCTTATTAAGAAAAATATTGAATTCGTTTAAAGTTCCAACTATTCTTTAGATAAGAACCAAGGGTTGGAAAAATGGTGTTTCAAGGACTAAATAATCATAGCTTCCTTAGTAGGTACAGGATCGAATCCGTTTAAAGTGGTCTTATTCCTCTAAAAATTTTGTCTGAAACGATTTTGTTTTGACCAACCCTTACGGCAAGGGATGACCAAAATATTGCTAGAATTGAAAGAAGGTGGTATTGAGTAAATTTGAAGTTTTTCTTAACTTTAAGGTGGAAATATTGTTTTCCCCTACTTAACACCGGTGAAATCTACCTCTGCCTTCCGGCGTGTTGAAGGGTCTTTTTTTGTTTTCTATTATCTTTCTTTTTTTTATATGGGGTTTTTAATAATTCCATTTACGATTCTACACACAATTTATTTATCAGTTAATATTTCTCCGAATTCGTATTATTGAAAATAGAATTTTTTTTGTTTTTCTTTTGAATTGTTATAGATTATTCCTTCAGTCTTCCTAGAAATAATTTACTTCCATTTTAACAAAATACGTTATACTATACGAAGGTACTTGATATTTTCGAATTATTTAAAAACTATATTTAATATTTTGAAAGCATTTTTTATTATTTATTTTTTTTCCTAAAAATCCATCCATATTTCGTAGCTTGAAGCAATATAACTGAACGTGTTTTTAACCGATGATATTAGGCTAAGTTATTCGTTTTTTAAAAATAAAAAATAAAAATATGAACTTCCTTTGCTGAACTGAAATAGTTTGTTAAATTTTTTACAGCAGTTTAGTATTTTAATTTTTTCTTGATTCTATCGGTTCTAGTCGACTTTATCGAAGTAAGGTACATAAAACATCTAAGGCACTAGTCAAATTTGCTTTCCTTGAAAGTAATGATGTTCAATATGACATTAGTCTCCGTCATTAAAAAGTGAAGAGATGTTTGAAGGATTGAACATCATATTTGATTCTATAAGTTTGTCATATTGACATGCAATTGTAGGTTTGGTTCAGTAATAAAGGTAACAGGAACTACTTCATTACTCACGTTTCTTACCAAACCTGAGAGAGGAAGTTTATTTTTCTGTTGAATGATTGTCATTTTTGCGATTGAATTTTGTTCTGGCGTTAAAATTAGGTCATTTAAAAGTCAATACAGTTAGAATAATCATCATATACGAATATGTCTCCAAAATTATTGGGATTAATGAAACTTTACTTTTGATTTTTTTTTAACTAATCAAAGAGCATTATCTTTAGACAAAATTAATATTTTTTTTTTTTTTTTTTTTTTTTTAAATTACAGGGATTTTTTTGTAGGAAAATATTTGATTGTTTTAATCAAAACACTTCATTTTTTGTTTAATTTTTTTTTTTAAGCAATTGATAACAGTAGGAACGATTCTCAAACGTTATTTATGTAAAAAAAAATAAAAACCCTATTCACCTAAACATACATTACAAGTCTATAGCTTTTCCTTATTTCTGATGTTTTAAATCGTGTTCCTTGAATGTTTTATTATTTTTTTTAAATACAGGATGTCCCATATAAAACGCAACTCATCAATCACTCATCCATGAAATTTCAAAAGTGAAGCTTACTCCTCTACTCGTTACTGAAATGGACCCGTCCAACATCTGAACATCGCGGCGACGGAATAGAACACTACCGATAGTAACAACAATGCAATCATAACGTTCAGTGTATTGCTAGAGACAAGATGGTGTTTTCGCTAGATGAACGTGTTTTCATTGTTGAGTCGTACTTCAGTACGAAATCAGCGGTTGCAGTGCAAGATTTGTTTCGCCATAAGTACCCAGATAAACCAGCTCCTAACAAAACATCAGTATTAAGGATAGTCGCAAAATTTAGAGAGACCGGTTCTGTTAATAACAAGGAACAAAAAAGATCTGCGTCAGTGTTGAATACAGATACAGTCACTGAAATCAAAGACCTATTACTCGCCTCGCCAAATAAATCGATCAGACGTTTGTCTGCTGAAATTAATTTGTCTAAATCAGTTGTTCATCGGGCGACCAAACAATTACAATTACGACCTTATCGCATTCAAACGGTTCATCAACTTCTTGAGCCCGACAAAGAAAAACGGCTACAATATTGTCAATGGTTTGTCGATGGATTCGTTATATTTTACAGATGAATCACGGTTTCATTTGGATGGCTACGTAAACAGCCAAAACAGTAGAATTTTGAGTGCTGAAAATCCCCACGTTTATCACGAAAAACAATTACACCCGCAGAAGTTGGGCGTGTGGTGGGCGATATCGCGGAAGAAAATAATCGGTCCTATTTTTTTCGAGTACACTATTAATGCAGAACGATTTCAGGATATTTTTTTTCAGTTCATCGCGCTCTTGGAAGAGGAAGACAGACACTGCTGGCTACAACATGACGGTGCGACATCGCACTACGCAGGTTCAACTTCTGATTTCGTCGAGGAATTCTTTGGTAATCGTGTTATCGGTCGAAGCTTGTGGCCACCAAGATCTCCAGATTTGACTGCGGCGGATTTTTTTTCTATGGGGTTACATCAAAGAAAAAGCATACAGCAACAAACCACGAACACTTGAACAATTGAAAGTCAATATTGAACAAGCTGTATTAAATACCAGCCACAAATTTTGAAAAAGGTTGCAAGAAACGCTGTAAAAAGAATTGAAGCTAGTATTCAAGAAGATGGCGGCCACTTCCAAACTCTCTCTGGCGGCCACTTACTCTAAATGTAAGGTAATGGATGGTAATAATAAAAATTACATTTACATTTACACATGCCTTTTTATTATTTCAATACCTACCAATATAAGGTTGGGTTGCGTTTTATATGGGACATTCTTTATATAGAAAAAATTAAAATCTGATTTTCTAATGATAACAGTACAGTATTACAATTTACGCAGCAACTGAAATTCATATGGAAAAATAGTCAAAATTTGATATTTTTACGAACTTCAGTTTGTATTTTTTTTATTTAAAAAATTAAACACCTTGCCGATCTCCGTGGTATAGTGGTAGCGTCTCAGATTCCAGAGGTCCTGGGTTCAAATCCCAGTCAGGCGTGTCATTTTTCATACGCTTCAAATTTTTATTCTATAGGACAAAATGACCAAAGCAATTGATGCCTGTTATATCAATGAAAAAAAAAACAATGTTCAATTTTATTACTTATTGGCGAAATTCAAAATAAATATTAGAAAATTTAGTTTAAATTATATTATTAACATTAAAATATTTTAATTGACCTTTACAAAAAAATTAAACTAATAAATTTAATTACGGGAAAACATTTATGGAAATTTCTATGTATTTTTTGCATAACATTTATTTTTAGTTACATTATTATTACATATAGAATTGTTTTATAAATGTACTTTTAAAGTTTTCTCTTAATTATCTAAATGTCCTTATTTTAATAATATTTACCATAATTTCTTTTTTTTAGTTATATATTTGAAAGATGTCACAGAAAACATTCTGAAACATTGATTTCTTTTTCTTTATATATACATAACAACCAAATCTTTATAAATGTACAAAAAGCGTTCTGTATATTTCGTTTGAAAAATATATTGCTTTTATTCATTTCTATCTCTACCTACACACCTACGCAATTTTTCACGAGATATCTTTTAAGAAATATTTTATATAAAACCTTGACAAAACCTTTTTACAAGAGATTTTCTTCTTCTTTTTCCCCTCCCTTTTTTTTAAAAATCTTTCATAAGACCCGCACTTCATATAATTTTTATTTTTTGATATTTTACGTAGGCCTAAATAACATTTCATTTCATGTAAAAGTTTTTCATTTCCATTTCTTGGAACAGGTCTACTTTACATAAAGTCTTTCAAGAAGAATTTTATATCATCAATATGTTTCGTAGGCTCTAAAAGGTTTGCTTACCTATATATTATGTCATAAATTTATCTAGTTCATATTTTGATTATTATTAATTCTTATTAACTGGCATAAATTATTAACAATAATAAAGCTGTTAATAATTTTACAAATACACTATATATATATATATATATATAGAAATAAATGTGTGATATTTATAGTATATATGTATATTAAATTTGAAATCAAATTCAATTAATCGATTTACAATTAAGAATAGTTTTAGGTTTCTTCATTTGATTTTTTTAGAAATTAGTAGATAGTATTGACATTTCAATAAACAAATTTAAGGTTACACAGTGTACTTTAAAAGCTTTACGCATACTCTATTTTAAAAACCACTTCTCCACGGAAATGCTTATTTTAGATAGAATAAAACCATTATTTTTTTCTGGAATTTACCAGTAGGTTTAGATTAATTAAGTACATTGTGATCCAGTAAAATTATAGAAAAATTTATCCTTTAAGTCCAAAAGTAAGGTCAAATAGAATTTTTTTTTTCTGAGGATACATTGGTGAAAATATGCTTTATATTTTCGAATGAAAGTCCTTCTTTATGGCAATTAAATACTAATGGAAATTTTTAGCATAAGAAAAAACCTATGCATTATTAAATGTGGAAAATCAATCTAGGAACATTTGGGTTAAAATTAGAGATTCTACCAAACTGGAAAAATATAAAAGTCTTTACTGTATATTTTTTAATCTATTTAAAAAATATACATCGGGTAATATACATAAATATAATGGATGTTGGGTTACATAAAAAGCATTTTGTATATGAAGAAAATATTCATTTACAGATGTATTATTAAGATATATATATATATATATATATATATATATATATATATATACATAACACTTCGATTATTACAATACATAGACAAGAAATTTTGTTTTGTATATTCCCGGATTTTCCCTGTAAGATATAATATTATTTGATAAAAGGATGAAAATAGAAAACAAGGAAGGAATATGGTTGCTGGGAAAGCAAAAAGCCTGGGAAAAGTTGGTAGGGGGAATATAAATGTAGGACATGGAATCCCAAATACGTTCTAGGATAAAGGGAATCATTTCATTATACGGAGAAAAATATGTGTAGTTAGAAATCTTTCTAATATAATAATTTAAGTGTTATGAACAAAACAAACCCAAGAAAATAATTTTACTATATCATGTGCTAAATTAATTTGTATTTAAATCATTCAATTTATTCATGTTTAAATATTATTAAATGAAAATTTATAATTAATAAAATATTTAGGTACTAATTTAGATTTATGAATTGTATGAAATAAAAATTATTTAAAAAATATATATATATGAAAATACTGATTTTTTTTTTGTACTAAAAATCTGCAATATTTATTTAATCTGTTTGATTTTTTACGAAGTATAATGATAAAAACATCTATTTCCTTATTACAAAGAAATAAAATTTAAAGAAAAGACTCGTAGTTTTAATTACTTATTTATTTTATATTTTAACTACTCGTAGGTAGGAATTAATTTTATAACAAATACATCTAATTATGTAAAAGGGTAACTCCAACTGGAATAAATTAAAAATTCGGTTTATAAATTTAATATAAATACAGAGTTTTATGAAGAAACGAAAATAATTTCAGGACATGTAGACAAGTAAAAGTAAACACAAGAAATTGTGTTAATAAGCGTCCGAAAGAGCTTTGTTTTGGAGTTATAGCTTGGGAAAAATTTCGCCTTGATTTCTGTCCAAGGGTAAAATGAAACAACATTAAGTGAACTTTAAAATTAAGGGCTAAATTTGATGGTTCCATATGATATTTTAGAATTCGTATTACCGATTGTTTTTAACAAGTAAAATTTTACTACAGTGTTAAGTAATCAAACTAAATCAGGAAAATTCATGGATAATCAAATAAAACTGACTACCAGTCGTCATGAAAATCATGCAATTTAAATATTAATATACAGAGTGTTTCTAAAATTGTGGACTGGCTATTTTTTTTCGGATTGTACTTGTAAAACTAAACAAAAAATATCCTTAGGAAAAATGGGAATTTCTCCTTTCTTCTCCCCTTGTCAGCCATTTTGTTATTTTTATATAAAGATTTATATCTCGAGTTCGGATATACGAATCACATTAATGTTTGGTACGTAATAAAGTTTTAAAATTAGCAAAAAATCAGAACTTAAATACTTATGAAAATTACAAAATGGCGGCCATGTTTATTTTTCATTCAGTTATATCTCCATAAATATTAATTTTATCAAAATTTATGTTATTTGCTAAAATGTTAAGGCTTTTATTCTGAAAAAAATATAATTTTATTTTTGAAAAACGGTTAACAAATAGTTGATTTATGGTAGAAAATTGATTTTGTAATTATGTATCTGTTTTCATTTCCACCACTTTACGCTCAATTCGATGAAATATTAATTGTTTTATTTACTGTTAATTCTAATATTGTAAATTAGTATCAAATAAAGTGATAATTTTCTCACAATAATAAACCTAACAATTATGACACAAAATTGCAACATGAATTTTCTCCCAAAATCGTCAATTTGTTAAAAGATTTAAAAAAATAAAATGTCTTTTTTCAAAATGAAAGGATTAATATTTTAGCAAATAACATAAATTTTGTTAAAACTAATATTTGTGTAGATATAACTGATTGAAAAACAAACATGACCGTCATTTTGAAATTTCCGAAGGTATAAGTCCTGATTTTTTGCTAATTTTAAAATTAATTAATTAATTTAAAAATTTAATTTTTTTTATTTTTATTACCAAGACGCTGACCAAATATTAATGTGATTCGTCTATCCGAACGAGGTGTAAATTATTACATAAAAATAACAAAATGACGGACTGTGGGAGAACGAAGGAGAAATTGTCATTTTTCCCAAGGATATTTTTTGTTTAGTTATACAAGTAGAATCCGAAAACAAAATAGCCAGTCCACCATTTTAGAAACACTCTGTATATTAATATTTGAATTACATGATTTTCATGACGACTGGTAGTCAGTTTTATTTGATTATTCATGAATTTTCCTGATCTAGTTTGATTACTTAACACTGTAGTAATTTTACAAGTAGAATCCGAAAAAGTATAGCCAGCCCACCATTTAGAAACACTCTGTAAATCACAAATTGTGATCTCTTCATTATTTAATTTGCTAATAAGGTACAAGAATCTATGTGGTGAGATAAGTGAAAAGGGATCCATTCATTCTTTCACAGTGTTCTGATTAGGGCTGGTAGTGTCACAACTCCTGCTCTTCACCTTGTTCTATCCTTTGCTAACTCTTTGTTTTTCTAACTCTTTGTTTCAGCATATTTTCCCTTTTCCATAACCCTATCCATCATTTCAAATTTCTTCCTTTCCTTACATTCACCAAGCCTTCTATCGCATCCACTAATAAACACCTACTTCTCATACAATGTCCTAGCCCGTTTCTTTGCCATTCTGCATCACATCCACATCTCAAAAGCCTCAATTAGTTACCTGTCTGCCTTTCTCATCATCCACGTTTCAACTTCACAGAGTATCGCACTCCAAATAAAATATTTTATTAATCTCTTCCTTAACGCTAAGATAAACTATCCACACAACAGTCTTTCCTTCTTATGAAAGAATGAAGAAAAAAAGAGATACTAAAGACTAATTATTAAATAAAAAATCTTTAGAAAAACCTATAAAAAAAATTTCAGATATAATGTTGCCAATTTAATTTGATTATTGCAATATTTGTATACGGTGATTAAAAAAAAGAAGGCATAAATATATATACATATAAAATGGACGACTTCAAGGTTGAATGAAACTACATAAAGATGAAAAAGATAGTGGGATGAGGTAATAAACTGACATAGAGATTTGATCCCATAAGGTAACTTTTTTTATCTTCAGTTATTTGACTGGTTTGATGCAGCTCTCCAAGATTCCCTATCTAGTGCTAGTCGTTTCATTTCGGTATCCCTACATCGTACATCTCTAACAATTTTTTTTTTACCAAGACACATGGTGTTTCTATAAGATAACCTTATAGAAAAAGAGAAATATAAAGATATCATCTATATTTTTTTCTTAATTTTGAAAGAGAGTTCTTATTGATAGATTTGTTTGCGTTTAAATTAGTAGATTTGAAAATTTTATTTATGAATTAGGCAAAAAATAATTTCGCCTGTTTATCAAAAACATGTCCTTTTGTAATTTATTTAAGGTTTGGCCTGCTCAATGATTTAAATAGCCGCAGTATTTTGACTGTGCTAAGGTAGCATTATAATTAAGTCTTTTAATTGAGGTCTGGAATGAAGGGTTTGACGAAAATTATACTTTATTTTTAAAATTTAATTTGAATTTTATTTTTAAGTTAAAAAGCTTAAATTTAGGAGAGGGACGATAAGACCCTATAGATCTTAATTTTGTTTTTAAAATTTTTATGAATTAAATTTTGTTGGGGTGACAAATAACATTTTAATCTTTATTTTTTTTTTACATTTTTTTATGGAGTTTTGATCCTTTATTTTGATTAAAAGATTAAGATACATTAGGGATAACAGCGTTATAAATCTGGAGAGTTCTTATTGATAGATTTGTTTGCGACCTCGATGTTGGATTAAACGTTTCTGTGGGGTAGGTTTTACAGTTTTGGGTCTGTTCGACCTTTAAAATTTTACATGATCTGAGTTCAAGCCGGCGTGAGACAGGTTGATTTCTATCTTCTTTAAATTTATTCTAATTGGTACGAAAGGATTTTTGGTAATATAATAATTTATTAACTAATTTGGCAGATTTAAGTGCTTTAAATTTAGAATTTAATAATGTATTTTTACAGTTAGTAAATGTTTATTCTTAGTTCTTTTTTTTTTATTTATTTTTATTCTTTTGGGTGTTGCTTTTTTTACTTTATTTGAACGTAGGGTTTTGGGTTATATTCAATTCCGTAAGGGTCCGAATAAAGTTGGTTTATTTGGTTTGTTACAGCTTTTAGAGATGCTTTAAAGTTGTTTAGAAGGGAATTTTTCTTTCTTGTTTTTGGAAATTATTTAATTTATTTTTTGTACCTATTTTGGGTCTTTCTGTTTCTTTAATTTTTTGATTAATATTTCCTTTTAGTTTTAATTTTGTTGGAGTTTCTTATTGTCTTCTTTTTTTTTGTTGTTCTGGTTTGGGGGTTTATTTTATTATAATTACTGGGTGGTCTTCTAATTCTGTGTATTCTTTATTGGGTTGTATACCAAGAATTTCTCAAAGAATTTCTTATGAGGTTTTTTTTTTTAGTTATTTTTTGTTTTATTTTATATTGTGAGTCTTTTAATTGAAATTATTTTTGTTATTTTCAGTTGGATGTTTGATTTATTATTTTTTTTCTTTCCCTTTATTTATAATTTTTCTTTCTTGTATTTTGGCTGAAACTAATCGTTCTCCATTTGATTTTTCTGAGGGTGAGTCTGAGTTGGTTTCTGGATTTAATGTTGAGTATAGGTCATTTAGATTTTCTTTATTTTTTTATCTGAATATAGAAATATAATGTTTATGAGATTTTTTACTTGTTTAGTTTTTTTGGGGGGTGATTGTATAATTTTTTTTTTTTGTTAGGGTTATTTTTCTTATTTATTTTTTTGTTTGGGTTCGTGGTTCTTTTCCTCGTTATCGTTATGATAAATTGATATATATGTGTTGAAGGAGTTATTTACCTGTTACTTTAAATTATATTTTGGTTTTTAATTTTTTTAGGATTTTTTTGTTTTTCATTATTTTAAGGTGATAAAAAAGTTAATAGTATTTTATACTTTGTTATAATTTACATTTGACTATTAATTTTGTTTTACTATAAATTTTATGATTTTACTGTATTAATAATAGAAATAATCAGTATTTTAGAATCTATTTATAAATAAAATGGAATTAAAATATTGATAACTTAATATTTGTCATTGTAATAAAATTTTTATATTATTAATTTTAATAGCATTTACGATTATATATACCGCATAATAATTTTTTTTTTTTTTTTTTTTTTATTTATGAGCCTGCAGTTCGTAATTCATGATGTGATTTTGCATCAAAGAGCTTTTAATATAATTTTATTATACACTAATATTAATATAAAAAATACACATACAAAAACTACATTTACAAGTATTATTTAGAATTTTTATAAATACTGGTTTTTATTTTGAAAAAAAAAATTTTTGGACCATAACCAAATATTCACTTCTGCTATTAGATTTTCACATAGCCTCTGAAACTTATTTATTATACTCATACGAGTCAATCTACTAGCCCATCCCTTCCTTACAAGATATATTAAGGCTGTATAAGATCTGATATCCTGAAGTTCAGATTTATATCAATTGTACAAAAATCTTGGAAGAGAAAAGGAAAAGAGATAAATGGTAAATAAGGAAGAGTATTTAATCTTGGAGAAATCTCTGTATAAGAAGAAATAATTTAATTAAAAAGAAAGCTTGAAGTATTGTCCAAGCAAGTAAAACTATCACGGTTACAATCCCTCGAGAATTCGAGATATTTTTCCCAAACAGAAGCCGTAGATTACTGGTAAATGATTTTGTTTTAACCAAATTATTACTTATAGAATTAAAGGTGTTTTTGTATAGAAATTAAAAAATACGGTAGGAAAAGACGTAGGATTTGTTAATTCACAATCTCGTCCATCTTCGAAATTGTGTAGCAGTGAGTATCTGAGGTGTTATAAACCATTATACGCCACACTCCATTATACGTTTTATATTACTGTATTCAATATTTAAAAAAAAATTAAATGAATATCATTTTACTTTTTTCGGTGTTATTATTTATTTACTACATAAGCTCAAAACTTGGGGCGTAGGAATACAGAACAGAAATTTCGGTCTAAAAAATTCCAATTCATTCTAGGATTTGAACCCGGAAAATTTCAAATGAAAAGCTGAGACACTATCACGGAAGTCGAAAATTTTAAATAAGTATCAGTTTTAAAATAATCATTTAACCTATCGGAGCTAATTAAGTGTAACTTTCTTATGAAAAATAGTGATGCTAATTTGCTTCTAAAGATCAGATACAAGAGAAGTTCTAATAATATTATTTATAATACAAATAATAATAATAATATAAAGTTAAAAAGCATTAAGAACCCTGAAAAGGCTCATTGCCAAACATAAAACAAATTTTCATTTTATTTAAAAAAAAAAAAATAATAAAATATTTATATTTGTAGTAGTGTAGTTTTAAAACTACAAATAATGTAGAACTAGGAACTTTAAAAAATGTATTATAATAGCATTATTTTTATAAGGTAAAACCTCAACAAATAAAATCTTATGAAAATTTTATAATTAAATAATAGCTTACGTAAATAAATTTGAAAAAACTTTTACATGCGACGATCATAAAACAATAGTACTAATAATACACAAATGATTGTGAAAGCAAAATAATTGATAAAAGGGTTTTGCTACTTTCAGTACATCACTTTATAACCATGTGATGACTTTTCATCTACTGCTTGAGCAAAATTGTATTGTTTATAACTTCATTTTACAATCGTAATTCCTCTTGATGTTTGCGAATAAGTTGACGTTTGTGAATTGGTTTGAATTTCTTAAGTGATCCATTTTTTTGCTTTCCGAAGGTAAAAAACTGGTTAATATTTACCGTCATATACTGCCCTGCTGTTATGGAGGGGGGGTAGAGATCAGCCACCCTGGAACTTAGAGGTCAAGGGGAAAATTGGCTATTCACAAGCGGCGAGTCAATGTGGCGAGAGCTGCATTTTTGGACAGTGTGGGAGTTCCTAGATGCGGTTTCTATGTTCAACCGACATCAGTAGTTTACTAAGGGAAAGAATCCCAACGCATTGCTGTGGGAAGCTAACCTTGAGATATATGGCTGACCACCAGCCAATTAAGGCTCCAAGCACTTTAATATGGTGGACAGGTACTTGCTGGCATTCAACGACCTACGCGTGGCAGCGAATTGCTGTCGTGACAAATTAAATTTTAATTTGTGCATGTCATATATATTTTTAGTAGTTGATGGGGTGCGCCTACCCATTTTAGTAAATATATGACAAGTGAGCGGTTGGGACACGTAAACCGGCGGTGTATGGCACCGCGCTTAGTCCGCTCTAGGAGCTATTTAGGGCACTGGTCGCTAAACTGTTTCGAGGCTCAGGAGCCGTTTGTGGCACAGACACTCGGTCTTTCGCTTTTGGGTGACCGAAGGGGGTGGTGGCCGGAGAAATGCCAAGCAAACCAATACCGTCATATGACTAAACAGTACAAATAAAGTTGTATGAATCACAAAACCTTTACAAGCGGGTAGACGGTCAAACTTCAGTGTCTTACAAGCATCATTCTTGACGCCCAATTGAAGTCACAACTTCAGCGCTTGAAAAATGCATAAATCTTTTTATCCAAGAAGATCTGCAGATTGTAGATTGCAGAGATTTTTAGCTAAAAATTACAAGTAAGTGTCGATAAAATTCATAACATTATCACCAACTAGCTCAAGTACCGTAAAACAAGCGCAAGATGGGTTCCTAGAGAGTTGGCAGATCTCCATGAGGAGGCAAGGATTAGTATATACACAGAACTGAAACAACGGGCTTATAGAGCTGTAAAGTGATGCTTTTAGAACAGTAATCTAACCTAAGGTGGAACATGGATTCACCATTACGTATCAGAATCAGAAAAGACAGAGCCTGGAGTGGAAGTTTGTCTCAAGAAAAAATTCTGAACCCGACCATCACCAGGAAAAATCATGACAATATTTTGGGATGCAAAAGCCCTGTTTTTTTCGATTTCCTAGATCAGAAAACAATGATCAGTGCATGTTATTCTGACATGCTTATCAACAAAGTGAAGCTAACACAATTGAAAAAATCCCTTTTGCTACGCCGGAAGGCAGAGGTAGATTTCACCGGTGCTAAGTAGGTGATAAAAAGGATTTCCACCTTAATGTTAAAGAACTTCAAATTTACTCAATACGAAAATGGTTGCACGTGAAAAAATTTTGACATGTTTAGCATACGACAAACCCCATCTTCTTACAATTCCAGCAACATTTTGGTAATCCCTTGCCGTAAGGGTTGGTCATATCAAAAATTCAGACAAAGGTTTTAGGTAATGTTTACAGAACTAACGACTACTTTAAACCGATTCAATACTGTGCTTATTAAAGAAAGTATGATCTTTTTGTCTTCGGAACCCCATTTTTTCCACCCCCTGGGCCAATGGTTGGTGATATCAAAAGACTTTACTTAGATAAGTTTTATGCTCTTATAAAAAAAAATAGTAGGAAGTTTAAAGGAATTCGATATTTCACTTTACAAGAAAGTTATAGCGATATTTTTTTTTTATCGAAAAAGCCCTCCATTGCCACCTCCATGTTCCGATTTTGCCCATTAACGAACTAGATCGAGAGTTTGGGTCGTTATATTTTATTTATCAATTTGAAAGTAACTGGGTCAAAATTACGGCAGTTATCGTGTCCACAAGAGAGTGAAATATATATATATATATATATATATATATATACATATAACATTTTGAAGTGACGGTGGTTTTGGGGGCCTTGGGGATGTGAAACATGAAGATATGTCAAAATTTTCCGGAAGTCGAATCATGATACCCATTACAATAGCTAGCTTTCTATGTTCCTAAATCTACCTAAAATATTGTGGGGGAAAGCAAATAAGTCTCAGATTAAGTAAGCCAATTTATAGATGGGATAAGTGTATACTTTTGCTGGATATTATGTTGAAAAGTGAAAAAAATCATATATAATTCGAAAAAAGGCGCACACATATAGACATCACGTGTGTTATAACATCAAATAAACATAATTTTTGTTCTATTAGCAATCAATATTTCCGTTAATAAGTAAATAAACTCTAGTTTTAACTCTAGAGAATTTGAGTTCTTAAATTACTAAATGACCCTCGTATTTAATTACTGAATAAAAATAAACATTATTTTTTATTTATTAGAATGTTGTTTTAATGCATTTTATACATGCAATAATTTACTGATGAAAGTTTTATTACTTAACACGAATATTCATATATTACACAATAAACTGTTTATATCTAATCTCCGGGGAAATATATTAACATAGACCAATTATTATTATTCCATTAAACAAAATTTAGCATATAAATACAAAGGTTCGTGGCGGGTTCTGCCTGTCCGTTTGCAACAGCATCAAGCAAGAACCAACGGGCTGATTTCTTTCTAATCATCAGGATAAATTCTTGTTATACTATCGAAGATTTTGAGCCATAAATCCAGCTCCTAGCCCCCTTGGTGGTGAGGTTGAGAATATTCCTTTTCAAACGTCTGTGTACTTAGTTTCTATAGTTACTACTATTCTGTCTTTTGAAATTTACCTTTTTCCACGTATTTGTTAAGTTTGAATACTTTAATTATTATTTATAAGTATTTTCATAACAATGAGGATAGCGAACACAACGCTGATTTAGATGGCAGAGCTGTCTGGCTAGACTGGAAGTGCGAGCGAAGCGAGCTCTGACCGGCTAGTTAAAAATAGTTATAAAAATTACCTTAACATATAAAAATATAAATAATTCAACGATTACTTACCCGCACAAATAACATTTAAGTTAATGAGCCACATATAAATGAGTCGCCACTTACCTAAGAAACAAAAAAAAATTATTAAAATATAATAGTTTAAGATATTTTGTAGAATTTTTATGATATGAAAATATTTCAAAACATTTATATATTGAGACGATACAAGTCGGAGGATTACGAGGTGGAGTGGTAGCGTCTCAACCTTTCATCCGGAAGTCCTGGGTTCGAATTCCGTTTGGGCGTCGCATTTTTCATTCGATAAAAATTCCATAATCTATATTTACGTACAAGCTTCTTTGTATGATTTTGAATAATTCATTAACCAAAAAATAAAAAGTGTTGCCAAAAAAAACTGTTGGGTAATAGAACTAGTTATATAAAAATATTAACGTACTTAATTTGATGAAAATGCTTTTGTTGTTTTTCTATATTTCTCTTGTAAACACACACACATATCCACATCACGTACGTCATAATATATCCAAATATTAATCGATATTTCCATAACTAACTTCTTTCTTTTCTGTTTAGCCTCCTAAACCACCGTAAGGTATTACTTCAGAGGATGATATGTATGAATGTAAATGAAATGTAGTCTTGTACAGTCTCAGGTCGATCATTCCTGAAATGTGTGGTTAATTGAAAATAACTAACCTGAAACGCCAGCCTCCGTGGCGCGAGTGGTAGCGTCTCGGCCTTTCACCCGGAGGTCCCGGGTTCGAATCCCGGTCAGGCATGGCATTTTTCACACACGCTACAAATCATTCATCTCATCCTCTGTGCATTAATGCTTAACTGCGAACCCGGAGGTTAAACAGTAAAAAAAAAAAAAAAAAACTAACCTGAAACACATTTAAATAATCGATTACTAACCGTAGAAAAAATATCCATTAATCTATTGATTCGCATACTCATTTTTTATAACTAACATTCATATAAAGCAACTAGGGTTCAAGTTGTACAAATCAGAGTAGCTTTTTTCTAAAATAATGTTGTTCATTATAATAATCAATTGATTTGGTGAACAGAATGAAGAAATCATGTAGGTTAAAGTAAAACCTAAATTTTTTTTATTGAGCTTGACATGATTATATGCTGCAATAAATTTTATTCACGGAAGAAGATAATGGTAAATTTAATTTAATGAAGAAGGTACTACTACATTCCTCACTTTTTTAATAATAATCCTGGCATGAGAAACTTATTATTATTGGATATTTATTTCTGAAAGTGACTGTATTATGTCAAGTCGCTTCAAATATAACATAACCGTTATATTATATACGTTATAATATAACCGTACTAAGTTACGTAGAATAACTGATATATAAATATTGTTAAATGTTTAACTATTAATTTTTTAGTCTTTTTGTTCACTTGATCTTCTTAATTGTTCAACTAAATTATATACAGGTAGAGTAATTTTGAAAAAAAAATATAACAAACATCAACCTTTTATTTGTAAAAACTTCTTTTCTTTGGTAAGAAAAAATTATTAAATGAATACAAAAATTTGTCAGTAACAAATACAGTATATGAATTTGTTTTATTATTATTATTGTTTTGTAGTATATGATATTTTTATCGAATTGCGTATCATAGACTAACCTCAAATATTAAATTTCTGATGGATTCAGCTTAATATTAATTTAATGCAATTTTGAAGTAATTCAAAATATTATACGAGTATTTCATAAGACTTGGATGATTTATAGGAAATTACTTATTTGTTTATATATATATATATATATATATATATATATATATATATATATATTAACGGCTGGATATAATAAAAAGCTATATAGGGTAGTAAAAAATATAAAAAAGTAAATTAATAAGTAAACTAATTGATTAGCTCAGACTCGTTAACTTTTTCCTAAATATTCTTTTGCCCAAATGACGGTAGAGATTGACAATCATTTTAATAAACATTTTTTTTTTTAATTTTTGAATATATTTACTTTTAAATTATTACCAAACTATCTACTTAATGTACCACTTTTCATAAAATGCATATGTATTATCGTTCCAGGCATTATTATCTATGTACTAAATTACAGCTTATAATCAAAATTAATTTTACAAAAGGACTAAAATAAATTATCATTGATTTAAGCAACATAATTATAATAAACTATCCGGTCAGGTCTTGCTTCGCCAACCCTTTCCGTCTAGTTACTATGTCCATTATCCTCATGCTAATGTGAATAATATTCAGGAAAAACAATTAAAGCATGTTTAATTCATAAAAATTCCCAGTGTACTGTAATTTCTTCAGAGTAAAAGTTTTCATAGCACAGGAATCGAATCTGAAGTACGCAGATTTATTCGGCCCCCATCTTAAAAATAATAATTATAACTACTTATCCATCTTTTGTAAGCATAAAAACGTATTTTAGTCAGTTCTTAGAGTTACCCAACAATTACCACAAGGAGAGAACATCCCAACCCCGTAGGGAGAATACACCCATCTTGTGACATTACCGGTCGCCACACCACCGCCTCCGTTCCAAGCTCTGAGGGACTTTACAGGAGGTCGTTTTTAGACCCTCTAACTGACTACATCTCAGAGTCATCAGCCAGGACAAGGAAAGGACAGTACTTCGTTTCTAAATACTTAAGTATTTCGATTGTTTATTATTTATTTATTGTATGTTTTCTAGCCAAAAAAACGGAGAAGGTTCAGTCAGTCGTGAACTTGTTGAAACGCGTCGATTATGAGATCAGAAAAGATCATCACTCGATTTCCGACCAGCCCTTCTTTTTCCTGATGTTTCAAGAGCTGTTATTGGTTGCATAGTTCATGACCATTTAGGCTTCAGAAAGGATTGGCATGTTGGTTGCCGCACGTCTTAACGGAACGTCACAAAATACCCGAAGGGATCTGCTTTGAAGTTTCTGATACTCTACAGAGAAAAAGCTGATGATTACCTTAATTCAATTTTTACCGGAAACATGGATTTCGTATTACACGCCAGAGCGAAAACGGCAGTCAAGTGAATGGCGTCATCCTCAATCACCAACCAGACCGACAAAGGTCAAGCCACAGTCATTTGAAAGCAACTGATGACCACAGTCTTTTGGGATAGGTTTGACATACGGCTGATCGATTTCATGCAATGTGGAATGACTATAAATGCGAAAGCCTACTGCGAAACTCTACGTAAATTACGGCGCGCCATTCAAAATCGGTGACGTGGGCGGCTGACCGACGGCGTCGTCCTCCTACACGATAATCCACATGTTGCTGGTTGACACGTGATTTATCGAGAACATTTGGATGGGAAATTTACGATCACCCACTATATATTCCGGACTTAGCTCCTTCTGATTACTATTTGATTGGGAAATTTAAAGAATTTTTGAGCGGTAAACCATTCGCGGGTAACGATGAACTTAAAAATGCTGTTAATCAGACGTAAATGAACTGGCTGCAGAAAATAGAGGATATATTGAAGTCAGTGTATCGCTACGATAAATGTCTTAATTCATGTTACGATTATATAGAGAAGTAGTATAAGGTATGTAGTTTAAGAAAAATAAAGAATATTTATAAAGTTTTCAGAATAATCAATATATATATATATATATATATATATATATATATATATATATAATATGTATATATATAAGATGTATGATTTCTAAGAAAAAATTGGACCAAAAATGAAATTCAATTTTTTTCAGAAACTGGCAAACCATACTCAAGGCAACAGGTATCATATACATGCTTAATTCCGAAAACGTAAAATTATTTTCCTCGCCTTCATCACAGAGAATAATATATTATTATACACAGACCTATAAAAACCCAAATAAATGATCTTCAACTGCAAGTAAATTCTCTTCAGCATGGAAATTAACTGTTTAATAAGCATCATACATTTAAAGCATGTAATTCTTAATAGTGTCTCTTTCATTTTAAATGGTTTATTTACATTTTATCCCAAATACAAAAAATATTAATATAATAATAATAGAGAAGATATTTTACATCAAAAAATTAATGTAAATATATCTATAAGAAATATAATTGCTTATATTCAATGAAGTGCTGAAAAAAACATTATTACTTTTATAGGTAGCAGCAATATTATATAATTATCTTACCAATGAAAAGAAAACAATTCCTTAGGGTAAGAATATAAAGAAGAAGATTATTTTATTCATGAGAAAAGAATAAATTAATTTTTTTTTAGCAGTTATGTGAATAATTTAATGAAATAAATGGATTTTTAACCAAATAAAACTTGTTCTCTTTTGTAAATAATGTTATAAAGTGAAATTTAAATGATGTTGAATCTAAAAAGCTGAATATATAAAAAAATAGGTTTTTATCTATCATACAAGTATTTTTTAATGAATGACTAATAATGTGCCTTTATTTTTAAAATTGCTGTTTTCTCTTTAAGCAAAGATTGTTTACACTAAAATCAATTTTTTAACAATGTTTTCGAACTTAAATAGTTTCATAATTATCCTCAATAATGTGTTGGACTGTGAAAGAAAAATATGTTTTATCAAAATAAATTACTCGTAGAAAGAAGCTCTGTATGAAACGTGTTTAGTCACTTAGAAAATATGATTCTCTACTAATCTATATCTTCTTCTAACATTATAAAACGATTGTACCATACGATTCTACCCGTTTATAGGAAATATATTTTCTCTTTACGACCGTTTATTAAAATTCAGAAACTATAGATTCAACGTAATACAAATATTAAAACGTTTGGTTTAGTGCAAAATAAAAGTTCCTTTTTTTAATGAATATCAGAAGAGCCGTTGTTTTAAAACAGTATTAGCATCCTTGTCACGGTTTCACCCGCACTAAATGCAAATAGAATATCATGAATTGGAAATAGTTTTTTAATAATTACGTGTCTTTTTTGAGTAATTTTGTTTGCTCTCAGAGATATGATTTCATAACAGACCAGGTAAAATAAAATGTTTAGATGTTTAAAAATCTGTTCACAAAATCAAATTTTTAATGAAATCAAGTGGGTACTGAAATTGTTCAAAAACTACTTTGCACCCAGCACAACAAAATCCAGGAGTTTCATCATTCTATTGATTTTTATTTTGGCATTATAATGGTATTTTAATCATGCTACTAAATTGAATATCTTTCAAATTCAGAGGTTGAACTTGATTTTGAGCCGACCGTCTACGTTGATCTTCAAGTATTTGAAACCGCTCTGCCTCACGATATTTACGATCACAATCCTAGAAGTTCAAAAGCCCAAGAAGTTCTTTCTATCGTTGACCTCAACAAATTAAGTATTACCAAAATATTAATACCAGATAGAAAATCAAACCTATGCCGATTATGTGTATGGCTTACCCTTACACATAACAGTACTACGGAGTGCTACTTTTTCTCGTGAGGATGAAATCTCCAGGGTCACTGCCAGATTATACAACTTTTATTGTTATTCCTCGTATGAAAACTGCAGAGAAATTGAAAGAAAGAAACATCATTATACATAAGCTCTGTGGAACAACGTGGGGAGCATCGGCTTCCACTTTGCGGACATAGACTCTGAATCTCGTCTTCTCGGCTGCAGAATATTGTGCGCCAGTGTGGCTTAACAATCCTTATGTTTATAGAATTGATGCTCAACTTAGTAACTCTATGAGAATGATTTCCGGGGTTATCGGGTCTACTCCTGTATAATGGTTCCAGTATTGACCCCACATACCATCCCAAAATTTGCGCCGTATGAACGCTCTTATAAGAGAGGATTATGGACAATCGAAACCTACCAAAACATGAGGACATTGAGAATGCCAATCATGGTCGCCTTCGATCTAGAAAGCCATTCATCAAAACAGCAATTGCTGCCACAGAAGAAGGATTTAACCTAACTGACGCCTGGCGTCAAGAATGGACTACAAAGCAGAATAACCAAATTCCATGTATTACTCAAAGCCGCCGGGTTTTGACTTGCGACGTAAGACATGGTCAACGTTAAACAGAATACGAACTCTGCATGGTAGATGTTATTTCCTTTATAAATGGGGTGAAACACCGACGCCCCTTTGCGAGTGTGGCTTCAGTATGTAAGTAGAATCACTTGCTAGTTTTTTTTTTTGTTTTTTTAACCTCCGGGTCTACCGTTAGGTATTGGCTTTAGAGGATGGGATAAATCATTTATAGCGTATGTTAAAATACCATGCCTAACCGGAATTCAAACCGGGGACCTCTGGGTGAAAGGCCGACACGCTACCACTCGCGCCACGGTTGACGGCATCTTCCTAGAGTTTGGCCTCACCTTTAAGGACACTCTGTGTACAGCTTATGGATGAATAATTGTAGCGTAGTGTCGTACTGTATATTAATACACTGTTTATTAGTATTGATGTCTTACTGAGGTGTTCTTAGTTAATTGATAGGTTAGTTCAATTTTATTGATTCTTGAGCTGATGGCTTACTTTACAGAAATGTTGACTTCAATTATCTTCCCTATATATACGAGTTTTCTTAATTTTCACACATGCCGTTATTAGTTTTTGGGGCTGATTTGATATTTCTCGAAGGATATCTGCAGACCTATCTTTTCTATTAGTAATGTTATTTGCTCCATTGCTGTCGTTAAAAAGATATTTATTTATGAATTTTTTTCTTGTAAGAAACAGAAAACTGTGTTTTTTTGTTTTTATTTTTAATAACATATCAATAATAATAAAAGAAGTAGTAAAATGTAATTCTCTAGCGAAAATACAAAAATGATTACCAATGTAGTTTTATGATAGATCTTTTTTATGTTTCAATGGAATTTATTGAATTGAATTTTCATGATGTGATTTTAATTGTAGAATTTCTTTGTATTTTTAAATTCAACTCTAATACTAAAATTTTTATCTCTTAAAAACAGCTTAATCAGCTTAATTAAAATTAAAAATGTATAAAAACCAGTGTAATTAAAATCCTACAAAAGTTTTTCAAAGAGAAAAAGAGATATTTTTATCTTTCAGTTCAGGGAATTAAAATTCTTAAAGGAGTTAGTTATATAATTGATAATCCTCTCCAACAATTTTTATCTCATTCACTGCTGCTGAACTTTTATTAAAATTTAATGAATTTTATTATCTATTACTTGTTAAGATGATTCCCTTAGGTAATTAGTTTACTATTTTGTAACCAAGTATAAAAATATATAAATTTAAATTTTAGTTATTTATTTAGGTTATAATTTTTCACAGTATAAGCATTTTCGAGTTTTTCTTATTACATTGAATAAAACGCAGCACTTAGCGTTTTAAAATTTATAACAATATTTTCTGAAATCCTATTGGGATTCAACAATTTTTTTTTAATCTTTTATTTATTCATCTATTCATAGAATACTAAAAGGCTTAAACCTAGTAACAGTCATTATGATAGATAATAATAAATTTTTGTGAGGTTTGAAAAATGTTGACCGGGACTTGAATCTGGAACCTTCCGTTGAAAAACAGAGGTGCTACCACTCCACCACGGTGATCATCTTAGTGATTGACTAATTCATATTTCGTAGATCCTTATTTACTTCTATACTCTACTTAAAATCCTTTATTTTAAATCAAAATATATTCCCGTTTTCAGTTCAATTTTGTACATTCTTTATCTTTTTTTTAATAGTTTTCTTCATATATGTTACGTGGAAAAATCAACTGGAAAAAGGGCTATCTGGTGAAATCTGACTACACTAAAGTGTAAAGTAGATTACCATGAAATTGTTTATGATAAAATCGACTTTCTAAAACTTGTTTTTTTGTATTACTTTATTTACTCAATATTCTCAGAAATAAATTCTCTAAGAATATTGATTGTTTATTGGCTATTTAACAAAATAAATTTACAGAAAAAAAAAAGCATTTTTTACTACAATTTTTTAGGCTTTGTTACAATTCTCTCAATAACTTGTAGATTTGTACAGATCTAGGACCTATTTAATTAAATTTTTCAGATCAACAAACTAAATTACAGCAGCTAAGTTTGGGTTCCAAGAATTTCAGGACGGCTTCATTTTACCCTCAGCGAAGAAATTAGGGTGAAATAATTTGCCAGCCTTTGGTGACTTGACAATGAAACAGTTTCCAAAAAAATCTATAGCAGAACATTTTTTCTTTATATTGAAGTCCCAATCAGCTCCAGTAGTATTGTCTTGCAACTTTAATTACTTATAAATATACATATTAAATTTAATATTTTAATTTACAGTAAAACAGTAACAATACATCAGTGTGTTGCACTAAAATAGAAAGTCAACATTAATTCCTTAACATAGTGTTTTATAAAATAAAAAATCTGATGCAGACACCACAGGACACTTCTATGTACGCCTATTAAATTACATATACACATTTTTTTGCAATCAAAGATTAATAGTTATTAATAAAATAATATATTTAAATTACAAAAAAAAAAAAAGAGGAATGAAGTCAGATTCGAACCGAAGTGCCTTCCTCTTGTACGATCCAAATATATGATTAATTAAAATTTCACTTGTCTATAACTCTGGAACCAATGAAAATAAGTTCCACTTATGATATGATGTTGAAAAGCTATCAATGAAGGCTGTTTACTGCAGTTAAAAAAAAGTCCAAAATCCAATCTTTTTTTGGAATTTCGACTTTTTTGGACACTTTTGGTCCAGTCGATTGCAATTAAATATAGAAGTGCACAATTAGATGTTACAACAGTCATAAATCCAAAATTTCAACATTCTACAGTTAATCGTTTCTGAGTTATGTGAGATACGTACGTACAAACGTCACGCCGAAACTAATCAAAATGGATATTTCCGTTGAAATTTGAATACCGAAATATTTTACGATCACAATACTTCTTCGTACAAGAAAGTAAAAATTGATACTAAATCTTCACTAAATATTCAAAGTTATCATATTTTATTTTATTCTTTCTTATCCTTATAATTAATCATTCAATCATAAGTCAGAATCAGTGAGCAAAAATTCTACTTCCTTCTTGAAGACAAAAAGGGTAAATTTCGTTGCAGCTTTTTATTTTAAAGTGTTTCTAAACAACTCATCAATGGAGTTATGTAACTCTGCTATGTATAACAAAATAAGTTAAATCTTTTGTTAGCCACATTAGGCAACCTATAACCAATGTTAAAAACATCAATTTCTGAATAAAAGTTCATAAAGTAAGTATTGCTGGTAAGGTAGGTAATAGCATATAAAAATATTCTATAAATATATCATATGATAAAATAAATAATTTACTTATTAAAATAATTTTTGTATCAATAACGTATAAGAAAAAATATAATATTACTCTATTTACTTAGTAAACTTGTATTAACACTTCAAGTGTTACAATCAAGTTCCAACGACTAGCACTAGATAGGGAATCTTGGAGAGCTGCATCAAACCAGTCAAATGACTGAAGACAAAAAAAAAAAAAAGATTGTAACACTTTATAAGATTACTTTGTAACACAATGAGGGTGCTGTCTCATTTCGATAAAGTTTTTTTTTTTTTTTAATTGTGAGCGAAAAACGCCTGGGCGTTATCATCGCCCGGTAGTTATTATTAAAAAGGTAAATTAAACAGAAATTTTAGCCAAAATAATAAACCACACACGGTGTAAACGTAATATTAACCATATAATAAAAATTTACTAAAACAAGCCAAGAAGGCAAAACAAAACCCAAAACTAATACCACAGACAAAGTTGATATAATATAAAAGCTAAAATAATAGAATAAAGAAGTATAAAAACTTACCCAACTCCGATGGGTTGCGCAAAAATCCCCTCCCCGGATAGTAAAATTAAACACATAGAACTAAAAAATCAAATCGAAAATAAAGGTAAAATTATTAAAAAAACTCTCCTTACAGAAAAACATATATGAGTATATTAAATCCTTTGCAGTAACCCAGTACCATGTAAAAAGAGAAACAACCGTTCCAAAATCCCGCCATCATTGCACAAGATATCACGAATGTTGTTGGGTATATTAAACTGACGACGCAACGCCGCATAACATACGCAGTCCACGAGAATGTGGTGCACAGTCATGCGGCAGTTGCATCGTGTGCACATGTGTGGGTCTTCTCCTGACATTAGATATTCGTGCGTGATCCTCGTATGCCCCAACCGTAACCGGCAGAGGACTACTTCCTCACGACGATAACTCCTGCAAGAGGAGCCCCACGGCAACACTGAATCTTTAATCCGTCGAAGTTTATTATCGACGGCAGCCGTCCAGCCACTTTGCCACCTCGCTAGCAGTGATTGTTTTATATGATTGATAAAATCAAAAGTAGAAACTCGGATGGTGAAAGGAATTTGGATAAACGATTCACTCTTTATTGTGGTATATTATTTAATAATTATTAAAACACGTATCTACATTATAATATCCAGTATCCTTTTTATTTAAAAATTACAGGATAATAATCCTTTTTGTTTCAATAGAACCAAAAAGAAATTTTAAAAAAATGGAAATTGTATTCATGAAATATTGATTCAAAGAAAGAAATAAGTCTGAATAGTTGCTTTTAATAAAATTCAAAATAATAGAAAAGATTAAATAATAGTATAATTTAGAACGAATTGGTAACAAATAAAATGGAACTTATTTAATTTTAATCTAGACTTTAAATTATATTCCATCAATCGTATTGGTGAAAATTTAAATAAAATTTATTGAACAATCTTATCAATCATTCATTACCTAATTTTTTTTTCTTTTGTTAAATTCTTTTCTTCTTTTAATTTAATTTTAGAAATGATACGTATATTCTTTGTACACATATTCTGGCAAAGGATATTTAAATTACTTTCTTTGATACTAATATTAAATATGTAGTCATTGAAATAGATATATCAAGGTAGTAGTGAATAGGGGAAGATTATCATTCCAGGAAGAAAAATATATAAGTCTATACAAGAATACTTTCTATTCATCAAAAATATAATACATTTTCATAATATATTTTTCTTTATATCTCTTTTTATATTTCTCTATATTGATGATTATTTGAACAAGCACACCCGTTCACACGTATTAGATTGTTACATAATTACTTCCGGTTTTTTGGGGTTTTTTTTATAAGAGGATCAATACAATAGGTTGTACAACTTCCGCCTAAATTATAATATCCAGTAATGAAAAATTATTGATAAATAAAAATTAAGCATTTTAATTTATTAAAGAATATATTGTTTTTCATAATATTATAAGAAAAGATTATTATTTTTTTTTATCTATTTTTTTTTCTTTCCATAGCGGAGGAAAAAGCTCTGCCAGCCGCCGTCAGGCCCGCACTGACGGCTGTGCGGGGCTCTCACCCGCTAAAAAACCTCCCCTTCTACCATGCAGGGGCCGGATCTAAGCCATATGGTATGTACAGCCCCTGCATGATCACCCAGGCACTCTACTATCCGAATCCGTGTGACCGGAAGGCGTCTCTAGGGGGCGATCGACGAGCGACGACTCCGAGGAGCCCCTGCCGCAAACCCCCAGAAGCTGGCCTCCCTTGATCACCCGTCATCGAACTCCAAGCCTCCATAGATTCGCATCTACTCAGCCTGCCGTCGCCTCTATTCATCGGCCTTCTCTCGTATTATTGATGCGATCGTAGTCGAGACACACTCCCACTTGTTACAATTGCTGAGCATTACCTATATTATTATCATTCAGAAAAAAGGGATCTAAAGGAATTAAATGAATAAATTTACAAGAAAATATTCATTAAATAATAATAAAAATTAAAAACGATACTGCCAAAATAATAAAAAATAAATAAATTGAACAAAAAAACGACAATTAATCGAGTTACAAAAAGAAAACAAGGTGTGTAAATAAAGGATTAAACATCGTTATGAACGTCGGTGAGGAAGCAGGGGTACTCCTGACCCTTCACGCTGAAAAGATCGTCCCGGCGAGGGTGCCCCCGTTAGAGGCCAGACACCAAAGGACTGAGTCCTGGCTACTGAATTGGGGCGGCTGGGAACGGCATGGCCGGGCCTGGCGCTGCTCCTTCCCTGAGGTTAGAGGCGGTGGCCTCTCCCAGAGCCATGTATATGCTTAAATGCGGAACCGGTCCTGGGAGGCAGGGAGAAAAGAAGAAAAAAAATCATCGTTATCCAATATTTAAATAAATAAAATAATGAGTGATCATTCAACTTTCAGGCAATTTTAATTTGTTTAAATATATTTTTCATGTTGTAAAAATTGTAGGTTGATGATTAAGTCCTCACCAGATATTATTAGATCGATAAGAAAATTTTGTCCTTCAATGAAAATATTCAGATGTAGTCGGGGGGGGGGGGAGTTCTTTAATATAGAATAATTACTATTCAGAGCTAATTAATATAGGACAATTACTATTCAGAGTCCGCCGACTGCATTTATATATTTTTGATGAAGGACAAAAGTTTGTTTGTTACCAGTTGATGGTGATTGGTCTAGCCTCGCATCACCACTAGTTTCATACGCAGTCCCCAAGGAGAAAACCCATTATTATTAAACAGAAATCTGTTTAATTTATTTAATATTATTTTATTTTATTTAACGTAAATTTAATTCTATTATTTTTGTAATATTTTTCATTCGATTGATTTGAATCATTCAGTTCAAAACCAGGTAACACAGTGAGAGGTAGAGGCTCACAATTTACAGTTCATTAATTCATTAAAGTTTGTGGTTCAACCAGCAAATCTCCACTACTATATATGTACACACACGTATATATATATATTCGAATAGCCTATGACACTTCCGGTAATGTATGGATTCCAGCGTGGGGTCATACATCTAAATCGGTTGTGCTGCTACGATAGAACAAACTAGAACAAACAAACATATATATATACATATATATATATATATATATATATATACACCCTAAATACATTACAATCTTTTATGGGCAATCGTGTTAAAATAAATATAACTGAATGATTTTTAACCAAATTATTTAAAAATTAATTATATCTTCTCTACAGTATAAGACTGATTTAAAACCCCTTTGGTGCGAAAAAGAGAAATAGGGGAAAATGGGAAAAGACAGATAATTGAATAAAATCATTAAAAGAACAAATGGAAATACTTATTTCCTAATGAAATTGAAATAAACAATTAAAAGAAAAAATTAAATCAGAGTATTACATCATCATATTATTCCATTGATGATTCGTGGTTGCGAAACATGAACCTTCACAGAGTAATCAGTAAATTAATAGGTAAGAGTGGGATTATATTAAAAGTGAGTTAGATAATTGAGAATGAGACTAATACAGAAAATATATGGAAATTAATATAGTAAAAAGAGAGGAACTGGGCCAGAACAAACAGCCAGAATCAACGATAGAAGGTGGACTAAGAAAGTATTAAATTGGAATTCGTTGACTTTGAAAAGAAGCAGAGGGAGGCTGAAGAGGAGTGAGAAGCTGGGAGGAAAAATTCAGAAGGGTTTGTGAATGAGAAAAAAGAGTAGTAACCGGAGGAACAAAGTGGGAAAAGTTAAATAAGGTGTACAGTACTAAATGACTAATCAAAGTCATACAACTCGTTCCTTTTATTATTTGTAATTTTTTTTCTATTTACGATTCAAGTTTTCCTTTTTATTTACTTTTTTTTTTTTTTTTTAATAAAAGCTTTATAAAAGGGTTTTTTTCAAATATTTTTTATTTTCCGTACCATAATCTCTATTTCTACCGCTTAGCTCGGTTATTGCTATATCGGCATTGCTATAAAGGAAAAGTTTAGAGATTGGCCAAAATATTAGGTATCGAAAATTTAGGTTTTTGAAAATTTTCAGTGTTTCAAGACGCCCTTAGTTTGCAAAACACAAAAACAGTTATAGAAGTTTCCAAAAGATGTATTTACGTGTTTTGGCATTTTTTTGTTATTATCCCCAGATTAACTCAACATAAATTCCTTTTAAAATGGTTCAAAAAATTTCTATATATGGTCATTGATGGTATTAACTTATGGAGAAAAATTAAAATACAGATTAAAGGGTAGTATCCAATAATTTTTTATTTTTTTTATATTTGTCATAGATAATTGAGCTTGAATGGGATGAAAATATTTACTAGCATATTTGATATTTCAAAGTTTTAAGTCAATCGGATTTTTATTTGCGGGAGAGAATCAGCATTATTGTTTTCCTCATATCTCAAAAATCTATTGGCAATAGAAGTTGAAATTTTGTATAAATATTTGGCTCTTTATATTAAAACTTTAGTCCAATTATTTTTTAATTAACTTCTAATTCTTTGCCAATCTTCTTGACGGAGTGGTAGCCTCTCTCTTTCATCCGGAGGTCCCGGATTTGAATCCCACTCAGGCATGGCATTTTTCATACGCTAAAAAATTTTCATTTAATATCCCCATGCACAAGCGTCCAGCTTAAATGGTGAATTAACCATCCAAAAAAAAAATTCTAACCCATAAAACAAGGGGTATAACAATACCATTTTTATTTTTTTTATTTTTGCTTGATATCACACCACATAAGCTGGAAGCTTGTACGTGGAATATGGAAATGTAACGTATGAAAAATGCCGTTCCTTACCGGGATTCGAACCCGGGACCGCCAGTTGGAAATCCGAGACGCTACCACTCGCGCCACGAGACCGGCACGATTTTGTGGATTAACTTTTTTTTTTTATTGCTAAACTATATTTTTTTAGCCTATTTGAATAACATTCCACCAAATTGGGGCATGAAATAAATATTTATTCCAGTAAATAAACATCTAACCCCCCCCCCCCATACAAATAGACAAGGGGCGGAATGCGACCCATTTTTTTCAGTTTTAATATTGATAAGTGATACCCATAGTATCAATTTTAATTCAACTTTGAAAATCCAGCTGTATCTATTATTTATGAAGACAATTAGGACTTTTTTTTTAAAAAAGTAGGCACCATGGGGGCCGAAATTAAAAGATTTTTGAATTTTATAATTTCTAATAAAAGTTGTGACTGTTACTAAAATTGCTATATTTACCGTAGCTATCGAGCAAGAGAATTGTCAAGTAGAACCTAAAACTTTTTGTTAAAAACTATGATCAGTAATTACTCTAAAGTATAATCTTGATTATTAAAACGTCATTTGATCAAGATGGTAAACTGGGACCCAAAAAGTTTTTCATTTTGATTTATTTTTTTCAATTATACTTTTAATAAAGTAAGTTTTTAAAGTAAAAACATCATTTGATGGAGTTGCTTAAATTTGGCACCATGTTTTCTGGTCAATATTATAATAATCTTTTTCGTAATTCAACACTATATATTGCATAATTAAATCATTAATATTTTTAAATCCTGCAGTATATTTGAAATAAAATTTGTCAAGAGCAAAGCCGGGAAAGTTATGTATACTTTTGCCGGCTTTTTATTTTTGTAAAAGTTTATTTTAGAAAATACGTAAAAGAAAAATAATAATTTATTTTATTTATTTATTCATTCTTTTATTTGAATGATTTTTAATTTTCTATTGTATGATTAAAAGGTAACTACGTTAAAATATTTTATGAACTTACAGCTTTTATAAAGAACATTTTATTTTAATCTTATCATTGAAAATATCTGATAAAATCACATGAACAAAATAAAAATGTATTGATTCCACTGTCACATTATAATATACAGAGTAAAATCGTTACTTAAGTAATGAAATTTATGATTTCTTTTACTTTACATTCTAATCACGTTCTGCGTCATAATAAAATAATTCATAAATTATTTTTATATAAAGAAACCGTCATATGAAGGATTTTTCTTTAATTATCTGAAGGATTAAAAATAACTTCAATACAAGAGAGGAGTTACACATAGGCTCTTAATAATATCTAGCCGAACCCGTGCGAGTCCGACACTCCCCCATTTGTGGGGTGTGCGTAAATGGTATTTCTCAGACTCATCTATAACAAAAACAAAACAATACAAGAGAGGAGTTAATTATTAGAATTTCAGACTATACAAAATAACCCACCGGGTTGGTCTAGTGGTGAACGCGTCTTCCCAAATCACCTGATTTGGAAGTCGAGAGTTCTAAGGTTCAAATCCTTGTAAAGGCAGTTTCTTTTATACGGATTTGAATACTAGATCGTGGATACCGGTGTTCTTTGGTGGTTGGGTTTCAATTAACCACACATCTCAGATATGGTCGAACTGAGACTGTACAAGACTACAATCATACATATCATCCTCATTCATCCTCTGAAGTAATATATGAACGGTAATTCCCGGAGGCTAAACAGAAAAATAAAGAAAGAAAAGACTAATACAAAATATCCTCATTGAAATACGGAAAGCCACCAAAAACACTGTTCTTCAGGGAGTTTGTAAGTTGATTTTATTATTTGTGTTTGTATTGTTATATTTTTTAAATGTTTAATTCTTCTGATGAAAATCTTGTTTCGTTTAATATATTAATAAAATCTGGCACATTTTTAATGTGTGACTTTATTCATCAGAATCAAACTTCTACAAGTATGTTTTTAAGCTTTTAGGTGTTTATTACCCTTAACCCATCGGGTTGGTGTAGTTGTTAACGCGTCTTCCTAAATCAGATGATATGGAAGTCGAGAGTTCCAGTGTTCATGTCCGAGTAAAGTTAGTTATTTTTACACGGATTTGAATACTAGATCGTGGATACCCCTGTTTTTTGGTGGTTGGATTTCAATTAACCACACATTTCAGGAATGATCGAACTGAGACTGTACAAGACTACACTTCATTTACACTGATACATATCATCCTCATTCATCGCCTGAAGTATTATCTGAATGGTAATTACCGGAGGCTAAATAGGAAAAGAAAGGTGTTTATTACCCATTTAACAAAAGTATTTTACGCCAAATATAAAATACTGTTTTCCGACTCAAATCTTTTGTCTTTTACCCGAGATTTCTCAAAGACTACAAAAATACAGATCTGGGAATATTTTTATTTCTTTATTATTGTTTTTTTTTTTTTTGAGGTTGATATAAAATCATTAAATGTATTCCTTAAATTTGAGGTCCAAGAATTAAAGTCAGATCAAGATTACGTTAGGACGAAATCATTCACCAGCCGACTCATTAACAAAATATTTTCGAATTTAAGTTTATATGAAATTTCTTCTTTATATTCATCAGTATAACATGGCCTGAAAGTTTATTACATTCTTCGTGAATCACTCTGTATGTACGTAAATTAAATTTATAAACCATATTCTAAGTTAAAATTGAAATTTTATAAAGTATGTTGAAAATTTATCTTTGAAAAAATCATATCATCAAAAATGTTCCAAAATCATAAGCGATTAAAAAAAAACAAACAAATCACTTTTCCGCTTAAAATAAATGAATTATACTAAATTATATTCCTGTAATTCAGCAAAATTTATTTGCATGGAATAAATGGGTATAATCAGAATCTTTAACTATTTATTTTTATTATTTATCCCTTTGATTTATATAATTTTATTAGCGAGTTAATAGCTTCCTACCTAGCATCATTCATGGACGTTTATAGTAATACAGTATAAATGTAATTAGTGGAAAGAATAATAATTGTAACAAAAATCATCTTTCTAGTTTTTTGTATTACAAATATATATATATATATTGTAATCAGGGAATCATAAACCCTTGTGAAATGCATATAAAAGAGAAATCAAAATGTTGTTCTTTTAAATGTACGTATATGCATCATTTAGTAATAAACTAGGAATAGGAGAACCAATAATGTTTAAACTTGACATGAAAACTGCTATATATATTGCATTGATTCTTGTAATATTTGAACTCAAAGTGGTCTGAGGGAGAATGAATGAGGTGGATTAAGGGTTCATATTTTCTTGACTAATTAAAATTTTATTCAGACGAGTTTTCCAAAATTAAGAAATAAAGATATTACCTAAGTTTTTCTTCTAGCTGAAGTATTTATTTATTTTTTTTAACTTATACTCATATTTTCCGGGAACGTTTTGCAACATGATGATTTGATTTTTTTTAACAAGTATGTTTAAAAGAAAATTCAACATATGTTTTTTTTTTAGACAAAATTAAATTATCATTTTAGTTAAATTAATCCCTTTTAAATTTAAACATATTTTTAAATAAATAATTATTTTGTTTACGTTTATAGGTTTACAAAAGGATATAATAATGAAATTACTTTTCAAGATATTCTGAACATTGATTGGTCAGTTAAGTATCGAATAAACATGTAAAAATAGTAAATATTATTTAAAATACTAAATAGCAATACCTGCTTTGAATTTCTTTTTATTAAACGTATCGACTTATTTTAATTTTACAACAGTTTAATTAAATCGGAAGTAGTAAAAAAAAATGTTTGTAGTAAAATAAGTTTAATAATACCTTTATTCAATTTTTTTTCAATTTAATTAAAAATGAAATGTACAAATTAGATTTTACAATAAATTTATTTACAAAGAGATCTATTGATTTAATTTCCAATTTAAATATTTTTCATGCTGTAAGATTAAAAAAATATTAAATGAAATTGAATTTTTTTTTTACAAAAAAAAACCAATTAAAACTATAATACATGAATCAAAAGTATAGAAATCCTTCAACAACTTTAAGAACCGTTCAAGATAGAATACCGTAATTTTCAGAATAAATTATTGGTCAACTACTTTACTTTTTGACAAGAAAAAGGATTACAACCCCTTCTTGGAGGGTTGAAACTCGGCCTCCGTGGCGCGAGTGGTAGCATCTGGGCCTTTCACCCGGAGGTCCTGGGTTCGAATTCCTGTCAGGCATGACACACGCTACAGAACACTCATCTCATCCTCTGCGGAAAGAATTGCTTGACTGCGGACCCGGAGATTAAACAAAAAACACCCTTCTTGGGGGTTGGTCAGTCTTCAGGGGTTGTAACTCAAATATTTTAAATAGTAACGCATTTTCTGTGATACATTATTTTAAGGTAAAAAAGATGATATAAATAAAATGTTTATATGAAGTCTGTACCCAAAATGGCGAGGAGATGAATTTTGGATTTTAAAAATTACTAAATTCTGGATGTTCAAATAATAAAATTAGATTAAAAAAATTAAACTGAATTAAATAAAAATTTAATCTAATTAAAATGTATTTTAAAAGTGAAATTTAATTTTAAAATATTAAAAAATTGTATTTATTCCAACAATTTAATGTGTAAATAAATAAAAAATATTGTCATCTAATTAAGCTGATCAGCTGATTATTGATGGTCTCTTACCATTTTTGCATAAATGAAGCCTTATTTCATTGTTAGTCCATTATTTATTATTTTCATTGAAATATTCCATTAAGTGTTTCATTACTATCCTGTCAGTTTCTCGTGAGAATTTATTGTGATCGGTTGGTTAATTAATTTTGCCTACCTTTACCACATTAGTAAGCAATTTTGTTATTTACATCTTTTTTATCTTAATTATTTCTAAAATATTATCAGTAAACAGAATTTTGTACATTGCATAAATGCTATACGTATTGTCGAATAGAAATTCTATTCTTAGCTCTGTATTAAAAAATAAAGGTTTACTTATAACTTTGTCGTGAACGACATTAATATGTGAAAATTGTGAACAACCACTACGTTATTCAAGAGATCTACGGTAATAGGCGGAATCATCTGTTATTGTTTACAAGTTTATTAGTGAATTAGTGTTAACTTTTTGTGACCCAAATTTCAGAAATGTATATTTATCAGAATAAAAATAGCATCAACAATAATTAATATTCTTCTGATTTCTAGATGAATTAAACCAAAGTTCACATTTTAAAAGCAGATTGTTGGTTGAACAATTAAAATTTACAAATTAAAAACAGCAATATATATCGCTTAAATTATTCTGTTACATTAATTAAACTGTTATTTACAAAAATAATTGATTTATAAAATGATTTATTTTTGAAAAATCATTTTAGCTTTTTTATTTGCCATTTCAAAAGTTTGGTTTGGATTATATTTATAAGTTGAGATATTCCGTGCATTGCAATTTTTTTTGAATAGTTTAGTAATCCTGGATTGTATGCAGTTTGCTTCCGAAAACAATCAGCTTGTTAACTATGAGACGAAAAGGTGTATCTCGTACTTTGTTGTTCAGTGTGTTCATCGAATTTGAATGATTAAGACCGGGTCTTTCCGTGTGCGCCCAGTATGATATTAGCTTTAGCACAACGAATAATTCTAGTTGAATACGTCTTCCATGAGCATTATGAAAGATTAGTTTTCCTTTAGATTTTCAGGTACACCGGTTCCTAATAAACATAGTTTAAGAGTGCCAATCGAGAAATTTAGGGAGATGGGATAGGTAAAAGACTATGAACGAAGTAGCAATTCCATCGGTATTCGATGAAAGAAACTGCAAGACATATCAGCTACCAACAAATCCATCCAAAATTCGGCCCAACATGTTGCAACTGTAAACAAGGTAATCTGCAGAAAGCTAGTCTGTAAAGGTAGATTAGGCTACAGACTTAAAAGACAGTCCGTAGAAATTATCATCCCAAATAAAATGATAATGTTCAAATGTTACTTCACAGATTGGGGAAAGCGAGTTCTAAACTATGAATGGTTTCTATTGGAGTATTCTGTCGATAATTTGGACTATGTTTTCTTTACAAATTATAGTTCTATTTATCACGGTATGGGCACTCATAGAGCTCAAATGTATGGTTTATGAACAATCCAAATGCAGTACATGAAATTTCTCTACATGACCAGATAATTGGGATGCGGATTCAAACTACCAGAAAATGAATATTCAGCCCAATACTTTTCACAGAAACAATAAATTCAGCTCGTGATTGTGAAATAATTCACCAATTCACAAGAAAACTAAACGTAGACGAAGTAATAAATAATGCTTAGATTCCACAAGATGGCAGAACCGCTCATATAGTATGGCAGTTCATAAATTTATTGCAAGAGGCTTTCGGAGATCGAATCATTTCGAAGGGCTTATGATCATCTCGTCCAGATTGAAACCCACAGATTATGCAAAAAGTAATGTTTAACGAGGAAACCCCCACAGTCTCTAGGAACTTCTAACTGGTATTTACAAAGAACATTCCAGATGAGCATCTTCGAGAACAAGCAGAAACGCATGCAGAAATTTCGGAATGTTTATGGGGATTATTTTCAATAGCTATTGCAAGGTAAGTCAATTTTACGTATTTTTGTATTAGTAAATCATAGGTTTATGGTTACTTTTCAAACGCAGTTTTAAATATTAGAGTGTTCCAAAATACCTTGTGCATAATAGTTACTACTACTACTATATAATTACTGTAGTTACAGTCGCTACTGGGCGTAGTTTCGGGGTACCGAACTTTATCGTATGATGCATTGTGCGTGCTTTCTTCGGTGCTCCCGATAGAATTGCAGATTAAAGGAGGAAGACTAAGGGCATCCAGTGTAGCCAAAGATGAGGCCAATTCTATAATACGGGAACTATGGAAGGTGGCATGGTCGGGTTCAGCAGTGGCCGCATGGACCAGAAGAATTATTCCGGACCTGGATGCTTAGCTAGATCGCTCTCATGGCGAATTAGATTACCACACAATGGACGTCATGTCGGGACATGGCGCGTTTGAACAATACCTGCATAGGTTTGGCAGGAGAGATTCACCCATCGGCTGTTACTGCGAGGCGGTTGACGATGCCAAACACACTATTTTCGTGTGCAGACGATGGAAGGAACATCGTATAAATGCAGGACTGATGCATACCCGACCGGAGCAGCTCTCGGAGTGGCTCTTGGCTCTATCCGGAAACTGGCATAATTTTGCAATATTTGCAAGAGCAGCTCTCGGAATAAAATAAGACGATGCAAGACGACTTGGATACTGAGGGTTTTAGTTTATAGCAGTGCTGGGCGGACAGCCCCGTTCTTGAGGGCTCACATGCCCTTGTGTGTGGGTTCCCGTGATGAAGCAGGGGAATCCTGGGGTCCGTTAGGTGTGAATTAATGAAAAGACCGAGACCCGGCCGGCTGTGTGGGTTCCCGGATATAATTTGACGGCTTCGGCTCCTGCACCGTCGGTTTGAGTCTGGCAAAAGGAAAGACCGAGACCCGGTCTCCGGCGGGAGGGCTGGGAACGGCATATCCGGGCCTGGTTTGTTCCGTCGGAGATTAGAGGCAGGCAATTAAAAGATCCAGAAAGGACACTCCCCAAGTCAAGTATACTTATTGGATGTCCGGCTCCGGGATGTAGGGGGAAAAAAAGAAAAAATAATGTAAATTAATTGATTTAATGTTAAACCAAAAATTAAATTTAACAGAAAACAAAACTAGTTTTTTTTGGGTTTTTTTTATATAGACGTGAAACAGATAAGTTTTCTAAAAAAAAGGATAATTTTGTTATTTACTTACCATAAATGTATGTACAATATTAAAAAAAAATAATATAAAAATGATTTACTGGGAAACAACAGAATTTTTTTATTTATTTATCTTCTTTATTTCTTCTTACAATTATTACTAATAACTTATTTATTCTTTTTTGTTTGTAACTTGAGCTCAGACTATCATGTAATGGTATTGTTTTATCAGAAATTTATGCAATTTTGTCGGAAACAATTTGTTAGATAGTTTTCACTGATTAGAACTTTAAATGTTAACGTTTAACGATTCACCTTGTAGTATATTCAAAAATAAAAATAATTATAACTTTTATGAGACTAATAATTAATAAAAAAAATTCACCAGAAAAGTAAGAATGGCTATTTTTTGCCCTATACTAATGATTTTATGTATAAAAATATTATAGGGCAAAATATACATAAAATCATTAGTTTCAAAGCTGTTATGAGCAAAAGTAGTTTACAAACGTAAAATTTATTGCGCAATTAAAAACATAAAGTTAATGAGAGAACATGAATCAATTATTTATTCTACTTATAGAAAGGTAAATATAAATGAGATAAGCAACTGTTTCAACATTAGTTAAAGCAATTGCCCAAAAGTGATTCATTTTATGCAATGTTCGTTATGCTAATTTCTATTCCAGAATTAAATACCGAGCGATCTCTCTCGAATTTTCAATCTACCATCAACCAGATTCCACCTTTATATCTGTGCTCACATAAATGAAAACAAAAAAAAAATCATGAAATTGTTGTTTTACTTTTTAAATCATACAGAATTTAAAATCGTTTTATATTTTCGTATCAGAATAAAAAGTTTAATGTTCTTTTTTTAAAACTTTCAATCAAAATGCAATGTTACAAACATAGTTTGTATATACAATATGTGTTTGCATATTTCAGATTAATCTAAAGTTTTAGTATAACAGGTTTTTTACGTAGTTTACGATGATAGGTTTTTTATATTTGTACTTTTCCTTAATAAAATAATTATCTCTTATAAAAATATAAATCACCTTAGTTTAATCACCTTGGTTTATTTTATTTTTTTTTTGTCTTCAGTCATTTGACTGGTTTGATGCAGCTCTCCAAGATTCCCTATCTAGTGCTAGTCGTTTCATTTCAATATACCCTCTACATCCTACATCCCCAAGAATTTTTTTACATACTCCAAAACGTGGCCTGCCTACACAATTTTTCCCTTCTACCTGTCCTTCCAATATTAAAGCGACTATTCCAGGATGCCTTAGTATGTGGCCTATAAGTCTGTCTCTTATTTTAACTATATTTTTCCAAATGCTTCTTTCTTCATCTATTTGCCGCAATACCTCTTCATTTGTCACTTTATCCACCCATCTGATTTTTAACATTCTCCTATAGCACCGCATTTCAAAAGCTTCTAATCTTTTCTTCTCGGATACTCCGATTGTCCAAGTTTCACTTCCATATAAAGCGACACTCCAAACATACACTTTCAAAAATCTTTTCCTGACATTTAAATTCATTTTTGATGTAAACAAATTATATTTCTTACTGAAGGCTCGTTTAGCTTGTGCTATTCGGCATTTTATATCGCTCTTACTTCGTCCATCTTTAGTAATTCTACTTCCCAAATAACAAAATTCTTCTACCTCCATAATCTTTTCTCCTCCTATTTTCACATTCAGTGGTCCATCTTTGTTATTTCTACTACATTTCATTACTTTTGTTTTGTTCTTGTTTATTTTCATGCGATAGTTTTTGCGTAGGACTTCATCTATGCCGTTCATTGTTTCTTCTGAATCCTTTTTACTCTCGGCTAGAATTACTATATCATCAGCAAATCGTAGCATCTTTATCTTTTCACCTTGTACTGTTACTCCGAATCTAAATTGTTCTTTAACATCATTTAATGATGTTAAAGAACCTTCGTTTAATTAATTTAAATTTTTGTGTTATAAGAAAATTAATAATTGCAGTAAAAATATCAAATTTGTATATTCATTATAGTTATTAAAATTACTTATTACCCTTCACTATTCTAAAATATTTCCTGTATGATTTAGAAAAAAGCATTATTTAATTAGTTTCATCATCATTAAGATTTTTTTCTACCGTATTAATATATTTCTTTTGTAAATAAATATAACTCTTAATTTTTTAGTTAATTTTGAAATATGTATACATATTTTCTTAAATCTCACAATTCTTATTTCAGAAAAAAATTATATATATATGCACGCACAAATATAACGAAAAGAAAACAAAATTGACCTATCTGACAAATCTATTTTTTATCTTTTATTTTTGCTTCAACTACGACCTTATTGAAGATTTCGTGATTTTATTGGGTTTTATTTCAGTTGGGAATAAAATCAAATAATCCATCCCACAAATCAGCCAATTACTATTTTCCGTTTGGGCCTAATTAATTGTATTTGTTCTCTCTCAATAGTAGCAACAACAAATAAAGTTTCTCTGACCATATATCTATTTCCAAATTTAAAAAAAATAATTTATAAAGCTTGTTGTTGGTCAGGGAAATAAAAAGAAAAAAGTTGTAATTTACTTCGTGTTCTAATAAAAAAAGAGGATATATTACAGTAATAATAAAATGAGAAAATATTATAAATAAAGCTTTTTCTCGTATGTACATCATAATATTTTAGTTATACTGTACCTATCCGGTGAATATAATTTCTGTTTAAGTATGTTAAAAAAAAAGAAGAAAACCATAACAACTCTACCATTATGTTAAACTCTGTCTCACAGAATGGACTAATGTTAAAGCGTGAAAACATTTATGATACTACACATTAGATATAATGAAATAAGTTATATGCTTGACTTTTGAAAAAAAATTTGTTTTTACACCTTCAGAAATAAAACCAAAATATACATTATTTAGGAGTACATACCCTCGAAAAAATTTCGATTTCAATAGTACATGTTTATTAAAATTAAACAATTCTAAAAAAAAAAAATAGAATAAATGTTTTATATTTAAGTCGGTAAATGTTTTATTTCGTAGATACAGTCATATAATAAAAATTTTAAAAATGCAATAAATGAAATAAATACAGTCAAAAGAAAATAGCAAAAAATTAAAACAAGAAATATAAATTTTAGACAGAAAATCAAAATAGTTGTTATTTATTTATAATATATCAAAGAAATAAAATAATTTTTATTACCGTTTTTTTAATTCTTTTATGGTCAACAATACGCAGAGCCGGGTGTTTCAGCGATTAGAACGAAACAAATCTAGTGACATGATTGATTAAATATAGTTAATATTTTTTTATTAAAAATATTATAGCATGATGAACATCTCGCGAAAATAAACCGCAGTAGGACTGTATTGACACAGCTCCCGTATACAACACAAAACGAAAATAATGAAATGTAGCAGAAATAATATAGATGGACTAATTAATATAAAAATAGGAAAAGATTATGGAGGTAGAAAAATTCTGTTATTTGGGAAATAGAAGTACTAAAGATGGACGAAACAGAAGCGATATAAAATTCCAAATAGCATAAGCGAAACGAGCTTTCAGTCAGAAGCATAATATGCTTACATCAAAAATTAATTCAAACGTCAAGAAAACAGTTTTGAAAGTATATAATTGGAGCGTAGCTTTATATGTAAGTGAAACTTGGACGATCGGAGTACCTGAAAAGAAAAGATTAGAAGCTTTTAAAATTTGTTGCTATAGGAGAATATTAAAAATCATATGGGTGGATAAACTGACAAATGAACAGGTGTTGTGGCAAATGAAGAAAGAAGCATATGGAAAAATATAGTTAAAAGAAGAAACAGACTTACAGGCTAAATATTAAAGCATCCTGGAATAGTTGCTTTGTTAATGGGAAAGATTGATTGATTGATTGATTTGACAAGTAGATGGGAAAAATTGTACAGGCAGGCAATGTTTGGAATGTGTAAAAAAAAATGTTAGAAATGTAGAATGTAGGGGTATACCGAAATGAAACGACTAGCACTAGATAAGGAATCTTGGAGAGCTGCATCAAACCAGTCAAATGACTGAAGAAAAAAAAAATATCCGAACACAGGTCTGAGTTTTGTCGGATGGTTCCAAAGATTGGGCAATCAACAAGCAGGTGGTACACGGACCATTTGACCTTGCAAGCCTCATAGATCTAAGGAGAGCCAAGTAGGTAAGCGTGGTGTGTCCAAACCTTAGCCAAGTTAAGATGACTCGGTCTCTTCTGTTGCTCGAGGATGAAGGTTTCTCGTTCATATTCCCCAGATGTTGTGTAATGCCGTGGGAGGACTCAGCAGCCAGAATCTTTTCCACTGAGCTCGCAATTTTACACGGACTGATCTCATGAAGCGTCACTCACATGTCGATTGTACTCGGATGTCATTTATTGCAGCTCTCTTGGCAGCATCATCGTCTCGTTCGTTTCCGAGGATGCCACAACAGCCAGGGACCCACACCAGTACCACCATTATTTAAGTAGTACCATCTCCATATTTAAAATTAAGTAAAATAAAAAAAAAAATAAAATAAAATACTTTTAAATAATAACTTCATCGAAAATTAAAATGTAAAGGAAAAATTAGTGGCCAAAATTCATTAATTAAATTAAAAAATGATTTTTTTTTATTTATTAAATTTATATTCTTTAAATATTTAAGTTGTAGTTAAATAGTTAGTATTCCAAATAAAGGAATACTAAGTTATAAGTTTTCTTTTTCTTAATATTTTCACACCAGTAACACCATTTAGTGATTTTAAACTTTAGGAAATAGTGAAAAAGTATCTTTTTTTTAATTTCATTTAGTTATAATTGTTTTCAATTTGTTTTAAGAAAAATAATTTTTTACCTTTCATTTTTTTTCAATACTGACAGGTAGTTTTGTAAGAGTTAATAAATGATTTTCAAAATATTTACAAGTGAATTAATTGCTGATTGGTTTTGAACAGCTATATCACGAAATTTACATTTATCCTCTCTCTGGCCGGAGTTAAAAATACATCTACGTCTCATCAGAACAGACTGATGAAGAAGAATCCTTTTACACAGGATGAAACGGATAAATCAGGATATACAGCTTACCTTATCGAGGTTGGATTATTTACTGTACAAGCTAATTAAAATTATAACTACGAATTATAATATTTTTATTAATAAATTTATAATTATCAAATTAAAGTATTTAAATAAAAAATATTGTACGTGATATTATTTATCTGGTCATAAAAATAATACGAGTATAGTTAGGGAATATAATAACTCTCAGTAAAAAATAAATAACAATACATATAGTAAGATTTTGATCTGAAATCGTATCAAGAACCATTACATTATAATTTAGCGAGCCATTAAAGTCATAAAGGAAAACTATCAACTACGTAGATAAGAAAAATGCTTACTACATCAAAACCATTTTATTACAATATTAGAACAAAAACTAGTAATTTTTGTTATGGACCTAATTAATTTATTTCTTAACAATTTTTTTTTAAATTTATTCTATTTTTAAAAAGTTTAGTTTTTTAAAATATATTTTGTGATAATAATAATAATAATAATAATAATAATAATAATTTATTATTTATTTATATATTTACTGTAATATAATTTACTATATTATAGGTTTAATAGAATAATATTGTTACTAATAATAGATGTATATATAATCTTTATACTTTTATGAAATCGCTAAACGTAACTCAAAAGATGTGGACAAGTGTATGCACTTAGGGGTATTCAACTTCCACTCAGTCCACGTGGCGCCCATACAATAATCACCATCAAACCACCACCCATTACGTTATCCCTCTTTCTCTTTCTAAAATCCCCCCAAAACACCTAAAACACTGATCGATTCGCACACCCCACCTTGATTTCAACCCTCTAACCGCTACCCATCAACTATCTACCCCTATTTCCTCTAACTCTATTTTGACATAAAACACTGATAACATTGTGAAAGTGTAGTTACGTGTGACAGAAATCGAAGTATCCATCCCGGATAGGATCGTAAAATTTCAGATCGGATTTTGATTCATCTTATCTCAACTCTTGACATTTGATAGGCAGCTATTTTGTTGCATTAAAAAAAATGTTTAGGTTTTATTACTTTTATAAAAACTATTTTTTTCTTGTCCATAAACATTGTTACAGAAGAAAAAATAAAACTGCTTCACAATAAAAGTATGTTCAACTTATCTTAAAATTTTGTTAAAGGTCAAATGAAAATTCAATAATTTAAATATGTATAATTTTGAACTAATGTCAAATGAGAAAGTATAAAGATTTTGATTTGATAATTAAACATTTATAAATAAAAATATTGTATTTTGTAAATATATAATCTGTTTATCCAGCAGTTAATTTGGAAAAGACAAGTAATATATTCGGTTTCCTCTGGATTTTTCATACGCAACGTTGTTGCGTATGAAAAATGGCATACGTGACCAGGATTCGAATCTGGAACCTTCAGGTGAAAGGCCAAAACGCTACCACTCCGCTATGGAGAACGGCTTTAAAAATGTGTATATTTCCAATAATAAAGATAAAATTTAATATTGTCATGGTAACAGATTAATATTATTTTGTAAGTGGAAATATCATAGAATGTATGAAAAATTATACGCCTAACTCGGATTTGAACTCGTGATTTACAAGAAGAGAGGTTGAGATCGTACGGGGATTGGGTAAATTAATTAATTAATTTAAAATATTTTAAGAGGATTCGAAAATAGAAGCAGATTCTCAATTCAAATGGTAAAAATTTATTTTTGTATTCAAGTCTTATTTTTTTTTCTACGTATGGGCGACTTCGGTGACTATTTTATTCGTAGAATAAGTTACTAGAATAACCCTAAAGTAATTATTTTTCCTGATAAAAACAGTGTAAAAAATAGAAATTATGCAGCCGTGTAGACCATTTGAAAATTATTTTAATTTCTTCTTTTTGCATTACTATTATTAATAATAAAAATAAAAATAATTTATTTACATAATTTGTTCAATATTGGGTCCCACTATGACGTAAATTTATCAGCAGGTTCCCATATTAACATAATTTGAATACAAGTTATTCAACAGTACAATACAAAAAATACAATGATAAACATACTTGTATAATACTTAAAAAGTAAAGTAATAATAACAATAATAATATTTTTATTTTATTTATTTATGTATTGAGTTGTATCACAATCATAATACAATTTCCTCTAAGCTACAATAAACTTTTTTGAGGAATTAAGTAGAAAACTATTTCCATTTAATTTATAATATTAATTACAATACAGTATATAATAATATATAAAATAGTTTTTACATATTTTATTATAATAAAATTTGTCTTATGTTGTAAATATTATGGCTTTACAAAGAAAATTATTTCAATTTTAATGTCTAAAACGAACATGAATATAATAAACTAACTTCGCATACAAATCAAAACTCTATATTCTGACAGATGGAAAAAAGATTTTAGTGAAAGTTTAGGCTAATTCCAGAAAATGATATTTCAGTTCAATCTTCAATTTAGAAATGCCATTGATAAATCTCAAATGAATCGAAAGTTCATTAAAATAAGAAGGAACAAAAACCTTGGGTGTTAACTTCCCATAACTAGCGAAATATCGCGGCATATTAAACAATATACCTGTTCCTCTTAATTCATAATTCGTTATTTTATATTCTTTATAAGCGTCCACAAAACAGTTCTTCAAAAGTATAATATGCATCTAAAAATTATGTAACTTCATAATTCCCTCACTAGCCATGTCAGGATGTCCAAACAAAACTTATTAAATTCTAATTAAAAGGTTTTCGACCGGATTTATAATATACTGTGGTGCAAAATCATAAGATGTAAGACCATATCTCATAATTGATTCGACTAATGTAAAATGTGGAATCCTTTTGACTGGGAAAGAAAATATATCAGATAGAATTTAAACAAGATAATTAATTCTTAGCCTTGAACAAAAAAAAAAATCAACATGAGAGGACCATTTCATATTATAATCAAACATCAGACCAAGATACCTGACTGTATGAGGATGTTGAATCTTCTTAGAAGAACAGTTATAATTAATTTGAAAACAAGTATGAAAATGACAAGCTATGCGATTACAGTCAGCTAAACAATCATAATTAGATCTTAGCTTTCTAAAAACAATTTTATTTATTTTTTTTTTAATCAATATGGTTACTGTTATTAAAATAGAATTTAATTAAAATATCTAAATCATAGGGTATTTGTTGCAAAAGATAAAGATTTACTAGAAAATAAATCAGAAATTATTATCCGAAATTAAGATTCTGATTTAAATCAGAAATTAAGATTTATTAGAAAATAAATTAGGTCATCAGTAAACATAAACAGCGAACTTCTCAAATTCAGTCGACAAATATCATTAACGTACAAGTCAATGATATTTGTGGACTAAATAATAATAATATTACATAATAATGAACATTACATTAATGAAAGACTTTATATTAATAACAAATTTTTCCAGTCCTCATCAAGCAAATTAGTTTTTAAGAAGCCTACGTTTTACGTATACCTTAATTAATTTATAATTATTTTATTTCTTACATATACAGAGTGTATCACGAAGTACTCTCGGGATTTTCATAACCTATTCTACTCGTTAAAATAATCGAAAAAGTGCACGTAAACATATGTCGTAAAATGCTTCGTTTGCGAGTTACAATGAAATGAAGTCTAAACTGAAATTAAATGGCAGAATTAATAATTTCTTATGGATTTTGGCATGAAAAATTGAATAAAATTTTCATTTTTTACGGTCCCAGAATCGTATCTGCGGTAGTTTTTAAGAAATCTTTAGTGAAACCAAATAGATTGGGATAGCAAACCTTCCTTGTTTTTTTTCTCTTTCCGTAAGAGGAGGAAAAAGCTCTGACAGCCGCCGTCAGGCCTGCGCTGACAGCAGTGCGGGGCTCTCACCCGCTAAATAACCACTCCCCCCTAACATGCAGGGTCCGGATCTAAGCCATATGGTTTGTACAGTCCCTGAATGATCATCCAGGCACTCTACTATCTGAATCCGCATGACCGGAAGGCGTCCCCAGGGGGTGATCGACGAGCGACGACTCCTAGGAGCCCCCGCCGCCAACCCACTGAAGCTGGCCTCCCTTGATCACCCGTCATCGAACTCCACGTCTCTATAGATCCGCATCTGTCCAGTCTGTTGTCGCCTCTCTTCATTGGCCTTCCCTCCTATCATTGATGTGATGTAGTCAAGATACATCCCCATTTGTTGCTGTTGCTGAGCATTACGATTATATTGTTGACCCCCTCCACACCCTGATCTTTGAGGATCAGGGATTTTATTGTTTGACGTAAAATAACTTTGTTAAATGCGTACTAAACAAATAAAACTTATGAACAAAACTTGTAGATAATTTAATTTTGAAAAATATGGTGCAAAATAATTTGAAAAAAAATACAAAAATTTGGAAAAATTCGAGTTTTATTTAGAAATGATTTATTACTACATTTGTCAGAAACAATTTTGTAAAAACAAAATTTACTGTAAAAAATCAATATTAAAATTGGAAATTGCATAGTAATTGTAAAATAAATAAAAATTACTTGGGTAATAATTTTTTTATTAATGACAGAAATATGTATCCTCTTTTAGTAAGTTGACACAACACAGTTTCGACTGAAATTTTCTTCCTCGGTAAACAAATTAACTTGTAGAGTTGTCGATTTGTATTCTATCAATTGCAGAACTCCAAGGAAAGGGGAACGTTTTCTAGGTGTAGATGTTTAAATGGCTGTTTATGATAAGGATAAATATTGTTTTGTTTAAGTACGATGCGAATCAAAACAGAAATCAGAAGTGAAAATATAGAAATGAATGAAAATGTCAGTAATAAATGGTTTTCTGTTAAAGAGTAAATTCTGTTAGTTGATAAAGTTTCTTTCAAAGAAAGACTGAATTAAGATAAGTTAAATCAGTTGAGGAATAAAGTTTTTTAAAAGAGTAGATTAAAAGTATTAGTGTAGTCTTGAAAAGCAGTAAGAAGCTGGATTTGACACTTTAAAAAAATTAAAATTCTAATAGATGTAAATACTAGTCAGTAGGATGGTTGAAAGCAGCTAAATGAAATCTTTGGATTTAAAAGAATAAAGCAGGCATGGAAATACTCGTATAATACACCGACAAGAAATACACTTATTATATTTTAATTGAAGTTTAATATTTTACTTCAACAGTTTAATTACTTTTTTAGGTCAAAGAATCTCTAATTATTTATTAATATTAAGCTAAGCTATAAGCGTAACAGTATACAACTTGATGAAAGAGTTTTGTTTTAGTTTTTTCTGAGTGGTATACGTGAGCCTACAGACTATTCAACTTTTTATATCAACCACTCAAACCCCTATACGTAGCAATAAACCACAACATAACTTTGGTCCAAATGGTCATAAACTATATAACATCCACGTGGCTACCGTACACAACATAAAATATGTGTTATTATTATTCCTTTCTTCGCAAAAAAATTTATTGTAAATCAATATAAAAATAAAACGAAATATGTTTAATTTTATGTTTTTGTGTTTTGTAAGTTATATTTGAAAAATGAGTGATAGTGTAAATTATACTATTAATAAAATACATGTGAAATAATATTTTTAAAATACATTAACGTTAACATTAAATATTCAAGATAGATAAGAGAATATTTTGAAAAAGGAAAAATCTGGTGTGAACATTACATGACTTCCTTGTACGCATTACATATAAACAACATTTTTAAACGAAAAGTTCGTAATAACTTCTGATATTTTTTCATGTATACATTTTATCTTTTTCTTTACAATCAGAGGTTGATAATTATTAATAAATGAATATATTTAAATTGAATTAAAAGTTAAAAATAAGAGATGAAGTCGGATTTAAACCATGTGCCTTCCCATATGCTATCCAAATACGAGTATTTCATTAATTAATCTTTTATTTGGCTATAACACTTACGTTGGAAATATCTCAAAGATGGCTTCTTACTGCAGTTAAGAAAAAGTCCAAAACCTAAATGTTTTGGATTTTGGGCTTTAGTGGACACTTTTGGTCCAGTCAATTGCAGTCAAAATGGGAGATGTTACAGCAGTCCTAAATCCAAAATTTCAATTTCCTACAGCTAATCGTTTTTTAATTATGCGAGATACATACGTACATACGTACGCCTTTACGCCGAAAAATGAATTCAGGGATGGTCAAAATGGATATTCCCGTTGAAATCTGAAAACCGAAATTTTTCGCGATCACAATACTTCCTTTACTTCCTACAAGGTAGTTTTTTTTTCTTCGCAAAAAACGCCTGGGCGTTATCATCGTCCGGAATTAATAAAAGGATAAAATAACTCCAAAATAATAAAAGTAGTAAAGGTACTTAATAAAGTACTTAGTAAAGTAGTAAAGCTACTTTTTAATACCTTGTAGGTACTTCTACAAGGTATTAAAAAGAAATTTGCCCGAGTTTTTAAGATCAATCGAAGAAATCTTTGAATATATAATCGATAAAATAAAAAGTGGAGGATAATGTTTTTTTTTTATTTTTTTTTTTAAATTAAAAAATGAAGGCAAATGACGTTTAAAGAGAATGAATGAAGAAGAAAGATTTTCAACTTCTTGATAATCTCAAAATTAAAAAAATTGACTTCGAGAGCTCACCAAAAAAAAAAGAGTTTTAGAAAGGAAAATTTTCAAGAAAATAGTACATAAGTTTAAAATATTTACAAGAAGTGACTAAAGATGGAAGAGGAAACATCAGGGGAATCACACAACACATAGAAAAATTACGAAAGCTGATGTCTGAGAGATGGCAGATGGAAAAGTAATTTGTTCACGCGGAATATAAAATATTATTTTTCTTTTAAGGATTACTTAGGACTGTATAAAATCAACTGTTAATATTGGGGAAGATTTAATGATTGGTTACAAAAAAAAAAAATCCAGAATTACAAAGGAATGAAATCTTACTATTCCATATAATTTTAGTACTATTCCATATAATTTTAGTATAAAATGCACTATACTTAGATTAGATTTTTTTACATTAATACACTAAAAAATCCCTTTCGGCACGCCGGATGGTAGAGGTAGATTTCACCAATGCTAAATGCGGGATAAAAATATTTCCACCTTAGAGTTGAGTAAAATATTTCCATTGTGTATTGAGTAAAATATTTACACAATACGACAATGCTTGCATGTGAATAAAGCTTCACATCTTTAGGATATGGTAAGCCTAATCTTCTCATAATTCCAGCAAAACTTTGGTCATTCCTTCCCGTAAGGGTTGGTCGTATCAAAAATTGTTTCAGACAAAGGTTTTAGGTAATGTTTAGAGGACTAATGACCAGTTTAAAACTATTCGATACTGTGTCTGAAGTATGACATTACTTAGGGCCTAATTTAAAGTATTGTAGGAACTTTAAATGAATTCGACATTTTACTTAATAAAAAGTTATAGCATTTTTTTTTTTTTTAAAGCCCTATTTCCACCCATTAACGAACTCTATTTTATGTATCAATTTGAATGTAATTGGAGAAAATTTACGGCAGTTATCGTGTCCACAAGAAAGTGAAATATACAAACCTTTGAACTGACAGTGGTTTTGGAGTCTGGGGGATATGTGACGAGAAGATATATCGAAATTTTCCGGAAGTTGAATCATGGTACCCATTACAATAGGTAGCGTTCTCATGAAATTTATCTAAAAGATCATAAAAGAAATATTCATAATGATGACATTATTATATATATAATACAAAACGAAACTGGAAAAAGAAAAAACATATTTCGGCTGACTGTAGTATACTAATTCAGTTTAAAAAAAAAATCACATTAACAAAATATTGTCAAGTTTGTTTGTTTAACCGCTTGACAAAATGATAAACTTTTTAATTAAACTTATTAATTTTACGTTGTTTTAAAGAGAGAAAATATTAAATTGTAAACTATAGTCTTAAGTATCAAAGTAAATTCTAAGAGACCTCATTATAACTCACTCATCAAAGATAAAGCTTTTGTTTTTAACTTATGAGAGTCAAAAATTAAAGTGATACTTTATTTTATCTCAAAATATTTTGGCCTTTTTAAAAATTCACTGAACTATGTAAATTTAATTATAGATTTTCAAAAACAGAAATTTTAATTGATACATGATATACTTAGTAAATTTAAGAATCGTTAATGTATTAAATTATTGTAATTAACTTAGTTTTCGTATTTGCGACTTTTTGTAAGAATAAAAGTCGTTTTAAGAACAAAAACGTTTTCTTCAAGCAGGAGGCCCAATTTTTTAAAAAATCAGATAAACGTTCTTTTGGGATTTCAATTTTAATTTATTTAATGCCAATTTTTAAGCATATTAAAGTCAATTAATATATAATAACTATATATTATATATATAATTTCCCGACTATGCCGATCAAGTCATGCGAGTCAGCTTTTTTTAAATGTATTACAAAAATAATTATCAAAGAATACATTACGTGAATTCCAATCATGTTGTTGTCATTTGTATTACTATTAACATAACCTATTTTTAAATAAAGTTATTGGAATTTTTATTTTCACACTTACCAATCTCTATTTATAAAAATGTCATTTTTACTTTTACCAAATAAAAGTGAATATACTCACATATTTATTATAAACATGATTTCGTATTCTAGGATAAAATAGAAAAACCTATTAAATATTAACTATTTCACTGTGAGCTCGTAAAAAATCATTAAAAAAAATATCTGCATTTAAATAAAATTTTATTTTATTGAAAATCGTTTTAATAATTAAATTTTGCATAATGAAAACAAAATTTCACCTCAAATTCAAAATATTCAACTGAAAATATCCAAACTGTACTCAACTATAGAGAATATTGTAAAAAAGCACTATATATCATCTTTATCATTTTTTTGTAAACCCCAAGCATCAAGTTCACTATTGTGACTCACTGCATAAGCGCGTATGAAAAATACATCAATATAAATTTAACATAACCTCAAAATACAGGGGTTAAGTTGTCGACCTTAAATTGAGCGTAACTGAAAAACGAGCTAACCAATCTTCATAAAATATTCACATGCAAAACTTCAGATAGATTACTATGGCATATCTAAATTTCAATGAAATTGATCCGGTACTCTTCATAACTTCAAAAGGTAATGAAAATTAAATTTCCCCACCCCACCCCAATCACACCATACACCCGAAAATAATACCGTAATTTTATTTGAAAAGTCGATTAAAAAAAAAGAAAAGTTAATTATAAAGTGATTTTTTATTTTTAGCAATTATATATTTATATAGTATCAATTCATTTTACCTTCGGCATGGCCCGAGGTTGTCTGTCAGATTGGTAAACCTAACTTTGCTCATATTCAAGCAATGCGAAAATAAAAATATAATTTAAAATTCAACTGGCATCACAAATAATTCACCTGGTTTAAAAGGCTTAAACATACATATCAATATGCGCGAAAAACCACTTATCCCCTCCTACTACTCCTACACACACGGGTGCGCCCACACATACATACACAAACCCACACGCACACACAAACATACTCACTATTCAATCACAACGTCTAAATTGAAAATTAAAAAAATAATAACTTTTCCCAAAATTCTTATCGTTCGTATTAGTAGTTATGTATTAGTACTATTAATATACAGATAAAAATTGGATGATTAAAGAGAGAGTAACCGAGAAAAATAAAAAAAGATTTACTTACCCTAACAATGCAATAATGTAGCCCTACATTTTACAAATCACCATTACACATACTATTTTAAAGAAGTGGAGGAACCCCATTTACGGGCGCCTAAGCAGTGTCGGGCTCGCAGGTTGGCCTTAATAACAGGTTCTGCCAGTTATAACCAAGGGCGTACGTATACCTGCGCACTACCGACTAAACCTCCACCCCTGGCTTCCCGTTTCCTGGGACTGCTTATAAAAACATTTCATCAGAAGAAGGGGGAATCGCCCACACATACAGTATAACTATCCAACAATATCACACAACACTACTGGAAGCAACACATACAGCACGTCAAATACATACACCAACAACAAGACAAGAACTTGCAGAAAACAGGACAATCTACTAACATCTACAACACCCACGCGTTACATACCCACATAGCCGCCAAGACAAATCTTAAATAGTCAGACCACTTACCAGTAGCCACCATCAGACGCACGAGCAGAGTGTCCCCGGAGCAACCCCCACACATACAGTGGGCCCCCTAGGCACTCAACTGAGGACCTGTCCGCCCCCACGACATCCGGCACCATTCTCCTGTGCGGGACTCATATAATTGGAGTTTCCTTATGACCGTCCTGACGAATCTAACATACACATCTACTAGGCAATCTCGTACTTAATCTCCCCGACACATACATAAATCTCCCCCTGACACACACATAAATACACAAATAATATTTTTATTTTATCTGATACTTTAATAATTAAAATTACTACCCAAATACTTCCTGTATTTTAATGCCTTCCGAACATTCTCAAAGAAAGTATTGAAATTCGTTCCTTTAATATAATTATAACTTTATCTGGGAATACAAGCCGTGACTATGTATTTGTAATTTGTCGTCCCATTGATTCCTGTTACAAAACCAGCATATCTGTCGATCTGCCTTATCGTCCGGGATTCTGTGATTCAAATACCACAGAGACGTCTGAGTTTTAAGAATTAACGCATAAAATACCCTGTTGTTAGAATCGTTAAAGTAACATTTACTTCCTAAACTTAAATTTAATTTACCTACAAACAATATGAAATTTTGGTTTACTAACTTAATCTATCCATCAACCGCTCACAAGTTAATAATTCTTTAACCAAATCGTATTTATATTAACCAGTTCGTATTCAAATTTTACAAAAGGCTTTTACCTCTCTCGTTTTCATCCTAACGTAAATTTTGTAACAAAAACAAATGACTAATTTGACCTATTTGAAAACTGAAGCCACTGGACCCCTTTAAATAGATAATAATAATGCTTTCTTACAAAAGAAACGATTCCTTTCAAATCATTATCACTGAAGCAATTCTAAACTGGTGAACCTTAAGTGACAACCGCTTTATTAAAAATGAGACATAAGAAACTATTTCTAGATTAGAAATAATTTGTTATAATAAAAGCTATTTCTGGAAGACAAAAAATTTGGTATAACTAGTTGGAAGTTCACAAAGAATTAGGCGGGAAAGAAAAACTTAATCTTTCATGGAAAAAAATATTTTTGTCGTCTTTTATACATTTTCTGTAGCTGAGGAGTCATTTAATTGTGAACTATCAAAAAATTGCTTTACAATTATTCATTTCAACCTCTGTTGAAAAAACACATGAAAGAAGTTTCCAGCGAACACCTTCATTAAGCCGTACATACATATATAAATAAACTGCATATATATATAAACTCTACATAAACAAACACATTAATCAATCGGTATCACAAAGATTAAAGAGAACATAATAGTCTAGTGAAAAAACAAACAAAAAAAGAATCCAAAAAATTAAAGGCTTATTAAAGACGGACATCTTCACTATTCTAGAGGATTAACTACTAGAAAGTTCACATGACTGCCTAATCGCCGTCTCTAACTTAAACTGAACCGTTTGATTTCATCCAGAACATAAGGTAATCCAAGACAATCTTAATTTCCTCATTCCGATTGAACCACAGAGTCTCTGCAATGGATCCCACCAACGTGTTCTGAAAAGCTTGTATAATCTATAAGTTACTTTTGCACGTCGTGTCCCATAGCATCTTTAGATGAGTAAAACAGATGAGTATTTCTAAGTCGAATCGTTACTATTTCGACTCAATATGTATACACGAAATGACGTACAAGACTAGTAAGTCCGGTATTTTAGTTGGATCTGTAGGCCAGTAGGTAAGTCGTAACCCTGAGACCATGTTAAGACATAGATTGAGAATTCAATTTCTTAATGTTCTACATGGAGTGGTTGCAAGCGAGGTCATCCATACAGATGCTTCGTGATCCAGTCCTCCCTGTGATAAACCGGGAACCTAAGATAGCAAAGAATTCTGAGAACAATTCACTCGCATGGCAAGGAGGACAGTACATCGCAGGTAACCTGATGAGTTTCAGCCAGTCCGTGATTTCGACCGTGGTCGTCTGAATCTGAACTGTGCTGAACGCCGGAAGTTGGTGATGTCAGTGAGGGTAGAGCTCCTTGAGCAAGGGAAGAACCAAAAATTTGAGCTTAAAAACATGATTTACATATAATAGAAATAAATACGTGATAGTACCGCACGAAAACCGAAATTTAAGTTTATTTTACGTAGATCTGAATCGATAAATAAAATAACACTTTTCTTATTTAAAATTTTTATTGCCAGATTTCAGTGTTATACTGATATTAAAAATCTGATGTGGACACTACATGGCTTCCTTGTACGCCTATTAAATTACATATATACATTTTTTTTTTTAATGAAAAATACATAAAAATCTTTGAAATCTGAAAACCGACATTTTTCGCGATCACAATACTTTCTTTACTTCGTACAAGAAAGTAAAAATATTACTATCAAATATAATGGAAGTAAGGAAGTAAAACTACATTGCTTTAATAAGATAAAACCTTCAATAATCCTTCAATAAAAGAGGATACTGGATTTTAGATAAAAATAATACAGTTAATGTCAAATTTTCTTTGCGTTAAGAAATAAAAAGGAAGTTCGATATAAAATGTTATGTACGTATATATAAATAAAAGGAGGTAAGGCCTGCATAATAAAATAGTCTGCTATTTAGCTACATCAGTAAAGTCGGCAAATAAACATTTTTCTAAATATATTATACCTTTAAAGCTATATAATTCAATATAATATAAAAAAGAGGTTTAGGGTTTTCTTTCTGTTGAGGTTAGAAGGTATTTTTAACGTATCTTCAATTCAACCCGTATTTGACATAAGAAACTCCTTTGCTTAAAAACAACCATTAGGAATATTAAATGTTCTGTAAACTCTCTATCATAAAAGTATATTTTTTCCTTACTTTTTACAATATTTTAGCCATTGATTTTATATGCTCATTTTAGTGATTGGTCATTCATTATATTTGATAAGCCCTACAAGTCAGTTCTATTCTTTATAAATCAAATTTATTTATACTGAGTTGAATGGTAAATACATTAAAGAGTATATATAATTTTCAATCTTTTAAATGTCCAGCTTGTCAAAGAATCTATAATACAAATAAATATTGCGGTATCTAAATTATCGTAAGAAAACTACTAGTTAAGTAGACTTAGAATTTTAAATTACTTTCCACGTCCAAATAAACTGAGAATAAAAAAAAACCTTCTGTTAAATAAAATAGCGTTGGACAGTTTGATCATGGTAGATAAATATTCCAAGCGTGTTTCACGTCGTATATAAAATACACCTCCTTTTCAGGTTAATGGTGTGTGGTTCAAAAACATTGTATCTTCTAAGTTCAATTCTCAGTATGGTTATGACATTTTTTATTTCACTTTAATCACAATCAGCCAAAAAGTACATAAAAATTAATAATTATACAAAATCAATATAATTAAATTTGAAATACCGTGAATTATTTTTTACCTCACTTATGTTGTTCTAAATTTAAAACACTGAGCTCTATAATTAAATTTTATAAAGAATTGACAATTACACAAAATACAACAAAAAATTAAATAGTTAATCGCTACCGATTGTGAAAGTTTTACCTATAGCAAAGAATAAATTTATGTACTCGTATTACAAATATATTGTTATTGCACTTATGGATGTTCGACATTACTGACTGATTATCCAGCAGATATTTCCACTTTACCTTTTCACTATTTATATCAGTTCCTTTTTTTTCTATTACATAGCTTTTTAAAAGTTTGTAAATTAGGTACCCAATGGGGAAAACGTAAAAAAAAAACTTACCGTAAACAAAGGATTAAACATTTAATATTTTAATGAGAAAGTTACTTTACCGGTTTAATATTAGGAAAACAGCCTCATCGATAACCGTTAAAGTAAAATATTAAAAACTAAATTATCTTACCCGTAGCCACTGTGAGACAAACGGGAAATGTTAAGACGTTAAAACAGATGAAATACCACGTACTTCTGGCTTGACAATAGACAATAGACCTAGCTTGACAATAGACCTCTTCATCATTGCTTAAAAAAAATTAAAATTCCCATTTTCATTGGAATTTCAATGACTGCTGAATTTTATAAAAAATTCGGAAAATTTGTTTAGACGTAACCTCTAAGACGTAACCTGGCGTTTTAAAATATCTAGATTCATTCAATCAATTAAAATTTCTTTCAGTGATAAACATTTAATGAATTAAAATTTTTGTATCAATTGTACGTTAAATGAACACATAACTGTTCCGATCTCCGTAGCGTGTAGAGTGGTAGCATCTCGCACTTTCATCCGGAGGTCCCAGGTTTGAATCCGAGTCAGGCATGGCATTTTTATTATTCCATTACAATATTCCACGCACAAACTTCAAACTTATGTGGTGATATCATCAAGCAAAAAAAAAAACATAATAAATAAAGTTAAAAACAAAATAACTTACAAAAACCATGGAAACTATTTTTAGGAAATAATTTTCTATATTAATGTAATTTTTTTTACTACTTTTACTATTCGGAGAGAGGGTGAGTATTAATTAATATAAGTGTTTTTACATTACATTGAAAATGGAAATTATTTCGAATCTCATTGCCTAAAAGGTAATAAATTATATGTTATGTGTATGAAGCATCACACAGACAGGAAACAGAAACAAAGAAATAATTTTACCTTGAAATTTATATATTTTCTGTGGAATTATATCCATTAGCTATGTTCATAATTTATTTTTAATAAAAAATGAATTAAAACATTTTTAATTTACGATTTCGACATAAAATGTGTATAATTATGATATAGTCTACTAAGTAAATTATTTGACTTTTTCTCTGACAGTTACGCGGAAATGAAACATATTTACGCGGTCAATTTTTTTGTAAAAGTTGACTACTAATCTCTTAACTTTAATTCTTATCCTGTAATATTATTTACTTAAATCAATTCTAATAAAACAATTACCAAAAAATAAAAACAAAAAAAAAATTCAACTTATTTTCATTAATTTAACATTTTTTTTTATGTTCATCTTCATTGAGTAATAAATAAATAAAGTTGGGATATCATGAAATCCTAATGATGTAAAGCAAATCTTAAAGTAATAGCTCTTAAAATTACACAAATAATTTACTTTCTGTAATTGAAACCTTCGGTAATAAAGTAATTGGCGCCGAGACCTAGTTTAAAATTTCATAGATATTTTCCTTGAAATTTGTTTAATTTCGCTAAAAATGTAGGAATGTTTTTTTGAAAAAAATTAATGAAATTTTACCAGCTTCAATTTTTACGAAAAGAATAAATCTATATGTACATCTTGATTTAGATCCAACTAGAAATTTTTTAAAAATAAATTCAGTTGTTATTGCTTTCTTAATGATTTGTATATAATTTTTTTTTAAGGAAACCCAATTTGTGTTTAAAATACAATCAATTTTTTGATATATTTCTTGTATACTAATAACTAAGCCAGAGTTAGTGTCCTTCAGAAAGGAGTAAGAAGCTAGTTATTCTTACTCATATAAACATCCTGTGCAAATATTTATATATTTAGAGGAATTAAGAAGCCCAGTTTTACTCGATCAGCATTTTAAATCTTTGGCTTATTGTGCATACTCAAAACAAGAACAACTTCCAACGATCTCCTCACACAGACGCTCTGCACAAAACCGCAAGAAGTTTTCAAGACAAAAATTAACCGTAAAATTAGCCTATTAGAATCTAAAACAGTGTTTTCGTAAACTTGCTGTACACTGGATTTATGGAAGTATAATGACGAAACATTCTTATTATTTTGTATTTTTATTTCATTATTTTATAGAAACGGATATTAAAAATAGGAATAGTTTATAAAAAGTATTGAAAAAGACCTTCACCAACGTCAATACAACACTGCATATGTTTCAATTTGTTTTCAAAAATGTAATCAGTTGACATAAGGAATGTCTTGTAGGTATGACGTTTTATTTAGTAATCGTGCGTGAGCTGTTGAAATACGCTGCTTTTTTCGTTGTCCCCAGTAGAAAATAATCTGGGGGAGTCAGATTGGGCGTTCGTACATTTCGAAGGGACCATAAAACCCTCGAAATGATTCCTTCACCAAAGACATTTAAAAAAATTCATTTACTTAGCTGTCTAGACTGTGCCGACATCATATAATTTTTGTGAAAAATACTGGATAAAAAAGTAAGTACATCAAAAATGTAATTCATGTTTGTGAAATATAATTATACTCACTATTTTATTAACGTGTTAATAGTTTGTTATTGTAACCAATAATTAACAAATAAAATTAATTTAAATTTTGTTATTAATATTTTTTAATTCATTATACGATCATTTAAATATATGTTTTAAAAAACATAGCACAAGTTATAAATAGTATTATAATCAAATATAATTTTATAAACCACTAATCGGTATTCATTATTTAAGTTTTCACTTCTGTCGGCCAGTCCCGCGACTATTGAATTAAATAAATGATAAAAATATAATTTATTTAATTCAATGATTCTAAGTGAAGCGCATAGACATACAATATACAATTCGCGAGGGTGTGGCGTTACTAGTGGCGACGGTTGGCACTAAACTAATAGGTAATTTCATAACGAACAAATTTCGTTTGTTCAGTCGGCAGATTGATGTAGCCGCGAGGCTTAACGCATCAGGTACCGGGAGATCGAGTTCAAGACCCAGCCGGGCCGAGATACATTAAATGTTTTTCATTTATTTGATTCTACCGCTCAACTGTGACGTCAAAAAATAGCAGCCGAATACAACAGCTGTATATCAGTGCTACTACCATATGAAATATTAACTAAATAAAATAAAATATCAATATTTAAAGTGTAAAAAATAATTTGGTTGGGAACCCTGTGGAATTTTGAATTTCCTAGTCCAAAAGGACGAGAAGGGAGTTTACTACAGGAAAAATGGAAATTCCAAGAAGGTAGACTGCGACAGTAGCCCTTCTTCTGATGACAGGGTGCTTTTGAGGGTGCTTTTGACACAGTATACGCACTTAGCCACTAGCTTAGACGATTTTTGTGGTTGAAATATGATTTTTAAAATTTTTATTTTGCCAATATTATTATTTTTCATTTAAAAAATGCGCTAAGATATGTCCTTAATTAGGCAAAATTTCTTGATACTGAGGTTGACCTTGCTCTACAGGCTCTTCTTCTTGACCTTTTAAGTTGTAAATTTAATGGCATCAATGCCATTCATATAGCAGTAATCTGACCAAGTTTGGTGAAATTATGCCCAAATTGGATTGATTATAATACTTTTCCTTCTAGAGCTATAGCTCTGCTACATCGCTATCTAACAAAGAAAAGTAAAAAGGAAAGATTGGACCCACAATAAGAGTTTTATTCACACCAACGCAGACTCAATTTTCGCTTCGTGTAAATCTTTGATTCATGTGTGTTATTTATCGACTACAGGCATGTCTTTTGTGATTTAATATATCCTCTCAGATGAAACCAGACTTCACCTGTAAGAAAACGTAATGTCAAGGATACCTACAGAAAATTTGTCAATAAATCATTGACAATAATCTAGTCTTTCGACATGATCTGTAGGTTTCAGTTCTTCAACACACATTTCTTAGTAGGAAAAAAGTTTCAGTTTTTCCTTACAGCTTTATGTGCAATAGAAAGTCAACAATCTTGCTCTTATAAGGAACCCACAGGGAAACAAACCTAACGTCGAAAGGACAGAATGTACCATATAATTCCATATAATATACCAATGTACCATATAATTAAAGAATTCTGCACAACGATTTTCCGAACGCACTTTATTTCATCCATGAAATCTCTACAGGAAAAAAAGGGTCAAGGATAAAGAAAAGAGGATGGATGGCTTGAGGATCCAAAAATGAAACAAGAAACCTCACTAAATAATTACTTCATGTTCGTCTTACGGAAATTACAAATCTTGGCTCATTATTCTTGAGATATCAAGATTTTTTTAGTCGGTAAGAGTTCAGCACAGCACTAACCAATGGTTTTATTGTTGAGAAGCTAAGAAAATTTTCTTTTCCTAAAGATACCAGAGACGAAGTTCAACCCTTACTTTTGAACATTTTCATTTCTACATAATTATGTAGTGTAATAAAATCCTATCAAGATCACAGTTTAACTAAGCTATAAACCATTCATCCAGACTTGGCTATGGAATAACATACTCTATATCTTATTACGTAATAATCTTTCACCTTACTTTTATATATTAACTTTCTATAATTAACTATATAAAAAAACCAACTATAAAATATAAACGACATAAAATAACCTATGGAAAGAAAAATTGTGTTTAATATTTTATTAGTCTGGTGATACAAAAACAAGGATATTTATAATTAATTTACAGGATTAATTTATCAAAGATGTAGCATGTTTGAAAATGGGGAATATCATCTCACATAAAAAAGAGTTAATGAAAAACTTTGGGATACTGGGTTGTAATGAGAATAGTTAATAAGCTAAATCTTATCGATACTGCATGGGCATTATATAGCAACTTATAGTGAAGTAGATTTTAGGAAAATTAGGCTTACAAGAGGTTTTTGAATACTAGATTTTTGGATACCGGTGTTCTTTGGTGCTTGGATTTCAGTTAACCACACATCTCAGGAATGGTCGAACTGAGACTGTACAAGACTACACTTCATTTACACTCATACATATCATCCTCTAAAGTAATATCTGAACGGTAATTCACGGAGGCTAAACAGGAAAAGAAAGAAAGACATAAGAAGTAATTATTATTATATATAATAAGGAATTTATTTAAGCATAATTTCAAACATTTCTAATGATATTACTTTTTCCTACTGCCATTCTTCCTAGTTAGTTTTTTAGATGGTGATAAAAAAATTATTTTATTTTAAAGGGCGACTTGAAAAAGAATGGTAAGCTGTCAAGCTGAATTCAACAACTGCTTAATTTAATTAAGGTTTGCAACATGTTAGTTATACGACATGTTAACGTCTGACGGATTTAATCTATATAATGCAGCCACATCTCTTTGTAGGACAGAATTAAATTGATGTTTTCTTACACTTCTTCATTCATTAAATGCAAATATAAAGTTACTGTTATATAATATAATAAAATTGGATGAAGAAAGTATGACTTACTGCAAAGAGGGATAAAGTTAAAAATAGTTTTTAAAAAAATTTCATTATTTATATTCTATCCTGTTACATCTGTTTATTTCTTTTTGGTTCACTCATCTATTACGTTTATAAGCAATCCTTACATTTGTTTCTTATCAATAAAAATTACAATGGTAAATACAATATTAGATGTACGTAATACAGAAATAATAATTATATTATAATAATAATAATAAAAATATTAACAGTTATTCTACATATAAAATATTATAATGCAAATAATTCTGAACATATAATTTACAAATTAATTTCATAAGAAAATTATTACTCCATAGAATTTTACGTACAAAGACCAGGAAAAATCAATGATCAACTATGTAAGTTTTGAAGAAAGAAAAATAGATCTAAATAAAAATGAGACGTCAAAATATGTTTCAAATAGCAAAGCTCTATTATTTCAAAACAATTTTTTAAAAAATAATTCAAGAAAATTGTAAACTTACATAATTTCTAATCGTGGTCACATTGAACTTTTCATTTAATTGAAAATCAAGTATTTATTGCTATTTTAAAAATAAATGTTAATTATCTTAAAATAATTTTAATTATTGTTTTTTTTTAAATCTATTGTCTCAGGTAATTATTTTTTAATATTTTTATATTGAAAAAAGTTTTACATTCATTGAAACTAATTAAATGAGTTATATTAATAATAAATCAAAATAATATTTATATAAAATATTATAAAAGACAATCCTCACTTTGTATGTGCCTTTATAACTCAAGATATACTTAACTAATTTCACTGAAAATTTCACAGTTTGTTATTATTATTTGTCCCGGAAGTGTTGGCATTTTACAGTTTCCATAATATTTAGTAATATAATAATTAAAATAACCTAATATTTAATCATACAATAACTGAGATAATCGATATTAACATAGACAACGATTGCTATAGACAATCTCTCGATCAATGACAATAAGTATCTCTCGATATATACAACGACATTAAATTTAGTAAAAGAAGTTTTAGGGTATCACGGAGTTCGTTGGAAGTTCTTCGGTAAAAGGCGATGAAGTCAACGAATTATGGTTACATAATTAACATTACCTATCCTAACAATGAAATGAAAATGGGGGAAAAAGCGTGAAAACATTATATTTCGGTTCAATTAGATTAGTAATAACAAATACTTTCAAAAACTACCTCGACTTTTGTTAGACAACGTTTTTTTTCATTTGATGAGCCGCAAGACTGGAATTGTCATTTTATTTATTTTTTAATGTACTTTTCCGAATTGCGCCGCTAGATAGCAGTACTTGATAGTACTAGTAGCATAGAAAAACTTGACATGTACTTGCTTTGAAATGAACTCGAAATAATAAAATTGAAAAAAATATACTACAGCTTGTTTTAATACTAAATACTGTTATGTAAATGAAAGCACTGAAGATGAAACAGTTTTTTTATTCCCATCATTTCTTAAAAAAAAAAAAAAAAAAAAAAAAAAAATAGAAGTATAGTTTACAAGAAATTATACTAGTTTTATTAAAAAAGGAAAAATATGGAATGAAGTGAAAATGAAAATTTTGTTCTAAAACTCTTACCAGCCCGAATTCATTTATTAAACAACGAATAATCATAAGAATTGTACTATTGTTGTTTTGAAATAATAGAACTTTGTTATTTGAAACATATTTTGACGTCTCATTTTTATTTAGAACTATTTTTCTTTCTTCAAAACTTACATAATTGATCATTGATTTTTCCTGGTCTTTGTACGTAAAATTCTATGGAGTAATAAATCTTATGTTAATTTTCCTTAATTAATATTTGTAGAAATCTAAAATCATATGGGGATTACCAAGATATAAAGGATTATAAAATTGAAATAGCAGCCATTTTTAACAATTTGTGAACGTCTATAATGTAATTTTTTTTTATTAGAATCATTGTGTAAATATATGTATCAAATATTATTAATTTCTCAATCGGATTTTGAGATATATATTAAAAAAAAAATTGGTGGTCAGAATTAAAACGAAGAGGAAATCAAAATGTTTTCATAGCCATTCTTTTGTTCATTTTGACACATAAAATCCGAAAATGTATAGCTAGCCACCATATTAGGTAAACTCTATAAAAATTTATTTAACTTATAACTACTTTATTAACTTAAATAATTATATTAAATAAAATCAGGGGTTCACTTAGTTTCTTTTTTTTAACTTCCAGAACCACCGTTAGATATTGCTTCAAAGGATGAGATGAATGATTTTTAGCGTGTGTGAATATGCCATCCTGACTGGGATTCGAACCAAGGACCTCCGGATGAAAAGCCAAGACGCTACCACTCGTGCCACGGTGGTCGGCGGGGTTTATTTAGTTGAGAAGAAATAATGGAACTATAATTGATTATCTAACTGGATATAACGTAACTTCAGCGGAACGATTGGGGAAAAAAAAATGTTATTGGAGCTGCAGCAGTGGGGTAAAATTTTCTATAATCAGTTCATATAGATGAATAATCTAAGATGATAAAACAAACAAATAGATTTGTAAGTAAGCTATAGTGCGTTATATTTTTGTTACTGTATAACATAAGTAAATGATTTTATTGTTAAGTATATATACTACACTATACCTCTTTTATTGCTATATATTTGAAATAAACTGAAAAAATAACCCGAAAAACAAAGATTATTAAAAAATAAAGTGTATTAAACATTAAATTTTATGATACAGAATATTTAAAATGTATAACTTGTTTAACAGTGAAAATAACTATTTGCAAATTTTCCTGATTAAAAATTAACATATTACATGTGTTAACTTTATACTTTGATTAATTACATAGTTTACATTTCAAAACGAAACTTTTCCACTATAAACTAAGCGAAGGAAACTAATTAACTCATGTTATATAAGTTAATACGATTGAATAGTTTCTGAAGATAAATTAAAACTACAAAAAGCAAATATTTGGTAGGTTACCTTTACTTTAGGGCAAAAAAGGCTTGAACTCAACCAACATTTTTAATACATTAACATATAATTATGAAAATAATATTGATTCTACATCTCCAAATGAAGTAGATAAAAATTAAACTAATAATATCTACAGTTTCAATCGTAAAATAAAAAATATTACATATATAATTTTATGGTAAAATAATTCAAAACAATTAGTTTTGATAGAAATAACAAAATAGAATATATGAAAATACATCTTGGCTTAATTTTTAAGAGTGCTGGTCTGAGCATGCGTACTTGTTATTTAACGTTTGAAGTCCACAATCTTCGCCGCCGGCCCACGTGTGCGAGTGGTAGCGTCTTGGCCTTTCATCCGGAAGTCCCAAGTTCGAATCCCGGTCAGGGATGGCATTTTCACACGCTACATATCATTCATCTCATCCTCTGAAAAGCAATACCTAACGGTGGTTCTGGAGGTTAAAAAAAAGGTCCACAATCTTCAATAAATTTCTTTTAATATTAATAATGACAAGTTATTAACATACTTAAGTAATTAATACATACTTAAGTAATTTTAATTGTCATTATAATAACAATGAAATTCTTTTTCAGTGAATTCCTAAGTACAATATATTCTAATAAAAAAAGCTTTTTAACTTTTAACTTTTTAAATCATTTCGTGATTTTTTATTGTTAATTCCATAACACAGGTTTTCATTATTTAGCGAATTATTTACATTGTAAAGTCATAAAGCTTATTCTCTGGTTGATAAACTAAAAAATGCTAATACAATTGTAGGACTTTCCCGTCACGCAACTAAAGCCGCGTTCTGGGTAAGTCCTACAACTGCGGATTTTTTCTGTTACAGAAAAAGTTAAAATTTATGATTTTATTTAACTATAATATTTTTTCGTTCAATGATTCTAAATAAAGCGCGCGCGCATACCGTATGTAATTCTCGCAAGTGTGGCGGTACTAACGGCAACGGTCGGCACTAACTAAACCATTCGTTCTAAAAGTGGGCGATAACGTCCCTGTTCGTTGAATACCGTCCGCAATAAAGTTCCCACTACTCTAATACTATAATCCACTGGTTGGTTTTATATCAAATAAAATTCACTGGTCACACTGGTTCAATATTGCTTACATAATTCAAGTATATTACATTTAATATTAATTACATTGCTGTGTTATAATTACGTATGAAGCGAGATGAAAATGACGGTAGTTGTGAACAATACAGTGAAAAATAATAAAATATATTAATTATTAGCTGTAAGTAAGCCAATTAAATATACAGCTTTTTATAACGAAGAAGACAGTAGTTAAATTTATATATAAGAAATGTAGAAGAAATGAATATGATACTGAAAAGCCCCCTTGTAGGCGCTGGCGGCCTTCAGCGGAGGGCGGCAGAAGGCCCACAGAAAATTGAAAGCATGCAGGCGGTCTAGGAAGGCGATGGGTGATTAAATAATATTACAAAATTTTTTTCTAAATTTTTAAGAATTTGCTGTATACTTTTTAGTCAAATTATTATCATGTTCAACCATTTCTGATAGCATTTCCATCGACGTATTTGTCTGAACGTGGATTTACTGCTGTAGCAATGTTGCTATCCAAAAAGAGAAATCGGGTGCATTTTACCGAACGCGGCTGTTTTTATCTAAATTTGAGCCTGATATTAACAAACGCGTTAAAGCAAATCAGGTTCATCCTTCACATTAATTTAAGTGATATTTGTCAATGGAAAGCTTTGTTTTAATTATTGTATTGTTATATTGAATATTCTACCACTATTGTTGTTATGTAACTATATAGATACAATTGTAATTTTTCTGAAAGAAATTTTAATAAAAATACTTCCAAATATGATTAAATATGAGTTTTTAATTGCTCTCATTTAAAATGTAAGTTTCAACTCAGAAATAGGATATGCCACGTTTAAAAACAATAATTGCAACTGTTGTTTTTAAGAACGCATCTTAAAAACAGCAATTGCAATTATTATTTTTAAGAGATGGTAAGTTTAAAAATTTTGGGGGGCCGCTAGAAAATGTTTGATTCTCAATGTGAAAGAAATTTTAATAAAAATGGGTGAAAAGTTTTGAGAATAAATGAACTAAACTAATGTAATTTCACAACTTACATAGAACAAATTTCGCTTTTACGGTCTGCAGACAGGTGTAACCACGAAGCTTAACTTACCAGATACCGAGTCAACCGGGCGATAGATTTCGAGTCCCAGACCGAGTTACTTTTTTTACATTTTAAATATTCATTTATTTAATTTTACCGTTCATATGAGACGCCACAACACAGCAAACGACACCAGCATTTTTCTGGGGGCTGCGATTTTACAAAAAAAATTAAAAATATTGTTACTATTTAATTGTTAACAAATGTGCGTAAGAAAAATTTGATCTTAATTAGTTTGTAATCTCTTAATAATGAGGGTGACCTTGCTCTACAATCACCCCCTTGACCTTTAAAGTTGACAATTTAATCAATGTCCCATATATAGTAGTAATCTGACCAAATTTTGTCAAAATTGGGCCAGTTTTTGTGGAGATAGAAGGTGAATTAAAGGCTAACACCGAACACATGTACATACGAACATTAACATCCGTAAAATTTCCATCCGGTTTTCTGGGTTTCTTAGGTGTCAAAACGTCAAGATCCGGTGAAGCTAAAAAAAATATACGGGTTGAATACGTTAATTCCTTTTTTGAAGTAGGTTAAAAATAATCTTTATAGTTAATGATGTAAAACTTAAAGTTAATTACTTCGATAAGTTTTTAACGAACTCATATACGTTGATAATGCAAAAATATCATCAATAGAAAAACTCTGATGAAATAATAAAATTTATTTTGTATTTGAAAGTGAGAGTCTAGTAGGTTTGCCAGGAGAGGTAACTGTTTGTAAACCTGGGTCCAGAATTAGAAAAGTGTGTGTCGCTTAATCTTAGGCATTTTTCAAAATGCTGTTGATCGAATAAATATTTGTGTACTTATCTATCTGAACAAAAATAATTTTGGTCTTCTGTTGGCTATTTTTCTTTCTTTATGGATCGCGAAAGATATACACCTACAATATTATACAACATTAAAATGTGAAAATTTTTATATAACATAGGCTGTCTATATAAATAAAAATGTAAATGTTCGTTTGTTCAAAATCTAAAATCTCCGAAAGTTCTTCACCAATTGCTTTGAAATATTGACGCAATGTTGCATTCGAATACGCGCGTTTTTTTTATATACCTACTATTTATATACCTAAGTTATCACACCTGTGACAGGTAAAACAATGCTTTATTTGAAAAACAGCGCTATATGTTGGATGTAAAAGCAACACACGCTATAGTAAATATTTTACAATTCATTGCAATGTTTCCGATATGTGTTTCCGCTAAAGATTAAAGAACTACAGGGCCGATTTACGCGTGGGGAAAAAAGAGATTGAAAAAATCAAATAAGGTAAAAGGGAAAATGGAAAAAAAGGGTAAAATTGGGAAAAGGAAATTGAATGGGGAAAAAAGGAAAAAGGGAATGGGGAAATGTAAATATGGTAAAGAGAAATTGGGAAGGAAAGGGGGAGAAGAAGGGGAAATAAGGGAAGGGGAAATAAGGGAACGGTAAATGGGAAAATGTGGTAATAGGAAATGGGGGAAAGGAAATATGGTAAAAATTAAAATGGTAAAATGTTAAATTGGAAAAGTGGGAAGAGGAAAGGGGGAAAATGAAATGTGAGAGGGAAAGGAAGAAAGAGTAAAAGGGAAAAAGGGAAAAGTAAAAAATTTTGTGAACTTCCGTAATGTTCATTTTGTTAATGTTTTATCAAACTTTCAATTAATTGTGTTCATTTAATCTACATACATATATATACTCAAATCTAGCAACAGGGGAAGCATTGCCTGTTTTGCTAGTAACAAATAAATATTAGAACAGAAATTTATCAAATGATACGACAGAAATTACATATTTAATCTATTTTGTGTTTCAAAACGTTTAAATTTTACATGTAAATAAATTTATATTTCGTAAAATTAGGAAAGTGTATTCGAAACACAATTATGTTTTTTAACTCTATTAAAAACTTATATTCTGTTTAATGTGTTGTTAAAAGGTTATTATTATATTATAATTTATTTTCTGTAGAATATTCTGTTTTTAATATGTATTTCCAATTTTACTAAAATACCTTAATTTAAAACACCAGGTAAGTACAAATGTACATTTTTGTACATTTAAATGTACAAAAATTTCTAGACAGATAAAAGCTAAGCATTTTTGAAAATTTACTTATTTATTTTATAGAATCATCAATCAGTTGACTGGTTTAATTGAATTCTGCATTCCTTTTTGTTTAATATTTTTTTAAATTCGGCATATTTACCACATTCTATATCCTAAATTATCTGTTTTATTTATTACACCTTTGTCTTTCTCCAGAGATTTTATCCCATATAGATTTTTATTATCAAATTAATTAAAACTGGATATCTTAATACCTGGCAGTGATGTCAAAGAGTAGTGGAAGTTATCAATAATGTGAAAAGAAGTAAACTGGAAAGATAGGAAGAGCCAATAAGATTTACTTATTTTAGAGGTAGTAGTTAGATAAGGTGGGGGTATTACCTGCATCTGCCACGTGCTTGTATCGACTTGTGACCTCGAATCTTTTACTTATGAAAATATTTATAATTCCGGGCAAAATATCACGTAATATTTTTTCTTGCTCTGATGTACTTTTAAATTAATTTCCGTTTTTTTTTTGACATTTTATGCACTTTTACTTTCTTGTACGAAGGAAAGAAAGTATTTTGATCGCGAAAAATTTCGGTGTTCATATTTCAACAGAAATATCCATTTTGACCATCCCTGAATCCGTTTTGGCTAATTTCGGCGTGACGTGTGTACGTATGTATGTATGTACGTACGTACTTATGTATCTCCCATAACTCAAAAACGATTAGCCGTAGGATGTTGAAATTTTGGATTTAGGACTGTTGTAACATCTAGTTGTATACCTCCTCTTTTTATTGCAATCAACAACCAAAAAGCCCAAAATCGAAAGAAATTTGGATTTCAGACGTTTTTTAACTGTAGTAATAAGCCCTCATTGAGAGCTTTTCAATGATATATCATAAGTGTTACTTATTTTCATTGAAATTTTAATTAATTAAATATTTGAATTTTATAAAGTGGAAGGCACATCACTTCGAATCACACTTATGTTCTTTTCTTTTTTTTTTTTAATTTAAATATATTGGTTTATTAATAATTATTAAACTTTGATTTTGAAAATGTTTTTACGATATATAGTAAATAATAATAAAAAAAAATATGAAAAAATATCAGAAGTTGTTAGTGAAATAAAATGTTATATATTTGTAATTTAATAGGCGTACAAGGAAGTCACGTGGTGTTTACATCAGATTTTTATGTGAATAATTTAGTAAACTGTCTGAAGAGGTTGATATTGTTAAAAACTATGATCTATATAGACAATTACGATCAATAATTACAATAATCTATATACACAATGATTTAATATCGATGAAGACAATTATATTAAATTTAGTAAAAGAACATCTAGGTTTTTAATTTACATGGTTTCTTTATGATTTATGTAGTAATGAGGCTGAAGGAGGTTTGAACTCTGATAAATATTTAGGGAGTCATAAGAAAGCTGCAGTTAAAATTTTCTAATGATTGGTTCAGTATTTTTCACGTTTATCGAGAACAAATGAAAAAGACATCTCTTTAAATAGTAGTGAGATTTTTATTAATAAGTCTTCTTGCCTAAAATTAGCTTCCCTTACAAATAATATGAACTTTTATATGAAATAATTTCCATTTTGCTTTTACTCCAAAAATATCTGATCATGTTTAGAACCCATAATTATTTTTAGCACTCTAAAGATTGATCTTAATGAAATCAGTGACTCTCACATTGCGCAAGAACAAAGAATGAAAAAAGAAAAACAGATTAAGTTAATTTTTTTAATAAATATAGTATATAAACAACGCTTTTTCGAGTTGTGTTCCGTTGATTTTTTTTTTAAAGGAAAATATAGGTTCCTAAATAATTTATATGTTTTATTCTCAGAAGTCTCTTAGTCTTTCATATAAATTGTCCCATGAGTTCAAATATCGGTTAGGAATAGCTTTTTTATAAGATTACCAATCATTTTTATATATAAATCTTCGAACTATTTTATGAAATTAATTGTTAATAAATAAATTATAATTTATTAATTTTATAAATTATTTTAAAGAATAATTTAAAATCAAATAAGCGTGATAAAGCAAATAAATAACATATCGATAAAAGAAAGGAGAAGTTCAGTAATGAATAACCAATGACCTAACGGATGCTGTGCTGGAATACTGTAGGAAAAGGAAGTCACGCATTCGCAGTGGATAAATCCGTTACTACTTTTCAGATAAAGTTTCTTTTTCAAGCTTCCCAATAAACTGATAAAATAACTGCAAATATGTACGAATTTATAAAATGTAAATTTTATATATATATTATTTTTTAGAATAGCTAAAATATTGAACATTATTAAATTAGGTTTAATCTCTTTTTTAGGACAAAAATTCATTAAACGTTTTTATTATGTTAAATTTGTTAAAAAGGTTGAATTTTTTTATAAAATCTACATATATGACGGCATAAAGCTTATCAAAAATAAGCAAAAAAAAAGCAGTTTAGTTATATAAATAGGAGTATATTAAATTTTCGTTCATCCTAGCCTTTATATTGAGTTAATATGTAAAAAGGGATCAAAAAACTGTCTTTCAAAATCTTAATAATGTCGAAAAATATTGAAGATATAATAACTTTCATATACGCTGAAAAAAGTATCTTTACACTTACGCGATATTTTTAGAATTCTCTCTTTATTGTAAAAAAGAGAGAATTCATAAAATACAATAAGTGAATGATTAGATATTATTAATATTAATAAAAAAATACAATAGTATATTTATTTAAATATTCATTATTTATTAATATATTTTCACAATTAAAAAATAGTGAAAAGTATATAAAAAAGTTTGTATTTTTATATTTTTCCCGTTAATCTTAAATTAAAATTTTTGTGTTTTTTAAATATTTAATCATGTTCACAGGTAAAATTGATGGTTTATTAAACTGTAACCAGCGAATAACTTAGAAATTAATTCAAGACTTACGTGTGGGTGTGTGCGAAAGAAAAATAATTCATCTGGTAAAGAATTAGAAGAAATAATACCTGAAATGTTTCCTTGGAAACAGTTTTCAGAATTTTAGTATGTGTTACTTTCTTAGATTTGGTTTCCAAAGAAACGCCTTATAGCTAAGCTATTCTGTAAGTACATTACTTAATTTGATTTCATACTATAAGCGATGGTATTGGCTTATCCAAATATTCCGGGTTAGCAACCTGAAATCGAACCGAGCCGGTTCAAACGGCAGTTTTTTGAGTATCACATTTAACGCTGCTACTACTAGCCCTACCATTAGTTGTGTATATTAGTACTCTCGCCTACCGTCAGTCTCTAAAATGCCTTTTACAATCGAGGAAAGAATTGATACAAGGTAAAGGTAAAAATTGCATACAACGGGGTAACTTCCGTTAGGATTTTGAGGAATAGCTACTATTTAAAGAAGTATTTCTGCCGGTCCGAAAAAATCTATACATTATTAGAATAGAACGGTATAAAATATGTGCGTTATTTGTCGTAATTCTTTTCATGATTTTAATTTTAAGCATTATTGTGTAAAGACTGTGAAAAAACTTAATGAATATAAAACCGAAGTATAATAATATCAGATGAAACACGGTTTCATTTCTGAGCATGTTAATTCGCACAAGATTGAGTATCGGGTGACGAAAATCTCACCACATACTTTACCGTCATGTATCGTTTCTGGTAATCGTAAAGTGGAGCCAATAGTTTTGACCAGAGTGTCAATCTAGATAAGTGTCGTCCAATTCGAGAAATTCTACACTCAATTATCGTGAAATTATCGGTTAATCGGGAAAATAAATTACTTAACATAGAAAGTTTTTTTTGTATAAATAAAAAATTTTAATAATATTTTTAGTACTCGACTAGCAGACCCGGCAATATATATATATATATATATTGCCGGGTCATCTAATATATATAAATTAGATGAACACAACTTTACCCTTTCTCGCTTTTCCCTTTGCCCGCTTCCCTTTTTTCCTTTCCCCCTTTTCCTCATTTTCCTTTTTACCACATTCCATTTCCTTTCCCCCCATTTCCCCCTATTTATCTCTTTTCCCTTTCCTTCCCCATTTCTCTTTCCTTTATTTCCCTTTTCGCTTTCCACTCTCCCCTTTCCCTTTTATTTTTTCTCCTTTCCCTTTTCATTTCCTTTTCCTGTTTTTCCTTTCCCCTTTTTCGATTTTTCCCTTTCGCAATTTTTCCCGCGCGTAAATCGGTTTTTATTCTATAGCGGACATACATATCGGAAACGTTGAAATGAATCGTAAAATATTTAGTATTTTTTATTTATTTATTTTTTTTTGTTGGACGCTTTTACGTCCAAATGATGGTTCTGTTTATAGATGTGACATCTTAGGTATAAAAAACGCGCATATTCGAATGCACCTTTGTGTCAAAATTTCAAAGCAATCGGTGAAAAACTTTCGGAGATTTAAGATTTTGAACCAACGTAATTTATGTAGATTAGCACTCATTCATACAGTTTTTTACAGAAATATATTTAAAGGACAGAGTTTGCGAATTAAATCTCCATGTTACCGATGAACGAGGACGAACATTCAACAAGAAATAACCTTTTGCACCTGGTGACTTTCAATCATTTGAACACACAAAAGTTCATCGCTGAACAGCGCGCTTATTTTGAATTCTTTTTTATAAATATATGATAAATACTTTTGCTAATGTAAATACAAAATTTAACTTAACTTCCGTTTTTATTTCATTCATACATTGTTACACGTATTAACTGCGTTTAGTCTGTACTAGTTCGGTTTTTAGTTACTCACTTGATTTATTTCTAAAGTTATTTAAACTACGCTTCTTAATTAATTAATTGTTAATTATTTAAATAAACAAAGACTATGTAATAGAAAGTTGAAGAATATAAATTAATTTGATACTTCACGAAAAGTGGTAAACCTGTATACTTTATCTGCTTGTCTTCATTATTTATTGCTTACTACTGAAACGTTATAACGTAATAAATAAAAGGGATATCATTTTGTTATAAAAATATTTTCACGCAAAACTAAAAGGAGATTAATTGAATAAAAATCCTCATTGTAGATACATAACCTTAATTCACATTCTTTATTTCATTTCTTTTATTATTTATATATATATATATGAACTGCGTAAGTATGTACTTTATATACCATACGTTCATATGATATAAACATATCATATGTATTTACATGTATATGTTTATACATGTGTGTACATGTACATTTTATTGAGGGTGTTGGTTGGAAAACTCTCATGTGCTTTTTTTAATACGATTTACTTGTAGTTCCTTACTCGGAACCAACTGAAAATAACCAAACTGAAAAAAAATGTATTTTAAAATATCTACTATGAAGTAAAAATCTGAATTTGTTTCAAAATTAAATTTTTCAAAGTTTAATATTTTTGGCCGTTAAGAAACTTGACCGAAATTTTGGGATGAGTTTTTAAGTAACAATTTGAAAGTGATTGGCGCAAAATTACAGCAGTTATCGTGTCAACAAGAAATATATATATACATATATATATATGAACTTTTGAGCTGATGGTGGTTTTGGGGGTCTGGGGATGTGAAGGTAGCTTTCTTATGAAATCTACCTAAACATAAGTTGGACAGCTTAAAGTGTGAATTCCTACTTAACAACTGCTTTCCCGGGAAACGACGATCAAGGTGGAGCCTAAGATACCGTACGCGATCTGAGCGTGGGATTACAATGTCGTGTAGGCTGACCCGGGGACAGTCATCTCTTCTCATCGTTATGACTTTACTAATTCTGATTCACCTTTATTCTCTATTTTGTTAACTATATGCCGATCAAGTCTACTACCGATTGGAGGTTCCCTGAGGCTGATTGTCCCTTATCCTAGATAAAGCTAAAGAGATAAGGGAAAAATAAAAGATTGTTTGTAGATATGATTTTTTTAATTTTTTTTTTTTTAGATTCAGTGAAATAAATAATAGAATTTTTTTAATTATATTATCTTAAATAAATTAATAGTACATCTAATCATTTCGAGAATAATTATCTTATTTATAAAAAAAAAAATACTTATAACAAAAAATATATGAAATAAAATAAAAAAGTGATAAAGTACAGGCAAAACATAAATGATTCATATTTGAAAGAAAACTAAACCAAACAAAAAAAAGAAATATTTTTAATTTTATACTGAAGTGTAATTTTTATACTGTTCCAATTAAATCTAATATTAGATTATTGATGTAAAAATATTTTTTAATACATAAAACAGAAGTGTTGGTTATTTATCCTTCTCATCAAACCATCGTACATTTTTTTTTCATAAAATTATAAATGTGTTGATAATATCAACTTTTTTAATAAACGCCTTATTCTACAATTTCATAACACTTTAAAATAGACGCTCTATGTATACCCACACATGCATTAATCCTATATACTATGTGTAATTAACGCAGTCATTCTTATTTTTATTTTGTTTAACAAAATTCATTATAACCTTAGAGTTATTTAAAATTTTTGCAACTTTTGTAAAATATAATTAAAATTAAAGAATCTGTTATAGAATATAAATTAATATCGGAATTAAATTCTTCGCCAAATACAGTTTAAAAAACAGAATTTTCAAAGAAATTACTTATTAACCGATATTCTCTACCGGATTTACCTTCGATTTATGCGTATAGAACTCAAAAAATTGGAAGTAAATTTTTGGTAATTATTTGTGGACTGCTGATCTTATTGTTTTCGCTATTCAGAACTTACCGGATAAAATAAAATGTTTAGATAAAAGATAATCAAATTTCTGATGACGCCAGCAGAATATTAAAGTAGATGGCAAAGTCTAGCACTTTCATAATTTCATTTTTAGTCATTGTAAAATATTACAGTTTAAATTCTTTGAAGAACTATAAATTCAGATTGATAATCAAAAGCTGATTTAAACCGAAAATGTTCCTTGAAGGTTGAATTCAATTTTGAGTCGTGCTTACACGTTGCTCTTTGATAACTTTCTGGCATAGATATAGGTTGTCTACGATCATAAATTCTAGTAGTAATAGAGGTTATTCTTTTATATGTGACCTCACAGAACTGTGTTATGAAAATATTAAACTAAACTGAAAGTCGTACCTATGCCGATTATATGAATGATTTACCTTGTTAGAACTTCTTAGTTTAAGATATAAAAATCTACTGAATTCTATCGTAATCAGAAGGAGAGTTCACGCAGGTTGTCTTCAGATTATTATAAAATCACATAAAATTTATTAAAACACAAAAACTTTTTGAACAAATCTATATCGAAATTCAATATTCCTCAAACCATCAAAACTTTTTAAGTATAATTGTTATTCCCTTTAATTTGTTAATCAAATTAATTTGTTTTTATGTAGATTATGATAATACAGATTGATTTTTTATAGACAACGGCATTAAATTTAGTAAATTACATAACTATCTGAAGAAGTCGGTATTGACATAGATAACAATCGATATAGACAACGACGTTAAATTTAATTAAAGACGTTATTATACTTTTCTGACTTTATATTTTTATGTACGAAATTTTTTATTCCCGAAATTTTATCATAGTTTCAACTATGATAAACATTCGGGAGGTCCTAAGAAAGATACAGTTAAAATTTATTAATGATTGTTTCAGTATTTCTCGCTGTTATCGGGAAGAAACGAAAAAGATTTGTTGTCTGTTTATATAACAGTGAGATATTTATAACTAATTACATGAATTAGAGGAGAGGGAATAGATAAATAAAATTTAAAAACATATAAGTTGATGATTTTTAAATTTAACTAATTAACTTTTATTTTTGATAAAAAGAAAGAAAGTTATACATAGTGATCCAATAAATTTTACCCTCACATCTATTATGAATTTTTTTCCTGTTTAGCCTCCGGTAATCACAGTCAGGTATTACTTCAGAGGAAGAATGAGGATGATTTGTATGACTGTTAAGTGAAGTATAGTCTTGCAGTCTCAGGTCAACCATTTCTGAAATGTGTGGTTAATTGAAACCCAACCACCAAAGAACACCGGTGTCCACCATCTAGTATTCAAATCCGTGTAAAAGTAACTGCCTATACTAGGATTTAAACGTTGGAACTCTCAGCTGATTTGTGAAGACGCGTTCACCACTAGACCAACCCAGTGGGCCCTATAATGAATTTATAGTTTTCGTAAATATAACGATATATTTGGAATTAAATTTTTCGACTAATATTTGGTTAAAAATTTGGCTTAACTTCTGAATAATACAAAATAAAATAAATTATATATAAAATTTGTTCAAATACAAATTATTATTTTTATATGTTGTTTGGTGAGAATAAAATTCCTTCAAAATTTCATCATCCGTACATATTGAAACTTGAAAAAAATTGTAAAAGTCGAATAAATATATTTTTAAAATGGTGGAAAATTTTGTTCATTAAATTGACAGTAAATAATAAAAATTTATTAAAAAGTTATTTCTGAAAACATTTATGTAAAAAAACAAATCAGTTGAAAATATACAAAAGTTATAAAATCTGAATCTTAAATGAAATAAATTCGTCTTTTGTTTGATTTTAAAAAAATAAAATATTTATGAGCGGTTATTGAAATAAGTAGGCTGAACTGCAAGGTTTAAATATTTAAATAAAATTTACACATTCTGTTAGGTTTGCCTGGATTATAACAGTTATTTGTATTTTTCGTTAACAATTTTTTTTTTAATTCTTAGTCTAAAATCAAGACTAAAAAGTTTTTTATATATCTAATATATAAAACTGAATATTTGTTTGTCCCGTATGCGTTCCTATACCATTCATTCGATTGCGATGAAACTTTAGTGAGTTGTTGTGCACAAAACCTCGAAGGTTTCTGAATTAGTTTGGACCCGCTATTATTTGCATGAAAAGAGTTTTTTTTTTAAAATTGACCCGTTAGGTGGCGGTGGGGTCGAGTTATTTCGAAAAATTTTATTTATGTTCCGATTTGACTCATATTCAGAATATGTGTTAAATAGAAAGAAATATTTCTGCAAAGAATGGACGCGTTAGGTGGCGCTGGGGTTGAGATATTTAGAGAAATTGTATTTATGGTCCGATTTGGCTCATATTCAGAATATATATATATTTTTTTTTTTTTTAACTGAATTTTTACGGGCATCGACTGCTAAGGTCATTAGCCCTCGTCACATTCTTTAAAAGAAATTATTATCTCCATCAGGATCGTCATATGTAAGGGTGTAAAGGGCCCTTACATTTTATTTAAAAACACAAACTTCACAATAAACATTAAAACATAAAAGACAAGGACAATCACAAACACTTACGGGGTGTAAAGGGCCCCAATATTAAAATTTGAGATAGGTTCTCAAAAGACCATGAAATTAAAATTAAAATTAATCTTATCAATTCCATATCTTTCTTTCTTTCTTCTACGAAGTCTCATTTATAGTTTGTTTAAGCACCCTCGGGGCGACCAGAACCGCCGTTGAGCAGTATATCAGTCGTGCCAGGGTGCCGTGGCAGTTGAATTCTTCTTATATCAGGCCATAGGCATGCACGGCGTACACACATAGCCTCGCGCCCTCAATCCACCATTGAGGGTCCCCCATGCCATCATCGGACACACCCCGACTCACTGCTCTTGAATGCAGGTGAGCCAAAATGGCCTAGGCAAGAGGGCTACCTCCCGTCACTATACGTGCCACGCTTCGAGACTCCCTTATATGTATATATAATACTACCGCTTAGAGTATCTTTTACCACAGCTTTAAACTTCCATTTTATAGACTTTTAAGAAGTCCACTGGCGTGTAAAAATGCAACTATATTTTCTTCATTTCCATTATCCAGATCAGCACTAATATTATTTGTAAGACGGAACCTCTTTCTGAGGTCCTCATATATGGTACACTCTTCTATTAGATGCTTGATTGTCAGTGTTTTATTACAAACACCGCACATTGGTCTCACTTCGCCGGTTAACAAATATAAATTTGTTAATCGCGTGTGACCGATTCTAAGTCTGGTCACCGCTACTTGTTCACGGCGAGTCAACTTAAAGTCGCTTTTCCATTTATAAGGAGAAGTTTTAACCGAGTTTAATTTTGTATTTAAACTCCTCCATTCAGCGTTCCACTTGTTTTTTACTATGTTTGTTAGACGGTTTTTAACATCTGCCACTCTTACAGGAAATGCATCCAAATCATCGCAGACTGTTGCCTTTCTGGCAGCTTCGTCTGCGATTTCATTACCTGTAATACCAGCATGCCCCGGAGTCCATACAAAAACGCATCGCTGTCCTCGTTGTTTTAGTACGTATAAAATGGACAGGATGTTTGCAATTAGGACATCCTTAATGTTCTTGAGAGAACAGAATATATATTAGTATACAGAATATATATTATACATCTTATACAGATATTATATATCTTGTACAGAATATATATTAGTTACGTGAAAAGAGAAGTTTTTGCAAAAACCATACCCGTTAAGTGACGTCGATATCGAGATTTTTACGAAACAAACAAATGTACAAACAGACTTTCTTCTTGTATATATATAAAAAGTAATGTTCGTATGTGTGTCCGCTACAGTCTAAAAAACTACTGAACTGATTTACACGCGGGTTTTTGTAAAATGGTCCGCGTTGTCGGGAGAACGTTTAAAAAGCTATTGAAATCCTCGATCTGACCAGTAGAAAGAATGTCAGTCTTATTTTGTACCAACTACTGTGTTTAGAGAGTGGTTAGAATTAAATCGGATAGATAGTGCTGTTGTTTTGCCAACTTGATTTATTTACATTCTTACTTTTTATAAAGTACAAGGTTAAATTTTGTGAAGTTCCGTAATGTTCATTTTGTTAATGTTTAATCAGACTTTCAATTGTGTTCATTTAATCTATATATATATATATATATATATATATATATATATATATATATATATATATCCAAATCTATCAACAGCGAATTACTGCCGTGTCTGCTAATTGTTTCATAAATACCTTTGCGTAATTAATTTTGTTTTACATTTTTTTCATCATTAATTTTTTTATAATTTCTTTTAATCTAATTTTTCCTTAGTGCCTATTTATAATAATTGTTTAACATCCAAAATGATTTAACAGTAGAAACCGTCTTGGTTTAGGAATTGAGTATAACCTATTGAAAACTATATCTGAAGTATATACTTGATTTCCTATTTATTTTAAAAAATATTATGATTTTACACCAATCTAAAAGTAAATATTACAACAATTTAAATAACTAAATCAAAATTAAAATACTGATTTTACAAACCTAGTACATGACCCCATGTTAGTGCCCCTAAGTAAGTAGTTACCTTTCGAAATACGATTTTTTTTTAACAAGTTCAAATGTATCTCCCATAAATCTTTACTCTTAAAGATTTCTTGTTTTACATTATTTTATTTTAGAGATCAGGTGAAATTTTTCCGTTAGCCGTGACAAAAAGAAAGCGTTTTCCGACATACTGTAATATGTTTTTTCTTGTAAGGGCTCCAAGGAATGACTTCCATAAATTATGATAAAAGTACCTAAAGCACACATTTTATTGAATTTTACAATTAAAAAAGAAAAAAAAACGACTTTATTACGTTTGTAACCATGGATTTTTTTTTTTAATAAACCGCGTTTCTTAGAAACAATAAAATGTCATGAAAAATATTATTTTCAAATAGTAATAATTAATTTAAAAATTTTAACACTCTAAGAAGTGATGGTAAGTTTCATAAAAATGGTAGTAAAATAAGTTAAATGAAATAGGATTTACCAAAACAAAAAAATAAATTAAAAAATTCATGAACTAGATGGTGCTATATCACCTGAAATGTTAATGGAAGTCTTTGGGAAAGTAAAATAAAGCTAATTAAACACATCATAGTTCATCTAAATTAAATAATATTTGGTATAGTTTAAACTATACTAGACGGTTAAAAAATAATGGTAATAACAATAAATAATGGCATTTATTTATTTATTTTTTAATGATAAGGGTTTTTATATCCATTAGCTCATTTGCACCTACCTTTTCCTTCCTAATAAAAAATACAAGACATTATCAAAAAAATAATCTTGTCAAAGAGATCATCCAATTAAACACTTGTTAAAGGATATTAAAACCCTGAAAGAAATAAAAAATGACAAGAGTGTAAAGGGCTCTTACCACTTAAGAAACACAAACAGTTCTAACGTAATGTTGGATTATTGAGGAAACCCGTGTGGGAAAACTTCAGTGTCTAACAGTCCAATCTTCTTCGCCTTCAACAGACGTGACGATTCTAAACCGTTGACGGTTTCAATAAAAAATCCTACAGCAGTTTTCCTAACCTCCTTTACCGGTCCTCCAGCAGCTTCTGTGATGCCTCGGCCTCTCACGAATGAAATAATCTTGTCAAAATCTCCTTCATTCTTTTTGACGACAAATATTTCGGTATCGCTGCATTGCCTTTCTGTCGAGAGAAGGGCCGAGAGAAGGTTGGGTATGACCCAGATCATTAATCCTGTTTGGGTTCCTCCAATCAGCTGACTCCCACAGATTTTATAATGGGGAGCCATATACTGCCTGACCCACTATACCGACATCCCACTGTCGGCTCGCGCGTAGCAGTAAGGGGTCTGATACCCTTACCCACTAAACATTCACTGCCGAGGACGGAAGTGAGTGACCCATACTGAGCGGTGCTAGGCTTCGGCAGAGCTAAACATTAGTCTACCCACAACCTGACTCCACAACCACAAAGAAGGATGGTCACCCCCTCGTACGCACACCATCCCGCCACGGTATAAACAAATCACTGTCATGTACCCCGAACCCGCTGCAAATAGCCCAACCGAGGAGCAGAACTGCTACCAGCTCGGACAGCTAGGGACCACCAATCTTGTACTCCACAAGGGACCTCCTCAGCAAAACCACTGCAAAGCCATAGGCCGACATAAGTGAAGGTATCGAAGTACTATGTTATTACCCGCCCCGGACGTGTGCTTGCATGTTACTCCCCGGACGTGGGGTTGGTTTTAATCTGGGGGACCATTATTATTATTATTTTTTTTTTTTTTTGTCTAATGATCGTAGAATTCAACACGAGTTATAAAATTTATCTTTTTTTTTTAATTCTGACTTTTTTAACGGAAAGGTCTTTCTCTTTGATTGAATAAGCCCTGGCTTTGAGTCCCAGTCAGGCTTGGTATTTTTCTCTCACCACAAAGCTTCATCTCATCAGTGGTTGTAACTGGGTGGTTAGCTTCTATTAGCTTAAAAAAGGAAATAAAGTAATTAAAAAGATAGTATTTTTTTTTAAATAAAAAAAATGTTTAAGTTACTTTATTCTTTAAAACGCCTTTCTCTCTACTCCTAAACATTATTTTTATATCAGATATAGTTTCTCCGTTAAGTTTTTTTAAACCAACTCATATCTGTTATAATTTGAATTCTGATCACAAAGTAATGCAGGTTGATATATAGAATTAAAATACTTTACTGTTGTACCTAAACCATTACATAACTCTATCTCTTCATAAAGATAGATTATTATCAAGATATACAGCTATAGATCTCAGTTGATGTTTTATTTGCACTCAGTGCACGTTGCTTCCTGAGCTAGTTGTTAGTATCTTGAATCATTATGTATTGATGTAGCGAACGAATAGTAAGTACGGTTGGTCGGAGAGCGGAAATTTAATGTCAACGTAGCAATATCCGTCTTTCTTTTCCTTTGAAGTAGTTAAGTTATATTTTAAAAATATTATTTTTTAACGGCATACCCTTTTGAAGAAGTAGATTTTATGATAGGGAAATATTTAATTTATAATATGAACATAAGAACGTCTAAGCGTACTTCAGTATTTAAAAATGTACACTTGAGTAGATTCTGGGATAAAGAAGTTTAAAGATCAATAGATATAAAAGAAATTTTGTAAAATCCTTCAAAAATAGCAAATAATCTGATGTGTTTTATCTTTAAAGCATGAATGGGAATTAATTTAGGTAGTGGAAGCAAATATAACCAGTAAATCGTGCTGTAATAAATGATAAAGATTAGAACACAAACTAGGGAGATAAGAAATAAACACATCACAAACTTATCTTGAATGATGACGAAGTCTTATAAATATTTTATTTTTAATACTGTTTTAGATATATTTTTTAGTGATTAATCATTAAAGGGCTGGTTGCACATTATAAAAAACAACTGTGAAGAAAATATTTAATCTGATGGAATTCCGTAAGAATTAAAAATTATGTGTTCAAAGAAAAAGTATAATAATAATAATAAAAGTAACAGAAGAAAAGAAAGATTACGCATTACTCGTTCTGATGTTCTTTATCAGGATCTTTGTAACAAAAGAGAATGAAGCCATTGAAAATAATAAAAATATAAACAACAGAAAGATAGTGAATTACCCGATTAGAAAATTACGTAATATTTAGAAAACAGAAATTTACAAACAACGTAGTGTTTGAAATCCTTTTACTGAAAATAATATAATTTCTTTACAAAAATTACATATATTTGAAAAGCAAAAAAATACAAAATTTTATTAAATAAAACCTAAAAGATTTTTTTTTCAGCATTGGCTACAAGTTTAATAAACAAAGATTTTATTTCATCAAATTAAAATTCGAAATTAAATGAAATAACAATGATAATTAAAATTTGTACTTAGAATGATGCATTATATATATATATATATATATATATATATATATATATATATATATTTTCTTTTAATGAAATAAATAATAGATAAATATACATCTCTATCTTGCGATGAAAATTTTAAATAGAATTTTACTGAATAAGAATATGGGAATTTTGGCTAAACTTTAAAAATGTATAGCCATCCCTGATAAACATTGTTCTTTTTAATTCCATTTTCTACCATACGTTTTGTGGAACTGGATTTTTTTCTATGGTCATTATTTAAAATAAATTTCATAGCAGATTGAACCTTCACCCAAATTTAAGGTTAAAATTAACTCAAATGAACCACATGTCTCTTTACTTATCACTGAATGTTTAGTTTCCAAGAATATTTTCTAATTATTAACGGTAACATTTCTTTATACAATAAATGATTTTTTTTTAAATCTGTAATAAATAAAAAAATAAAAATAAATAGATGCTTTCAAAGGAAATTGTAATTTTTTGTTGCTTTACTATTATGAGATATATCTCTATCGTTATCCTAATGATATATTATACATTTAATAATTCAGAGGTACGCTACTGATTGTAAAAAAAAATTGAGAAATTTGTGATAAAGGAAGGTATTTGGAAGAAAAACAAAATTTAAATTATATTGTGGTACATAACTGCAACTAAGAAACAGGCATATTAAAGGTTAAGCAAGATGTCCTTCTTACGGGTGGGAAAAATTAATTCTAGCAAGAGATACTAATAAAATTTAAATAAAAAACAGGAGTTTTTGAGATTTGATATTAACGGGAAAATCAAGAACAAAAATTCTGTTCAGAATGAGAAATGAGGATGTACTAAACAAGTCAGGAAGATGGAAAGAGACAATTTACAAACAGTTCAGAAGTGGAAAGAAACATAATCAAGGGTAAGGAATTATCATTTGAAAGATAATAAAGAAAATAGAAATTATACAATTAAAACCCAAGGCTTTTTAACTTAAATATAGAATTCAGAAATATATCATATTTATAATAAAGTATATTTCTTGGTAAACCATTTATTCCAGAAATCAATTAAAAGACTAATTATTATGGTACCTTAGCACAGTCAAATTACTGCGGCTATTTAAAATTCAATGATCATCTCAAACCTTTAATATTAATTAAAGACATGTTTATCATAAACAGGCGGAAATATCTTTTGCTAAATTCATAATAAAAATTTACAAATCTATAAATCCAATCAGTATTGAAAATAAAACAAATTAAAATCCAACAAAAAAAAAAACAAATATTTAAATAAAAAACTTGGTTAAAATCATCAACTGTAATAACCAAGTGCTGTAGTACTGTAATAATAAAACAGTAATTTTAATAGTAAAATTATAAAATACTAAATAGTAGAAAATATAATATAAAAGCTTTGAAGGAATCTTGTAACAAAAAAAAAAAATAATAATGGGCAATATATTAGGTTCGTTATTCAAAGAAGGACGTTAAAGAAAGCAATGAAACAGATTGATTGGAGAACACATTACTTTTTTGCAGCTCCAGTCAAAACCACTGATGATGAGGAAAAAATTGTAAGCAATTACATACTATGCCTTTTGTAAATAAACTGTACCATAAATTATACTATTTGAATCATCAATAAACGTTCACTCTTATTATTATTTTTTTTTTATAACTTGTTTAAAACATTGTAGAAATACCAATTTTTCACAATAGGTGCACTAAGTAAGCTGAAGGTTTGCTTCTGTCTTTGTCAATCAAACTGTTGGATAGCTTTTGTGGGACGAGCGAGCAGGGTCTGTTGTACTATTTAACTATATGACATCATCCGATTACTAATCATTACACACTTGCATATTCGAGATCTGTTCAAAAAAAAAACCGAACTTTTTTAATTACGCGCCAACGGAGATATTTAGTGACGTGCAGTTGGCAGCAGTGTGTTCCGCATAACTACCTCTGCAACCACATGTTCCTACATTGTTGATATCTCGTTTAGTCTTCGTGTTATTTTTATTTGTGTGCAACTTGTTTAAGTGTTAGTAGCTATTTTTTAATGTGCGTTTTTCGGGAGCAACGATACAACGTAAATTTTTACGTGAAACTGGGAAAAACATTCACAGACCTTTTCAAATTTTGAAGCAAGCTTACGGAGATGATTCTCTGGGTCTTATGCAATGTTGTGAATAAGTTTTCACGATTTAAAAGTGGTCGTCAGTCAGTTTAAGATGACCCTCGACCAAGAATACCTTCGACTTCAACTGATGAAATATTGGTTCAGAAAATTAACGGTCTGGTGCGTGAAAATCTCCAATTAACTGTCAGAGAACTTGTAGAAAAGGTTAGCATCTCGATTGAATTATGCCATGACATTTTGACTGAAAAATTGAACATGCATCGAGTTGCAGCAAATTTTTTTTCTCGTTTGATGACCGAAAAGCAGAAAGAACATCGAGTAGACAATTTCCGACAACTACTTGAACAAGCCGATGACGATGAAACATTTATCCAAAGGATCGTAACGAGGAACGAAATCTGGGTTTTCGGCTATGACACTGAGACAAAAGTTCAATCATAAAAAAATCGTACATTATAAAAATCGCTACTAACACTTAATAATGTTTTACTCAACCAACAATAAAACAAAAACTAAACAAAATATCAACAATCCAAAAACATGTAGTTACAGAGGAGGTTATGCGAAACACAATGCTGGCAACCGCACGTCACTAAATATCTCCGTTGGTGAGTAATTAAAAACGTTCGGTTATTTTTTGAACACACCTTGTAAAATGCAAACCACATTAGCACACTAGATCCAACAGTTGGCGAGGGACAAATTTTCAACTCACGTTTTTTTTTTTTTTTTGTCTTCAGTCATTTGACTGGTTTGATGCAGCTCTCCAAGATTCCCTATCTAGTGCTAGTCGTTTCATTTCAGTATACCCTCTACATCCTACATCCCCAACAATTTGTTTTACATACTCCAAACGTGGCCTGCCTACACAATTTTTCCCTTCTACCTGTCCTTCCAATATTAAAGCGACTATTCCAGGATGCCTTAGTATGTGGCCTATAAGTCTGTCTCTTCTTTTAACTATATTTTTCCAAATGCTACTTTCTCCATCTATTTGCCGCAATACCTCTTCATTTGTCACTTTATCCACCCATCTGATTTTTAACATTCTCCTATAGCACCACATTTCAAAAGCTTCTAATCTTTTCTTCTCAGATACTCCGATCATCCAAATTTCACTTCCATATAAAGCGACACTCCAAACATACACTTTCAAAAATCTTTTCCTGACATTTAAATTCATTTTTGATGTAAACAAATTATATTTCTTACTGAAGGCTCGTTTAGCTTGTGCTATTCGGCATTTTATATCGCTCCTGCTTCGTCCATCTTTAGTAATTTTACTTCCCAAGTAACAAAATTCTTCTACCTCCATAATCTTTTCTCCTCCTATTTTCACATTCAGTGGTCCATCTTTGTTATTTCTACTACATTTCATTACTTTACGTATTTACTTTACGTATTTACTTTACACGTATTGCAAGAATTCTACTTTATAAATTTCAAACCAATATTCTTAAAAATTTATTCGAACTATTTTGATAAATATTTAATAATGAGGAATATTTATTGTTATTCATACTGAAAGTTATCCAGTATAAAACTTGAACATTAGTACTCAAGTGTATAATGTAATGGAAATAAATTTATTGCTGAAGTACCAAATCTTTTATCATAATTTTATGTAGCTACTGCAATTTAAAAAAAAAAAATACACATTAAAAAAAATTACATTATGCACTTAATCTTATCATTATCTGTTATATAATATATTTCAAAATTATGCTCCAAATGTCGTTTACAAAAAAAAAAAACCTTTCCTAAAATCTAAACCTAGATGGTAATTTTGATTGTTACAAAATCATTATCAGTAAAAAATATGTAGTAAATATTCCTTAAAATAAAAAAAAAATAATAATAATAAAAATATTAATTGATAAAAACCAGCTCTTACAAAACATACGATTCCGTTTTTAAACAGAATTTTATAAAATGAATAAAAATGATTAAAGAAATCGGAATATCGTCAAATTTTGTCAGTCAAGGTAAGCCAATCAGAAAGCATAAATTTAATTATAAAATATGTATACTGAATTTTTCCAGTCTAGACTAACCGCTTACAACTTACTGTGACGCCACTTTTATAAGTTGAATATATAAAACAATTCTCAAAAAGAAGAACATCAACATGAACCTTAAACCAGTCAAAGAGATATCCCTGCCCATAACAAAATTGTAAGATAGAAGATAAGAGTTTAACTTACGTACTTACGATTGAAAACTAACATATACTTAAATTACAGAAAGCCAATTGGATATTGTTTCCTTACTTAACAATGAAACTTCTTTACTATTGATAATGTAATTTTCCCAATTATCCAATTACGGTTTATTACGTACATTTTTTTAAACCTTTATTTCTACCAAGTTAATTTTTTGACCGGTTTCCAAGAATGCTAGACTATACTCAATTTTTCAGCGTTCAATATTTATTATGAGCCAAATCCTCCTATACTCTCATTTCATTTTTCCATTTAATTTGCCCAACCATAAAAAATAGCAACTATTTTCTTGAAAAATCAAATTATAAATGTTCATTCTTTAAATAAATTTATTTTTATCTTTTCCATTTTTTGAATACAATTAGTAGTCACATTCATTTATTCATTTCATTTATTAAACGAGTAACATAAAAATTGTATTATTTCCGTAAATGTTATATGTATTACATAATTTTTTTTTCTAATTATATGAAACGCTTAAACATTGTTTATTATCTATTATTGTATATCTATTGTCTATTACATATGTTAACATGTATTTTTTTTAAACAAAATTTTTAATTAATAACAGATTTTGATAATAGAAATGTAGTGTCTAACCTTTTTTGATATCAGTTTTGTTAAAAACAGTTTTATTTATATTACAGAAATTTTTGTTTTTTGAGCAAAAGAAATGACATCTGCGAGACTCTTACCGTACGATATATAATTTCATTGTAATTTTTTTGGATATTATTTCTTTGCTGCCTTTATTTGTTCTACATTAAATAGATAAAATATTTGTTACCATATTAGTATCATAAATGTTTATCATAGTAAGACACGTATTACACATAATGAGGAAAACCCTCAAAAAAAAAAATTGTACAAGCTTAAAAAACCTCGAACTGTTCAGTATTAGCGTAAACAGATTTCTATAATCTTACAATGATTAAATGCAGTAAGCCAAATAATCAGTTCTAGTTTTTGAACTAGATTCATAGTTTTTTTCTTTATGATTTAATTATAGTACATAATTGCAATCAATTCTATGTAATTCAAATATGAAAGACCCAATTCCGAAAATTTATTTTAATATTTAAACGATGGACATAGTCTACACATTTCTTTTACAGTTTATTTTAATATAAATATACATGTATTTTAACATTAACATAAATATAAAATATATGAGCGTAACTTTTAATAAAACAAAACTAATTGCAGCGTAACTGATTGCAGCGTAATTTGTGGATGTACTAAAAAAATAACACACTTATAGAATCCAACACCAATGTCACCTTGACCTATTATTTTGTACTGTTATATTGAATATATACGTAACCTACATAAAATATTTATTTTTTACGCAGATATAAACATAAAAAAGCACTACGAAATCTTGCGAAATTGAAGAGACAATTCATAGTGAAATTATATAGTTAGATAAAGTACCTGAGGTCAATCGTTAGATAATTTTTGATACCTTATTAAAGAAAAGTAGGATATTTTGTTATTAAATTTCCGGCAAAACATTTATTAAAAATTAATAGATTTAAAAATTATAGCACTAAAAAGAGTATATAAATATTGATTTTATTCAAATATTTGACCGAGTTAAAAAAAAAATATTTATTTTATATTCTAGTTAAACCACTTTCAGATTAATGAGATATATTTTAAGGTTTTTTAATTTTGTTTAATAGGATGTTTGAAGTTAATAGTAGATTTTACTTTAGTATAATTTCAAATTATATTGCTTAAAGCTTATTAACTTAAATTTTATATTATATTTTAGTTATACTGGGTTTATAATGAAGTATGAAAAGTATACAATTGTTAGAATTTGGCCTGTAAAAAAAGATCAAAAAAAAATTGATAAATATTAAAAATAAAATAAAGATTAAATTTTATTTGTAACCCCACATAAATTATTAACAAAAAAATCCTCAGATAAACTAAAAAAATATAAATGAAAAAAAAAATAGAGATCTACAGGGTCTTATCATCCCTCTTCAACAATTAGATATTAAACTGACTAAAATTGGAAAAACTTATAATATTTAAATATAAGTCATCATATAATAATTAAATATAATTTATAAAAATTGGCTACATAAAAATATTTTCTTAAAAAAAAAGCTTTGTAACATAGCAATGTTAAAAAACTTAAGTTACAAGACGTTACAGTTTGTTTAATCTTAATTTATTGTAAAAAAAAAAAAAAAAATATTACATAAAATATTTATTTTCACTTCCGTATACGAAGCAAAGGAAGTATTGTGATCGTGAAAAATTCATGTTTTCAGATTTCAACGGAAATATCCATTTTGGCCATCCCTGAATCCATATTGACTTGCTTCGGCGTGACGTCTGTACGTACGTATCTCGCATAACTCAAAAATAATTAGCCGCATCATGTTGAAATTTTGTATTTAGGACTGTTGTAACATCTAGTTGTTCAAAATCCACATTTTTTTTATTTTAAGCTTTTTTGGACACTTTTGGTTCATTCGATTGCAATCAAAATGGGAGGTGTACAACTAGATGTTACAATAGTCCTAAATCCAAAATTACAACATCCTACGGCTAATCATTTTTGAGTTAAGCAAGATACATGACGCATAAACGTCATACCGAAGCTAGTCAAAATGGATTCAGAGATTTTCAAAATGGATATTTCCGTTGAAACTGAAAACCGAATTTTTTTACGATCACAATACTTCCATTACTTCATAAAAGGAAGTAAAAAAGTTTTGCTGTACCAGTAAACGGTTTTGCGAAATCATAAAAAAATAATAATTCTTGAACAGAACCAACGATTTCCCAAGTCATGATAAAATACAACAAAGATATAAAGTTTTCTATTCGATATTGGTCACCAATAATTCTATTAATACTGCTACGGGACATCAAAAATAATATATTTAAATATAAATCTCTCTACAATTCCTCTAAATCTAATGTTTACAAAAAAAAGGAAAATAAAAAAGAATTACTGAAGGACTTTTTTTTAAACAAAAGAAGACAGGAGTATTTATTGGCGCATGGTTTTTATTCAACTGTTTTTCATTAATAAAATTGTTAACTAACTTTATAAGACTATATACAATACAACCCATTTTAAAGCTGCCATCCGGAGACAAATTTAAACCCGCGTCGCTAATCATATTATTTTGAAGATAAATTTAAAAAACAATGCCAAATTGTGTTAATATGGAACAGAATTAAAAGTTACGGAATTTTACAGTTAGAAATGATATGTATTAAATGAAATGTAGATAAATATAAAAACAGTATTTATTATATATTGTGCACTACTTAGGTAATTTGAGTTGAATTTCATTTTTACATTGTTTTCTTTTTTTTGAAACGGTAATCTACGGTAAATCGTAACGGTGCAATTTTTTAATCACCTTCCCTTTTAGCCTAATTTAAAATACAACATTACAGTAACTGATTTGAATTTAAAATACTCTTAGTTTATAGTAATATACTCTCCATTAATTTACATTACATTAAGCAGGTACTGCTTTATTAGAAAACATTACATCAAAATGTGTATAACAGTTTGATTTAAGACAGTTATTTGAAAAAGTAAAAGTTATTTTTGTATGTTTAGATTTAATTTTTTTTAAAGCTACGTGTAATTTCACAGAGCCATATATATTTATGGCTCTATAAAATATTTATTCTGTTCAATCTAATATTAAATACGTATACGTAGTAAAATTCGTTTCTAAATAATTATTGATAACAGCTCTCGTTTTTGGGGAAATTCTTCTATCCGCGTTATAGTGGAGTCGTACTGTAATTGTTCAGTAATCTAGCATATATATATGTGGTGTGTGTGTGTGTGCGCGCACGCGCGCGCGCGCATGTGTTTAATTTATGTAAATGCATTCTAAACAGAATAATTATTATAATTCTTGCATACTATACACCTTCGTGTTCATTAACACTTTATCAGAACGTCATTTCGATGTTCGTCATTTAATTTATTTTTTGTTCTGTTTCTTCAGTAAAATTTGATTTTTTAAACGTTTATTTGATTTTTATTGGACCTATTTTTATTTTTATTGGACATCAATATTTTTATAATTAAATTCTCTACAAGTTTTATTAATAAACTTTACGCATTTATTAGTCATTTAACAAAGTTATTGTACTGTAAACGTAACAAAAAAAATTGTTTTCTGACAACAAATTTTTCAGTTTTATTTCAAATATCATGAACTACTGGAGATACATTTCTGGAACTTTTTTTATTCAATTTTCAGGTCATAAGTCATAAGAAGTCATTAATTTTGTCCCTCATTTTATCGTCCTAAAAATTTCAGTACGACCTCATTTCATCGGGGTAGCTGAATTCCAGGTGATATCTTTCACTAGTCGTAACTCGCTAACTAAGCGTTTTCAGACCTATGTTTATATGAACTTTTTTCATTATTTTGATAAGATAAATACAGTTGTGAAGTACGTCGGATTCCTTCTGGGGCACTCTATTTATAAATTTTTAAATTCAAATTTTAACCATAAATATTATTTAAAAATAAAATTTAATGTTATTTAAAATATGTAATAAATATCATTTACAAAAAAATAAATAGTTTGCAAAAATATGTATTGAAATATAATTGAATAAGTTTCCTGAGGGGTTTCATTTAAAAAAAAGGACATATTCTCTCTCAACTGATAATTGATTTACGTTGTAAAAACATTTTTATAAAAAAAAAAAAAACAATAAGCAAATAAACCAGAAATTAAAAATACAGCTATGAATACACAAAGAAATTGTATTAAAAAAAAACAAAAAAAAAACAATATTATAAAAATATTCATGAATATATAAAGCATTATAGGGAAAAATTAATTAACAGTGCAGAATAACTGCTGTTATTGCATAAGATGTTGCTGGCTAATGACCAAAATAATGCCGAAAGAGAGGGAGAAAGATATACACAGACAGAGAGCAATGACCCAGTTTAAAAAATGAATTATATCCCTTAATGTAATGTAGAAATTAATGTGTATATAAAACGATTTATTATACAAACATACAAAAATTGTATAATACTGTAAATTACTATTTCTACTAAAAATTAATCTTTTGTTCTAAAATAATAAACTTTTTAAAAAATGAATGGAAATATAAATGCAAATACATTTTTTTAATACCATGTTGTATTTTATTAAAAAGAAGAAATTAGAAATAAAAATAATATGAAACCTTTATCTTAATCTTAAATCTTAAATATTTTAATATTAAAAACAAAGATGTATCTTCTCGAAAAATTAAATGTGTGTATATATATACTAGCTCTACCCGCCACGCTTCGCTGTGGCACATTGTGGTTGCATGGATGAGAAATGAGAAACAAAACAAAGCATACGTTTCATAGACGTTTAATTTTGCAATAATTGTGGATATACAATATTTTTTGTTTTTCCACTGTCTGCGTAGATATAAAGGCTATCTGATTTGCCGACTCGGGAACACGCACATACAGTTGTCCATGTGAGGAGCAATCCGCATCTAAATCTAAACCACACAATTCTAAAGATTGACCTTGAGCTTTATTGATTATGATTGCAAATGCCAATCGAATTGGGAATTGCAATCTTTTAAATTAAAATGGTGTATCGGTCGGGATTATGGGTATTCGAGGAATGAGGACATCTTCACCTTTGAAAGGCCCCGTTAAAATCGTTGCTACCACTACATTATTCATCAATTTCTTTACTGCAAGTCTCGTGTCGTTGCAGAATTTTGGCTGATTAATATTCCGCAACAGGATAATTGTCATTTTTTGATCGAACCTTTGCTAGAATCAATCTAATGAGGAATGTTTTCCCAGTTCCTCCTGGCGCATCCAATAAGAAGGTCCCCCCAACTCCGTCATTTATCATTTGTATTATGGGATCATAAATGCCTTTCTGTTTACGCGTTAATTTAGGAATGTTTGATTGGACATATGACTGAAGATCACCAATGTTGTAACTCTGTTCACGGCGTAAATCCACATCAAATGAAGCAATCGCAGCTCGGGTGGGTGCTGGCATTCCCAAATGAATAAGAACTTTATCTGCAACAGCTAAGCTCTTGTCTTCAATATTTATCAATGCTTCGTTGTAAATGCCTTCTGTAAATTCCATGGTCATATTGGTATTTTCTAGGCGTACTCTATGCAAAATATCCTCAGCCATATGCGATCGATATCTTTCCCATAACTCTGTGGGAGATGAAGGGAAGCAAGCGGTCAATATAACTTGCTAATAATGCACGAATTTGGTTTGGATGTGCAGTGTTGCACGCGTCATTAATACATATATCCCACTGTTGGTCGTTTTCTAATAAATTCAGAGCTTGGTGAAAGGCGCAGCTCAATCACGACACGATCACACAAAAGTACCTCGATTAAAGTGAATATTTAATTCAGATTGTATAATAATCTGAATCAGATGCAAGTGGATACGTTTTTTTTTTTTTTTGTTAATAAACTATGTAATTGGGAATAGGTATTGTTTCACATGTGATTGCGGCTGTCGTTAGCTAGTATGGTGAGTGTTCCCCTCGCTTCCGGCAGATGGCGCGGTCACTGGTACACAGCTGACCGTTAAAAAAACTGTTTTCTCGCGGTCGCGGGTATGTGACTGATGCGAAAAATAGATAAAAACAATCTTTGATGCGGGCTATATATCGTGCTAAAATTTGAGCTCAATCGGTGCAGAACATTTTGAGTTTTTGAAGCGTACACAGACGAACTTAACATTTTTATATATAAAGATACATACATATATGTGTGCGTGTTCGCGCGCGCGCGCGCGCGCGTGTGTGTGTGTGTGTGTGTGTGTGTGTATGTGTGCAGTTTTATATATATATATATATACGTATTCAAATGCATATACAAATATGAAAATATACAAAAATGAACCATTGAATTCCCTTAGTTAATGTTTAAACACTTTTCATTAAAAGTAAAGTTAGCAATTATGAATACTTTTTATGGAGATAGTTTCAAAAAAAAACTTACAAACAGACCAATTAATTTTCAAAAAATTTTACATTTCTTAAAAATGCCTAATTTATCGATACCAAATGAACATATATTACAAAAGTAAATATAAACCTCAAATTTAAAATTAAATACATTTACATCTAAACAAAATCAATTTTATATATAGATTAAAACATTTTAAAAAATGTATTATTTATAGAATTTAATGAGAGAAAATATAAATATTACAAATGTGTTTACATGATTATCATTTGCAGTTTCTCTAAATTACCCGGTTGTCTGTCAATCAGTAATTACAAAAAAAAAAATAATAATCCGCAATAGTTTTTTTTTTTTTTTTGGCAAGGCATGACAATTATGTTAAAATTAATTTTATCAGATTCACTTTTTGAAATAAAAGCTAGTTTCAAAATAAAAAAATGTAATATACTAAACAAAAACAAACTTTATAAAGGGATATTTAACACGTTACAACCGATTACAGTTTAAAATTTTAATCACATATCGTCTTTCATCTGATAACAAAAATAAAAAAAAACCTTTTCACCGAACATTACGTGGAATATTCTTTAACATCCGACAGTCCTTTAACAAATTTTGAAAAAAAAAATAATATGATTAATGCCCATATATAGAAAATTTTATGTAATAAAATAAATTATAGAATAAAACTTTGTAATATTTTGTTTCACCGCCAAGCTTTTGATGAAAAGCTTCTGATAATTTTCACTTTCAATTATAAGCTATTGAATAATAAATATTTATTTTTAAAAAATGTTAAGGAAGTAAATCTCTTGTTAAAAATTTCTGAAAGAATTTCGATTTTAAAACTGGATATAATAGTCAGCAGTCTGCCATGTTATTTTTCTTAAATCAGCTTGTATTCGGTATCATACCCGATTGAAACAAACATGTGATATCGTTATGATAAAAATGAATACAACTATGTTATTTCAATATTTTTACAATTAAAATAATTAGATAAAATTTTCAGAAACATTTCTCCTTTTTAGTAAAATCTAATTAAAATAAAAATATATTCAATAAAGAAGTTTTCATTGTACGGTATGACGAAACGTTATTAAAATTTGCACTTTGAAAAATTAAATTATTCACTTTTAATAAAATTATATTTGAAAACACATTATTAAGTTTATAAAATATAAAAACAAACAAATTTTGACAAAAGAGGACATACAACGTTATCCTAGATCAGTGAGTCTCAACCTGTTTAACTCCACGACCCCCTAAAAGTAAAAAATATATATAATGAATATTTTGCAACCCCCCCAACCACAACTCAATGAAACCCAGTTAAAACCAATTAGCTGCACTGATAGCGACAGCTATAAACATGTAAGTATGAAGTGAACAAACATGAGCAATTTACAGGTTCCAACTTGACTATCACGTATGTTGTACGTGCAACTTGAAATTTTGTCTGTTTGCATAATATTCGTTGTGAGAGCGTCATGTTTGAACATGAATATTATACGGTTGAACACGTTGAGCTCAGCCGTATAAAAGAGGCGTAATCTTTGTTCGAATGATTTACCAACATGTGGACATCGCATGAGCAAAGTTCCAATGATGTCTTAGGGTAAGCACATCGAATTCTCTTCAATACAAAATTTCTCCAGAGATTCATTTGCTTCTATAGATCCTGTTATAGATTTTCACTTTTTCCTATGCTGCAAAGGAAAAATTCTGCGATAATCTCCTCCCTGCAATAATCACATTTCGCGAAGGATTTCATTTCGCGCGTACAGGTATGCCTTGAAACACCCGTAACCGGTAAAGAACTGGGTTAACTCGTTGCCCAGTACCTCATTTTTGCTGTCCGGCCATCTCTTGAGGTCAGGGATCAGTCTGTAGGCCCATCTGCCTTTCATCGACTAATCCTATCTCTCCTGCCACCTACGAACAAGTGATTTCTCTGAATCTGTCTTATCTGTTCCCTTGTACGCCTCTTTCCTCTTAGAAACAAGGAGATCCAAGGTGGAAGTCCGGCCGCGGCATTTCCGAAATGGTCCTGTAACCGCACCATTTACGAAGGAAGACAACCTTGTCCACCTGGGTAAGAATTACATAGGTTCTCCCCATTCCACTGCGTTGGACCGCATTTGTACTCCGTACAAAACTTGCTTGACCACCATCTAGGTCAAGACCCTCCATTTTGAATGAGAAATCGTCACTGCATATCCAAGAATAAGGTACCTTTTATGGTACTCTCAGTCTAGAAGATCGGGCCATACATTTTAACCTGTTTAAAAGCAAAAACTAGATTCGTCTTTGATCTATCACGAGTTTACCCCAGAGATTCACGTAGAACGTTTGCTACCATAGATCCTGTTTCTGTGGATTTTTACCTTATTGTCATATTAAATATATTAGTTAAAAAAATGAGGTTGAACGTTAATCATCGATTTCCGTTTCATTAACTAAACTTACCACTACAAGCAGACATTTTATGAAGTGAACTGATATGAACTGGCGGCGCAAACGCTTGTAGAGCTGAACTTTATACTACTGTACTATGCGAATCAAAACTTGATATGGCTTGCTAAAAAATGCTTTCTCAACTTATCTTCCTAAAGTATTCTGAATAAGCTTCTACACGCCTAAGTTTTTACGTCTATTTATCATTATATATCAACAAAACAGAAACAGGTTAATTCGAATACATTTTTCGACTTCATATTTAAAACGTTGTTAATAATTTAAGATGAACGTTATTTAAGATGTTACTAAGAATTATTATGAAGAAGGTGCGACTAATTAGCAGTGATAAATAATCTGAAAGAAAATATTAAGTAATTTCAGGGTAATTTTATATGTAATCATACAATATGATAACTACCTTGTCTAAATTTCCAAAAATGTGGAATATCCCTTTCAAAATTTACGTCTTAATTTTCTTCTACTCCAAACTAAAGGTTTAACAGCTTGATAGCTCTCGTTTCTATCCCGATTGTCTATTATTTGTACTCTCTTTGTTTTTATACTTTTTACGATCCTTTTAGCACTGTTTTAATCAAACTTTCTCCTTTCCGAAATGCCCCAGCTCTTTCGCTTTCCTATTTTGAACTGTTCTGATTAACAATTTATCCTCTTTAACTGTACTCATTACTTCTTCAATTTTCAATTTGTACGTTCATTTATAACCCTATGCTTTTCCATGCTAATATTTGAAATGGCTCCAGACTTTCATTTTCCCTTTTTCATAGTGTAGATCGTAGAAGTACGATTTAAATGGATTTAACTAATATTTTCTGTTAACATGGTACCTATGCACTGTACTGATTTACTTGTAGATTTATTAGTTCATTATTTTAATTTCATTACCACAATTTTCCTTCCAAATTCTGCTGTAGAATGTTGTAATTTTTAAATCATGTGTTGTACAGCATGCGCTTCCTCTTTTAAAAGAAAATCTTTTCTCAAATTTATTCTCCTTTACATTTTTGATTTCCCTTCAAGAGCATTTTTTTATCATACCTTCAGTATATATATATATATATATATACATATATCGATTAAATGAACAAATTGAAAGTTTGATAAAGCATTAAAAAACTGAAAATTACGTATCTTCACAGAATTTAACATTTACCTTTTCTCTTTTTACCATTTTCCATTTTACCCTTTCTCCCTTTTCCCTTCCCTTTTTCGTTTTGCCTCTTTTCCTTGTTTCCTTTTTCCTACCTTTGTCTCATTTTCATATTTACCATATTACCTTTTCCCTTTCCTCCACTTTCCCATTTCCATTTACTTCCCCAATTTTTCTTCCCCTTATTTACATTTACCTTTCCCCTTTTCTTTTTCTCCTTTTCCTTTTCAATTTCCTTTACCCCAATTTTCCCTTTTCTCTTTTCTCTTTCCATTTTCCCCTTCTTCCATTTTTACCTTCTAGCCTATTACCTTTTTCGGTTATTCCCTTTTCCCATTTTTCCCCGCGCGTAAATCGGTCCAGTTGTTTTTTATTCTATAGCGGACCCACATATCAGAAACATTGAAATGGAATCGTAAAATATTTAATTTAGTGTGTGTTGCTTTTACGTCCAACAGATAGCGCTGTGACATCATAGGTATATAAATAGTAGGTATAAAAATACGCGCGTATTCGAAAGCAACTTTGTGTCAAAATTTCAAAGCAATCGGTGAAGAACTTTCGGAGATTTAAGATTTTGTACAAACGAACATTTACATTTTTATTTATATATATATATATATATATACACGCGCGCGCGCGCGCACACACACACAAATATTTATTTCTTCCCTCTTTTACATATCGTAATTTGAAAATAAAAATGCTTTTATTTTGAGTACTATGTAGACGTTATCACATCTCAAAAATCGTCACGATAAATATGCAATGCTAAAAACGAACCAAGGAAGTTTTTAGTGAATATGTTATTACTTGAAGTATCAAGCATGTTTAACCAATATTTATCATTTATATTATTATTACTATTACTATTATTATTTATTAAAACATTTTATATTATTTATATAACGAAGGGTTATGAATAAACACAACCCTTTGTGAAGTTGTATACGTAAGTCTTCGATAATTTTCTGTTTCTCCAATGACTACTAAAAATTCATATAATTTTCTATCATTCTGCACGTGACGGAAGCTGTATTACGCATTTCAAAGTGCCACTCGACTTCGATTTTTCTCTGACATCTTTAAATAATATTAAAAGATCTACTATTTTATGCAAAAATATGTTTACTCTGTTAAATTACGTCGATAGGATTCAATAGATTTTTGCGTGATTTAATGTATACAAACACACAACAAAAGAAACATATTTTAATATTTTTAAGTAAAATTTTATTACAGAATTTGTTAAAATTATTCCCAAAAGAAAATAATTTTAAAGGTTTCTCTATAGCTATGTATTTTATTGTGCCGTTTGTTCAAGTAATATATATTCAGAGATAGGGTTAGAATTCGGTAATAACCATTCCTCACTCGTTCACTCTTACACCCCGTCTCTTTCTTTCCTCTCCCACCTAGTTTCTTCTCACTCACTTCCAATTCTCATTCGTTTTAACTCGCTCTCTCTTTTGGGAGTACGTGTGTCTGAAATGTGCCAAGATTTAGCACATTATTTGGTGTGACAGCAAAGAAAAGAATTGTGTATGGTTTGGTCTGGTACTACGTTAAAAGAACTCTTATAAAATATCAGAATCCCGTTGTGCACCCACAATGCCCCTATCAATTTTATTTGAAAAAAAAATCATTTCACACCTCAAAGAATGCGGTTATTTTAAATCAGTCCCTAAAAAAAGAATTAAAGAGTAGCCTTAAGCCTAATTTTAATTAAATTTATAGTATTTCAATGGTAATAATTTTTTTCCAAAAATAAATAAAAAAAAGAATAAGGAAATGAAACAAAAGATAATATTGTAAGAGATTAAAAATTAAAGTTTAAAAAGAATTTAATAATTTTGTTTTACCATGTTTATAATGGAATGACAAAATAATGTTTTAAGAATAAAAATGGAAAACCACATATAAAAAAAAAAAAAATACCTAAACAAATATACATTTTCAGTCAAACATAGAGATATCAACAAAAAATGTTTTTAAAGATATTTACTTATTTTTTTTTTTGTCTTCGGTCATTTGACTGGTTTGATGCAGCTCTTCAATATTCCCTAACAAGTACCACTCGTTTTATTTCGGTATATCACCTACATCCTACATTCCAAACAATTTGTTTTACATAATCCAAACGTTGCCTGCCGGCACAAATTTTCCCTTCTACCTTTCCCTCCAATATTAAAGTGACTCTTCCAGGATGCCTTAATATGTGGTCTATAACAAGTTTACTTATGTAGGTATTTAAAATTTAAAACATTGATCTGTTTTTCTTAAAATAAATAATTAAATTTTATTAACAATTATAAACAATTTATATGAGATAAACTTTCCAAAATTATCAAGATATAATTTTAAGAAACATACTAGTGTAAATTTTACCTAAATTAATTTCATTACAAATTGTTTTAAATATTTATTAAACCGTTGTTTTTTATAGAGTGACAATAACATTGTTTCTCATCACAAAGTTCTGTATTGAAATCACAATCAGTATTGATATATTTTTTATAATCTAAAACCATCACCTTGGTCTAAATAATTATTAAAGACTGTTACCATATAATTTTTTTATATATTTTTTTTTCTATAAATATAGAAGTGTTGGAGATATATATGTTGATAAAATACTTAATAAATTTCAGACCACAATATAACTGACTTGAACGTTGGAACTCTCGACTTCCAAATCAGCTGAATTGGGAAGACGCGTTCACCACTAGACCAACCCGGTGGGTTAAACAGATTTGAATGCTAGATCGTGGATATCGGTGTTTTTTGGTGGTTGGGTTTCGATTAACCACACATCTCAGGAATGGTCAAACTGAGACTGTACAAGACTACACTTCATTTACACTAGGAGGCTAAACAGGAAAAATAAAGAAAGACCACAGTGTAAAATATATGATTATGTATGTCTCTTTTATTTATACTTACAGAGTGATATTGAAGTTATTCTGAAGGTAACATGAAATAAAAAGTTATTACGAGCATTTTACCTCTTTTTATTACTAGAACGATTTTTCCGTTTTTGCAACTTTGATCGCTTTTTTTTGTCTTAGTCATCTGACTGGTTTGATACAGTTCTCCAAGATTCCCTACCTAGTGGCAGTCGTTTCTTTTCGGTATACCCTCTACATCCTACGTCCCTAACAATTTGTTTTACGTATTCCAAACGTTACCTGCCTTTTTCCCCTTCTACCTGTCTCTCCAATATTAAAGTGACTATTCCAGGATGCCTTAATATATGGCCTATAAATTTGTTTTTTCTTTTAACTATATTTTTCCAAATGCTTCTCTCTTCATCAATTTGCCTCAACACCTTCATTTGTCACTTCACCAACCCATCTCATTTTTAACATTCTCCTATAGCACCACATTACAAAAGCTTCTAATCATTTCTTCTCAGGTACTCCGATCGTCCAAATCACTTCCATAAAAATCTACGCTCCAAACATATACATATTCTGAATATGAGCCAAATCGGTCCATAAATATAATTTTTCTAAGTATCTCAACCTCAGCACCACCTAGCGGGTCCATTTTTTGGAAAAATAAAAAATTTATTTTCAAAATTTAACTAACATAAATTCCGAATATGAGCTAAATCGGACAATAAATGAAATTTTTCCAAATATCTCAACCCCAGCACCATCTAGCGGGTCCAAACTAATTCAGAAACCTTCGTGGGTGTGCGCACAACTCACCAAAGTTTCATCGCAATTGAATGAATAGTATAGGAATGCATACGGAGCAAACAAACAAACATTCATTTTTATACATATGTATAAGATTGTTAATATATTATTTAAAATTATTAATCAATTTATTCATTAAATTAATAAGTCAGATCCTAAAAACTACATTTTTAGTAACAACTGTTTCGCAGATTTTAGAATTTGTAGCAAATTTCCTTTTTATTAAATCAATTTTTAATTAAATAAATAATAAAATTCATATTATATTAAAAGAGGAAATTATTGCAAAGTGAAAAATATTTTGATAAAATTTCTGAAAATACATTCATTAAAACAATGGCATTAATATACAGAGTTAAAAAATTATGGTGTTAACAAATCTTTTAATTTTAAATGAAAAGATACTTAATATTTTTTGAACATTATAGGATATCAAAATGAAATTTAGCCAAAGTTTTAACTCCAAAAAGATGTTTTTGTCGGTATATGACAACGCAGACTAGCACGCCCCCATTGGGGAGCAACTAAAAAAAGTTAAATTGAAAAATTACGGTTGTTGTAATTCATAGTTAAAAGACATTCAAAAAACGATTGACGAAAATAGCTTTGGAGATCAATTCCAGCCCTAATGGGAACCACTGAATGAATGTTTTTCAAACCTAGATTCCAACGCAGTTTACGCTATTTCCTTAATAACTTCCTAAAATTCAAATACTAAAGTAAAATAATAAATTTAGCACTTCTATCGTAAAACAATTTATTTTTAGGTATGAAATCATACTTGGGGTGAATTACCGGGAAAATTTGAAATTAGTAGTGAAAAATATTAAATGGTCACCATTTTGATTAGAGCCGTCGAAGCTAACAAGTTTTCTTCTAAGTTAGTTAGGTCAATTTTTTTCAGTTTTCGTTAAATTGATTTTTACAAACCTTACCGTTTTCATTTCAAATTTTTTAGTGGCTCCTCTACAAAAACTTGTGGTATGGTGGTATCATACCAAAAATATATAGTTTTCAGATAGAAAAAGTTTGCTAAATTTAATTTTTCTATTCTTAACTGTTAAATTGTTTAAGATCTATCATACTTTATCAACAATCTGTATCTATATTACATTTTTCATCTAAAAAAAATATCCAACCATTAGTTTTACATCAATTAATACGGGATCTGTCAGTTTGATGACAATGATAATAATACAAATATAAATTTATCATACAAAACAGTGGAATTTAATGAAAAGTGAATAATTATTATAATGAAAAATTAATAAATTCAATAAAATATATTATTTAAATTTTCTGAAATTTGAAAAACAAATAAAAATAAATAATTCATGTATTGTTAATAATAAACAAAAAAACAATATTACTAAATAAAAAGTGTAACAAATAATACAATTATTAATTATTACCTAATTTACAATAAAAATAAAATGCAACAAAACGAAATAAAATATCATTTTATTTCGGTATAGAAATAAACTAAAAAAATAAATAAATTTATTAAACCGTTATTAATTTAACTTCTAAAATAATGCGGACAATATTCAAATTATTATTTCAAGTAACTAACGATTGACTAAAAATTTCCATACGGTGGAATCGAAAAATTCTAATGAAAGATATGACACATGAATTATAAAATGCAACGTTCATGTTCAATGATGAATTACATGTTAATTTATCTTGAAAAAGAGAACATAAAACTACTGTTGATTTGATTTAGTTTTACATAGCAGTAAATAAAATTGTAAATTAGACAGCAGGTGGCTGTCATCTATCTAAATTGTGACTATTCACCTAACATATTAAGATTTAGTTTAGACATGTTAAAATTTAGTTTAAAATTATTTTAAAAATAATATAAGACATCATTCTTCATTACATAAATTATATTTATAAATTAAAATAGTAATGCGGGCTTATTTATAAAATGTACAATTTAAAAAAATAAAACAATTTATTACATGAATTAAAAAAAATCTGATGTGCACACCGCAAGACTTTCTTGGACGCCTATTAAATTACATATACATTTTTTGCTGCACTTCATTTAAACTTATTTCATTTTAAAGTAAGATACGATCTTCTAATTCTTTAATAAAGTTGCATGGCCCTCAAGGTGGCATCAGCATATGCCTCGGTGTCGACAGAAGCGGCAATGGTGATCACGGGGCAGCCGCCTCTTCAGCACCTCCGACTGGCTCACGGCTTTATATTAGCGATAAGGCGGTGCCTCCACCTGCCCTTGGTGGACGAATCCCACTTTGCTTGCCGATCTCGGAAAAGGGGCGTATGTATGTCCTCCTGGGGAACTCCCCGGTGGCCCAACACTCTATATATATATATATATATATATATATATATATATATATATATATATATATATAGAATAAAAAAGCCTGTTTTTATATTTGTTTGTTTGTTTCGTAAATATCTCGACACCTTCCCCACCTAGCGGGTATAGGTTTTGCAAAAATATTTCTTTTCACGTAACTAATATTCATATTATGAATATGAACCAAATCAGTCTATAAATAATTTTTTTCTAAATATCTCAACCTCAGCGCCATCTAGTGGGTTTCATTTTTGCAGAGATAATTATTTCCATGTAAGTAACATGTATTCTGAATATGAGGCAAATCGGACCATAAATACAATTTTTCGAAATATCTCGACGCCAACGCCACCTAGCGGGTCCAAATTAATTCAGAAACCTTCCCTGACATGCGTCCAACCATTCCCCAAAGTTTCATGGATGCCAGTCCCTAGAATGCCAGTTTTCACTTACGTATGCTTTCGTGATTCTACATAACTCCTTTCTTTTTCTGATGTGTCGGAGGACCCCATTTACGAGCAAAATGTCGGGCTCGTTAACAGGTTCCGCAAGATGTCATTAAGAGTGCACATGTATGCCTGCACCCTACCGACTAAACCTCCTATCTCACCCTCCCGGAGCCGGGCAACAATCAAGTATTACTCAGCACCGGGAGGATGACTTTGAGCTCAGGGATTCAGGAGTCCCCGTGCTTCTCGCTTCGCCGCTGCCCATCCATGCAAGCACAGACGATAGGCGACTCGGCAGGGGACAGTCCATCCCACCACACCAACCAGTATTTTTTTTCCCCACTTCTTTGGTGGACTTCAGTTCATGTACTGTTCTCTTCTTTTTCCTCTTTAGTATAACAGACATAATTTACCACTCGTTTTATCTCCTGATAAAGTTCTAACTCGTTCGACGAGTTGTAACTCATCCTAACTCCAGTTCCTCAATCTTCCTTAATTTCTAACTATTGCTAGATTTTCAGCAAGTTCCAGTTTACCTATTTCCCCTTGGTTTAGAGCTACGCATTTTACCGCATATAAAACCCCTGGTAGGATTACCGTTACACAGTACCTGATCTTGCCTATTCTTGAGGTCAATTTCTTATTGTACACGTCCTTCGTTAGGCCAAAGGATTTTTGTTGATCCTAACGTTGTTTACTTCCTTGACCATTCAATTAGGCTGGATAACTTCACCCAAGTACTTAAAAATTTGCTGTTCTTCTTAATTCTTCCGAGTTCTGTCTGTAACAATTTTGGTGCGTTCTTAATATTTGTGATATATTCTGTTTTTTCTACCGAAATTTATAAGACTGTCTTTTTGGACATTCCGTACATAATATTTACTTTCTCTGCCGTTTCTATATTTTTTGCCAAGAGGGCAAGATCATCTATAAAGGTCATATGCGAGGGACAACCAATGTTAAGATTCTCCCTCGCATATCCCAATTTGACTTACTTCAGGCTTTTTTTAGGCCAATTTTTATTAGTGATAAAATCTCAGTATTAAAATTTATTTAATAGATCTCTAACCTAGAAAACAATTTTTTTAAATATTGAGCAATTCAAAGTGTTACATAATACAGCAGTTACGTATTACATAATACTTAAATAAACAAAGTTGATCTGAATCGATTTTATATAAAAACTGGGCGATAGATTTTAACAGCAAACTCTTCCCTCAAAACGATGTAAAAATGTTAAATAAATAACCCCATTGTTAATATGAAACCTAATTTTAAATAAGCATTATTAACAATGTAATTAATTTTATTATTAAAATTAAATTTATTATAAAAATAAAATATCCAAATATATACTTAAAATGGTGTTTTTCTACACCATCTTCACATCATAAATCTAGTAAAGACATGAACTCAACCATTTTTCTGTAATAAAACTTATAAAAAGAAAGATTTTAGTATTAAAATTTAATCTATTCTCTTTCCTTAATATTTTCTTATATACCAACGTCAATCTGCTACTTCTCACAGATAGTATGAATGAAATTTTATGGTCATGTTTTAATTATAACAATAAATAATAAACAATAGATAAGTACATTTGTGTATGTGTGTGTGTGTGTGTGTGTGTGCGCGCACACACACACACACACACATCTGTGTATTTAATCATCTTTTAAAAAATTTTCATTTGGTTCTACCTTACTTGAATATTAAAAAAATGAGTTATTCAGCTTTCATAAAATGGAATCTTCTGTTTATCATTTTAAATCCGTGACAGAAACAAATCGTTTGATACCTACGTATTCCGTATAAAAATAAATTTTGCAAATTGCTTCGGGATTTACATAAAAACAAACCACGCAAAAGTATTACGCTCTTCTTGGCTTAATAGGGTAAAACAACAAAAATTAAATATAATATCTTAACCAAAATAATTTATACATTTCAAACCCACTGCAATGTTGTTTTTAATTTAATAAGTATTATATTTTAATTGAAAGTGTGATTTTCAACTACTCCAAAAATTATTACACTTGATTTAGTTTTCCTGGAATAATTTTATTTAATTGTCAGAACTGATAAAATTAAAGAATATTCATTAGTGTTTTAATTGTTTTATTATTATTAAAAATGATAAATTTTCAGAATTACACTTTGTTTCAGTTTTTTCCACCCTACCCCCCGGGCCAGATCCACAACAAAGCAAAGCTCAGCCCAGGGGGTTGTCTACTCAAACGGGTCTACCCGTCCGCCGGCATAAGTCTAGTCCGACAGCTCAACCCGCCGATTAGATCTTTTCATTGCCTGCCTAATTACAATTAATCAAAATTATACTTAATCATAATTTCCATAACTAAGATATGTTTTGAAGTATTTTTTAAAAATACCTATTCTTTTTTATCACAATTTCTTAATTTACAATCGGTTCTAAGAAGGAACCATACTAAATAGAATTACAATAAGAGCTTGATGAAGGGTTTCCAATTAACCCCATCAATAAAACATACAAACATGATAATAGCATAAATGTAAGGCGAAAACGATATAATATGTAAATATACAGAATGATTCTAAATTGCTCGGTAGTGATTCTATAGCCAAAATATAATAAAAAAGTTCATAAAAAAACATAGATCAGAAAAAGGGTACATAAGCGAGTTTTGGCTCGTGAAACATTTAGCCATTCTTTCTACTCACTCTATGAAGTTCTACTAAAATTCTTATGGCCCAAATCGAGGGATAAATTTGGTGTTATCTTATGGGTTTTGATTTACAAAAATAAATAAAAGTAGTCCCAGACCATTAACTTGCTTAAGTTTTAAGAAAAATGGGGTAAAACCTGGAAAAAGTTTTGTCGGAAAATACACTTTTTTAGATTTGGAATAAAGTAACTTTGTTAATTTACCGATAAACAAAAAATAGTTTCTAATTAACTTTGTAGAAAATTTAATTTTGAGAAAATTTACCTACATAAAAAACAAATTTATTAAAATTAAACAAATTTGAGAAGTTCAACTGTAATTATAAACAAAACACACAAACTGGATCGGAAAAAATGATACGATTTTTATCAAAACCTTTTCGTGTTTTGCCTCTTTTTCTTAAAACTAAAGTGAGTTAAACTTAAGCCTAAGATATCTGAACCACTTTTATTCAATTTTTAGAAAAAAAAATCATAAGGAAGCACCAACTTTACCCCTCGATTTGTACCCTAAAAATTTTAGTACGGTTTTATTTCATAGAGGGAGGAGAAAGCAGGGCTAAATGTTTCTCAAGCTAAAACTCACTAACGAATCCTTTTTCTAATCTATGTTTATATGAACTTTCTTTCTTATTTTTGGCTATAGAATCATTTCCTGAAAGATTGCCGTGCAATTTCTTTGACACTGTCATTTTTCTCTGACTTTTAATTGACAGTAGTTCATTTGTATGGGTACACTTAAACAGATTCTTTTCATAAAAAGTATAAAAATTTGGGAACCCTCCCCAAAAAAAAAAAAATTCAAATAATATTTAAGGACAAAGGAAAAGAAAAACAAAACATTATCATGATTTGCTTATGAAAGGAATTTAGGCTCTTCATCCGGCATAGAAAAGGGATGTCGTCCTAGCCCATGAGTCATTCAGACATTTAGGGATATTTAAACTTGAAATTTTTTTGCTCTTAACTTTCAATCTCTTATTACACATTTAATCAAAAATTTTTATATTTTTCTTAGTAGATTTTAATTTTCCTAACAGTTGATGCTTTTTATAACAATTTTTGTTTCTATTGTTATCTACACCATTTTCGACTTTTTTCCTACTAGTAAAAATCAATTAATATTTGTAAAAAAAATACAAACATCAATTACCAGTTAAAACTGATTAAATGGTGGTTTAATTTATTTTTTTATTTTTTTTTTTTTTGTTGAAAGTAGCTTGCGAAATTCCGGCGCATTCATTGAATTCATTTTGTTGTTTCTTCCTTACGTCCTTAAATATCAGTTATGAATTTGGTTGATATCCAAGTGATCTATCTAAAACCAAATTTCATTGCTTATTACTGGAAGAAAAAGGATTATTCAAAGATGTAAACTACTACCGTTTATCCAGTAAGGAAGAGAGACTTGGTAATAGCTGGAGACTTCATTTATAATGGTTGTTTCCTTCCTTTGGGTTTCGCATATATTTTGGACTGATGACATTGTATAGATTTTATAATTAGTTTTTAATTCTCTAAAATATTCGAGAATTATAGTTAAAACCAATTTATCTTAATGAAATATGATGCTAAATTATCTCTCCTTATTTGTTATAGTATCGTTTTATAAATTCCCCTCCTACCGCAAAACTACACAGTATTTTCTCCTTCCTTAATTGAGAAAACAGCAATTTACTTAATACGCTTGCAGACTTTACTTGAATGAACTGGTTCATAACAATAATTGAAATCGTAATCAATTAATCTTATTTTGGTTTATTTATTTTTCGTTATACCTAATATAAATTAGAATTTACTACACTAAGATTTTATGAATAGAAAATACTTCAACCGTAAAAACCTTATTTAATATAAAATCTTTGAAAATTCTTACCATAAAATAACATATTCTACAATGAAATAAATTGAAAGAATAAATACTTGAAGTTTTTTAAAAAAAAATCTTTACCTGTCAAAGAAAATGACAACTGACTGAGCATGACCTTTCTGCCAAAAGTTTTTGGCAAAATTCCAGTAACTTGACGGTAATTCCTGTGTTAAAAAGAAGCTTAATGTAAAGAATGGATGGCATTTTCTAGCCATTTTGTTCTGCAGTTCGAAATGAAAAGAATAAAAAAGAAAGAAATAAGAGTATTGTAACAAATCAAACATAAAATGGGAAAGCATTTGTCATCATTTATCATATATTACGAACGGTTTTTTTTATATTTCACATCTGTTACTAATCAATTTATAAATATATATTCTAATGGATCGTAAAAATATGGAACACTTATGATTATTTAATCATAATATTTTATTATCGATTAATAAAAATTTCAAGAATATTACTTATCAAAAATTATTTATATTAATTACTTGTTATTGTATAACTGTATATAAGAAAATATAAATCTCATCCTATTTTCTATTTGTGAAAATTTAGTGATTTTTATTTAAATCTTGTAACGCATACCCTAAGGTATGCTATCTGATGTGAAACTGTGTGTTATCTTTTTCCTCTAGGGTAAAAACTGTCGCAAAAAAAAATCTCAAAACTAAATAAAAGATATTGTATATTTCTGAGTTTTTCTCCCTTAATAGCCATTTCAACTCAAAAGCTTTTCTTCGTCAATAAACAAGAAACTATATAAAAAAAGATCTTAGGATCCTAGAATGTATAAGAAAAAGTTTTTTTTCTTGTCGTTTGTTCTTCTGCTCCCTTGGGCTGGCTCAACAATCAAGTATTACCCATTCCAGGGGAGTGTTCTTGCGACTTTAATGAGCCTCCCCACCAACCGGCAGTACGTTCGGTATGACAGGTCGGCTCACCGGTTCCAGATCTTTTCCTTATTCTCATCTTGTCTCTACCTCTAACCCCTGAGGCCAGGGGCAGCAGACCTGGCTATGCCGTTCCCAGGTCCTACCCCAGCTGCGGAGTTTCGATCTTTTTTTCCCCCTAAATTAACTCCTCCCATTTCTTGTAATCCACTTCCTTTGCTCATATAACCTCAGCCACGAATCTCTCTATTGTCAGCCATTCCTCTTTATCTCTCAACATATACTTTGTTGTAGTTTCCGAGGTAATCTCTTTTATGTTATATCTGGCTTTTAGATCTTCGCAACGTGCACATTCAAAAAAGGTGTGACAGGGAGTGTCTTCTTGGCCGGAGTACAAACAATTTTGGAGCATACTTCTATTAAACCTGTGTAACCTGTGTATTTGGTATAAGTATACACCAAATCCTTCGTGACCGGAGAGGAATTGTGACAGGCTCATCGGTTCCTGATCTTTTCCCACGTCGCCATGTTTCCTCCCCTTCAACGGTCCTAGCTCAGGAATAATTTTCTTTGTATAATAATTGGATAAGTTTTTTTTTTTATGTTATTTGGTAGTATAAAGAATTATCAATTAAATATAGAATTAAAATAAATCTTGTCGAAGTTATATTATTCTGTTATCGGATAAAATTTAAAATAATTTGTGTATATCTACGATAATTAGTTAAAATACTACTTACTTTATGTAAGTTAAATGTAGTTCCTTAATGTTGCTTAATTTCCACAACCAATCAATTGTTTAATTACTAGGCCTAATGTAGAATAATAGTGAACTTTTAAAGAAAAACGTTACCTTTTAAAAAAATATTTACTATATTATTATTAGATTTTACTATTTCTAAACAATTTTCATTATTTTACAGTTACTGAGCACTTATAAAGAATTTTCATAAATTATACTAATAATACTACCTGGAAGAGTAGCGTCAAATGCTATTTTAAACGTGAGAAAACTATTAGACTTAATTAAGCTATCAAAATTTAATATAATCGATTATTCGATTCGTTTCCGGACACTAGTTGTTATGTTTTAATTATAACAGTTTGTTATCATAAATTACATTTTCCTATACCATATTTCTAATTATAATAAGGCGATTGGAAATTACATTTAACTTCGTACGTTCAATAAATGAAAACAATATTTGAATAAATAGTTGAAAAACTAATCATTTCCTATTATTCTCCGAAGAATAAGTAGATACATAAGAATACGAAATGTAATTCGAAGTAATATATTACAGGATCATATTCTTGTCTAACGAAAATACCTTCATTTTACATTTTCACGTTTACTTCAAAAACAACATCCGTGAAGGTCTTCATTAAACATTCATATCTAAACAACTATAACAAACAGTCTTTGATATTTCATTCTATTAATTCAGTCTTTGAAATTTATAATTTTCAGATCACCAAAGGAGAAACGTTATCACATGTTTTAAAGAGTTTAAATCCAAAAAAAATCTTATCTGGACACCACATGATATCCTTGTACGTATATTAAATTACATATACCCATTTTTTTTAAATGAAAAGTACATAAAATTTTATTTTATTAATAATTTCTGATATTTCTCCATTTTTTATTGTTATTATTGGATTGTTATTAATTATAAACTCTTTTTTTTACAGTAAGAAGTTAATAATTATTAATAAATATATATTTAAATTTTTAAAAAAAGTTAAAAAAAGAAGATGAAGTCGGATTCGAACTGATTAGCCTTTCCCTTGTAAGATCCAAATATTTTATTGATTAAAATTTTATTTCTTTATAACTCTGGAATCAATGAAAATAAATACCATCAAAGATTTTGGATTTTGAGATTTTTGGGACACCTGGTCCAGTCGACCAAGAACAAGAAGGTAGAGTTTACCATATCTCTAATCAACGATGCACCTTCCACTTCTACCAATTAGATTCGTTTCTTACAAAAATCAATTTTTTTCGAAAGAATCTGACTTGTTTTAGAGGATTCACGTCAACTGCAGTTAGGAATATCTGAATAAAATTAATTTTTTTAAATATTCTACGTTTCTTGAAAAAGTGTGAAAAGCAGATAGATTAGTCATTATTGGCTTATGTGATAAACGATATTTCATCATCTTTGTTTTGGTGCTAACGAGGGGAAAAATAATCATAACCAACGGTAGATAGATGATTTTCATAAGAAATCAGCAATATAAATCTAAATATACGCCCCCTGGCTTTCCTATAACGTATAGTTGTTTTGCTTAGGAAGCACGTAATACGGCATAATTCTCTAATAAATAATTTGCATAAAAATATATAATATTATTAGGTAATGTGTTAAAATTTTGAAATTTTGGGATATATATATATATATATCCCAAAATTATTATATATGTATATATATATATATATATATATATATATATATATATATATATACATATATAATAATGTGTTAAATATGTGTATTAATAATGTGTTAAATAAAGATGGTACACCGATTTAGAATACGAAAGGAAAAGTCGATAGGTGGGTGGAATATATTGAAGAGTTATACGGAGGAAATGAATTAGGAAATGGTGTTATAGAGGAAAAAGAGGAAGTCGAAGAGGTTGAAAGGGGAGAAAAAATACTGAGATCTGAATTTAAGAGAGCATTAAAAGATTTGAATGGCAGGATGGATCCTGAAATAGACAGAATACCTGTAGAATTACTGTGCAGTGCAGGTGAGGAAGCGATTGATTGATAGCTTATACAAACTGGTGTGTAATATTTATGAAAAAGGGGAAGTTCCGTCGGACTTCAGAAACAGTGTTATAGTCATAATATCAAAGAAAGCAGGAGTAGATAAATGTGAAGAATACAGAACAATTAGCTTAACTAGTCATGTATCAAAATCTTAACTGGAATTCTGTGCAGAAGAATTGAGAGGAGAGTGGAGGAAGTGTTAGGAGAAGACCAATTTGGTTTCAGGAGAAGTATAGAGACAAGGGAAGCAATTTTAGGCCTCAGATTAATAGTAGAATGAAGATAAAAGAAAAAAAAACCAACTTGGCATTTATAGACCTAGAAAATTCATTTGATAACGTAGACTGGAATAAAATGTTTAGAATTTTAAAAAAATTATGGTTCAAATACAGAGACAGAAGAACGACCGCTAACATTAACAGGAACCTAACACCAACAGTGATAATTGAAGAACATAAGAAAGAAGCCGTAATAAGAAAGGGAGTCCGACAGGGATGTTCCCTATCCCATTTACTTTTTAATCTTTACATGGAACTAGCAGTTAATGATGGTAAAGCACAATTTAGATCCGGAGTAGCAGTACAAGGTGAAAAGATAAAGATGCTTCGATTTGCTGATGATATAGTATTCTAGCTGAGAGTAAAAAGGTTTAGAAGGAACAATGAACGGCATAAATGAAGTCCTACGCAAGAACTATTGCATGAAAATAAACAAAAAAAAAAGTAAAGAAATGAAATCTAGTACAAATAATGAAGATGGACTGCTGAATGTGAAAATAGGAAGAGAAAAGATTATGGAGGTAGAAGAATTTTGTTATTTGGGAAGATGGACGAAGCAGAAGCGATATAAAATACCGAATAGCATAGGCGAAACGAGCCTTCAGTCAGAAATATAATTTTATTACATCAAACATTAATTTAAATGTCAGGAAAAGAGTTTTGATAGTATATGTTTGGAGCGTCACTTTATATGGAACTGAAACTTGGACGATCAGAGTCCCTGAGAAGAAAAGATTATAAGCTTTTGAAATGTGGTGCTATAAAAGAATGTTAAAAATCAGATGGGTGGATAAAATGACAAATGAAGAGATGTTGCGTCCAATCGATTGAAGAAAGAAACATTCAAAAAATGTAGTTAAAATAAGAGACAGACTTATAGGCCACATATTAAGGCATCCTGGAATAGTCGCTTCAATATTAGAGGGACAGGTAGGAGGAAAAAATTGTGCAGCCAGGCAATATTTGGAATATGTAAAACAAATTGTTAGGGATGTTGGATGTAGGTGGCGTACCAAAATGAAACGACTAGAACTAGATGGGAAATTCTGGAGAGCTGCATCAAACCAGTCAAAATGACTTTTGTCTGAAGACAACAAAATATAAATATATATCACGTATGTCTTTTCTATCCAGATATTTACCACAGAAAAAAATTGTTTTTCCACTATTCTTTAATTAATTTTTTTTAATTATTTTTTTAATCAAAATTATAATGAATTTGTAGTACGTAATTATTGTTGTTATTTTTATATTATCAGTGAAGTGTTACTCTTTAATTTAACTTTTTTAATATTCATATACCGCCGGAAGAAATATTTGAATAATTTATTTTTGTTTTATTACATTTTTATAAATAAAAAAAAAATTATAACAGTGAATATTCATATCAAATTGATTTCATAAATCAAAAAAAAAAGTTACATTATTTATTTATAATTAAATTATTTGAATGTTTGGGGATATGATATGAATCTGATTTTATTTATTTATTAATTTTTCTTTAATTATTAATTATTAATGATTTTTATCATTGCTTGTGGTCTATCTATACGGTACACATTTTATATATATTAAAAGCACATCTCTATTATGAAAATTCTTAGTTTTTTAATATTGTATTTATGAGCTCAAGTTGCACATACTGTATATATATATGTGTGCGTATGTGTGTGTGTGTGTGTGTGTGTGTGTGTGTGTGTGTGTGTGTGTGTGTGTGTGTGTGTGTGTGTGTGTGTGTGTGTGTGTGTGTGTGTGTGTGTGCGTGGGTGGGTGGGTGTGGGTGTGGGTGTGCAATTCGGTTTCTTAGAATCATTGTAAACTTCCAAAAACAAAACCTCTGTAAAGTTTTATTGTGCCCCAGGGAATTATATTAAAATATTACAGCTTCACATCTTTTACCTTATTTATGTAACATTTTGCTTCAGTAATTTTTTTAAGTTCTTAAAACAAATTTCAATAATATTTTCTACGTAAAGAAAAATAGTCTTAAAAAAGCTAATATTGAATAATAAATTCCATTACAATTTTATTTATTAGAATAAATTAAAAGTAAATTAATTTTAATTTTGTTTATATATATAAGAAGTATTTTTATTTATCTTCTTTTATTAAAATTTATTGCTAAAAAATTCATGAAGTTAACTAAAAATAAAAAAATATACTATAAACTCTTTATTCTGAATAACTAACTGTATATCATCTCCCTTGTAAAATAGTTAAAGATCCGTAATTCTTTTTCCAAGTTTTTACCACTTGTGAAAAAAGAAAATATCAACATAATACATGAATAGTATTCAAGTTATGTCTAATAAATTTTCTTAAATAAGATATATAAACCTCAAGAAAACCCTTGTTAACTGAATTTTTATAGCTGAATAAAGTTCTAAGAAAATCTAGAGGTGTTGAAAAAAATCACGAGATAAATCTTTGATAATGTACAAGAGAATGTAATAAAACATAAATACTATAAAAGGAATATATAATTGTATATACTCCACTTACATCTTATTTTACCATTATTATGTAAAATATATTATTAATAAAATATAAATGAAGTGAAATAAACCCTATTATCATAAATTATGAAATAAATTAGTATAGAATTTCATATATTTTAAGATAAATGTTTTATCTTAAAAAAATTATTTTAAAAATTGGTCCGGATTAGTTTCTTTTCTCTCATTTTTTTAAATTGTCTAGTTCTACATCTCTTTCTAAATTAGGTAAATCTGTGCAACTGTGTTTAATTTTAATTGTATAATACTTAATAAAAAGACGTTATTTAAAAAGCTAATTTTAATAATGTATAAATTTACTTGTTTGGGATATAAATTTAAATCTAAACTGATTTCAATTAGCAAAAAAAAACTATATATTTTACATTTAATAAACTTGTATATATATATATATATATATTATATACAATTATTATTATTCCTAATGTTTACCTAGCAATCTGTTCTACTAGGGAAAACAAGGAAGCCTAATCAGATAAGGATGATATGTGTGATTAATTTAATTCTGAGATATGTTGTTAATTGAACCCCAACCACCAAAGTACACCGGTATCCACTATCTAGTATTCAAGTCCGTATAAAAGTAACTAACTTTTACCAAGTTTGAACCTCAGAACCTTCGACTTTGAAAATCAAATAATAAACAATTTTTGTCCTAAACCTTAAATCTTTTTTTTTTTAATTTAAAGATACTGAAGCGAATCTTTAGAAAGATCTGTAAAGTAGAAATATAATAAAGATCGTAAATAATTTGAATACAAATAAGAAGATTTATATTAAACAACTTTGACCTTTAATATTTATTTTTTGCTATGTCTGACCGGAATTCGAACCTTGGACCTCCGTACGAAAGACCGAAATACCTTTAATATATAGACTGCTTATATTTAGGGTATACAATAATAAAATAGAATAAATAAAAGTTTTTTTTTTAATTTTTGCATAAATTTCACTAAAACATATATATTTCAATTAAATTTAAAAAAAATTGACCTTGAAATTATCTTGAACGAATACCATGAGAGAATGATAAAAAATAAATATAAAAAAAATTAATGAAGCTGTTTTCTTTTCTCCTTTGGTCTGAAAGATTTTTTTTTTTTTTTTAGTTGATTTTAATAATTATTAAAATATATATATATATATTTGTTAAGAGACTCCCAGATCTATCTAATGATTGTTTTGCAATATTGGTACTCTGATTAGTGGTTTGAAAAGTGGTAGAAAAACTAGCAAAATTGTTTAGAAGATGATTGTTTGAAGATTACAAGCAGAAAGAATAAGTAATGACTGGTCTGTTACTAGACCAGGATTATAGATCCTGATAACAGTAATAATAAAATTGATGATTTCGATTTAAAATATCAAAGATTAATTCATTTGGAAGTATGATCATAGTCCATGGAAGAAAGAAGGGTACACAACTGTATAATGCTTTTCTGTTAACTAGCTTATAAGCTGCAAAACGTTTCTTTTCGTTCAGCTTTTAATATCCCTTTATTACCTTTTAAATATTTATAAGAATTAAAAATTAAAGCAACCTAAAATAAAAATAAAATGATTCTAAAGAATCAACCTAAGTATACTCCGAATTTTTATTTTTGAAATTTTCTTTTTATCTTTAAACCAGTACTTCAATATGATTATATTAATTTTTAATTAATTTTCAATCTGTATTTGTATTAATAATTTCGTCATTTCTATAGCAACCAACTTTTAAAATATTATATGGACCGGTCAAGAACAAGTGAGAATAAATTTATTCGTTAAACATACGGTCATGAAACAAGTTGCAGTGGAAAGATAGGCTTTCATTGGACGTCCATGCCTCCAAAGAAGCGCGTACGACCATGCATCATACAACCTATGAATGATAATGAGTTACATATAAAAAATTGATTCGATTTGTGACGAGCAGTAAGAGGCTCATCATCAAACTTTGCATCCATCAGCAGATATCTGTTCGGAAGGAAAATAAAAAGTCAGCTTCCGTAAGACGAGATGTTTTTAATACAAAGCAGGTCTGATCAAGAGGGTTCAGTCATTCCAGTGAATGACATGATTAATATAATTGCTGTATTGTTCGAGAAAATTCCAGAATAACAGTGGATGTAGTGGTTGATATCTTACACATTCCTCAATGTAGTGAGTTCCCCATTTAATACAATTATTTGGACGTGAAATACATCTTCATAAGAAGAGAGCTAAAATTTCTTACGCCTGAACAGACGCCGGTCCTAGTAGAGGTGTATCAGGAGCTTCAATGTCGGGCTGCGGAAAATAGCGAAACCTACAATGAATTCTATTATTTCTAGTAGTTAGAGTTGGCTTCACACTAAGATACGTAGTCGGGAAATCACCCTTACCTCCAACGCCAAAGAAAGTCAAAATTTCTTTCGTCTGGGAAAAATTATGGTGATTTACTTCGCCACATATGGTAAATGGTTTACCAACACGAAGTGACGCCTAAGGAAACAATTTGTAAAAGAAGTATTAGTGATATTTTTTAAGACCCTGCCCGAGGCGGCCTCAATGGCGCGAGTGGTAGAGTCTCGGTCTTTCATCTGGAGGTCCCGGGTTCGAATCCCGGTCCGGAATGGCATTTTCACACGCTACAAAAATGGTCATTCATCTCATCCTCTGAATGAATATCTAACGGTGGTCCTGGAAGTTAAAAAAAAGACCCTGCCCAAACACTCCTATCAAAAACGTCCTTAGGTGTATTCATCTCGTTGGCGTTTACGTAACCGTCTTCACATTTCCAGCTTTTTCCTTAATACTTACCCGATAAAATATTGAATGTGTGCCGTACCCTCTAGTACAGACCGGACCTTACTCCGAGCAACATTTTAATCTCATCGATTAATATTGTAGCTCTCTAGCCAACGTTTCAATTAACCACGATGTTCTGAATATGATGTCTAAATGTACCAGCACTTTTCCCAGGACTGTAGACATAACCAGCACTGAGGATTTCTTAAACAAAAACCATATCAATTTCGATCTACCTAACGTATTTTGTGAGTAGTAAATTTATTCTCACAGTTTCTTTGACTAGCTTTAGTAAAATTATTATTACTATTATTATTAACTGTTTAATAATTGAATAATTTTCTAATCTATAATTACGTAACACGATAAATTACATTATCTTTTCTTTTTTTTAACCTTCGGGACCACCGTTAGGTATTATTTTAGAGGATGAGATGAATGACAAGTAGGATGTGAAAACTCCATGCCTGACCGGGATTCGAACCCGGATCTCCGGATGAAAGGCTGACACGCTACCATTCGCACCACAGAGGCTGGCAAACTAAGTCATATAAATCAACATAAAATTCATTCTATAATGGTAATTTTTATTGATTTCTTTAGTAATATCGTTATTTTCTCTTACTTTATCACTTTTACTTTTTTATTACAATTAAATTAATAGCCATACAACTGCACAAACTCACGCGTCCACGCACACAAATTATATAGAGAAATATATAGATGAATATAAAAATATTAAATCATATGAAAAATTATATTTTTATGACACGTGTACACTTCTCAAATTACAATTTTCCAAGAACTATAATAAAAAATAAGACAATAACAAAAATGTATTAAAAATAATAATAAATAATTTATTAAGATCTTAATATTTCATAAACATTTTAATGTGCATCTTCGAAAATTCCTTCACTTCACATTTATATATATATCTTACATGGTATACCCTAGTTCATTTCACGTGAGTATTTTCATTATAGTTAAATAACTTCCATAATTATCGTTCAGTGATATATTAAATAACTGTATACTACGTTTTAAAATAGCGAAGATCCTGGTACAGGAAAGTAGTACAAATCCTGTTAGTAGGAATGAAAGTAATAATATTCTCTGGAACGGAAAACTCATCCCATTTTATGTGATGGCTGAAGGATTTTATCTATAGTGATGAGACAAAGCGAAATTGTCTTTTGACACAGGTTGCAGGAGCATGTACTCGTATGTTATTTAACACCATGAGAATGGAGATTTATTTTACCTGACCATACCGGGAAATGTAAAACTTTGGTTCATCATTTTTTCTACCTTATTTTAACCAATTTCATCCCAGAATTCACTTAGAATAATTGTTTACCTCGTTACTTGAGTATTATATTTGGCTATAATTTGATTAAATTTTAATTTTTCTGTTAGAAAAAATTTTATTCAATATCTTATTGAAAATCATTTAAACTGATAAAAAATATTGTAGTAGGACCATAAAATATTTATTTTATGGTTGCCTACATATTCTGGAAGATATCAGGAATAGGTTAATGGTAAAGGTAAATTTTCAGTTACGATGCTTTTGGCTAATTTATTTTTAAAAAAAGGCACATAATCCTGTATATTAATTCTCTGTTTAAAGATGGAATATTGTCCCTGTAACTATTCTGCTCTATAGAAAAATAAGTAATATTATATACGGAATGTCCCGGAGAATTCTGCCAAACTTTACAGGCGTATTTCTCTCGTTAAAATAATGAAATTAAGTTCATATAAACATGGATCCAAAAACGGTTCGGCTAATGAAAGATTTCGTCCCAATTTCTGCGCCTCTGCTGAAATGAAGCTTTACTGAAATTCTGGGAAGGTAAATTAAGGTACGAATTTAGTGGTTTTTATGGTTTTAAAAATAAGAATACTGTGTTTTTTCAACTCAGTTTTTTTTGTTTATTACACCCTATTTCGTAGAAAATAATGGGAATAAAGTTCAGGGCCCATTTTTAAAAACTTTACAAGTCAAAAACCATAAGAACAAAACTAGAGGAGAAATCGGAGCGAAATCTTTCACTAGTCGTAAATCGCTAACAAAGCGTTAATTATTATGTAAATATTAAGAAAATTTATACATTACGAAAACATATATATATATTTAAATGTAGTAGTACGTAGGTAATAGAAAACCTGGAAAGAGTAAATAAAATCTAAAAACCATGGATACATAATGAAATGTATTTAATGTAATTTAACAAGTTAAAAATTATAAAATTAATAAATAATCTGTATTGCTACTTTATATATGTAAATAAAATAACATATACGTGAGTCATTCATAATCAACACACAGCAAAAACTGCTGAAGATACATTTGTATACACGTTCTTCTTACGGTGTAAGTGCTCACTCAGAAAAAAGTTTTTTTAAATTACGTGTTAAAAAAAATAAAATGGAGTAACAATAAAATTTACTTCTTTTTTAATTTCTCGGTAACAGAGTAGATTTCAACTTGAATAAATTAAATAATACTTGAATAAATAAATAATACTTGAATAAATAAATAATACTTGAATAAATTCAACTTGAATTTTGGTCTCTCTCTCTCTCTCTCTCTCTCTCTCACTCACTCTCTCTCTCTCTCACTCCCTCTCCCTCGCCCTCGCCCACTCTCTCCCTCCCCCCCCGCTCGCTCACTCACTCTCTCTCTCTCTCTCTCTTCTCTCTCATCTAAAAACGAATTCTAGATTTTGGAAATTCCTAGTTTAAAACGTTAAAATATATCATTGAATTTTGTTTGAATTCTGGCTAATTTTTTTTTTTTTTATTATTATTGGTAAAGAATGAAAATACCAAATTGATGTTTGGTACTTGAAATCTTTGTGAATATCAAAAAACTAATGTCTAGTTTTTTTTTTAAAATTCCGAGTTTAAAGGATTAAAATGGATTTTTAATTTTTTTTTTTTTGAAAACGGATATCAATTTGATTTTGGGGTGTGCAATCTTAATCCACCGGATTGGTCTAGTGGTGAACGCGTTTTTCCAAATCAGCTGATTTGGAAGTGAGTTCTAGCGTTTAAGACCTAGTTACTTTTATACGGATTTGAATACTAGATCGTGAATACCGGTGTTCTTTGGTGGTTGGGTTTTCATATAACCACACATAGAGATTGTACAAGACTACACTTCATTTACATATCATCTTCTGAAGTAATACCTGAACGGTAATACTCGAAGGCTAAACAGAATAAAAGAGAGAGAGGACTGTGCAATCTTAATTTGAATATCTAAAAACCAATTTCTAGATTTCATTGAAATTCATCCTTGAAAAGGATGAAAAAAAGTAAAAACATTTCGAACAATGACTGCAAATTTTCTCCATTTCCGATTATATTAAACGAGATATTCAGTAGATTTGGTATTGAAAATACGCTTTAGATCAATATCTAAAAAACTTTAGTTTAGTGAATTGAATAAATGCAATTGAATAAGGTTTTTGGAACTAGGATTGTTATGTAGTACATACAGTGCAACGGCTCAATCAACACAGCCACTGCCAGTGTTACTGCATGTGCGATGCGACAACCTACAACTACCTCCGGTTACTTGACTAAAAAACACAAAAAAATCTGATGTTGAAACCACATGACTTCCTTGTACGCCTAAACATACAGATTTTTTTTAAAATGAAAAGTACATAAAATTTTATTTCATTATTAAATTCTGATATTTTTCTTTTTTTTTTTTTTTTTTTTGTTGAATTGTTAATTATTGTATTTTTTTTAAAGCTCTATTTAACTCGCATTAGGAATAATCAAATCTTGCAACTGCTATATCTTTTGATCTATCGTATGAAAATCAATGAAATTTGGTATACGAATGTAACTTCGACGACAATAATTAATGTTAATATTAATTTTAGTTAAATAAAATTTTTTTTTTTAAATAATTTTTTATATGTAATCAAATATATTTTTGACATTTTTTTGTATTTTTTTTTACAATCAGATGTTAATAACTATTAATAAATCAATTTAAATTAAAAAAAAAAAGTTAAAAAAAGGAGAAAAAGTCGAATTTGAAGAGATGTGCCTTCCCCTTGTAAGATCCAAATATTTCATTAATTGAATTTTTTTGGCTATAACTCTGAAACCAATAAAAATAAGTAAAACTTATCACATATCGTTGAAAAGCTCTCAATGAAAGCTTATTTATTGCATTTAAAAATGTCCAAAATCCAAAAAGGAAATCGGTATTTAGTTATGCGAGATAATACTATGTACGTACATACAGACGACACGCCGAAACTAGTCAAAATAGATTCAGAGATGGTCAAAATGGATATTTCCGTTGAAATCTGAAAACCGAAATTTTGGCGATCAGAATACTTACTTCACTTCGTACAAGGAAGTAAAATATTGAACGCGATGGAAAACGCAAGCAACCCGAAAACGGGCGGAGCCGCGTAAGGGGTTGGTAACTGTCCATAAATCCATAATTATTTTTATTTAAAAAACTTATTGTTAATTAACAGTAAAATAGTTTCATAACAACAGGATTGATAAAAGTATTAATAAATTGTGCACAATAATAAATAAAACTCGTAATTATTTTATTTTGAAGAATTAATTAAATTTAACCTATTTTATAGTTTTCATAAAATATTTATAGTTAAAATAAAAGTTGTAAGCGAAAATAAAAAAGAGGGAATGATTGAGAAATTATTATAAAAATAAGATAGTAAACAACATAAAAATCACATGTCTATCTTTTTAAAATCTTTATCTCTCGCTCATCTTAAATAATAAAACTTTATTTTATGACAATGCATAGATGCATTCTAGTCCAAGATCGTTTACTTTGTCACACTTTATGATCTAATAACTGATTTTCTAATAGCTTCTAAAAAAGGAAATAAAATTAAATAGCAAAATCATCCGACGTATATAACTTAGTTACTTTAAAACTTCAGAGCTGTTTATTGCTTTTAGCGTATTTTTGTAACATATTTTTAACTTTATAATATGTAAATTAATGAAAAATAGCTTAACTTTTACTTTAAAAATTTTTCAGTTCCAAAATTTTACTGTACTAAAAATCTTTATTTCAGAATAGTAACGGTAGTAATTCAAAATGTTATTTGAATTTACAATTTAATATAAAAGACTATGATAAAAGGATATATTAAAATAAACTTTATACATAAATTACTGTGAACGTTATTTCTTTATGATGAATTTTACGGTAATTAATTTGCTTCAAAATAATGCTAAAATTTCTAAAATTTTAGAAAATTCCTCCAATCATACTTAAGCTTTGCAATTTCATTTCATTAGTTAAATCCTACTTATATTTGAAAATTATTTTTTTCGAACTGCAAACTCAAATATAATACGGCGTGTAACGCACAAGCATTATTCTAAAATATGCTAGTGCTTTCTGACCAGCGGTTTTTCTAATAATTTCTAATTTATATTTTAGTAAGAATTATTATTAAAAAATAATTTTTTTTTATTATTTTTTGTTTTCATAAACTTAGTAAAAAACAGTGTGTATTGATTGAAAATATCCATCATTATCTCTCTTTCTGTTATATTGTATTAAAAGTAGTTTTAATAGAATATTGCAATTGCAACTGTATTAAACTATTCTAATGTAATATAATTATATATAATTGTTTAAAAAAAATGAAAGTTTCCTAATAAAATCTTCTACTGCAAAGTGTGAGCAGACTGCTGTATTATTTTATATATGTAAAGAAATATTCCCTTAGGTATATTAATTTTACGAAAGTAATTTTCTTTTAATTAATTCATGCGTTAAAATATATAAATTAATATTTTCAACAATATGGCCCACAAAAACCCAACGAGTATATGTAAATAAATAGGATGTTAATAGAAAAGTTTCTACTGATACACTTGGAACACAATTTAATTAAAGCCTTGCACACACAAAATGAATATTCTAACAAACGTAATAGCACGTGCACATATACAGATATACATGCACATACACTCAAGTAAAGAATGAGAAGTTTGTAAAAGATTATTTCAATGGATATGTTTAAATATCTGTATGAACACGTTTAATAATCCAGGAAAAACTTATTAAAAATAAGGAAATAAACATGTAAAATAAAAACTTTCAAAATTCGTTAATTGGCATGACGAAATCACTGTTTTAAAAATGTAAAACAAATCTCAAAATACGTGGAATTGGGCTTCCGTAAAAGTTTTCTAAACATCAATGGTTTTGAAGATAACGATACTGGAGTGGTGTGCTTTTGAAAATTTTTAACAGCGTATTATTATTTTAAGACTTATCTTATCAGCAATTATGTCATCAGCAAATTTCCTAATAAAACCTACTAAATAGCTCCGAAAAACTCTACTGGAAACCTAACTTCATACAAATACTTTGAAAGCGAATCATTTTTCGTTAAAAAAAATGATTAAATAATTTAAAGTTTAGAAAAAATTATTTCATAAAGAAATAGATTTTTTTTTAAAGTTTTACGATATTAATATTAGATTAAAAAATTTGAGTTTCTATTATAATGCTTGTATATATTACTTTTTTTTATTTTTAACTACTTTTAACTTTTTATTACTTTAACTTTATTTTTAATTTAGAAAAAAATCTTTTAGGATAATGAAAAAAAAGTTTTATATATTTTCACATTTTCAGCTATCCGTAACTTCTTTATGAGATTAAACAAACAATTAGTGGTGTTTATAAATATTTTAAAAAACTATTTGTCGTTTAAGTTTTACTTTTTGTCGGTTTCAAAATTTTTACAATTTCTTTTATAAAATTATCTCAGCCCTTTTTAAAGATACAACTATATAATTTGTACAATTGTTTTACTGAACTATGATATACTTTTACAAAAATATTATATACTTAAAGATTATATATAAAGAGTGATTCACGAAGAATGTGACAAATTTCAGGACATGTTCAATTGGCAAAAATAGAGAAGAAAGTTAATATAAAAACAGATTCAGAAATTCTTCGTTAGCGATTGTCGGCTGGAGAAAGATTTCGCCCTGATTTCTGTGGCTTTGGCAAAATTAAGCCAGACTAATTCATTGGACTCAAATTAATAGTTAAATTTAGCGGTTTTTATATGAAATCTAGCCTGATTAAAATTCTAGATTCAAGAGATTTTTGATTCTAGATTTTGTAGTTTTTGAGAAATCTGAAATGAAAATATAAACGATTGTAGGGAGGAAAAACATACTTTTTTATAATGTTTTTTTTTACGTCTGGGACCACCGTTAGATATTGCTTAAGAGGATTAGATGAGTGATTTGCAGCGTACGTGAAAATGCCATGCCTGATCGAGATTCGAACTCGGGCCTCAGGATCAAAGGCCGAGAAGTTACCACTCGCCGCCACGGAGGCCGAAACTATTTTATGTTTGGTGTAAAATAATTTTCTTAAAAAGGTAATAAACACAGTAAACATTTAATTAGATAGATTTCATACGAAAGCTACCTAAACTTCCGAAAAATTTCGACATATCTTCGCGTTTCACATCCCCCAGATCCCAAAACCACCGTCAGTTCAAAAGTTTATATATCACTTTCTTGTAGACACGATAACTACTGTAACTTTGCGCCAATCACTTTCAAATTGTTCCATAAAAATAACTAGGACCAAAATCGAACTATAGGGGTGGAAATGGGGAGCTTTTTCAAAAAAAAAACAAAATATCGCTATACCTTTCTTATTAAGTAAAATATCGAATTTTTTTCACTTGGATACACTTGGATAACACTTGGATAAGTTTGGATAAGGGCCTACAACTTATCTAAGAAAAGTCTTTTGATATCACCAACCATTAGCCCAGGGGGTGGAAAAAATGGGGTTTCGAAGGCAAAAAAATCATACCTCCCTTAATAGGCACAGTATCAAATCGGTTTAAAATGGTCGTTATTCCTCTAAAAATTACCTAAAACTTTTCTCAGAAACAATTTTTGATTTGACTTACCCTTACGGCAAGCGATGAATTTGTAAAATTTTTTTCACATGCAACCATTGTCGTATTGAGTAAATTTGAAGTTTTTCTTAACTTTAAGGTGAAAATTTTTTTATCCCCTACTTAGCACCGATGAAATCTACCTCCGCCGTCCAGCGTGCCGAAAGGGATTTTTTTAATGCATTTAAATTTTATTCTAAGAAAGATTATATCAATAAAGTCAACAGAAACTAAATACAAACTTAAGAATTAAAGACGAAACGTATTAAAATGGGGCAGATTTTTGTTAAGTAAACGAAACAAAATTTTCAATATTATATAAAACAAGAATTAAGTATTTTAGAAAAAATAAAACAGAAACATCTAACTAAATTACAAACAAATATACTGCTGAAAGTGTCCTTCACCACAATGAATGCAGCACTCTGCCAAACGACTATTATTTTTGGCAGTTTTCTTTCCAACAGGGTTGTTTTATATTTGTTATACAGCACTAAGAATTCTAATAATTAACTCTTCTCTTATGTTACGCTTTTGTTCATATACCAATAATTTTAGATAGCCCAACAGTTAGTAATCTAGAGGTGTTAACCTAGGCGACTGTGAAGGACAATTGATAGGTCCAATCCAACTGTTTAAAAAAAGTTGTATTTAAATGTTTTCTGTTAAAGAAAAGTGTAGAGCTACCCCGTTGTGCTGATAAATCATCTATTTTTTGTTATCACAGGAACAACTTCCAATATACTGGCTGTTAATAATCTTTAAAGTAAACTGGAATTACAGCACCAGCAGCAAACTTAAGATGTTATGCATCTTATTTTTCATCCTCTTATACTTATTTCGTCTTCTCTTTTTTTTTAATATGTTCTTTATCATATCTTCAATGTATATGTTGAACAAAGTCGATCAGAGGTAACATTCTTACGTAATACCTCAAGTAGACACACCCAGCCAGTTATATTTTTATTTGATATATCTCAATCAGTAATAAATCAATTTTGTTACTATTATTATTGATATACTGTTCTAGGTACAATAATGTATCTTATTTATTTATTTATTTATTTTTTTTAAAAACACCCAAGACGACCAGCCTACGCTAAAAAGCTTAACACAGTCGCCTCAGGGTGTCGTGGCAGCGCAGTCTGCCCTTCCTATCTCGTCCGTACTCGGACATCCCATCGGGGTCTCCCGTGCCTCCTCGAAAACATACTAATCACCTCTTCCGGTGATCAGAGTTTCTCCGCAGGGGAGCAATTCTTCCCGTCACTGTCCTACCTGATCCAGACATGCATTTCGCGTGTTCTTCACGGTTACGCGTCCCTCCAAGCACACCTCGAGCCATCTTCATCGCCATCATCGGGGAGCTCAGACCCACCCACTCTTGCGCGTGAGTAGGCGCGAACACCCTAGTTATAGAGGCTGCCTCCCTGGCCCTACATGGCGACCACGTTTCGAATCCCCATCAATATTCCCAATTTCCGTACCGCAGCCCCCAGTCCCTAATTTAATTTATTTAATATTGTGTTGTTCAAAGATTTTCACGAGAAAATTCTCGTGAAAATTTAGTTTTCACGAGAATTAGTTTTCACACTAAATTTTCAAGAAAATTTAGTTAACTATTTTATGAATAAAAAAAATTTCCCCATTTCCAAATTCCGCATTCACTGAATGAGTATCAAACGACAATATGTATATTTTATTTTTAATGATATGATTTATTAGACCTTTTGTAACAGTGCAGTGACAGAGAAAAGATTCAGTTAAACCTGTGAGCCCACCCGGTTGGTCTAGTGGTGAACGCGTCTTCCCAAGTCAGTTATTTTTACACGGATTTGAATACTAGATCGTGGATACTGGTGTTCTTTGGTGGTTGGGTTTCAATTAACCACAGATCTCAGAAATGGTTGAAGAACTGAGACTGTAAAAGACTACACTTCATTTACACTCATTCATCCTCTGAAGTATTATCTGAACGGTAATTACCGGAGGCTAAACACGAAAAAAAAGTTAAACCTGTTAAAAATGATAATTAACAAGATGCAAAAGCTACTAAAATTAACCAGTCCTTTAACTTATTAGTTCAATATAGGCGATATTATAACAAAAGAACTATTGTGCCATAAGAGAGTAGTGTCGTTACTTTAATGAATAGAAGTAGTGTCCAATTCTTTCCTTTTTACTGTTCTTCCTTTATTCCTTTTACTTTCTTTCACTCTTTTCAAATATAAGAATTATTTTATAAAGCGGTAGTCTAAGCAGTATTTTTTACAATACAGAGACGACTCACTAGAACTAAGCAGTTTATCTATTGAAATCTAAAGAATAAGTGTTTTTACCACTTCTATTATATTTTTTTACAATACGTCTTATTTTGCTTTAATTGTATTTTCACCCTCCACAAACCTTTTGTACTAAATCTATTTTAAAACGTTATCTGAGTTATTTTTAATGTTATGTCTTTTATTAAAGTTTCATTATCTTAGAATAACTTTTTTTTTAATCAAACAGAAATACTTTAAATCACTTATCTGATGATTGAAAGACACTATCTTTGTAACATTATTTTATTATTATTATTATTAACTTATTATTATTATTATTAACTTTTATTATTATTATTTAAAAAAAAAAATATTCTTTTCAAAACTTAAGTTTTTTTTTTATTTAATAAATTTTATTGTTAGAAGAATAGTATTATATGTTTCATTTTAAACAAAAGGTTCTTCACAAATAACAAAATCCATTTGCTGTGAATGAGAAAAATGTAATCTTTTGTTAAGGTATCTGATACAGACGTATAAAGATATATTTGTTTGTTTATATTAAACTTAAACTTTCACGAGTCAATATTCTGTATATAAAACAATATATATCTATAAACTAATATATATATATAGTTTAAGTTTAAGTTTAAGTTTATATATATATATAGTTTAAGATACCTATTAAAAGTAGATGTAACCAATCAGAATGGTTCATTTATACAGTGCGTTCAGAAAGTCTATGTGCAGTATGCTTTAGAATTATTTGGTGCATTCTGTTCTTTTGGCATAAGTGTTGTTTTCGAATCAATAGTTGCGAGAAACGTAATGGTTCCTTCGGTAGAGAAACGCATTTTTCTCTTTGAACACGTATTTCGGAGTGAACACAAGTTTTCTGAAAAGGTTCCAAATACTCCTTTTCACCGCAATGAATTTCAAATTCTTATTGAAAGAATCTTATTCTGTTGCCCGAATTTTTTCAATAAGAATTTGAAATTCATTGCGGTGAATTCGGGCAACAGGCTCTATTGAAGACGCTGATTGAAGTGGAAGATCACTTTAACTAAACGAACAGAAGCTGCTTGATATTTCGGATGCTATACTCGAAAAGTCCATCAAAATTAATGCGCAAGCTAGCACAGCAGCAAGATACCGGACTTGTTACCGCGTATAAAGCTACAATTAAAGAGGAGAAACTTTTTCCCTAGAAAGTAATGTGTGTTCAAGAACTGAAACCTATAGATCATCCCAAAAGACTAAATTATTATCAATGATTTAAACATTTTATTGACCGAAATTCTGTAAATTCGACATTGTATTTTTTTTTACAGATAAAGCATTGTTTCATCTGGGAAGGTATAATAATTCACAAAATACACGACTGTGATCGACAACTAATCCCCGTGTATTACAGAAAGCAAAAATTTGAGTCTTGGCAGGCGTGAGTAGAAACTCACGCCAGCCCAGACCCGCGCATTATAGGTCCAATTTATTTTTGAAAATACAGTTAATGAGCTGTTTTAAAAATTAAAACACTTCATTAGTCAGTTAATATAAGTAGAAATCAATCACGGTTGGTTGCGATAAGATAGCACCATAACGCACACAGCTGATAGGTCAATGACTTTTTAACAAATTTTCTTTGGTGAACGAATCATTTCGAGCGGTTTGTGCCCTGCACGACTGCCAGATCTCAATCCCTCTTTCTAAGAGGAGCAGCGAAAAAAGCAGAGAATCCCAAAATGTTGGAATTCCTTTACGTACGAGAGATACTAGTACATCAGTTGGCTGAAGTATTGGAAAACAAATTGAAACGCGCGCAATATTGTACTGTAGTTGAAGCAGGTCATTTTCAACACCTTTTATAAACTGTTCCAGCTATTATTTGTTTTTACAAAAAAAAATAAATACAAAGTAATAATTAAGAAAATTTCGTCTTTAAACTTCCATAATTCCAATGCACAGCAACCTTCCGAACGCAAGATAACGAATTTTTTTTTATTATTAATTGAACTTTGCACTTGGAATATCATCTGTAATTTCTGTTAAAAGTGTTAGAATATTTAACTGCAGTATAAGAGATTTTGTTCGTTTTCAAGTTACTCGAAAAATATGGAATTAATACTCGAGGGTTTATTTTAGAAATTACGTAAAATTTTCAATTGATTAACGACAAAATTTGTTATAATTTATTATTAAAATAAGTCTGTACATACAGTACATATTTACATTTCACTAAATTTCTATTCATACAAACGGTTTTACTTGAATAATTGAGACGTTATACGTAATTTTTAATAATTAGTTTACAGTCGTTCTATAGTTTCAGTGTCGCAAATTTACTGCATTTCTTCATGATTTTCAAAAATATCCGGAGGGAGTACTTCTTCCTAAATCCCCGAATATTATATTATACTTATAAAGCCAAAAAAAGTGACAAAAAAACAGAAACCATTTCACTATGAAAGTAGTTAAAAATAACAATATAATATGTAGTATATTGCTTTAACATAAAAATCATTTTTTAGTTATGTATCGAGAGATAAAGTTTTTTTATTGTTAAAGCAAGTTTTAGTAGATCAAATATTTGCTAATATTTTTCATTCATTAAAATTTTGCTAAAAAAAAGTAGTTAAAGATAGTGGAACAAATATAATTACGTTTGAAAAATAAACTACAGTAAAATTCTCATCCGCCTTCAGGTAATTAAAGACGTATTTGGTTGCTCAGAAAGCAAAGGTGTCTAAAATAAAAATTCTCAGATAAAACAAACAGTGGACTGACTGTTTGTTTTTTCTAAGAAAATATCTTGACTATAGATTCCGTTTTCTCCTTTTTTATCACAAAGGGGCAATCTGTATGTTCTACGAAATTTACTAGACTTATTATGATTGTCTTAAATAAATGACAAAAACTTCCTGCAATTTTTAATCAAAAAACCCCATAGATAAATAAAGAAATTCAACGAGGAATTTATATTACCAATTACGTGAATTTTTCAGTTGTTAAGCAACCAAACAAACATTTATTATTAATAAAACATGTTTTTCAGTTAATAAATTGATTACATCATTCCATTTATTTTCTAAGGAATTTCATTTCCATTATTTAATTTAACCTTAATTATAAAAAAAAAATCTTCATTTCATATCCATTGCAAAAAATTATCAGATTTTTTTGTTTAATTCAAGCAATATATTAATAAATATTAAAAAGTATAATATTATTCAATAAAATATAACAATTTTGGACCATTATAAAAATTATAAAATTACAGATTTCACTTTAACTGAAATTATTTTAGTTTGTTAAGTGAAAAAGGTAAGATTAATTCAGAAAAATATATGCAAAAACAATAGTTTTTGAAAAAATTTAGATATCTTTAATTTAACCCACCGGGTGGTCTAGTGGTGAACTCTTCTTCCCAAATCAGCTGATTTGTAAGTCGAGAGTTCCAGCGTTCAAGTCCGAGAAAAGTTATTTTTACACGGATTTAAATACTAGATCGTGTATACCGATGTTCTTTGGTGGTTAGATTTCAATTAACCATACATCTCAGGAATGGTCGAACCGAGACTGTACAAGACTACACTTCATTTTCACTCATACACATCATCCTCTGAAGTATTATCTGAACGGTAATTACCGGAGGGAGGCTAAACAGAAAAAGAAAAGATATCCTGCATATAACTATTTATGTTAACATTTAAAGTCACCGGTCTTCGGGGCGAGAGTCGTAGCGTCTCGGCCTTTCAACCGGAGGTCCCGGGTACGTATCCCGGTCAGGCATGGCGTTTTCACACACGTGATATCGTTTTTCTCATCCTCTGAAGCAATACCTAATGGTGGTCTCGGAGGTTAAACAAAAAAAAAAAAAACGATATTTAAGGAAATACTTATTAATATTTGGGTAGACGTAAATATATCAAGTTTATCATTTGAATTATCTTAAAGAGATATAAAAATACAATATTTCTGTTTATAAATGATAGAAAAAAGGAATTTAATCAATTAATTTTCTAAAATATATATTTCAACATTTTTTTTTTAATTTCCCTAAACTTTACTACTAGTTATTCATTTTCATAATCTTAATTTTTCTTGTTTTTAAAAATGTATAACTAAATGCTAAAGCATTTTTGGTCGACTCAAAAATAATAGAGATATCCACTTTTATACGCATGTTTAAATCTCTGTTTAAAGCAAATGTACACAAATTTTGATTATTTTTTTCATTGACGAAAACGTTTCTCTGATAGTTTAGTAATAAATTTCTTTCAGATAACACCAGTGAAAATATTTATAAAAAAATTATCGTTAGTACAACACTTTAAGACTTCTTTACGCTATTATTTAGCATTGGATTGTTGTAGCATAATATTTTTATTCGTGCAAACTCTCAAAAAATCAATTGTTAAACCTAATGAACAAAAAATCACACGTTCCCGCATTCCTGATATCTTTTCCCAAGCTAAGTAGCAGTTATCTAGTAGCAGCATCGTCTATCTATAACTTTCTTTTTTAGTCTTATCAAGACAAGATTTATGAAACGTGAAGATATGTCGAAATTTTCCGGAAGCCGAATCATGGTACCCATTACAATAAGTAGCATTCTTATGAAATCTACCTAAAAGGTTCTTATAGTTTAATACCAGAAGAATAGTTATTTTTACTACTGATAAAATTCCAATGATTTTTGTTAACGGAAAAAGCTGGAATCGCTTGAACAAAGGAAGTTTATTAGCATTTTATAATGTAGATTCAACATTACGTTTTTAAAATTGATTGTTGTAAATATAACAGTAATAAATTATCTTCCTAAACATGAAAGATTCAGATGGTCTAAATAACATAGGATATATTATTTATAAAAAATACTTAACAGTTATTTATTTCTTGAAATATAACAAATGTTTAAAGAAGTTACACAAATCATAAATTTATTTGTCTCCTTGTTTTCAAACTTACACGTGGTAAATTTCTTGTTAGAAAGCTCTTAACTTAAAAGAGTAGAAGTAGGATAGGAAGGAGGTTTAGTAAGCATTAGATGTACACAACTTATAAAGCTAAATACTCGGCTACTCTCCTCATACCATAACCGTTGCTCAATTTGGTATTTTGGTACCTTTTCCTACCCATTCCACCATTTAAAAGTCCCATATCTTCCATTCTCAAACTACATTCTATCTTACCTAAACTAACGCCCTCTAACTTACATACTCATCCCTCTGTAACAACCACCTGGTGAGGATTTGTAATGTACAACCAACAAGCAGTAATGCTTTCTCTCAATTCAGCACCTCTTTCTCTCTAAAATCCGTATTTTCCTCATCTATCCCTTTCTATAACTCTATTCTCCTTCTAATCGATAAGGTCATTAACTGCTTTTATCCCTTTATGCTTTTATAAAAAAAAGAAAAAAAAAGATTTATGTTAGATAATGTATTATACATTTTTCTAAATGATTTACAAAATTAATAAAAAAAAGAAGATATAAATTAACCATAAAAATCAAGTAAAAGTAATAATACAAAAGAAAACTCAAAAATTGAAATTAATGATTTTTTTTTTTAAACAGAAAGTATATTGTGTTACGTAAGCAGCTTGTTATAAATCACTAGTTTAAAATGTGATTTTCATAAATTAAACAAAAATTACTCAAGTTTTATTTCTAAAAATTTTGTATTTTTTAAACCGCTTATGGAGAAAACATCTTTTTGTGATTTACTTATTTAAGATATATTTTTAAAAAAAATATACATTCAAATAAAATTGAATATATTGTTAAATTTTGATTAACTTTTATATCGAACGTTTTAAAAAAAATAAAGGTTTGAAAATAATTTTGTCATTTATTCATTGAGTAACCAAAAATTTCAACGGTAAAAGTTTAATTGAAATAGTATTTCAAAAACCTTCTGTAAGTTTTTCATATATTGAAATTTCAAAAGTGGACTCTGTTATCGTTATATTATTTCAGTCTCCTAGATGCATATTATATAATATTTATTTATCTTTAAAGAAAACTTTTTTAAATTTTTATAAAGATTCTTATCGGTAAATAAAAGTTGGTTGGTTAAAGATAGAATGATATCATTTCATCTTATAACGTTTTTCCCAAAAGTTTATCTTTTATAAAACGAATTAAATGTTATGAACCGCTTGAAGGAAAAAAGTTAGTCTCATACCACTTTTGTAATTTTCTGCGTTATTGTTGCGAACTGAAATTTAATTGAATAAAACATAAGAATTAGAAAAAATGAACACAAAAAACTTTCATAATATTTCATAAAAAACTTTACAACTCTTTTGAACGAATATTTTCACTTGTTTTCCTGTTATTGCAATAATTAAGGATTTTTTTTTAAATTCATTATGATATTATAAATATATTTTAAAGCAGCTTTTAGAATATATAAATTTTGTTTCGTTAGTTGACTTTAATACGGCAACAATTATTAAAACTATTATTACAGTAAAGAAATAATTTTTATTTTTCCTAAACATGAATTTTGTCAATAGTTTGCTACAGTTTAAAAATTTTAACGACTTAAATTAACATTGGGATGATAAAAGGTTGTGAAGGAAAGATATTTCTCTTAAAACGGCTAGGAATCTCGACGTCTGTTAGAAAGTAGTAATGATTTCAAGTAAGCGTAGAGTTTAGTTCTCTCATTGTGCTCATCTCTAGAGCAGTTTCATTCTGTAGAATTGTAAATTGTACTGTTTTATTCTGGAACGTAATTTTTACTAGTCCTTGTTTCATTATTTCCTTATTTTTTGAACGACTATGGGGTTAATTATCCGTTAACATTTATTATGAAAACGTAAATCTTTATGTTTATGGATTTTAATTCTATGAAATTTTATTATATTTTAATTAAATTTGTAGTAATATATTAAATAACTAACAAATCATATCATCCAGAAATTAAATTACCATATTTTTAATTAATTTAATCAGTTTGAATATAATTTCAAAACGTAAAAAAGTTAAATTTACATTCTAAATTTAATTTCGAAATTTTAATAAGAATCTTTTTCTCTTTTTATAAAATTAATAAACTAGTATTTTATATAATTAAAATGCATAGTAAATATTTTGTGGATATTTAAAATTATCCTAACCAAAGTGTTATGCTAATTTTTTGGTTCATGACTGTTACATTCTTTCTACGAAAAAAAGCTTTACGACTTTTATGAACGGCTTTTATGCCTACGGATCCACCTCGATGGCGTTTTCATTCTTCATTCTAAAAGTGTACGGTACCTTCGTCTCATCTTGATCATCGTTTAAGGAAATGTATTGGTTGCTGGGTAGGAGATCATAGCTTTCACTCTTCACCAAGCAGTTGTAATCAGCTATCTTAAATCCGATTTGGATCAATGGGATTTAGATTTGGGGTAGTACAAGCATCAGAATCGTCGAGGTAATACAGCGAGTACAAAACAAATTACTTAGGAACATAACCGAGGCGACTTGGTTCGTAAAAAACAGTAAGATCCACGAATATCTGGGTTTACCGTATTTTCTATAAGAAATACAGCGATTCAGTACAAAGTATAAAGTATGGCTAAACATCCACGTGATATATTTAGCTATTGACCTTCTAGACAATCGTTAGAATTAACACTTGTTGGAACGATGTTACACAGTCCAGTGAACGTCGACACTGTAACGTGTTTTGTGTACAAGACTGCTTCAAATGAAATATTGGGTAGCGTGAGGTGAGGGACAGCTCCGAACAGAGCTGCCGTTCGCTCGTGCTTGTACGGGAAGGTGTAGATGATGAAGTGCGGGGACTCTCAAGCCCCTGAGCTAAAAGACTGAGTCCCTTTCGGGTGTTCTCGTTAGGGGCGAAACACAAAGAAGCGAGTCCCGGTTGCTGGGTGATGGAGGCCGGGAACGGCATAGCCGGGCCTGGCGTTTTCCTCATCTGGCGGCTAGAGGTGAAGGTACCTCCCGGAACCGTGTTCATGCGTAATTGCGGGTCTGGTTCCGGGAGGTAGGGTAAAAGAAAAAAAAACCTTCTAGACAATAGTGAAGAATTTAGAAAGCTAAAACGACTCCACTTGATCCTTGGTGATTTTATATGATTTACGTTCGAGCAGCATCAACTGAGTGTTGTGTATCAATTTATTATTTTACCTCATTCAATTTTAGTTGTTTAGTTTACCTATTATCGTGTTTAGTTTACCGTGTTTCATCGTTCTTTCTGTTCTTTGTTACTACAAATGGTACTGTTTATGACAATTTTTTGTATGTTCTGTAAAGGAACGTTATGTAATTTTTGAGGAACTTAAATGGAAGTATATTTGCATGTGATTGTACATGATCACATTTAATTATGGTTTTTTTAATATTGTAACCGATTATAATGTTTATTGCAACAAAAGAATATTCTATTTCCGTTTAAAATATCAAAGTTTATTTCATTATTCACAATTATCTTGAAATACAAAGGAAAAAATTTATTTTGATTACTTTTACATTTAATACGACTTTACATTCTTTGAGAGCGGAAAAATCTCTTTAAAAATGATTACCATATTCATAAAAAAATTTTATAAAAATAAATTAATAAAAAAAAAGAAGAAAATTGCACTTTTGTGATAAAGTTTTTTATATAATTCCTTCAATTGTAAAAAGATAAACCATTGAAAATCATTATTGGCTTGTTTTAATCCCTATATATATATATATATATATATATATATATATATATATATATATATATATATAGGTCCGTTTGTAATATACATAATCTTTGTACATTCAATAAAAGGAAGTTGTATTTTTGTTAATACAATGATTTGAAATATTCAAAGATAAACCTAAAATGTTTCCTTCATACAACTTCTTATGAAACAAACACAAAATATAAAAAGTTTATATAACTTTCAAGTGTGTGAAAAAAAGGTGCAAGAGACATAATAATTATTGTTGAGATAATATTGTTAAATTATTGTAAAAATTGTGATTTTTGTGATTTATTTATTTATAAACAAAATAATATTTCAATATGAAATAAACTTTACTGCAAACATATTTATGTTTTTGATTATACAACTAATTTTATTTATCACTTAATTGACCGAGAAAAAATGAGAAGAAATTCTTTGGACAAGAATCTTTTTTAAATTTATGTAACACACTGGGCTGATGTAATGGTAAACTGTCGTCGCAAATCACTTATTTAACAGCTGATTTTTGAAGTTGAAAGTTCTGAGGTTTAAATCCTAGTAAACAGTTACTTTTATACAAATTTAAATACTATTATACAGTGTAAACCGATGTATTTTGGTGGTTGGGGTTCAATTAACTACACATTTCAGAAATGATCGGCTTGAATCTGTACAAGACTACACTCTATTTACATACATGCCATACATATTATATCATCCTCATCTTGTGGAAGGTTTGCTTATTGTTCACTCGTTGAACAGATCGCAATGTACAACACATTAGGAATAATAATAATTTATAAAGAAATAAGTTATGAATAATTATTGCATAAATTACGATTAAATAATTAACACTAAGGAACTGGTGTAAAGTACTGGGTTCCTATGCTTTTCTGGCCGTTACACCAAGCAGAGAATTGATTAACAAAGCATAAATAAAACTCCTTCATAAGTAAAGATATGAGCTATTAAATCAAATTATTTGATAAAAAAAAAAAATGGTTATTTTGTAAAAATAACTTATTTTGTTTTTGTTTTCCTTTTTTTCTTAATTTAAAATTTATATGAAAGAGATATGTCAGTAAGCATTCGATTTAGATTTGTTACGTAACGAAATTCCACGTGGTTGATCTACGTTTAATTTAATGATTTTTCATTAAAAGATAAATTGAAAAAGTACACTTCTTAAAATGAAAACTTTATTAAAAAATACACGTGTGCAAAAATCAAAAGTTATATTTTATTAATACACAAGAATTAGTGCCAAAAATACCAATACTGTGATATTATTAGAAACAATATTAAAAAATAAACTAGAATTTTTTGCAAATAATGATGATATAAATTTCCACATGATATTGTTATAAAGTAACTGTCAACTGACAAAATAATAACCTAAAATAACTAATAAATACATCTTCCTCTCTTTGAATATATATGTGCGTATGTGGGTGTGAGTGTTACCGTGAAAGACCGATACCTGGCACATGTCGATATTCTCCGGTGAATGTCGACACATACCAATTACGTCGGTGAAAGACCGAAATATTTGCTTATTCGGACCTTCGCTGGTATACTTGTATATCGAAAAATACAGACAACCTCTGATGGGAGTAATCACCTAATACCAATCTCTAAATTAAATAGATTACGAGAAACCCTAGTAAAACGCCAAAAATAATCTACCCTCGCTTCGCTCGTTGAACCCGTTAATCTATTTACCGTAGAGATTGGTATTGGGCGATTTTTTTTTTAATTTCTAGTTATCGTTTCGACGCCCAGCAGAACTTATCTGTGTTTGTCGACATATACCGGGCGAAGGTCCAAATAAGCAAATATTTCTGTCTTTCACCGACGTATTTGGTATGTGTTAACATTCACCGGAGAATATTGACATTCTCTAACTTCAGTCTTATTCTTTTATTATTTCATTGGTTTTAACATTTTATTCCTCTTCATATTCATCTTCTTGTTCCTTTTTTAAGATACATTTTTTCACGTTATCCTTCTTTTTTCTGTATGATTGTTTCGTTCTCATTTTTGATTATTCACCAAATAATCCAATAATAATAATTGACTATTTTACACCATAAGGTCTTTCCTTTTTTCCCCGTTTAGCCTCCAATAATTAGCTTTCACATAATACTTCAGAAGATATGTTTGAGTGTAAATGAAGTGTAGTCTTGTACAGTCTCAGTTCGACCATTCCTGAGATGTGTGGTTAATTGAAACCCACCCACCAAAGAACACCGGTATCCACGATCTAATATTCAAATCCGTGTAAAAATAATTAAATTTTAATAGAACTTAAACGCTGGAATTCTCGAATTTTCAAATCAGCTGATTTGGGAAGATGCGTTCATCACTAGACCAACCCGGTGGTTTGCACCGTAAGGTCGAAATTAATATTTGTAATCAGTATACAGAAGTTCACTAAACGGAATAGTTTTATTATTATTAATTTTTATTTATACGACAGACAAGAAATATGAAACTTTTGTTACCAGCAATTTACGATGAGACGAATAATAGTAATACGAGTAATAAAGGGACTTTTACTCTGTCCTAATATTTCATGTAAGATTTTTGAATTAATAACTGTATAAATATTTAATGTTAATAAAAACTAATATTTTAGTAATTGTGTAACTGTCAACGTTATTAAAGAATTGGGGGATTGTATCTCACTTTCAAATGAAATATTTAAATGAAGTGCAGAAAAAAATGTGTATAAGTAATTTTATAGGTGTACAAGGAAGTCATGTGATGTCCACATCAATTTAAAAAAAAAATAATTATAATTTTTTTAATATTTCTTTTTTGGGAGGAGGGATAAAAATTAAGAGATTAATGACCAGAGTATAATTATTGGTGTATCCTGCTTTTATTAATCTTAATAAATTATTTATTATAATATTTATAATTATCCTTAATGTGCTCCATATAAATCTCATGGCTTAATTTTGGTAGTAAAATAAATACAATAATTTGGAATTCGATTTAATTTATAAATTTCTGGTTTGGTTTATTTTGTTAAAAATCTTAAGTAAAATTTTGAGCTGATACTCATCGTATATTTGTCATCGATATATAAAAGAAAAAAAAAATATTAGTTTAATATTTCTCAAATTGCAGAAGCGGGAAATAAGATAATGAACTTAGCTGAACTTGTATTTGATTATTTCTGCAATAAATTACCTAACAATGAATAAAAAAAAGTAATTTAATAAAATTCAGTTAATAAATCAAATTCTTATTATAATACAATAAGAACTCAATATTTCACGATTATTTAACTACATTTATAATTTTTATCAGTCAAAAACTCATACTTTATACAGTACATATAAATGACCGGAAATAAACATACATTTATTCTTGAAAGGAAGCAGTAATTTATCAAATATTAGATAAAAAAATAATTACTTTTTATAATAATTATTTCTTTAACTATTTTTCTTTATTCGGTTATATTTATGTACGAACTTCCATCATTCTCAATATATGAATGATCAATTAGCTAATCCATATGTTATTGAGTAATTATACTACAAATGGAAAAAAGTTAGTATCCATTATATTTAAACGCCATTAAAACAACAGATAACAGTCCAACTGAGGTTTACATTGTTGTTTATTCTTCTACTGTTATTCATGTTTGTAAAGCATTGTTATTAATAACAAGATATTAACAAAATAAAAACAGATTTTTTCCTTGAAAAATGATATTCAAATATTTTTAATGCATTAAATAACTTGTGTAATAACGATTTTAACTTAGTTTTACAAACTAATAAAAAAGGCAGTCCATAAATTAAGGAAAGATTATATAGAAGAATAATTCTAGAATAAACTCCAAAAAAAAGTTAGACCTAAAACTCCAATACGTTAAAAAGAGATGCAAATTAAAGTATTATATTAGAGGCAGTCATTCAGAGCCCAAAAATTTTGTTCAGCAAAAAAACTTTTCATCAATTTTCTTGAACTCTGAATAACTTTTAATAATTTTAGTTTATATATATATTTTTTTTCACTTATTGGAATTTCAGGTCTACATAATTGAACAATTCTAGACGAGAAAAATTTTACTTACCATTGTAAATGCACGAACTCATAGAAAATGATCCTTTCCATAGGCAATATATCTTTGAATAGATTTTTAAGTAGGTACTATAAAATTAGATAAACAATCCAGCGCATGCAAACTTTGCAAGAGCACTCACATAAAGAGATCTTAATTGAATTAGCTCTTAGTTGTAACAGAATAGGGTTATGTAGCTAAAAAGTAATGAGATCATGGTTTTTTAAGATGAAGTAACAGAAGAAGATACAGTAAATTATCTCGAAATTTTATTCTACCTTATTCCAAGGTTAGATTTCAAATTTAGAAAAATTTAACATCTAGCATAATGGTGCTCAGCTCCACTACATATAACATTTTGTGATTATGTTAATTAAATATTTAATAGCAAATTACTTACCCAGTAATTAACTAAAATTACTGGAAGATAATATTCTGTAAATACATACCTCAAAGCTACGGACTTTATAATTTTTATCTTTATGAAAGATAAATCATACTTTATGAAAGATAAATGAAACTAAACATACCTGAGGAAGAATACCATAATTACTTAAATCGTTTGTTTCAATGCCTAAAACATGTTTTAATGGAAAAGAATGGAAATTTGAGCACAAATAATAAACAAGTTTTATCAAATATTAGCTTCTTTTCTGTTCTATAACACACTAATATACAGAGTGCATCACAAAGGTCTTTTGGGACTTTCATAACTTATTCTATTCAAGAAAATAATGGAAAAAAAGTCAGATAAACATATATCCTAAAATGTTTAGTTTACAAGTTACTGCTAGTGAATGATTTCGTTCTGCTTTCAGCTACCTCGATGAAATAAGGTCATACTGAAATTTTTAGGACGTTAATTAAATAACAAGAGTAGTGATTTCTTATAGTTTTTGACCTAAAAAATTGACAAAGATAGGTCCCAGAACCGTATCTGCTGTAGTTTTTGAAAAATTTGGGATGAAAACCAATAAATTGTAGTAAAAAACCCTGTTTTTTATGTTTAACTTACAATAACTTTGTTAAATTGGTAACGAACATATTAAAGAAACAAAACTTGTACAGAATTTTTGAACAAAATGGTGGAAAGTAAGTCGAATTTTTCTAACTTTTCTTTATCAACTTTGTTTTAGCAACTTTTGGTGTTGCACCATTTTGTACAGAATTAAATTTTGTACAAGTTTTCTTTATAAATTTTACGTGTTTATTACCTATATATATAATTTTTGAGAAATTTATTAGTTCTCAAATCAAATTTTGATTATCATTCAGAAATTTACCAACTGAATCTGAAAGTTATTCATATAGGTTAACATCATTAAATTGTGTAATGATTACAATGCTAAAAAATGTAAGGAATAAACGACTGGACATTGCTCTGTTGGCAAAGTAGTTTTGAACAACTTCAATATCTTTCTGATACCATTAAAAATGTTATTTTGGGGACAAATCTATTATGTAAACATTTTATTTTATCAGATAACTATTGAGTTGTAATAATTATTAGAAAAATGGTTCATATATAATTACTAAAAAAATACTCCCAATTTTTGAAATTCTATACGCATATAACGCGGGCGAAGCCGCGACGGAAGATGCTAGTATGAATATAAACTTCTTACGACTTAAAAATTGAAATGAAAATGAAAACCTTACAAATTGAGCATCTGTATCAAACAGAAAAAATGCTCTTTTATATTATTTCATAAGTTTATTCGAAGAAAAATTCCTAATATCTTTCAAATATTTCTCCCTAATGACATTATATATACTTAATGAATTGTCCTAGATTGATTTTATAAGGTATTAGATAGTATTTAAAGGGACCACCGTTTGGTATTAATTCAGAGAATGAGCTAAATCTCAGCCTTTTATCCGGAGGTCCCGGTCAGGCATGGTATTTTCACACACCCTACAAATCATTAATCTCATTCTCTGAAGCAATACCTAACGGTGGTCCCGGAGGTTATAAAAAAAAGAAAAAAGATGGTATTTAAAAAGAATCTGATTCGAGATGGTTTCGCCTGCCTAATTAACAGATTTTTGAGCGAATATGAAACGAAAAACGGATAAACAGAAAAACAGTATACATTAATTTCATAATTTTTCATCAAATAAATTACAGCAGAGAGGTTAAAAATTAATATAATATTAAGAAAATATTACCTTTTTTCGAGTTTATTGATTTTTATTTTATTTATTTATTTTTTCATGTATACGTAATTTTTAAAATAAAGATATTTACTATAGGAAAATGACATTTGCTTTTTAATAATTTAATTTTTTGAGATTAAAACGATATAACAAAAGTTCTGTAAATTGTTATTCATTGTAGCTGACATCCTGTATAAGCATGCTGAGAACAAATAGAAACTACGGTACCATCAATTCTAGTAACATATGACAATCTGTCAGTACCACTCAGTTTAATACTATAACACAAACTATGTATCTAATCAGAAAATTTGAATGTATATTTCCCTCTCTCATCCCGGAATGAACGAATTTTCAAAGAATCGATGAATATTTTCATAGTGTATTCTTCATTAAAATTTGTAGACGTTGACTATTTAAAACAATATTATATAATTATAAATTTTAATAGTTCTTAGTGGTCCGAAAGGTTGAAATAACAATTTTTTTCAATTATCTTGAATTAAAAATAATTCAAGATAATTGAAAAGAATGATAATGTAATACTGATATTTTGGATTTATTTCGGCCTTTTTGGTTAAAAAAAAATCAGTATTCTATTTAAATATTTTACTTGAAGGACGGCTTAGATGAAAATGTATGGAGTTTTTCTTATTACTCAGACGGGATATTATTGTACATTATTAATGCTTAATTCAAAAAAAAAAAATTTCTAAATAATTTATGTACATTATTTTCATCCATTCTACTTATATAAGTCGTAACGTATTATCTACTTTTAATTTATTATTATTTTCCTGGTATAACTCTAGAGCTATGCCGCAAGAAGGAAAGAATGTGAATCAAAAAATGGGGTTCAAGTTTTTTTACATTGACTTCGTGGCCCAGAAACCCACCAAAAAAAAATTCTGATGAATTTTAAATTACATATACACTTCTTTTTTTTTTTTAAAAAGTACATAAGATTTTATTTCATTAACTTCCGATATTTTTTAATATTTTTTTTTTTATTGTTGTTGAGTTATTATTTATCGTAATTTTTTTGCAATTTGAGGTTAATAACAATTAATAAATCAATATATTTAAATTTAATAAAAAGAGATAAAGTCTGATTCGAACTCGTGCCCTCGCCTTGTAAGATACAAATATTTTATTAATTAAAATTTTATATGGATCTTGAACCAATGAAAAGTGATATATCGTTATAAAGCTCTCAATGAGAGCTTATTGCTGCAGTTAAGAAAAAGTCCAAAATCCAATTTTTTTTAATTTTGGACTTTCTTGGACACTTTTGGTTCAGTCGATTGCAATCAAAAGGGAAGGTGCGTAACTAGATGTTATAACAGTTCAACATCCTACGGCTAATCGTTTTTGAGTTACTTACGTGCGCGAGATACGTACGTATGTACAGACGTCACAACTAGTCAAAATGTTTTCAGGAATGGTTAAAATGGATACTTCACTTGAAATCTGAAAACCGAAATTTTTCGAGATCACAATACTTCCTTTACTTCGTACAAGGAAGCAAAAAGGGGAACGATGTACGTGTATTAGTGTGTTTTAAGTCTAATAACTTTTGACTGGATAAATTTAATTTGTATGGGATTTTTTACAGGGACTCATGTATATGAGGTAATTTTTGGTAAAGGTTTGAGGTCAATATCTTCCGTGGGTGGGGGGAATTTTGGGAATCAATTTTCTCAAAATTTTACAAACAGAAACCTCTATAAGCTTAGTACATGTATACTTGCTTTATCTTACCATTTAAAAAAAGTTTCCTCTAAATTTTACCCTTCACCAAAAATTTTAACCATATTGTCTTCCTAGGCATAGTAATAGTTTGGGAATCGGGAGCAAAACAAAGTTTAAGAATATGAATTTTTTGAATTTTTAAAACTTTTTATTGGTTTATTTAATTTTTATTTTTAAAAGTCTTAACAATAAACTTTTAGTAATAATATTACAATAAACTTTCATCATAATTCACCGTCCATCCACAAAATCTTGGATAACTTTTTATTAATAGTGCCTTTTTTAGTGGAATTTTTTTTGTAAGTTTCTTCCATTTAATATAATGAACGTAGAAAAATCTTTCTAGAAAGGCGATTTTAGATGTAGAGGGAAAATAAGAAAGTACTGATTTTTTAATTTTTAAAACTGTTTTTGGTTTACCTTAACATATGATGATCATTTTAGAATAAAACTTCATCATACCATAAAAATATCTAAGTAACTTTTTTCATGCATATTTATTTTAATATTATGTTAAGAATAAATAATCAAAAGCCAGGAATGTATTATAACTTTGTTGTCATCTTATATATATGTTATCAATTGAATTTTAATTACATAATGACATCATCATATGATTATCTACCCTTAGGCAGGTCTCTTCACCATATCTATTTTCATCTCCTCTATCTCCAGCTAAACTTTTAAGTTGCTGACAGCTCCCATTTCCTTTTTTTTCCTGCTTCTCATTTTCTGTGCTCTCTTCTGATCTATCTAGCGCTGTTTTAAACCACACCTTCTCTTCTTATGATTTGTCCCAACAAGGTAATTTCCTTTTATTAATTGTTTTATAATTAAATTTCAATTCTTGTTCACTCCTCTCATTACTTTTTAAATTTCTTAAAACCCAAACATCCAACGCCTCCAGTTTTAATATTTCTTTATTTTTATTATTACTATTATTTCTTTACGATTTCTATTATTACTATATTCATACAGAAGTATAAAAATTTTTATACTTCTGTATGAGTTTTCTAAGATTAGAGATTAATATGCAATCTTAGTAACCTTGTTTATATTTCTGTATATTCATACAGAAGTATGTACACATGATGCTTCTTTAAGACTACACACCATCTTATTTTTTTTCTAGTCAGTTTGTTATTTTTTTGTTTTCATTTTTAATCATCGGTTAGAATCGTCTGACTTGTTCAATCCTTTCTTCTTTTATGAAGACATTCTTGGTTGTTCTACAACCCTCATTACTTATGTTTTCTTAATATTCATTTTCATTCCACATTCTGGGTTTGGACAATGGTCAGGCTTGACACTTTTATAAAGACAATAATGAGGCATAAGCCTGTTTTTTTATTCCTTAACAGGATTTAAATAAATAATTATAAATATAGTTGTAAAAAAAGTATTTTCACGTGAAAATTCAAGAAAAGTATTGCAAAACTTGAAATAAATTAAAATAATTTATATTTCTGCATTCTGCATAATCGTAGCTCACGCACCGTCGTAATTTTTTACATAATTTCGCAACACGTTTTTCGTTATCTTAATAAAGACTAAGTTTCTTCTCTTTTACATACTAGAAAAGTTCTTTTTTATATGGTGGAACACTGGCAGACTTGTTCATATTTTAATGTGTTGGTATGTAGATTGTCAACAACCTCTCCGGTAACTCAAAAAATTGCACATTTTGTTTTAAACAAAGAAAGTTTAATGAACGTAATTATAAGTACACAAATATTAAAAAAAAAAATGGACTGTATCACATGCTCCTACATACAATAAAACAACAATATGCAATATAATAAGAAGAAAAGACGTGGATGGCTAGTCATCCCTACCACCGCTACACCAGCAGCGTGCTGCCTTTATATAGGTAGAGGGGGGACCAGATAAGACTAAAAGTAACTATATAATAGAAAAGCCGACAACACAATTGTAGGACTTTGCCGTCACGCGGCTTTTTTTCTGATACGCGGTTTACATACACAACTTATTTAATTCAATGATTGTACCTAAAGCGCACGCGCATACCGTATTTCATTCGCGCGGGTGTGGCGATATTAGCGGCCACTTTAAATGTTTATTTAATTCTACTGCTCACCTGTGACGTTACTACATTGCAGAGGACTACAGCAGCTGTACGTCAAAGCTACAATAGCGCTTCTTGGAGAGAAAGAGGATACTAATTACGCAGTATACCCACTTAACCACTAGTTTATTTAGATATTTTTTTGAGGTGGGGGTGCGATTTTGCAAAAAATTTTTTTTAATAACAATGTTCCTAAGAAAAACAAGACCTTAATTAGGTGAAATCTCGAGAAACTGAGTGTTGACCTTGCTCTACAGCATCACCCACTTAACTTTATGTTGAAAATATAATGGTATCGATGACCCATATATAGAAGTAATCTGACCAAGTTTGGTCAAATTCAGTCGAATAGTTTTAAAGATATAAGGTGATTTAGAGTGCGACACCGGAAAATTTCTATCCGGTTTTTGGGATCCTTAGGTGTCAAAACGTAAAGATCCGGTGAAAACTGCGTATGTCCAAATTGGAATGATTACAATATTTTCTCTTCTGAAGTTATAACTCCATTAAAGCGCTAAATGGGAAAGTAAAATATTACAATTTAAGTTTTAATTTTTATTTTTTTAAATAGGAGATTAAGTGAGGAATTCTATTTCTTGGTGTTTTTTTCATTAGTCACGCACTTTTAGATAAAATGATTTTATTCAAACAACTTAGAACGATTTTTTTTTACCACCAACAGTAAATTTAAGATATTAGTAAATGAAAATTTTTGACTTGGAAAAATGTACGAATAGCAATAACAATAAAAACTGGCATATAGCCTATATATTTTTAAAGAAAGAAATTATCTATTAGCTAGCTACATATATATATATATATATATATATATATATATATATATATATATATACAAAATTTATATTAATATATCTCTATTTTATTGCTGGTTTAACTGTCTTACAGAATTATAAGAGAATGACTTCAATTGTTTCTTTACACAAATTTGGCAGTGTTTGGAACTAAATATTCATATTTTTCACTAAGAAGGCCAAACTATATGCAATAAAAATTTATTTGCTATGCAATACAAATGCGAAGTAAATTGAGTTGAAACGAGAATAAATGTATTTTACAATAAGAATTTAGTGCAAAAAAAAAAAACTAATAAAACAATATCCGTTCAATTCAAAGATGAAAATTAAAAGAAATTTACACAAAAATAGGCTGTAGAAAATTAAATCTTTACAAATATAATTCATGGTTATAATTTCATTAAAATTATTTTTTTTTATATTTAAATTTTTGTTCATTTAAATATAATGAATTGTAAGGGCTTGATTCCTAAGTGTAAACAAAATTAAATCTAATAAAAATGTATGTATGTTCGTGTATGTATGTATGTATGGCTGTATGTCCGGGCCGGGGAGGTGAGCTAAAGTAAAGGACACTCCTCTGGCGCGAGTCAAACTTGATTGTAGATCCGTTCCAGAGGAGTAGGTGGGAATATAAAAAAAATAAATAAATAAAAAATAAAAATAAAAATTAAATGTAATTTTATTATATGCTGATTATTCATTAGCTTAATCAATTACGGGATATACGCGTAAAGAACTGAAAGGTCATACAAATTGATGACGGACTCAGCCAATTTGACAACAAATAACCCTCCGATCACTTTTATATGCCGATATTATAATTTATGATTCTCAACATTTTTAAACTGTGGATGTCAGACGAAGCGCATTCCCACCTGAGTGGATTTGTTAACGAGCAAAATTTCAGATACTGGGCACAAGAAAATTCTACGCAGCTACACCAGCGTCCGTTGCACAGCCAGAAAGTGACCGTGTGGTGTGCTATGTCATTTTACGGTGTTATAGGCCTTATTTTTTTGAGGATAACAACAGTCTTGCGATTACAGTGACGTCGGCTTGTTGCATAGCCGTGCTTGAAACCTTTGTTGTGGAACAACAAAAGAGATTTCCACCGATTCTTAACACAGCCTGGTTTCAACAAGACGGAGCAACGTCACATACTGCACGAATATGCAGTATGTGGTGCACGATGGCAGCTGTACGCCGATTGTTTGGACAACGTGTCGTTTCACGAAATGGTGACATTAGATGGTCTCCCAGATCGCCTGATCTATCAGTTTGCTATTACTTTTTGTGAGGTCGCCTTAAAAGCAAAGTTTTCCACAGTAGACCTGCTACAACGGAAGAATTGAAGGCAAAGTTCCGAGAAGTAATTGCGGAAATTCCAGTTGAGATGTTACGTCAAACCATGAACAATTTAACGAAGAGACTTCGTGAGTGTTTACGTAGAAGCGGAGGTCAACTGGAAGATGTCATCTTTAAAAAATAAACTAAAATGTATGTATCCTAAACTAAAATTTATGTATGTATCCTAAAATGGCAACATTTGTAGAATTACATGAAATAAATATCATTTTCTAAAAAAATGTTTTCATTACGTTATTTAATTTAAAAATTTCCCGTTTCTTTGAATCACTCTGTATTTCTGGTCATTAATAATATTCCAAATATTATTTTCAGAGTATTACATATTATAATTTATTTCGTTCCAATTCACAGAGGATAATCATCCAGTATTAAATTGCGGCGTCATAAATTGCAAATTTAGGCAATCCATTTGAACGTTGATGTTAATTACAAAAAGGAAAGATTTTTCTACTAGGTTAAAAAGTAAAGCAATGGAGTTTCTTTATAACCGAAAAAAATTAATGTCTTGTATAAGGGAGGTCAGTGGTTATATTAACAATATATCCTGATCGATTAATAATATTCGATAGTATGGTATGTAAAAACGATTCTTAAATTCAAACCGTGAAATGCAAAATGCAGTGTTCACGTGAAATAGAAATATTTCAGTTCAACACAAAATGGTTCATTAAGCTATAGGCAAAAATCAGCTTTTATTCTGTTCCAGACTACATGTTTACCGGTACATTTGCACTAACACTGCACTGCAGGCCTGACGTAGCTCTGAAGCTACGTCAGGCCTGTTATAGCCGGTAGTAGTTCACACACACACACACACACACACACACACACACACACAGAGAGAGAGAGAGTGAGAGAGAGAGAGAGAGAAAGAGGAGGGGAGACATAAGTAGCTGGAAAACTGGTTGTTGAAATATATGTATCTTGTCACAATCGTCCGTATTATTGGCGAATCTATGTAAAACAGTTAACTCCAATGAAACCATATCCTGCGTCAGACTTGCAATGGGTATAAAATGATAAATTAAATTATTTCCCATTCTTTTAAAATATATTGGACAAAATTTGCTGTGATATTATATCACCCCAATCTCATATAAATGCTGATAACTTTTAAATTATAACTTCATTCTGCAGCACAGGGCTGGCTTTATAAATAATATCATTACTACCAGAAAAAGAAAATCACTGATGGTGCCACTTAGGCCTCACATGCTTTTTATATATTCCACCCATTATACAGGGTCCGGCATATAAATCTGACGATTTTGTAGTAATTGTTATGTTGGCACCACTTGATCAATGTGAAGGCGGGAGTGTTGTACATCGACAGGTCTATTCATGCTATTTCAGTAACCAGTATGTCGTGGTCGGGTGGACAACGAGCGTTTGTGATTGAAGCCTATTTTAAAAATAATGACTCGGTTATTGTAACACAGCCTTTATTTCGCAGACATTTCAATTTAAATCGAAACGCGTCTGTTTCTAGCAGGAATACGATATTGTTGTGAGTGAAGAATTTTAGGAACACATCGTCTGCTTTAAAAATGAAGCCAACAGGACAAAAACGGCCTGTGAGAACGCCTGAAAACATTAACGCTGTAAGGTTAGCTGTTACGCGGTCTCCACGACGTTCAGCAGCGAGACATGCTGCTGCGCTAGCCATTTCTGATCGAAGTGTACGACGAATTCTTCATGCCGACCTGAAATACCATCCGTATAAGATGACGTTAGTGCACCAACTTAATGCAAATGATTGGGCGTCTCGCAAAGCAGCTTGCGAGGTCATCCTCGAAAATATTCACCAGGATGCCATTATTCTTTTAAGTGACGAGGTATATTTTTATCTGTCAGGATTTGTGAATAAATAAAATTACCGTTATTGGGCTTCGCATAATCCACGGCAAATTCTTGCAAAACCACTGTAACAGTCAATATGTTACAGTGTGATGTGCGGTTTCAAAGTTCGGCATAATTGGCCCATATTTTTTTGAGAAGTTAAATCGCAGAGTAACAGTAACATCTCATCGATACGTAAACATGTTGAATGAATTTCTGCGACCGAAACTGAATGACTTTCAAGGAGATGAAATTTGGTTTCAACAGGATGGTGCCACCGCCCATACGGCGAGAGTCACAATAGATGTTCTGCGAGAAACCTTTCCTAGACGTTTGATTTCCCGATTTGGTGACATTCCTTGGCCAGCGCGTTCACCTGATCTGGCTTTTTGTGATTTTTTTTTTGTAAACAAAGTTTTCAGCAGGCGACCACAGTCAAATCCAGAACTCAAGGAGGCCATTCAACGAGAAATTGAAGCAGTTCCACAAATGATGATTGAGCGGGCAATGTCAAATTTTAGAATGAGGTTAAGTGAGTGTGTGAGGAGTAATGGAAAACATTTGGACGACATAATATTCAAATAAAAAAAAATCTATGAAAGTAATTCACTATAAATAGCAAAAATTGATCTTTAATTTGACATATTAAATGTTTTAATAGTACGAAACACAGTTTAATTATTATCCCTCAAAAATCGTCAGGTTTATATGCCGGACCCTGTATAAGCTCCTCAATAGTATAAAGCAGCAATTTAATGTCACTCATTCTATAAAAAATAATGCATTGACACAATTCATTAGGGAACAGTTAGAGATAAAGATTGAAAATAAAAAAATAAAACTTATTAAGTGATGAATGACTAGAAATAATCTATAAATCATGTTCACTACAAGAATAAAGAACTAGGTACAGCATAAATAAAAGAACTAGAATTAACGGTAGTAAGTAGATAGACTGGTTGAAGGTGGAGCTAAATATTTCAGCCAATTATATGAGGGTGACAATAATGTAGAGGTGGGGCTAATCTATCTCCTAACAATTCACTACAGAATTTAAAACACTGGTGTATTAGTAGACTAAAATAAGTACGTTCCTTAAAAATAATAAAATTAACCTAAAAAATTATTGGAAGTAGTAAATTATGTAAGTATAACTTTTAAATTAATCCTGTTATAATAAAAAAAATTATACTTTACTTGCTAAGTTAGCATAAATTCAAAAAAAAAATTAATTAATCTTACTAAAAAATAAATTTATATCGAAGTTTTCAAATAATTAGTAAAACATATAAAAAAATTTATTAAAAGTATGCATTCCACTTCTGTAATATGAAACAAAAATATTTTTCAAACTGATTCTAAAGGTTATAAAACAAATATTTCTTAATTGTAATAACTGAGATTTAAATGTTTTATAAATCAACTAAAAATTAAAGAAATAAACCTATAAATATAGTAAAACAAAACAATACTTCTTAAATTTATAACCGTTACTAAGATACAAAGTCTAATGTTTGTCGTTTAGCAACGATAAATCATAAATGAAAATATAAACTAATAAATAAACTACAAAAAAGAAAAAAAATAGTTAATTAGAATTGGATTTATAGACTAGCTTCATACTTAAAGTTTTCTTCTCTTTGGTTTTTAGAAATAATAAACCAAATACAGTAACACTAAAAAAATTTCTTCAATAAAGATTTGTTTTTCTATTGTAAAAAATTTAAGGTTTGTGTGTGTGTGTGTGTGTGTTTAATATTGGAAAAATATATTTTCATCTAAAATAAAAACTCGTTTATCAGGATTGAATGAATCTAACTTCTACACTTCAGATTAAACGGATATCCGGATAACTTGAAAGCTGCTGATACAAAATAATATAATTTAACAAAGTTTCAACAAACTTTTTTAAAAGATATGTACTGTACTACATTACATATATACTATTTTTTTTTTTTTTAAGATAACTGTTAGTATTTTTATCAAATAAATATTATATTATTAGAAACTCTTAAGTTAAAAATTTAATAATATAAAATAAAATAACTATTACTCGTTAATATTTTATTAATAATGTTCTTTATTCTGAGTTCTAGGAAATGGAATTTTCTACTCCATAAAAAATTCATTTCTGATTAGAAAAAAAAAATATCCGGGTGCTGATTTAACTTTACGTCACCTGCAGTCGATAAAGATAATAAATATTAAAAAAATGAAAGGAAATATAAATTATTTTTAAAGTATCTTTAATTTTAATTCATAAATATTTATTTAGAACGTTCTCGTTTAGATATCCCTAGAGAAAATAATTATGGGTGTTAAAACCGGCGAATAAGGAAGCCAGTTAATGGCAAAGTTCCTTGAAATTATCCGAATTAGTATGCAGCGCTTAAAAGAAATTTATGGCGAACGAATAATTTCAAGGAACTCTACAATCAACTGGCCTCCTCGTTTGCTGGATTTAACAATCCCAGATTATTTTCTCTAGGGATACCTAAACGAGAAGGTTTATGTTAATAAGCCAACGATCATACAATTACCTCCAGTTCTTATTGCTGCTCCATGTTATTACCCCCTTGACGGCCTTTTCTCATTAATTAGTGCTTTGGTCGGTATTATAAAAAGAACACAAATCAGGTTTAATTACAAGAAAGATTTTATATTATTATTGATAGTGGGATCTGATGTTATAGTTTATACAGATGGCTCTAAAAACGTTAATTCTGTTGTTTGTGCTTTTGAGGTTTGCAACAGAACATGTATATTTGGCATTCCCAGCATCGTCAGTATTTTATTTGCGGAGCTGCATACTAATTAATAAGCCCTTAAATATAATTAGCCCAACATTTCGACATGTATTTGTCTGCTCAGATTGTACGAGTATCTTATAGGCAATTAGTGACATGTACACCAGACATCCTATTGTCTGTGAGATTAAGTGTGCTATTTCGTAAATGACTCAACATAATACAACTGCAAGCTTCTGCTGGATCCCCAGTCATATTGGAATTTCAGGCAATAAACGCGCTGATAGTGCGGCAAAAGAGGCTTGTTTCCAGCCTCCTTACACCAATCGCGTTGTGTCGAACGATCTTATCTGTTTTCTGAAGAGGGTGGTGGTTCATGATTAGTGGGAAAGTGAAAGGAATGCTACCATAAACAGTAAATATTCTTCAGTTAAAAACACTATCACCGTGAAACTTCCTATAGAGAAACAACCGTCGAGAGTAGGTTATTATTTGCTGTTTGAGAACAGAGTTCACTAGGTTTACTCATGGATATCTGATGACTCAGACACCCATTTGTGCTCTCTGCGACTGCCTCAAACTATGCACCACATTCTTGCGGATTATGTCTATTACGCGGCCTTGTGTCACAAGTTTAACTAGGGTCTAACATGAAAAATATGTTAGGGAATAATGAAATGCTGTTATTTTATGTTCTACGATTTGTTAGAACCGTCTGTTTATATCCAAACATTTGAATTTTAATAAGAATGTTTCAACTAATTATGGCATTTGACGTATTTCAGATAGTAATTTTATTGTATTAATATAATAGTAATACATTATGTATCTGGGTGCTGATGAGGACAATTCGATTAACACCCAACGAAAAATAAACCATCCAAAAATTAAAAAGAATATTCGATCTGAAATTAAATGTTATATAAGACCTGAATCGAAATATTTTAACCGACTTCATGGAACTCTCTAGAAAGAGTACAACGCAAGCCAGAAAAAAATAGGATTATTTGCTGGATGTAGTGTTCCACCAACAGCTTAAAAAAAATTTCAGAAATTACAATTTATAATTCCTTAACGAAATAAATAAAATAATGTAAAAATCTGCTTTGTGTAAATGTTTAAACACCGTTTACTTCTTTTGCGCCACTCAGGAATTTATAAAACTGTAGGTTTTTAATTGTTTCATAATTTTCTGTGGAATGATAATTATATAGGAATTTTTTTTGCCTTCAGTCATTTGACTGGTTTGATGCAGCCGTACGTAATTTCCTATCTAGTGCCAGTCATTTCATCCCTACATCCTATATCTCTAACAATTTGTTTTACATATTCCAAACATTGCTAACTGCACAATTTTTCCCATCTACCTGTCCCCCCAACATCAAAGCGACTATTCCAGGATGCATTAATATGTGGCATATAAGTCTGTCTCTTCTTTTAACTATATTTTTTCAAATACTTCTTTCATCATCAATTTGCCGCAACACCTGAAGTGTATTTGTCGCTTTATCCACCCATCTGATTTTTAACAATCGGCTACAGCAACACATTTCAAAACCTAATCTTTCCTTCTTAGGTACTCTGATCGTCCAAATTTCACTTCCATATAAAGATACGCTCCAAACATATTTTCAAAAATGTTTTCCTGAGATTTAAATTAATTTTTTATGTAAAAAAATGATATTTCTGGCTGAAGACTCGTTTCGCCTGAGCTATTTGGCATTTTATATCGCTCTACTTTGTTCATATTTACCAATTTTACTTCCCAAATAAAACAATTTTTCCATCTCCATAATCTTTTCTCTTCCAGTTTTTATATTCAATGGTCCACATTTCTAGTACATTTCATTACTTTCGTTTTTTTCCTGTTTAGCCTCCGATAATTACCGTTGCTTCAGTGGATAAATGAGGATGATATGTACGAGTGTAAGTGAAGTATAGTCTTGTACAGTCTCAGTTTGAACATTTCTGGGATATGTGGTTAACTGAAACCCAACCATCAAAGAACACCGGTATCCATAATCTAGTATTTAAATTTGTATAAAGGTAATTGGCTTTACTAGGATTTGAACGTTGGAACTCTCGACTTCGAAATCAGTTGGTTTGTGAAGACGTGTTCACCACTAGACCTATCCGTGGGGGGGTTCATTACTTTTGTTTTATTCTTGTTTACCTTCATGCAATAGTTCTTGCGTAGGACTTCATCCATGCCATTTATTGTTTCTTCTAAATCTTTTTTACTCTCAGCTAGAATTACTTTATCATCAGCAAATCGTAGTATTTTTCTTTTTTACCTTGCACTGTTACTACAGATCTAAATTATGTAATATCATTAACTCCCAGTTCTATGTAAAGATTAAAAAGTAACGGGGATAGGGAACATCCTTGTCGGACTCTCTTTTTTATTACAGCTTCTTTCTTATATTCTTCGATTTTTACTATTGCAACTTGGTCCCTATAAATGTTAGCCATTGTTCTTCTATCTCTATACTTGAACCCTATTTTTTTTAAAAATGCTGATCATTTTATTCCAGTCTCTGTTATCAAATGCCTTTATAGGAAAATTAGGAACAATAAGTTGGTAATTACCTTGAAAACTACAGTTGTCTTCTTATATTTTCGCGTAACATTTTAGATCAATTAATCACCTAAGGTATTTTATTTTTTCAATTGGTCATTCTGTTACTTACATGAATATGTCATGAGTACATATGATCTGAATTTAGTCAATTTTGATGTATTCCCAAATGTAGAGTAGTATTTTAATAAACTACAGAATATTCTAATTTAAGATAAACTTTCATTCTATTCAAGCTTTTTCATTAAATTAAACAACTAATATATTAAACGTGTTAATAATATTACTATATTCCCTGAAAATTAAAAATAACAATCTTTGTTAGAAGTCATTCTGGTCAGAATGGCCTTAGGCCGTGGTCTCTCCCAATTAAATCCTTTGCACGGGTCTGGGATCCATGTTGACCTGTATTGTTTAATGCAATATACGATGACAATCTGAAATTGGATAAGATTAGTACCCTCAAAATGTAATTGGACAAATATCTGTGGCAAACCAATATAGTCTAGAATAATTAAACGTTTGATTATACGGATAAGCTTAATCAAATTTCATTAGTAATACAATTAATTTACATAATTTAAATGCTTTTTAATTTTATTTTTCGACTTAAAATTAAAACTGTTGTAATAATATTACACTTTAGTATATGTATTCAACATGTATTTCATAATGAATATTATTTTATATAAAGAATTATGACAAAAAACTCTAATTAAGAGTTTTTCCTTAGTCTTGTATTTTAAATAAGGTTCAATTATATGCTTTATTTTTCTAAGGTGTTATGTAACGAATACTTTATTTTAATTTAAAATATGCAAATTTTATTCTACTATGTGTTTCATTTTTAACACGTAGGAAAATTAATGAAAAGTTGTTGCTGTAGTTAATTGAATGTTAGTGGTGGAAACATTAAAGTTTTACGTAGACTTCTGAAGCTTAAGTTAAAATTGGTTATTTAATTACAAATTCCATTATTATTTAATTTACTTTTTTTATTTTAGCATGCATATATTATTTAAAATTTAAAGTATTAGAAACTAGGTGATTTTAGGAAAAAATGTAGTAGATTTATAAATATAGTTTATATATACTTTTAATATTTTTAATTATAATCAAGGCAAAATTAAGATATTATTTCACAGTAGTAAGACCAGACGTATTGTATAGAATAAAATGTCATTGTCTGAATGGCATTGTACTCTTATATATTCAAAGGATTAAGAATGTGGAGAATAAAATAATAAAAACAAAGTTGAAATCCAAAGTGAATGAAAAGGGAAGTACAGATTGAGACCCATAGAAGAACTGTATAAAACAGAAAGAATGAACAAAATAAAAAATGCAACGGGAAAAAGAATGATCTACACCAATGGATTATGAATTAATACTAAAGTATTAGGAACTAGGTGATTTTAGTAAAATGTACAGTAGATTTATAAATATATATATATATATATGTATATATATTTATAATATTTTTAAGTATAATCAAGGCAAAATCAAGACATTATTTCACAATAGTAAGACCAGACGTATTGTACAGAATAGAATGACATTTTATTACTGATTGCTAAATGAAACTGTCAACTACTTCTATAAAAAAAATAAATGAATAAAAATCGGTTTATAGAAAGAATGATTAAGAATATTAAAGAACAAACAACTCTGAACAGAGAACGGAAGGTACGAAAAACAGTCAAAACTTTTGAAGGTATCAGTATAATAACAGAAACCACCGGGTTGATCTAATGGTTAAATTTGTCATCGTAAATCAGATGATTTTAAAATCGAGAGTTCTAAGGTTGAAATCCTAGTAAGGGCAGTTACTTTTATACAGATTTGAATACTAGATCGCGGATACCGGTGTTCTTTGGTGGTTGGGTTTCAATTAACCACTCATCTCAGAAACGATCGACCTGAGACAGTACAAGACTACACTTCATTTACATTCATACATATCATCCACATTCATCCTCTGAAGTAATACCTTACGGTAATTTCGGAAACTAAACAGGAAGAAGAGTATAATAACTAGTGAACGGATTATATGCATTTGCATATTAAGCCCAGTCTCACCGGTTATTGCATATTTTCCTTAAAATCTAGTGGATACATATTTTCAATATATGTACAATATTTTGCGGTAGGGTACCTTGTTAATAAATGAAATCTTACGTTGTAGTCGGCCAAACCTATTAGCTGCACGGCTCTTAGAACGCACTAAGCAGCCGAGGAACACCTCTGACTGTTTAGTTACAAAAAAGTAACTAAATGTTAAATAATTGTTAATTATCGAATTTATCGATATATTATTCAACTACTTACTAATTGTATGCTGATATTGAAATAAAAAACTAAAAATTACAATTTTTTGATTCATTAAAGTTGCATATATTGGCACTTTTAATGCATATTTTAAACATTTTCATGCATATTTAAAGCTTTTTATGTTGCATATAATCCGGTCTCTAATAATAACAGAAGAGACAAGGAGTGGTTAGGATAGCGAGTGGGTAACTCAAAGGAGACAAAGGAAGCAGCAAGAGTTAGAATGAAGAAATACTGTGAGGGTATAAGATAGGGAAAAACTTTGAGAAGTAAAATCTAAATAAGCATACGTGGTCTGTAGATGACGGCTTTAACGAAAAAAATTTCATTAAAAAAATTTAACATATTAAAAAAAAATATAAAAAACCAATAATGAATGTACTAAGAAAACCAAATAAATATTTCTCAGAAGTTATAAATAAATTATTAAAAAAATATATATGTGTAATAATAATAACTCAGCTTTTAACGAGGAAAAAAATCGGCACAAAGTAAAATGTAGAAACAAATATTAAAGGATGAGATAAAAAATAATAAAAACAATAATAAAGCCGTGAGAAATTCATCTTATTCTTTATATATAATATTAAAAAAAAAAAAAAATTGAAAAAATACTAAAAAGTTTTATTTATTCTTCCGGTTACACCCTAATATATAGTACGTTCATATGTATGTTGATTTTCTTTAGCCGCAAATTACGCCCATATGTTTATTTTTATGACGTCAGTAATGTGTAATATTCATATAAGTTACAAATATGTATATATATATATATATATATATATGTACAAACACTGTAGCCAACATTCATTATATTAATCACATTTCAATACAATTATATCTTTAATAAAGTTAAGTACTAAAAACAATATTCTGTCAGTTTTAATGAAACAATACATAAATAAGAACTGACCTTGAATACAATTATGATAACAAAATTTTAATAAAACTCATTTGATTAAATATGATGTGCTGTTCTCTTAATAGATTATGATTTCGGTGTGCTTGATTCTCTAACAATTTACTTTATATATTTGTTTTCTTAAATTATTAAGTTAATTTACCCTGTTTTATATTTAACAAATATCTATAAGTTTTAATCACATAAAATTTCTTCTTTTCTCTTAATAATTGAGGTCATTTCCTTTATCGGTGTAATTAAATTTCCCTCTTGCGCTTTGTCTTTTTTTTTTGAAGTTTTTAGGGGCATCGACTACTTTGGTCATTAGCCCCACCATCACACTTCAAAAAAAAATAAAAAAAAGGTTCTTTAATTCATATTTCCATGAAGAAAATAAGTGATCAAAATTTCAATCTTCTAATTTAAAATCCAACAAATTACCGCCTAGGCTTTCCTTTCGGCCATCCTTTCTTACGTTTTTCCATTCTGCGAACGGCCTCAACTTCCGACGCTTTGTCTTATATCCTTAAACTATCTATTTGGTTCTGAAGTTTAGTTTTAGATTTATAACGTAATTAATTAAAATTTTATTAGTTCATTTTTTAAGTACAGTGTATTACCATTTTAATTTTAATTAAATGATTAAAAATTAACGTGTTCAATAATTCATCCTAAATTTTCGAGGAAGTAAAATATCTCTTTGTAAAGGTAATTTTTTATTTTTTCTTAATGAATTAACATTATTAATATTTTCTTTTTCTTTCATTTTTTTTCCTCAAAAGGTACTATTAAAAAATATATATCTACTAAAATTTAAATTCATATATACTCATGTATATATATATATATACTCGTATATACAAAACACGGATGTTTGTAAGCTAAATAAAATTTATGCGTAATTATTTATCTACAAAAAGTCACAATTTTTGTTTTATTTTTCAGACTTTTAATTTCTTACACTGCTTTTGAGTACTTGATAACATCATCGTTTACATTAAATAAATCAATAAGGAAATTAACAAAAGTTTATTTTTTTGCTTTAGGACATTTTCATACTAATTCAGAATGAATTATTTAAATTTATTGGAATAAAATTTTTAAATGTTTCTTATAAATCATACCGGCATATTAATAAAATAATGTATTTGAAATTGAACCGTACAATATTTCTTAATATTAAACGTTTTTATTTTTCATTTTTAATAAAAAGTACAATATTTTTATAACTTCACATTTTAGCGCAAATTTAAACAGTAGTTTAAAAGAAAAATAATATAAAACTTGTAAAAATCTACAGTTATTGTAAAAATCTACAAATAATTGCAATTATACTGATACAAAAGTGTAAACATGAGAAAAGTGTAGATGTCAAATAATTAGAAAAATTATTTAATCAAAAATAAATTATTTTTACCTTCTAATTGTTTAATAAATATTTCATTAACCCACCAGGTTGGTCTATAGGAAAACTCGTCTACATAAATCAGCTGATCTTGAGTCAAAATTATCAGGTTTAAATCCTAATAATTATAGTTAATTTTATACGTATTTGAATACTATATCGTCAATACCAGTGTTCATTGGCGGTTTTTTCCTGTTTTGCCTCCGGGAATCACCGTCAGGTATTACTTCAGAGGATGAATAAGGATGATATGTGATATGTATGAGTTTAGAGAAGTGCAGTCTTGTACAGTCTCAGTTCGACCATTTCTGAGATGTGTGGTTAATTGAAACCCAACCACCAAAGAACACCAGTATTCACGATCTAGTATTCAAATCCGTATAACAGTAACTGCCTTTACTAGAATTTTAACGTTGGAACTCTCGACTTCGAAATCAGCTGATTTCCGAAGACGCGTTCACCACTAGAGTAACCCGATGGGTTCTTTGGTGGTTTCAATTAACTACACGTTTCAGGAGTGGTCGACTTGAGTTTGTTCAAGACTACAAATTTACCGGTACTGTTACATTACACTGATAAGTAGCTAATGACTTAAATTGTTGATGCGATTATAAATAAAAGTATTTTTTTTAAATGTTCATTTCTGGGTATTATATACCATTTTTATTATATATACAGGTTGTAATTTTGAACAATAATTATAATAGGAATTCTCTAATATGTTTTTATTTATTATTTTTTTCTATTTGATTTTGTTTGTAGATATTTTCTAATAATGAAATAATATTTCATTTAAAATTATACTGCAGTATTTTTCTGACAGGATACGGAATGTCTTGCTTTTAATAAGTAAAATTTAATAAACTATTATTCGTTTTCAGTAAATCTTTAGCATTTCTTAGAATTAATTCTCCACAAATGTTATTTGTTACTTGTAAATTAACGAAGTTATTGTACGTCAAACCTAATAATTCTATTTTGTACCATCAATTTTTTCTGTTTTACAATAATTTTCTTAAACATTACAAATATAGTTGTGAAACCTATTTTATTAAATTTTTTAAATCAAAAAATATTTGTAACCAACAAAATTACTTTATTCCTTAATTTAACTTTCTTTTGAATTGGCTTCATTTTATTGTAAGAAATAACAGATAACCAAGCAAAAAAGTAAGTACATCTTAAGGGTTATAAAATTGTAAATTTAAAAACAAATCAGAAAGGATGCTTTCCTAGAGATTTTTTAAGAGAAATTTAAACAATAACGGAAAATTGCTTAGGATAACATAAACCTGTCGTTGGGGATTAAACGGTCAAACTCAGCAAAGATGTATTATGCAATTAGTTTAGTAATATACTCTATATATATATATATTTAAAACTATATATATATATTTAAATCTTTATCAAAATTGTAATACCTAACTTCCAGAGACCAACGTATTAAATAAATTAATATAAACATACTTTATAAGGAAGCTGGTAATGATGGTTACACTAATTCAACAGAAAAATAAAATTTAAAAGATAAACGTTAATTATATATATCATAAATCTAGAAGAAACTGAAAGCATTTTACAACTATTCTACAACTGAAAAAACAAAAATTAAAAAATCTTATATATTTAAAAAATTGGGCTGAAAACATATTTCCAATCCGACAGGGCGGATTTGTTCTACTGGACAAATCGGGGTAATTTTTTTTTTTTCTTGGAATGATCCCAGATATGTCATCAAACGTCAGAAATCCCCAAAATTGAGTTATTATTTTTCTGTTTAGCCTCCGGAACCACCGTAAGATATTACTTCAGAGGATTATATGTATGAATGTAAATGAAGTGTAGTCTTGTACAGTCTCTGATCGACCATTCCTGAGATGTGTGGTTAATTGAAAGCCAACCGCCAAAGTCGACAACGGTATCCACGATCTAGTATTCAAATCCGTATAAAAGCAACTGCCTTTACTAGGATTTCAACCTTAGAATTCTCGACTTTGAAATCAGATGATTTGCGATGACGAGTTCACCACTAGACTAACCTGGTAGGTAACCTTGAATCTGCTCTGAGAAATCCTAAAATAATCCTGATTAATTGAAATTGAGGAACTTATAGAAATTATTAATTACTGCAGGTTTGAAGGTTCATTGATGTTTGATGACATATCTGCGGGCCATACCGTGCAAAATAAAAAAATTCAGCTCGATCCGTCCAGTAGAATGCAAGGAAAGAGAAAAAAAGTAGTTGGGGTGAGACTGTAGATGGAACAAAATGTGATTTTAGATGATTTTTTAAAAATATTTAACTTTACTTTATATTAACAATGCTGTGGAGTAACACGTTTCCATTACGTTTTTAGCTGCAATAAACTTTTATTAGGAATTGTGGGTTAGACATGTTGTAAGTGGAGTAGGTTTTGATGATTTTTTTTTAAATACATAATATTACTTTGTAACAATAACCTGTAGAGCAGCAAGGGGCCACTTTTAATCAATAAAAAAATTCATATAAGCATGGATTCGTTTTTGAGGTCAAGCTTGCGAAAAATTTTGCCCTATTTCTGCTCCAAGGATGAAATGAAGCCACACTGAAATTCTTGAAACTTAAATAGAAGGGTACTTTTTATGTTTTTATATTGGATCTCAAGAATTAAATAGAACAGTTCCCAGAAAAAATTTCAAATATTTGCTCTATCAAATTGTCTGCTCAATCTTCAAGACTTTATGAAGAGAACGATCAATTAATGAAAAACTGAGATTTAAAAGTTTGAAAAATAATTGTTTTTAAAAACATGTAGAACTTGAAGTTTCAAATTGTCCGTTTACACTGATTCTGCATGTAAACAATATCTTTAAACCGAAGTATAATTATACTTACATAAGATGACTTCTGACAAATTTAAGAATTTTTTGGTTATTAAGCTTTTGTGAATAATAAAAATTCCTTTTACGACTCAAAAAGCTTGAAAAATTTTAAATAAACATAGAGCTTTTTCAATACAATTTGCCCTCTGCAGTTGGATAAAAAAGATTTGCTGATGTATTTACGTTGTTTGAACAATTTTACTGTTTTGTTTTCCGATGTTCAAAATAAATCTTCCATCAAAGACTCACACATATTTAAATCCCTCTTATATGTCTAGTCATATTCTGACATTTTTACAAGAAAGGCAACTCATTTCTGATAACAAAATTCCAAGATTTCTTTACAATTTCTAAGGCCACACACGAATACTTATAGATGTTTCTTCATAAGAATCAGAGTAACTTTCTACGTTATATCGTAATTTAAATAAACTGTATATTTAACAAATATTACTAGCAATATTATATAACACTTTTAATCCATTAAAGTAGATGATTTAGATTTTAACTTTAATGTTTTTATAACGCACACAAACACTCGAATAAGAGCGGACTAGTATTTATAGCATGAGTAGAAATACTAATTTTTTTTTAATTACTGATAAAAGTACATATACGCGTAAGTTTTTCCAAACAATGAATTTTTGTAATTTTATTTCCGTACATACCTAATAATCTATATAAATAAAAATGTAAAATCCCCGAAAGTTTTCACCGACTGCTTTGAAATTTTACACAACATTCGAATACGCGCGTGTTTTTATATACCTACTATTTAAATACCTAAGATGTCAAGTAAGGTGACAGGTAAACACATGTTTTTTTTTTTAAAAAACAGCGCTATCTGACGTAAAATCAACATACGCTATACTAAATATTTTACGATTCCACTTCAATGTTTCTAATATGTGTCAGCTGTAGACTAAAATACTACTGGATCAATTTACGCGCGGAGTAGAAGGAAGAAAAGGAAAAAGGGAAAAATGGTAAAAGGTAAAAAGGAAGAAAGTAAAAAGAGACGAAGGGGAAAATGGAAAAAGAAAAAAGGGAAAAATGTAAAGGAGAAAGGGAAAAAATAAAAGGGAAAAAGTGAAGGGGAAATAAAGGAAAGAGAAATAGGGGAAAGAAAGGGAAAGGGGGAGGAAAAGAGGAACCTGGCGAAAGGGAATATGGTAAAAAGAAATGGGAAAGGGGAAGGGGGAAAGTGAAAAGGGAAAAGGGATGAAAGGGTAAAATGGAAAGGAAAAATTTTGTGAAGTTCCGTAATGTTCATTTTGTTAATGTTTTATCAAACATTTAAAATTGTGTTCATTTAATCTATATATATATATATATATATATACCCAAATCTAGCAATAGCGAAGCATTGACGGGTCTGCTAGTTTAAACTAAATATATTTGTTATTTTTTTTTATAATTGGATGTTTAATCTGGTATTTTAAATAGTTTTTTAATACCTTTATTTCACATTTATATTTATTAATTTAAATCATACGTTTAGAATTTTTTTATACCAAGTTTTGTTGTATGGAATTTCTGATTAAAGTTACTGGATACCGATTTATTAGATTCATGAATATAACATTTAATATCTCTCTGTCACTCTCTCTGTATGCGTGTGTGTGCGCGCGTGTGTGTCTGCACCCTTCCAGCGCATGAGTTAACTTAAACGTGTTACAGAGTAAATCCATTGTTACGTGGATTAGAGAATAGAGCTTGGTTCTAGTACATAATTATTAAAATCCTTTAAATTTGTTAAATATTTATATTAAACCAATCTTATTATAGTGACATTTATCTTTGTTGACACTTCTTAAATACAAACAGCTTTCTTGAACGAACTTTATTTCTGAAGCGAAATATTTTGACCTCCTATAGTCAGAAACTATCTCTGTCAGACCTCTTTAATATAATATGTTTTTTTTTTTTTAATTTGTGTTCATTGACTTATCAATCTATATAAATAAAAAACAATCTTCGTTTTTAGTGTGCCTTAATAACTCAAAAACTACTAAACCGATTTCGCTTAAAATGTAACAATTAATTATTATTTGTCTCGGAATTGTTTACATCTTACTGTTTCCATGTATTTATTAGCCTAGCATGAGATATGTGTTATGTAAAGGAATAAACAAAAACTTCGTATATTCCAGAGCACTGCAATGATTTTTATTTATTTAATTGAAATACAATTAATATTGAATTGATAATTTGTCAAATATAATAGAAAATGTATTTAATTCAACACTCAAATTATAGCAATAGCGAAGCATTACCGGGTCCACTATTAAAATATAAACATAATGGGCTATTTTGTAAATAATAATTAATCAAACAGAAAAAAATTGGTTTATTTTCTTTTAATAATGAGTTTTTTTAATGATTTTCATTAAATAAGTGGAAATTTAAACAAACATTTCCACTTATGCTTATTATTAAAAAAATATATATATATATGTATTTAACAGAAGCATCCCTTTTTAACCATACCAACATCAATTTTTACAACCTATTTTTCAGACAATAATCACAGAGTCATTTTTTAATCTTTATTATTATCGATGATCAATGTCAGTTTTTCTTATTGCAAACCAAAAGAGATTCGAGAAAAAGAGAATACTTTTTAAATGGCGTATTCAGAAATCATTTTCTACCTAATGGTAATTCTGAAAACTTTTGAACGAATTCTCAAACACATTTTTTAGACTTATTTAAAAAATAACCTGTGTTTCAGCAATTATTACTGTAATGAAATTAACTTTAAATAACTTCTAATTTATTTACTGCAAAAAAATGATTATTGTATTTATTTGCTAATGCAACTAAATCAGCCCTACGATATGTTTGACCTTAAACCTTCTGTCGATTTTGATCAACAAAATGTGATAATGTAATGATTATGATAATATTTATATTCAAAATGATTAAGGTTTTTGAATTTAAAAAAAAATTTGATTTAACACTGAAAAGACTTTAAAAAACGAGAAAAAAAAACAGGTACAATTAAACCATTCAAATTTCTTGAAACTTTAAGCGATAAATTTGATACTTTAATAATTATTTTTGACCAGAAAAAAAAATTATAAAATCGGTCACAAGCTTTATCTCTTGTAAATTTTAATTACCCTACTGTAAAACCCAAAAAACTATTGTCGCCAAACACAATTTTTTTAGGTTTGATATACAATAACATGCCAGTAAACAAATAAACATTTTCAACGTAATTTATATCGTATTTAATTCTGAGAAATCTTTTACGTTAGGTTAACTGAACACGAAGAAGAATTTAAAAATTAACCTTTCATTTAAAAGAAAATAGATTGAAACGTGACGTAAATGAAAATACAGAATTATAATTTTAAACAAATAATTGATATTTATTTTTTTAAATCAATTATTAGAAATTAATATAAATAAAAATTTTATTTCACTGCGTTATATTAAAAATAGATTAAGAAACAAAAATTTATTGTTAAGAAATAATTTTGAAAGTATAAATTGAGACGTTTTTTATTTTGTGAGCTGACAATATTAACAGCTGACCCACCAGGTTGGTCTAATGATGAACGCGTCTTCGAAAATTATCTGATTTCGAAGTAAAGAGTTCCAACTATGAAATCCTAGTAAAAGCTTATTATTAAAAACTTTTATACGGATTTGAATACTAGATCGTGGATACGGTGTTCTTTGGTAGTTGGGTTTCAATTAATCACACCTCAGAAATGGTCGGCCTGAGACTGTACAAGAATACACTTCATTTACACTCATACATATCATCCTCATTCATCCTTTGAAGTAATACCTAACGGTGATTACCGGGGGCTAAACCGGAAGAAAAAAAATTAACAGCTGATTAAAAACTGAAATTCGTGCATAGAATTTGTATATATGTAAGCTTTCAAAATTCAAGGAAATCAGCTTGTTTGAATATCACTTATTTTTCAAATAAAGAAAGTTGAAAACTTTTTTTTTTACTGCTAAATTAACATAAGTCCTCTTTTAAAAATGCTGCAGAAAGTAATATTAAAAAATTTGTTTCAGAATTTCAATACCAGTGCTCAGAATTTCAAGTCTAGTGGTTAACTCGTCGTCGTAAACCACTTCTTTAACAGTAGATTTTTGAAGTCGAAGATTCTGAAATTCAAATCCTAGTAAACGGTAGTTAATTTTATAATAATTTCAATACTAACAATGGATACCGATATACTTTGGTGGTTGGGGTTCAATTAACCACAAACCCCAGGAATGGTCACCCTAATCATGTTGAGGTGTAGAAGTCCACACCTCGTTTACATGTCATACATATCATCCCCATCTCATTGGGTCATAGGGTGCTTGCTTATTGTTCACTAATTGAACAGATTGCAACGTACAGATTAGGAAAAGAAAAAAGAACAGAATTTCAATATTATCCCACTTTTCTTTTCTATTATATATCTGTTCTTTTTTATTATATTAATATTCTGTTGAACGCCTACAACAACGTCCTACTGCTGAACAGCAGAATATAATTTACTAAGTTTAATGAAGTCCTGGACTGTATTTTAATTTAAAACCAAAACAAGAATCATTTTCTGTACTTGAAAATATTTAGGAACATCATCAAAAATAAATTTCATGTAATACAAATAACATATTATGTTAACTACTTTTTTTTTCAGTTTAGGCCATTGGACCTGTTGTATAACTTTACGTATTGTTTTAATCTTTTACTTCAATAGTTTTTAATTTTTTGGAATGAAACTATTTTTTTACAATCAGACCACCCCAAACATTTGTTGATTTTTTTTGTTGGTTCTTGGAACCCTCTGAAATTGTTTATTTGCCTAGTAATGTATTCCGGTCTTGTGATTCTTCACCAATGATGATTTCTGACATAAATTTATGGATGTCGTCGATTCACCTTTTGTTCTTTTGAATTTTGATGTACATAATGACAGGTTTTGTGAGTCTTATGTCATTCATGCGAGAAATATGGCCATAGAATTGGATCTTGCGTTTTCGGATTATATCGATGAGTTTTTTTTTAATCTTTCTTTGAGTTCAAGGACTTGGATGTCGTGTTTTGTTATGGTCCCAGGTATTCTGCTCCGTATAATGAGTCGGACTGGTTAGAGGTATACGATTTTGATTAACTATTACTCGCCCATTGGGAGAATGGGGGATGGAATCAATGGGGGATCGATTCTATTGAAACTTTACAGACCTTTTAAAGAAGATTCTAAACATTTTCTTTGAAAATTTCTACGTTCTAGGATTTAAAGAATCAAAATGTCGGCTTTAAAATTAAAACATTGATTTTAGAAAAATCAGATTTTTCATTCATTACAAAATAGCTAGTAAAAATGATTAAAAACAGATGATTATTAGAAGTAGAATAATTAAATATAGTTAGATAATTATTCATAACCATGAGTAATTTTTTCAGGTCTCCGTGACGCGGGTAGTAGCGTCTCAATCTTTCATCCGAAGGTCCCGGGTTCGAATCCCGGCCAGGCATGGCATTTTCCAGATGTTACAAATCATTCATCCCATCCTCTGAAGCAATACCTAACGGTAGTCCCGGAGGTTAAAAAAAAAAACATGACTAATAATTAACTTGTTTTATTCAATTTTAACAGTTGGTTAACAATACATCAACTGTATTTAATCATTTTTACCAGCTATTTTGTTATGAATAAAAAAGTGTTTTACCAGAAATTGATGTTTTATTTGAAAGCTACCATTTTGTTTCTATAAATCGTAAAAGGTTGAAAATTTCACACAAAATTTTTAAAACTTTCGTTAAAAGGTCTATATAGTTTCAGTAAAATCAGTGGTGGATTTGGCTTCCCAAATCAGCTGATTTGGAAGTCGAGAGTTCAAGTCCTAGTAAACCCAGATATTTTTACATGGATTTGAATACTAGATCGTGGATACCGGTGTTCTTTGGTGGTTGGGTTTCAATTAACCGCACATCTCAGGAATGGTCGAACTGAGAATGTACAAGACTAACACTTCATTTACACTCATACATTTCATCCTCTGAAGAATTATCTAAACAGTAGTTACCGGAGCTAAACAGGAAAAAGAAAGAAAAAAGTGGTAGATTTGGCGAGTTATACTAAATCAAAAACGTATACCTATCTATAGCACACATTTTTATCAATTAACTACTGAAAATTAATTTAATTCAAATAGAAAAATTAATCAATTAATTAATAAAGGCTGTTTTAAGTAAAAATAAAATATTTATAAAAGAAAGTTGATTGTACAAGCTAAATTAAAAAATATATATATACATTTTTAATAAGGCAAACGCTGCACATACACTTAAAATTGAATAATTCATAAATCTTACAAAATATAAAAAGACTAATAAAATATTTATTAAATTTAATTTACATGAAAATATTAAATTTGTTTTCTGAAAAAATATTCTTATACGCTTGGCGCACAATGTTATCTGCATGTATTCGCGTAAAAATGTTGTTAGTGCATTGTCTTTTATTAATTATTAACAGAAGAAGGTCGCAGTGAGAGGTAAGCGGATTACTTTATATTAATTTTAAATACAAAGGATAGCTAGTTAACGTGAATGAAGATCGAAAGGAAGGGTTGTAATGCAGAAGGTTTTAAGAAAAATTGTTGAAAATGAAATAGTGATGGAGATAATTAAACTCTGCCTAAGAACTGAAACTTTTAAAAACGACAAAAGAAAAACTTCGTAATTTATTAGAAAATTATAGTTAATAAGATCATAAATTATACTCTCTTGAAATGAATTGGGCAAAGTTTTCAAAAGATTTATAAAAAAATTATAATTATACTTGATTTTTAAAAATACTTATATTTTTTTAATAAAAGATCCGTCACGGATATAAAATTATTTCAGTTCTCCTAGCTTATGTCCTCGTGAAATCAGAGATTTCTCATTTAGAAAAATAAAAATATCGCATTTGGTTTGATCCATGGAAATGTCAACATTTTTCAATTGAATCGTTTTCCAAATCACGCTAGGAAAATTAATTTCCCATCCCGTCTTAAAGAAAAAAAAAACAAAAAACAAAAAAAAACAGTAAATGAATTGGAATCAGATGACAGGTCTTTCTAAAATTATTACATAAATAATTAATAAAAAGTAGATTGATAAAGATTTCAGTTTTTGAGCGATTATTAAAAGATTACTGCAGGCAACTACCTCAAACCGCTTCTCGTATCTTTATCAACGCGATTCATTTTTGTGAAACTCTTTTTCATAAAAGTAATCCTTTATCAATTTTTCTCTTAATTAAAATTTTTTAATTGTATGTCAAATTATTAGTTTTTAAGTCGATATTTGTTTTACCGCACTTTTCTTTTCTATTATATATCTGTTCTTTTTTATTATACAGAGTGATTCAAAGAAACGGGAAATTAAAAAAATTAAATAACATTAACGAAAAATTTTTTTAGAAAATGAATTTTATTTCATGTAATTTGCAATTACATGAAATATGGCATGTAACATGCCATTTTAGGATACATACATTTTAGTTTATTTTTTAAAGATAACATCATCCAGGTGACCTCCTCTTCTACGTAAACACTCACGAAGTCTCTTCGTTAAATTTTTCATGGTTTGACGTAACATCTCAACTGGAATTTCCGCAATTGCTTCTCGGATCTTTGCCTTCAGTTCTTCCGTTGTAGCAGGTCTACTGTGGAACACTTTGCTTTTAAGGTGACCCCACAAAAAGTAAGCAAGCTGAGAGATCAGGCGATCTGAGAGGCCATCTAATGTCACTATTTCGTGAAATGACACGTTGTCCAAACAATCGGCGTACAGCTGCCATCGATATTCGCGCAGTATTTGACGTTGCTCCGTCTTGTTGAAACCTGGCTGTGTTAAGAATCGGTGGAAATCTCTTTTGTTGTTCCACAACAAAGGTTTCAAGCACGGCTACGTAACGAGACGACGTCACTGTAATCGCAAGACCGTTGTCATCCTCAAAAAAATAAGGGTCTATAACACCGTAAGATGACATAGCACACCAAACGGTCACTTTCTGGCTGTGCAACGGACGCTGGTGTAGCTGCGTAGGATTTTCTTGTGCCCAGTATCTTAAATGTTGCTTCTTAACAAATCTACTGAGGTGGAAATGCGCTAGTTCAACACTGCGCTAGTAATCCACTAGGTGGACATCCGCAGTTCGTGAACAAACTCTTCGTTATCATTTATCTTCTGAAGCATTACATTACAGAATTGTGCTCGCACAACTGCATCGTTCGGTTTCAGTTCCTGGACGATCTGCAACTTGTATGGATGGTATTGCAAGTCCTTCACTAACATTCTTCGAACACTTCAACTATGCGATCGTAAAGATGCTAAGAGACGACGGATTGACCTATGTGGACTTCGTGTGACAGCATCTTGTAAAGCTTGAACATTCTGTGGTGTACGGACGGTTCACTCACGGCCTGGAGGCTTCTTTTTCATTGCAGAACCAGTTTCCTCAAAATTAGATATCCAAGTTTTAATTGCATGTGCTGATGGAACACGGTCGTGCCGTCCCAGATTAAAATGACGGCGAAATTCTCTACGCGCTCCCTCCACACTGTCATTGTTTTTGTAAAACGCTTTGATAGCAAATGCACGTTGCGAACCCCTCCAAGGATCCATGACAACTAAATGACAGGTTAGGTTAGAGAGGCGGGCGCCACTTATCAAGTGGTACCAATCGCCCACGGCTACCAACACAACTTTCAAAATTTCCCGTTTCTTTGAATCACTCTGTATTAATATTCTGTTGAACGCCTAGAACAACGTCCTAGTGATAAAGAGCAGAATATAATTTACTAATTTTAATGAAGCCTTGGACTGTATTATAATTTTAAACAAAAACAAGAATCATTTTCAGTACTTGAAAAAATTTAGAAACATCATCTGATATTAAAAATAAAAACTTAAAATAAATTTCATTTATTTGTTAGAAGCCGGCTTCTAACAATCAAGAATCATAATTAAATTTTTTTAAAATTATATTGTTGTAATCAGTTTTATTTTTTAAAGTTTATTTTATTTTAATTTAATCATGGTTAAATAATTTGATGTTAAATTAGAGTATTTTTGAAAACATTTAATTCATGCAGCGTGTTTGTTTACATGTCATGCAAATGCCAATCAAAACATACGCATTGTCATATCTGCTCTATTATTCATAAATTTTAATAACTGAATAAATAATAAATTAATAACAAATGATACAAATAAACAAGAGTGACATCATCCGAAATTTAATTAATGCCATGTTAGATTATTGAAATAATCATATTTTACCATTAGAGTAAAATTTTATAAAACTTTCACAATTGAAAATTTATGGCTTTCTATTAGGTTAACAACGTTAAAATTATTTACACGTCAGTTAAAATAAAAAGAGGTAATTTCACAAAAAAAAAACCCTTATCAAGTTAAATTTTTGCTAGGAAAATTGTTCAGTTAAATACACATACCTTATTTTTTTTTAAAGTGACTAAGATAAAAAAAAAGAATAATTGAGAGAGATGTTTACTTATATAAAAACAAATGTTCAAATGTTTATAAACAGTTTATTTACTCTATCTTGTCACACTTCTTAAAAGGAATTTAAATTAAAATTCTTTAAGAAATAATTTTTTCATTTTTTATTTTTTTGGTAAAATATTTTGGTATTATATTAATAGTACGTTTTAATTTTTTTTAAATAATAATAAAATATAACAATAAGCCGTTAAAAGAATTAATAGCTATTTAAATATAATAATAAAAAAAATATTTTTATAAAAATTACAAAAATAGTTCATTATGTAACATTTTATTGTTATTATAATTTATTTTATCTATAGACAAAAATATTTTGGCACGTAGTTTTTATTTATAAACATTTATTTAACACGATATTACATTGTGTTACCGCTTCATTTCATTTATTTACTACCCATGACACGCATATCTCTCTTTTGGCACAGCCTCTCATCCGTTAAAAAAAACAACAAATAGTACTGTATATTATTATTTAAACGTTCTATTAAAGTATTTTCATTCATCATCTTTATCGTAATTTTGTTATTCTTTATAACAGTTAGTAATTGTAGTAGTAGTAGTAGTAGATAAACAACATATTAAGTAGATCGCTTATTATTTTTGCTTAAAGAAAACATTTATTAAGATACACACACACACACACACACACACACACACACACACACACACACGAATATATATATATATATATTTATTTTAACTTTTTTTTTTTGTTTTCCGTAGCGGAAGGAAAAAGTTTCGCCAGCCGCCGTCAGGCCCGCACTGATGGCATTGCGGGGCTCTCACCCACTAAAAAACCTCCCCCTCTTATCATCCAAGGGCCGGATCTGAACCATACTGTATTTACACAGTCTCTGCATAATCACCCGGGGACTCTACTATCCGAATCTAAAAGACCAGAAGGCGTTCCTAGGTGGCGATCGACGAGCGACGACTCCGAGAAGCCCCCACCGCCCACCACCAGAAGCTGGCCCCCCCTTGATCACTCGTTATCGAATTCAAGTCTCTAACGATCCCATCTCCTCAGCTTTTCGTTGCATCTCCTCATTGGCCTTCTCTCCTACCATTGTTGCGATCGTAGTCGAGACACATTCCCATTTATCGCTATTGCTGAGTATCACCTCGATTATATTGTTAACCCCTTGCACACCATGATTCTCGAGCAATACTCGCGCCATCTAGGGCAAAATAACACCACTAGTACAGTCAATTTGTATTTTTATTTGAAAATCCTTACCTACCGATTGATGTTTTTTCCATATGCTAGGGGTGATGAAGGAAGCTTAACTCCAGATTTTTAACATCCCCCTCCCATAGATTTTTGAAAAACTCAAAACGTTTTTGAAATGCGCTTTTTTCTGAATCTATGCATTTTAGTGAAAGATTTTTCAAACAAAAAATGTAGAGGATATTCTCCTCTACAATTAAGGTCTGTGAAGTTATGCCGTATAATTTGAAATTGAAATACTACGTGGCGCTTAAGTTCTAAGAAACGTGTCTTTTCACCGGAAAAAATTGTTTTTCATCTGTATTGCATTTGGAAAAGTGTTAATCTCAAAAAAACAGACAACTTTTATTTAAACAATTTTCTTGTACGAATTACCGTTTTGGAGCTGTAGCTTGTGAAAGTGTGAAAATGTTGTGAATTGGGCACGTGTTCGAAAACGGTCTAGTCGTTTACAACGTTTTTTACAACTTCACCGCCACCTAGTATTTCAATTTCAAATTATACGGCATAACTTTAAAGACATTAATTGTAGAGGAGAATGTCCTCTACATTTTGTGTTTGTAAAACCTTTCTCTAAAATGCATAGATTCAGAGAAAAACGGTTCGAACAAACATACATATTATTCAAATCGTAGCATCTCAACGGCTGAACCGATTTAGATGTATGACCCTGCGTTGGAATCTTTACATTTTACCCGGTTAGGCTATATAAAAAATATGTATATATATGTTTAAATAAATTTAAAAGATTTGAAAAAATATTATACTACATACAAAACTGTCACCGAACACTCTTTAATTATCCTATATAGTACGTATTTTGTATTAAAGAGCAATGTTTTTTTTGGCAGTTGTGTTTTTTAATTTTTAATATTATCTCTTGTTTTATTATGTGTTTAAAACATAATTAGTATAAGTTAGTTTATTTGTTGGTCAGATCTATTCCTAAATGTCCAGAGGAATTTACGTAAAAACTAATTTTCAGGTCGTAAACAAGTCGAATGATTGATGAAATCAGATGAAAATAAACTGATATAATAAATAAAATGTATAAAATATAAAACAGATAAAATATAACTGATACAAGAGTAAAATAAAAAATTCTAAATCAATTACTGATATATGGAATAAATTGAGGATTTATTGCTCATAAATTTATCACAGATTTTTTATAAGTAAAATCCACAAACAGGCCTTTCTTTTTTCATAAAATGAAACAATATATTAGTTTTATCTAATTAAAAGAGTAGAAAATTAGTTAACATAAATTTCCAGTTTGAACAAGTAAGAAGTTTACAAATATGCTCAACTACGCGTAAGTGAGTATTCAGCAGGGACGATATAAATCGAGTGCCTTTTTCTTCTCCCATGTACACCACGCGCTAATGCGTGGTCGTTTTTTTCGGGGTTTTTCAAACGATTTATATTCCAAGACATATAAATGTTGGTAACTAGTATACTTAAGTGAGTCAAAAACAAAAAAAAAACAAAAATTAAGCACGGAAGGTTAATATTCGTACGTGTGCTCCGGATGAAAGGTCACCAGTGAATGTGCTAACAGGTGTAATAAATTTTAAGTTTTCCGAATGTAATAATGTCAGTATCGAGAAGAAAACGTAAAGTAAACGTGATAAATCACGTTTACTTTCCAATGTATAATTTTTATTAATAAAAGTAAGAATTTTTTAATTATTTTTGGATTGCCATTTATTTCAAATAAAAAGATAACTTCAACAAAATAACACAAAAAAGATATATATTTTATCTTTATACACAGTATTTTATATTATAAAAATATTTATAATTTTATGATACATAACGTTTAATTTTTTCTTTTCATTGTTTTCTTTTCTTAGTCTGGTATTTGTTTGAAACATTTCCAACAAAACATCTGGTTTGTTATACATAGAATCAATTTTATTTTACTAAATGTTAACATGTTAAATAAGCTGAAAGGTAGAGATGTTCTTGGGCGCCCGTGTGTGTATGTTATTTGTACACGCGCGCGCGTGGGTAGACGATCATGTTTGCAGTAATCAACCTTTTCTTTTTTTTTAAATTAATATAGCCGGGTAACGAAATTCTGTTTAATTTTATATCGCCTTTTTTCAGTTTAAATAACATGAAAATTCATTTTTATTCAACTGCTTTTTTCTCTGAAAGGATTTAAAACTACCTCTATGTATCATAATAACAATTATTCACTGTGTATACGAGTATACAAAGAAAAAAATTTACTTTTCATTTAAAATGATAAAGGTGAGGAAATAAACGAAATAAACTATGATCCGCTCTGTTGAATACACATAGCTTACATTTTCCGTTACTTTATTCCATGTATTTTTTTTTTAACCAGAATAAACACAATCATAACTTTTTTTAATATTAGTGTACCAACATTTCTTTTTCTTTAAAAAAGATTTATAATATTTGATATTCATTTTAAAAAATTAACTGAAGCAGTCTAGTTCACATAAATAAAACATTTCTTTTTTTAATAAAAGAATATTGTAACAAATAAATTTTCTTTTTATTAAAAAAATGCAAGTAAAGGGAATAAAAAATAAAAATAAAAAAAATCCCTTTCGGTACGCCGGAAGGCGGAGGTAGATTTACTGATGCTAAGTAGAGGATAAAAAAATGTCCACCTTAAGTTAAGTGAAACTTCAAATTTACTCAATACGACAATAGTTGCAAGTGAAAAAATTTTTCACATGTTTAGTATACGACAAGCCCCATCTTACACTTTCTAAAACATCTTGGTCATCCCTTGCCGCAAGGGTTGGTCGTATCAAAAATTGTTTCAGACAAAAGTTTGAGGTAATATTTAGAGGACTAACGATCGATTCGATACTGTGCCTATTAAGGAAGGTTGATTAATTTTCGTCTTCAAAACTCCATTTTTTCCACCCCTTAGGCTAATGGTTGGTGATATCAAAAAAATTTACTTATATAAGTTTTAGACTCTTATCCACAGAATAGTTGGAACTTTAACCGAATTCGATATTTTACTTAATAAGAAGGTTATAGCGATATTTTTTTTCGAAAAATCCACCCTATTTCCACCTTCATGGTCCGACTTTGGCCGTAAACAAACTCGACCGAGATTTTGGGTTGAGTTATTTTTAGGAAACAATTTGAAAGTAACTGGTGCAATACTACAGCAGTTACCGTGTCCACAAGTGAAATATATATACAAATGTATATATAAACATTTGAGTTAACGGTAGTTTTGGGGTCTGGGGAATGTAAAACGCGAAGATATGTCGAAATTTTCCGGAAATCGAATCATAGTACCCATTACGATAGATAGTTTCTTATGAAATCTACCTAAAATTCTGAATTTTCAAACAATTCTAGCGTTATTTTAAAAAATAAATGGTAACCGTTACAGTTACTGTGTGTAACATTAATTTTATGCCGGTCTCCATGGCGCGAGTGGTAGCGTCTTGGCCTTTCATCCGGAGGTTCCGGATTCGAATCCCGGTCAGGCATGGTATTTTCACACACACACTACAAATCGTTCATCTCATCCTTTGAAGCAATATCTAACGCTGGTCCCAGAGGTTAAACAAAACAAAAAAAAAAACAATTTTTATAATTATCATAATATCCCATTATTACATTGAATGCACTGTAATGTGAACAAGAGTTGACTGTAATGAACAATATTAAAAATCAGAAAACACGACTGCCAAGAAAACATTGCTCTTACTATAGGATAATTACTAATATAGAATAATTAAAGAGCGTGCGGGTGACAATTTTGCATAAAGCATTTGTAAATAATATAGAATAGTATTCCAAATTCTGTAAATTTCTTAAAACTATATATATATATATTATATATTTAAATAGCCTATGACACTCCTGGTAACGTAAATATTCCAACGCGGAGTTATATATCTAAATCGGTTCAGTCGTTGAGCTGCTACATACATCCCCAAATACATTACACTCATTTTGGGACAGTTGTATAAAAAACGTGCCTATCGTGATTTGAACTCAGAATCTTCCGTATTAATAAAAATCGAGATGTTACCAATCTACCGCGGAGATTGGTAAAACTTATTGAAATTTAACTGAATTTAATTTCGTTGGTGATTAATTTTATTAATATTTGTACAACATATTCACTGCAGAATAAATATTTACGTTAGCAGATTTATAGATGTATTACATACATGTATTATTTTGCGATTTACATTTTTCCTGATAATTTTGAAACTTAATAATTAGTTTCATTATAAATCATTAACATCCCGTTCCATTTCTTTATAAAAATTAACGACTTTTTTCTTTGTTTTTTCAATATTTTTATTTATAGTTGCAACAACAATTACCGTCATTAGCGATTTAACAATGTAATGTAATTACCGGTAAATATGTAGTGTTAAATATACTCAGGCTGATTATTCCTGAAATGTGTGGGTAATTGAACCCCAACCATCAAATATACCGGTATCCACGATCTAGTATTCAAATACGAATAAAAGAAACCACCTTAGAACCAAAATTCGATTAATTATATAGTTTAAAGAAAATTAACATTGCTGAAAAACGTTTTTTAACTACTGAAATTTTCGCCTTGCAAGGAATATTCTGAAATACTCGTATAAGCCTTATTTCTTGACTGTTAATTTTTTCATTGTTCTTTCCAAAATTTTGTAGTTTTTGGATCAAATGTTTTCCATTTATCAGTTATCATTTTCTATTTACCAACTACTAGTTGTATTTGTTAGGAATATATATTTAAAAATTAAAACTTTTTAATACATTCATTTCGATAATTGTAGAAAAAAAAAACAAAAATATATTCTAGTAATACATAATTACCAATATACCACATTTTTTAAACGATGAAGTGCACCAGGTCAGGAATGTACAATAATTTCGCAAATAATTATCCAAAGATTATCATACGGACAGTGGTTTACAAAATATTCTATTTAACATGACCGTTACAGCTCTTTTTTCAAACCGTAGTTGTTAATATAATAATTTATTTTTTTTAGGTACCAATTTAACCTCATTTTAATGATAATTATTTTGAATTTCTACACAAATTTTCTTATTTTGTTAACGAAAACGAACATGTATTTTTTTAACTGTAAAATTTATTATTTCTACCTACAATAACAGCTACTTATAAAATTACGAAGTAAAAAAAACAATTGCATTACCAAGAGAGATTATACATAGAACATAATTTTTAGTGTACTTTTTTTTTGTAAATTTCTTATAAACATAAAAACGTCATCTTAAGAGTTTCGTTGGTTTTTCTTCCGTTTTTTTTTTAGATATAAATTTTTGTAATGATACAAAACTTCAACAGAAAACTAATACGCAAATAAAATAAGAGTATGTTTTCTGTTTTTTATATTATGAAGAAATTTGTTAATTTTTTTTAACTCATCGGCAAAGGTACATCGTGACAAGTATAAAATTAAATCATTAACCGGCCTCCATGGCGCGAGTGGTAGCGTCTCGGCCTTTCATCTGGAAGTCCCGGGTTCGAATCCCGATCAGGCATGGCACTTTCACTAATTGTCATCTCATCCTCTGAAGAATACCTAACGGTGGTCCCGGAAGTTAAACAGGAAAAAACTTACTTAAATTAAAAAATTATTAGATTATTTCACTCCACGTATTCTGTCAACCCTACAAAATTACTAAACTTACGAATACCTTGATATTTTAAAATGAAAAACATGTTCATTACAAAGGAAGTTAGACGTGACGCTTTCCTTTCTTCTCTGATTAGGTGGTCCTTGTTGATTTCCAGAGTAGGAATTTGTTATTCAAATTCTAAATCACATTTTCAAGTTAACATCGGAGAAGAACATGAAAAATAAAAAAAAAACAATGGCTATTTGTTAATAAGTTTTTATTATATAGACATATTCCATCGTAACCGATGTACTGAAAAATAAAAATTTTCGTAATAATTAAATTACATAATACTATTTATTGTAAAATTATAAATATATTGTAATCGGTATATGCTTTAATATAATATAAGCAAAATTTTTATTTTATTTTTACGTTATGGTAGTAAGTTTAGGTTATGTAAGCTACTTCCCTTCCCTTCTCCCTATCGCAGTTAACATACCGTTATTTTCATCTATATATTCTGCTGCCTTCATCCATACTTCATTTATCATCACAACCACGTTACTATCATCAAAATTACTTACACGCCGAAGTACAAACCCTGAATATTATTCTCCACCCTTATCATGCTAAAAATTCATAGTTGTATTATTACACTAATTAATAATAATAATAATAATAATTTTTTTTTTTTTTTTTGCGGAGGGTGGTGGAAATGCATTTACGCAGGGAGTGTCAGGCTCCCACTGATGGTATTATCGAATCACTATCAGCAGACTACCGACTAAAACCACCCCCCTTTCTACCAGGGCTCGACCCGGAACCGTTTAACACATTACTTCCGGTCGAATCCTCCTATACTAGCCTGATTAGGTGCTACCTAATTTTCAGGACTATCCAGGTCAACCTTTTTGGCCCTGAGAATCTTGCCGACGAATCGGGCTACACTTTCCCAGCTGCTCAGGTCACGGAGCATCATCGCAACCACGTTGTGGGGACTCAGTGCTCCGAGATTCGCCTCTAGTATCCCTCGATCTGGCGCCCATCGAGCACATTTGAAAAAGGTGTGCACAGCGTCGTCCCATACACCGGAGGCAATACATTCGGTGGACGGCGCTTTCCCTATGACATGGAGGTAAGCGCGGAAGTACCCGTGACCCGTTAAAAAATCGGGTCATGTAGTACTCCACCTCTCCATACCGTCGCTCCGTCCACGGTCTGACCAGAGGGATAAGCCTTGCGGTCCATCGTCCTCTGGTCTCGTGGTCCCAGGTTTCTTGCCATGAGAGGAACGTGCGAGTGCGTTCCTCGTTGGCAATGGTCACCCGGTCTTCGCCTGCCCGTCACCTCCTGTAGATCACCTCTCTCTTTTTCCTGTTTACCGTTTAAATAATACTTCAGAGGATGAATTAGGATGATATGTATGAGTATAAATGAAGTGTAGTCTTGTACATTCTCAGTTCGACAATTCTTGAGATGTGTGGTTAATTGAAACCCAACCACCAAAGAACACCGGTATCCATGATCTAGTATTCAAATCCGTGTAAAAATAACTGGCTTTACTAGGACTTGAACGCTGGAACTCTCGGTTTCCAAATCAGCTGATTTGGGAAGACGCGTTCACCACTAGACCAACCCGGTGGGTTTCCTGTAGATCACCTGGCGCTCCCTTGCTAAAGTAGCGATGGGTATGACGCCGGCGACCACAAGTACTGCAGGCTCGGAGACCGTCCGATACGCGGAAGCGATTCGCAAGGCTACGGTGAGTTGCACCTGCGCGAGCCGCTTCCGGTTTCTCGAAACTCTTAATCCCTGGGCCCACACTTCCGACCCGTATAACAGGATGGAATTCACCGTGGAATAATAATAATAATAATAATAATAATATTAGGAACGGCCACGGCATCCCGGGTTGTTAACGGCGGTTCTGGGAACTGCTTAACGGCTGTTCTGGTCGCCCTGAGGGTGTTAAAATTATTAAATAAACGAGACAGGTAGAAGAAGATAATGGTATTGTATTGATTTATATTTTTTACTGTCATGTTCTTCGAAAATTTTATCTCAAATTTTAAGATCGGGGCCCTTTACACCCCATAAATATTGTTTTTTGTTGTTTTGTCTTAATGTTTTTGTGTAGTTTGTGCTTTTAAATAAAATGTATGTGCCCTTTACACCCTTGCATATGACGACCGTGTTGGTGATACTAACCTGTTTTTAAGAATATGACGAAGGCTAATGACCTTAGCAGTCGATGCCCGTTAAATACAAAAAAAATAAAAATAAAAAAAATAAAAATTATATTAACAACAATTAATAATAAGATAAATTACAGATAACTTATGTTATCGTGCAATGAAACTTCCGTTTTCCAAACAATACCGAGAAATAAATCGCAGATAATGAAAACTTTCCACGTATAAACAATTAATGCTTATTTTGTTATTTCATTCAGTTCAAATATCTTTGTTTAACAAGCAATTATTATTGTAAATCAAAATGTTATACTACGAATAAATATTTTAAATAAAATTAAAATTCTGAACAGTAATATATTATAAAAACTATAAACGAAAGTATACTCAAAATTACTTGTACAAAGAACTTTTATAAATATCAATTAAGTTTAATAATCAATGATCAGCATACAATGACTGCAGTATGATAATGTAGAGTTAATTCTTTTTAAAAGAGATGCCTATAATTGTAATAAACCATAAGTTAATATGATCACATACAGTCATGTGTATGCTTCCATTGAAGCTAATTTTCCTGTACATAACAATTAATTTAAGTACACGTATAAAGTTAGATTAGAGAACAATGAAATTGTTAGTTCAATACAAAACAGAACCAATCAAAAGAATTCGTAAAGAGTAAAAAGAATTAAAATAAAACTATAATTAATAATAAGAGAATAATAAATAAAAGCGAAGTGAAATATGGGTAACACTAAGTTTTTACAGTTTCATCTCAAATCACATAGTCACCAAGGTCCAATACGTGGAGTCATTTTAGACCTCTAACGTCTTCACTATTAAAAACTTAAAGTTCACTATTAAAATCTTAATATTTAAATAGTTCACGTAGCTTTTTATTAGCAATTTATATTTTGTACCGAATCATCACTAAATTTCTTCTCGAACATACAATAAACCCAGATATTTGTGAATTTTTCTGTTTCTTATAAACCAAGGCGCCTCCGTGATGCACCTAAGTAACTAATTTTTTAATCGCTGTATAATCTCGATGTTGTCGATATTTGTTGTACCACAAATCTGAATCGCATTGATCGAAATCGATTTCAGGATTGTCATATACAATAATTGTTAATTGGTTAGTAAAAGTTGTGACTTCTTGCTCAGCAATCAGTGCATTTCCCTTTACATGGACTTTCCACGTCAAACGACGATCAAGATGAAGACAAAGTACCGTACACTTTCAGTCTGTGGTATGAGAACGCCATGGAAATGGAGCCGTGGGCAGTCTCCCCTCCTCACTGCGAACATCAAATATCTCGACTTTGCTTGATTAACCCTAATCTTGCATCTTGACAGCCATCTATTAATTTGATCCAATTTAGATTGTATTTGAAGCTAGAGTTGAGTCAAAATCGATAGCCAGGATAACCGTGACATCGGCAATAGAAGCGACAATGGCATAGTCCGTAGTCGGAAGATCAGCAGTGAAGATAAAATATAAAACAAGTTCTAAAACCGATCCTTGAGGAACACCTGACATAGTGTCAAAGAACACAGAAAACTCCTTATTATTACATTCTCCTGTGAAAAACATTTGTCCAGGTAGTTAACGCAGAACCAAGTAATACGGTTGAGGTAGACTCTTTTTCTACTTATATGTCGAAGACCTGCTGAACATCCAAGAAAGCAGTCGAACAAACATTATTTTCCTCAAAGCTCTTACTGATAAGCTCAGCAACTCTAGACGTTTGCTAAATAGTAGAGTAACCATCTTGGAAACCGAAAAGATGATCAGGAGTAACATAACCCTGTTCAAGAATAGACCATAGCCTCTGAAGATAAAGTTTCTCAAACATTTTAGATAAAATAAGTAACAAACATACTGCCTTATACGCAGATATCTTAGGTACCGGTTTACTTGGTTTCAAGACCATAACCGTCTCGGAAACTTTCCCCTCTTTTGGGAAGCACGTAGTGCGCAGGATGTGTGAGAGAATTAAATAATAAACATTTTTTTTGTCTAATTCAGAGACAATATTTTTGTTGAGAGACAATATTTATAATTTTTCTGCTGAAAGTTCTCGACATTTTTCGAAATCCTTGACCATAAAACCCGACTAATATTCGTATAGACTGGTCCCTCATAAACCACCTCTTATATTTTATCATTCAGATCCAAACTGATATAGTTATAGATGTTAGTCAGATTCCAGTCAAATCCGACCCCAGATCAGTTTGCAACATCCAGTTTGCTTGTAATTTTGGTTGAGAATCATAATGCTACTTTAATTTAATTATCAAATAAATACTTACTAACGTCAGCAGTAAATAAATAAGATTTTATTAAGGTTAATTTTATTACAATAATTAACGCGAAAACGCAGGCTATTTTTCAATAGGTCTAAACGTGTGTTTCTAAGGACAAAAAAATTAATGAAAAAATGTTCACAATTCATCATGTAGAAAAAAATCTGAGGTTGACACCACATGACTTCCTTGTACGTTTATTAAATTATACATACACATTTTTTTTTTTTTTAAATGAAAAGTACGTAATATTTTATTTCATTCATAAATTCTGATACTTTTTTCATACTTTATTTTATTGTTATTAATAAATTATTATTTATTGTAAAAGTTTTTTTACAAAGATTAATCATTATTAATAAATCAATATATTTAAATTAGAAAAAAAAAAGTTTAAAACAAAAGAAAGGAGGTGAAGTTAGAATTGAACCGATGTGCCATCCTCTTGTAAAAAAAATATTTCCTCTTGTAAAATCCAAATACTTCATTAATTAAAATTTTATTTTGCTATATCTCTGGAAGCAATGAAAATAAGTACCACTGATGATATATCATTAAAAATCTCTAAATGAGGGTGGTCTAGTAGATTTCAATCAAAAGGAGAAGTGCACAACTAGATGTTACAAGAGTCCTAAATCCAAAATTTCGATATCCTACGGCTAATCGTTTTTGAGTTATGCGAGATACATACGAACATACGTATACGTAGTGCATACATCACCCCAAAACTAGTCCAAATGTATTTAGGGACGGTCAAAATGGATATTTCCGTTGAAATCTGGAAACCGAAATTTTTCGCGATCACAATACTTCCTTTACTTCGTACAAGGAAATAAATATTTGTGAATGCGTCATTTAAAAATGTCTTCTATTATTTTCTGAACGTCTTTTTTAGTATACAGTAAGTAGAAAATGACATTGATCATCGCAAATAGTGAAGATTAAAACAATAGAAATGACTATTATTGGTTCCTGTAGAATCCGTTTTAAAAATTGATGGTGAGGTTAAAAAGGGCACTCCTCTTTAATATTCTTTTTCACATAAAAAGCGTATTTGATGATGTTTACTTTACCAAGAAGGCATTATTTAAAGAAAATTAAACCAAATTTATTTGCCTTTTGATTATTTAATCATGTTTTTTTCACAAAAACAGGCCATTAGGTTTAAATATTACTGACCAGTCAAAGAAGATAGATTAAAAAAAAAAAATTGCATACATTTTAGTGATGAGTTCAACAGATTTTAAAGCAAAATATTTTGACTTTCTATATTGTCAGATTATAGAAGGTATAAAGCAAAATATTGCTTTAGAAGAAAGGTTCGAACAAGAGAGCTGTTTATAATTTATAGAGTGTCAACAAATATAGATTTCACTGTGATGAAAATTGACATAATAAAATTATTTAAAGATTTAAAACGATTTTAATAAATTATATAATATAACCGAGCTGTATTCCCTAATCTAATCCATGAAAAATGGATCTACTTTGTAACTTGTTTAAGTCAACCTCTACACGTTTGAGTGGGCAGACAAACACTCACAAATATATATAATAGTATATACGTAAAATATTATGTTTATATATCTAATAAATAATCGGAATCCAGTAATTTTACTAATAAATTTCATACTACAAAACATGTATAAAAACAAAAATAAAAAAAATTCTAACGTATAATTAAATTTAAATAACATTAATGTGAAAAGAAAATCCTATTTGAAATACTAGATTAAACAGTCAATCGTAAAAATATATATATAATAAATATATTTAGTTTAGATTACCAGGTATCTATGGAAATAAAATTTATTGCTTGAAAGAATTATTTGCAATTTATCCCTGATTAAAAATTACCGTACAAAAACAGTCCTATCAATTCAGTAATTTGGTTCCTCTCCTACAGCGGAATAAAGAATACGATTTAATGATTTTTGTCTAACTTATGGATTTTATTTTGTATTTATTGTCGTCACTTGTCTATGATTATTCTTTATTGTTCCTGTTTATTTTTGTTGTTTTATATAATACTACATGATAGTGTTACTGTAGTCGCTAATGACAAAATTGTTGATGCGACTGTAAATAAAAGCATAAAAAAATATATAAGTAATTTTTAAAAAAAATTAATAAAATGTCTAAACACGCTATAAATTCTTTGTATTTGTGTAACCTTTACTCAAACGATTCTTTCCTTTATATAAATAGTATAACGAAAATCCATACCACTCTTTTATAATATACAAGTATTGTATAATACTATTAGCAGTATCTTTTAAATATATAATTTACGTACAATTTATTTAAATTACGATATGAAGTGGAAAGATCACTTTGATTCATTTGAAGGAACATTTATAAGTATATGTGTGTGGCCTAATAGATTAAAATGAAATATTGGAATTTTGTTATCAGAAATGGGTTGGCTAACTCGTAAAAATGTCAGAATATGATTAGATGTATAAGAGGGATTTAAATATGTTGTGAATATTTGCGTGAGAGATTTATTAGGAACGTCAGGAAGCAAACCAGTAAAATTGTTCAAGCAATGTAAATAAATCAGCAATTTTTTTTTATCAAACTGCATGGAGTGTATTGTATTCAATAGTGTATGTTTATTAACATTTTTTCAAATCTTTTGAATCTTAGAACAATTTTTTAATTAGTATTATTATTGCCGTCATCCGTGACGCAAGTGCGTTTCGGCCTTTCATCCGGAGGTTCCAGGTTCAAATCCCGGTCAGGCATGGCATTTTCACACGCTATAAAATTGTCATTTCATTTCATCCTTTTAAATACCTAACGGTGGTCCTGGAGGCTTAAAAAAATTATTCTACTAAAAATTATTCTTAATTATTCTACGTAATGATCTTGGACAGGATCATTACGGTTCGTTTTAAAAATATTGAATACTTCCTGAATCAGTGACCTTCCTGAAACCAACAAACCTAAAATTTCAACAGTTATCTTTTTTAAATACCACTATTCTAAAGACTTTTAAATGTCAATTTCTAATTAAATATCGCCTTTATATAAGCTACTAAGACTGGTCAGGCAATTTGATGAAGCAAATTTACTTAAACTTACATCTGTTTTATTAAATTTTTCAGGTCAAAACCCATATGAAATCATCAAATTTATCCTTTAATTTAAGTTCCAAAAATTTCAGTGCGGCATTATTTTACCCTTGAAGCAGAAATCAGGAAGACATTATTTACAGTCTATAACTCAAAAACGAAGAGTTTCCGGACCCATTTTCTTTTTATTTTCACTCATAAAACATGTAAAGAAATTCTTTACGTTCCTTTATATATATCATTAATTCTTCTTACCTTTATTTCCTTTTCCAGTTTAGCCTCCAGTAATTACCTTTCAGATAATACTTCAGAGGATAAATGAGGGTGATATGTATGAGTGTAAATGAAGTGTAATCTTGTTCAGTCTCAGTTCAACCGTTCCTGAGATGTGTGATAAATTGAAACCCAACCGCCAAAGAACACCCGTATCCACGATCTAGTATTCAAATCCGCGTAAAAATAACTGATTTTACTAGGACTTGAACGCTGGAACTCTCAACTTATAAATCAGCTGATTTGGGAAGACGGGTTCATCACTAGACCAACCCGGTGGGCTTAATTCTTCTTACCTGAGCGAATACACATTTATTCTTTTACCAATAGAAATATATATACATATTCCTCGAGGATGTATCTAAAATATATAATTTTTTAATACAAAATAAAGTAAAGATTTAAAAGAGTATTTATAAAATCTACAGCACCTTAATTGATCCATACCTAAAATTTTAGGTAATTTTTTTTATTAATTCAATCAAATATACCTAGATGGAAATATCAATTTTTGAGTACAAGTGTTTTATTTTTATACATCAGTAAAGTATAAAAAAATGAACAGTTATTTTCTTAAATTATTAACATTTTTAACGCATAATTCTGTTGGTTAAAAACATAAAAAGAATGTTTTAAATATGGTTTTATCACTCTCCACAAAAAAAAAGGATGTTGAGTGAGTTTGTTTGTTGTATGTGCTCACATTTTTATTTTAACTGCTATTGGCGCAGGGCGGACCAATGGTGGCGCACCGGGTGGCTGCGCGCAGCGCACGAACCATTTTTACTTCTTGATAAGAACGATTTATCTAAAATTATATTTGTGTTTTGGGGAAAAAAACGTAATAATTGGGGTTTTACACGTGTTAAAAAAATCATAATTCAAGAAGCTTCAATATTTTGAAGCTTTTCGTGGTAAAAGATTTTGTTGTTATTACGGTAAATTGATGAACATTATTTTGTTACAATTGGCAAAACCATTTAACAAAATCATGTGTTAAGAAACATAAACCACATTAAATCTTCGCGGCGTGTCGTAGGTCCACCTTTTTCCTAGTGCAATAAAAAAAAAGTATATAATAATACCATTGAATGAAAATAACCAGCAGCAAATGAGGTAATTTAAATACAGCGCAAAAACGAAATATTAATTAAAATTAAGCTCTAATCACGTATAGAATATGATTTAATTTTAAATACGTAATTAAATATGTGTATGTGAAATTAAAATCTTGACAAGGAATTAAATATGTAAAGCTAATTCAATTTTCCTACGTCTAACGTCTATCATTCTACCGGAAGGATATATGGACATGTAGGTGCATTGTACATTGTTCACCTTTCTTAGCTCGTGTGGCATCATACATGTAAAACAGTCTGGTACCCGTGAGTGGAATATTTGCATACGTGTCATAAGTTCGCTACATCAAAAGATCTATCTACCTGCTACTAGCTAGTCACATACAAATTTTATACGCACGTTACTGGATTATAAAAATATTAGTGTCTTTTCAATTTTAATAAAATTATTATTGATAATAAAATCTTTTTAGTTATCGTAATTGTTAGGTTTTATCTGTACTAAATGATCCTTCAATTAAACATTTTATCATTGAGACATTTATTTATTTTTTATAATTAATACAGAAAAAATGATTAATTATCATAAAATATGTTTCATCAAGGAGAAGGTTTACGCTAATTATGACAAGAAATAGTAAGCAAACAATTATATCATAAAAATTTGATATCACATTTTTTTAAAGCATTCGATTAGGTCTGTCACCTAGTCTGTTATGCAAACTAAAAAGAAGTCTATCTCAACTATTCTATTTGATATTATGTAGTTGGACTGACGCTTTTTCTTGATTAAATAAAAGGAGGTGTTATCTAGCTTCTTTGACACTTCTTCGAGTGTTCCCCAGGGCTCAGTGTTAGGGCTTATCCTCTTCTCTGTCTTCAGTGCGAATATAACGGTTACGAACGATACTCTAACCGGGTCACCAGCCGGGTCTCGGTCTTAACAGCTCGAAAAAATTATCTTTACTAAAGAATTTTATTACTTGTTTTTCTTTAACTCCCAATGTTTTTATTTTTCATGTTTATCCTCAAATCTTCCATCCTCCACATACTTCCTGGAATTGCTGATTGATGAAAAATTGTCACAGTTACTAAGGTCTGGTGACAATACAATATTCCACCATTACTTCTGCAAACATCCCTTCGTAGGGGATAAATTAAGGGTGCAGGTGCAATAATTTAACATACTTCCTGACATTGTCTATTGATGAAATTTTGTACAGCATAAAGCATATTTTTAAAAATTTTGAAAAAGTTATGCAATATTACTTCTATACTTCTTGTATATTAGCAGTAATAATTAGTCTACAAATTTCTAATAAATGATAAGGATTCCACGATAACAGATTCCAAACTTACAACCGGAAAGAGCGGAGTAATATTCTATTAGCGTACAACTTATGTGTAAAATTATAATTTATTTAACTTAACTTTATTCGTTTATCGTACATTAATTAAATATACTCATTATGTGGTTAGCCATTTTGGTTATATGAAGTTTGCGGTTTAAATAATTATGGTCAATTAAAAAAAACTATTGTGCGAAAGGTTTTTACCACATCACGAGGAATATTTATTTATTTTTTGTCATATTTATTAAATCTTTATAGATTTATTTTATTTAATTATATTACACTCACATATTTAATTACATTATAGAGGTGCGTCGCTAGCACCCCGTCTGGTATATATGACAACTTGACAGAGAGGCTATCTCTATAATTTTTAAAATAGGGTTTATGATACCCTCCGTAGTTCAAATTCATTTTATTAAATAAATAAGAATTATTTTGAAGATATGAGTTGCGTTAAAGAATCCTGAATAAAAATGTAATCTTAAGCACCCAAAAGTTTTTCGATTAATACTTTTGTTTTCTTTTATTAGAGCGCATCAGATTCCATAACTACTCTGGTAAGCTGGCTGAAATTCATAGGCAGTTGATTGCTCTGTACGACGATAATGTAATGAATGAAAGAAACGTCCAAAAATGGTGTAAAAGGTTTAGAAATAACAGAATTAATGTGTATATTAAAAGAACTTTCGGGGAGGCCCTCGATAATCACCGACGATTTGTTGAAACGCGTCGATAATGAAATCAGTAAAGATCAGAAGAGCTCAACGATTTCCGACCTGACCCTTATTTTTCCTCATTTTTCAAGAGCTGTTGTTGGTCGCATTGTTCATAATTATTATACCATATTTACATGTACAAATATATTACACACACATACGCAGACAGCACATATAACACACAGACATTATATGTATGTTAGATGCGATAGATCACTAAAAGTGCAATAAGTCATCATTATTTATACTTTCTATCCAATGGCAACAAGGTTATTCGGACCATTGGACATATCTTCTCCTACGTCACAAGCAACACATTTAATGAAATCCTAATCGTTGTAGATTATAGGTACAAGCGTGAAAGAATATATATATTATGTACATTATTACAAAGTCATTAATATTCTGAGCATTATGATTATTCTTATATTCTTATTGTATTACTATTCTTATACATTCTTATGATCACCACTATTATATATTATACTGATAAAAAAATGTAAATTACATGTATGCAATTGTATTATAACAATGTACTTGGTTTATCTTATATCACTGAATAATATTTGTATTTATATTACTATTACATTTATGTATCTTAAATTACATTCTCATGTTTTTATTCTTCTATATTCTCATGTTATTATAAGAAAATGAACCTCTTTTTGACGGACATTATGTTCATATTCATGTGTTTTCTTCATACTCTTGATAAATGTAATCATCCTGTCATTTTCTTATTCATCATTTTTTTAATAATGAACCAGCTGAGCTTAAGTATTATTAAACCATTAATAACTTGTAACTTCACTTTACTTTAAAATGTCAACTAAACAACATTACTAATTTTAGATCTGTTCTTACCTAGACAGTATGTTTGACATATATTTAAAAATGTGTGTTTAACTAAAGTATGAAACTATTGTGATTTAATGAAATGAGTATTTAATTCAATGTAAATTTAAAGGTAAATAAAGAAAGTGGTAAATTATCCACATTTTATTTATCTGGCAATTACCTAATGTATGATATTACCACAAACAACGTATTACACCGCTGCTTGAATAGCTGTACACCAGCCAATTGGTGTTTCAGACGGTTAGATAAATAGCTCTATTTGGATTGCTTTTCCTTCTATCTTTTTATTCCAAAATAAATTTTCATGAAACGATTTTTTTACGTAAAATGTTAGTATAAGACAAAAGGTTAATTTCTTTTCATAACTTTACCATAGGTTTTATATTATGCAAATCAGCTGAGCTGTATTTTGAATCGAGTTACGGGATATCTGAATTTCAATTTAATTTTTTATTCGATCTTTAAACCTTCATTAAATATTATTTGTGAAAGTTTACAGATGGGACTGAAGCAATTTAGGAATATATAAATGTATATATATATATATACATTTTTTTCAATAATATAGTTATAAAAGTAAAATGTTATTCCATGATAAACAAAGTTCAGATCGCCTACTACCAACACAAAATACAATATTATTTGTGTGTTGATACAATATATTACATTTAAACGATCGTTGCAAAGAAGATCTTAATAATGATTAATATGGAGATCTACCAATCTCGTGGCGGAGTAGCGACTCGGCATTCGGAGGTCCAGGTTGATGGATTAATTCATCATTATAAAAAAAAACAAAAACAAATTAGAACAAGTTCTTTCAGATTTCTATTACGGTGTTAATAAATATCAAACACTAATTTGTTTTTAATTAATTTACAAGAAAGATATTAACAGTCAAATAAGTTATGTAATTACTAAACAGTTTACTTACTTTTAAATAAAAAATAGTATAATTTTGTAAAAATAGAATGTTGTATTTCAAACATAAGTTAAACCAATAAAAATTTAATTACTTTTTGTAGTTTTTCAAATTTTTTTTTTTTTTTTGTCTTTGACTGGAAATATTGCATAAAAACATAGTTTATTCGTAATTGGAGGAACAAAAATACAATATTATGAAGTAATAAAATGTCTATTGATATTGCAACAAATTACAGTTATCATATAGTCAGTTCCTGAAGTAAGTAGCATATCACTTGCTGCATGACCTTATGGAAGTTAAATTGTTATCATTTAACAGTATATTTGGCTTTATGTAGAAGATAGTGGAAAACCGCTTATTTATCTGATCTTCCAAGTAAGCATGAAGTTTTAATCTGGTGATGGTTCTAACACTTCCATAATCGCTTGTCTTATGGCAGGACACACTAACTACGAAGAAAGTAAGGCGATTGCGGAGTTGTCACTTGCCGGATAAATGGGATCAGTAGACAAAAGGCAGATGGACTTACAGACTGATCCGTAAACTTCAGAGATTTTTTTTTTTTGTCTTCAGTCATTTGACTGGTTTTATGCAGCTCTCCAAGATTCCCTATCTAATGCTAGTCGTTTCATTTCAGTATACCCTCTACATCCTACATCCCCAACAATTTGTTTTACATACTCCAAACGTGGCCTGCCTACACAATTTTTCCCTTCTACCTGTCCTTCCAATATTAAAGCGACTATTCCAGGATGCCTTAATATGTGGCCTATAAGTCTGTCTCTTCTTTTAACTATATTTTTCCAAATGCTACTTTCTTCATCTATTTGCCGCAATACCTCTTCATTTGTCACTTTATCCACCCATCTGATTTTTAACATTCTCCTATAGCACCACATTTCAAAAGCTTCTAATCTTTTCTTCTCAGATACTCCGATTGTCCAACTTTCACTTCCATATAAAGCGACACTCCAAACATACACTTTCAAAAATCTTTTCCTGACATTTAAATTCATTTTTGATGTAAACAAATTATATTTCTTACTGAAGGCTCGTTTAGCTTGTGCTATTCGGCATTTTATATCGCTCCTGCTTCGTCCATCTTTAGTAATTTTACTTCCCAAATAACAAAATTCTTCTACCTCCATAATCTTTTCTCCTCCTATTTTCACATTCAGTGGTCCATCTTTATTATTTCTACTACATTTCATTACTTTTGTTTTGTTCTTGTTTATTTTCATGCGATAGTTTTTGCGTAGGACTTCATCTATGCCGTTCATTGTTTCTTCTAAATCCTTTTTACTCTCGGCTAGAATTACTATATCATCAGCAAATCGTAGCATCTTTATCTTTTCACCTTGTACTGTTACACCGAATCTACTTCAGAGATGGCTGTACCAAAATCAAGGGAACATAGAGTACGAGTTGACCAAGTTCTTTAATTCACGGGTGCTTTAAAGTATACTTGTGCTTGCAGACGCTAAGGCCCTCCCCGGAAAGTGATTATTACGGGAAAAAAGATATGGGAAAACATATATTCTGCAGGTTTCTGCAAAATTGGATAAAATTCCGGAAGGAATTCAGCGTGCTTCATCCAGAGAATATCATTGGGAATATGCTGCAAACCGGTGTCCACAATGTTGGTTATAATCATCAAAACAAAAATACGGAAGAAGTCCAGGAGTAAATAATTCCCTCTGACTCTCCCCTAAGGCAGATCCTCGGCCAAAGTTTGAAGTAAAAAAAACCCGCAGGACCGAATGGGTTGAGGCGTAGGGCCAAATGTGGGTGTGGATGGTGACATCCACACCCATATGTGCTATGTAATCATAGCACACAGGGTACTACGACAATATCATAAGGTGGGCCCGCATCTAATGTTGCAGTGATAGAGGGGTTTTAGTGGGTAGATCTGCAACGAAAAGCCCCACACTATTGCAGGGTACGAGACCACATGATGATTACAACAGGTTCATCCTCCTCCGACGAAACAGAAAGAACACTTATAATTGTTTATTTAGAATATTATAAGATTATTATATATTGAAATTTAAGTTATTTGTCTGCAAATTACATCTTTTCGTAAATTGTATACATATGACGAATATACTTTAAATATTATTCAAACTTGTTCAAAATTAACTTTTTATTTCTTTTTATATTTATCAACATAAAAATAAAAATAAATATTATAAGTGCACACACACACATATATATATATATATATATATATATATATATATATATATATATATATATTTTTAACACGCCGGGTTAGTCTAGTGGTTTAACTTATCGCAAAATTATGAAGTTATTTGATTTCTGAAGTCGAAAGTTTTAAGTTATGAGTCCTCGTAACGACAGTTGCTTTTATAAGGATTTGAACACTAGACTATGAATACCTGTGTTCTTTGGTGATTTAGTTTCAATTAACCATACGTTTCAGGAGTGGTCGACCTGAGTCTGTTCAGTACTACATGTTTACCAGGACATTTACACTTGCAGCTACAGCAAGCTGAAAAAAAACTGATTTTATTTATTTTGATAGGGTTTCAATATAAAATAATGTGGTCTAAAAGTTTAACAAAATTAAAAAATCCAGTTTGTAATTTTATAATTAATTTGTTAAATTCCTGAGCAAAATTTCTTTTTTCTTTCCATTAAAATAGAGCTATTGACATATTTACTAAACATTATAATAATAATAATGCTAGTTTTATATATACATGGAATCAAAAAACTTATATAAATAAAAAATATAATTATTGTTATTTAAAATCATTTCAACAAAAAATACTGTTTATATTAAGTGATGATGATACTGTAATCTAACTGAATTCATATAAATTTGTCTCTTTCAATTTTACGTCATTAGAGTTGTTTTTCCATTACTATGGTAACGAGAAATTTGAATAATCAATTTTACGGGAAAAATAAATTAAAATAATTAATTATTACACGATCAGATATTTTAATCAGAACAATGTCCTGATTATGAAAAGACAAAAATAGAACAAATCATATGATCAAAATTATAAAATGAATACATATATTTTTTAATTGTAATATTTCCAGATTAATAAAATGAAATATCTGAAGTAGATTATTAATCTGAAGTACCATATATAAAAAAATACAAAATGTAACTTATTTGATAATATAACGTAGACATGAATCGTTATCAATAAAGTAAAATAGAAGAATACTATCTCTTCAATTATCCTTTATTTTATAAATTAAAATCTTCCTTTGCGATTTCACCAAAATTTGGAAACGGCTTTTAGTAATTGTGTGTCGGCTGTTGCTCTCAGAGTTATAGCTATTCAAAACTTACCGCATAAAATAAAATGTTTAGATAAAAGTTATGTTCCTAAAAACAAATTTTAAACGAGATCAGGTGAATATTGAAGTTGTCCAAAAATCATATCACCCCCCAGCACAGAAAAGTTCAGGAGTTTCATCATTCCATTTTATGTCACACATAATTTAATTATGCAACCTATTTATTTGAATGTCTTTTAAATGCACATAATTAATTTAAGAGTAATATTCAAAAGCTGATATCAGACCTAACAAATTTCTCGAAGTTGAACTGATTTTGAGCCGAGCGTATACGTTGTTTTTTAAAGCTTTCTGGCGTAAATTCACATTGTCTACGATCATAAATTTTAGTAATCCTAGAGTTTCGTTCGTCTTCCATCTGTAACCTAGCCGTCCTAGGCGTTATGAAAATCCTACTCTACTAAAGGGCATTTGCATGTGTGTCCGTCCCTCTTAGCTTAGCGCCGGAATCTACCGACCACTGGCGGAAAATCCCGATTCGTTAGTACATGTCTCGTGGTGGTCAGTTGTATACTTGTTATATTAATATATATCGATCCGTATGCAAAATATACTTTTTTATTTATTTGATTGTTTTTCTTCATAAAATAATGAATTATAACCAAAAGGTAGGCACCGGAATGTACCGATCACTAGCGGAAAATACCGATTCATTAGTACCAATTTCTAGAGCTAAGTTTCTAATTTAACTTTCGTTCTATTAATTTTTATCATTCAAAAAAAAATATTTTTATACAAGAGGTAATCGATTTTGGACAACTAATCCGAGACACCTCCCACCAGGGCAACCTGTCCGGAGGGCCTAGCTGCGGAGGTCGTGCCGTAGGCACGCCTTTGTAGCTAGTATTAATACTAAATTGAAAAACGAATATATGTATGAAAGTGATTGGCGCAAAATTACGGCAGTTACCGTGTCCACAAGAAAGTGAAATATATATATATATATATTTATAAAATTTTGAACTGACGGTGGCTTTGGTTCTGGTGGATGTGAAACGCGAAGATATGTCGAAATTTTCCGGAAGTCGAATCATGGTATCCATTACAAAAGATAGCTTTCTTATGAAATCTACCTAAAACGCCTATTAATATTTTTAGCACAGAGTTCAAATTTCGCTATTTATAATTATTTTTATTTATCAGTGATATCGTCACTAAGTCTAAAGTTTGTCCGTGGGATACGGCAATGGAATTATGTACCGTTTAAAAATGCTATGCCTGACCGGGATTTGAACCCGGGACCTCTGGATGTAAAGCTGAGACGCTATCATTTTTTTAAACAAGAAAAGAAAAATGGAAGTCATCATATTTATAATTTAGTATTAATCAACTTCGAAAAAAAAAGTTTCTTCTGAAAATAAATAACCGAATTCATCTTTGGAAAATAAAAAATAAAAAAGAACATAAATACCAAAATTAATAAAATATTGTGTAAAATGATTTAGTCTTAAAATAATTTTATTTTTCTTAGCTCTCCAACAATCTACCCCATGTAGATTTCTTTCAAAACTATCTATATAAAACTATGAAAAGATCATTTCACTAGGTTTAGCCAACACTGCAGCGAGGAGAATGAGAAAATGTTATCAGTATCGAATCCAGATGTTTCATGAGCTAATGCTGTTTATACTAAAAGGGTTCGCTACTATTATTGGTTTAAGAATCATTAGAGGCAACATTGGCAATTTAGATCAAGGATTTCTCACAGATAAAGCATGGGTCTCACCTTGGTGGGTATGTTAATAATCAGTACTGCTGATCCTGGGGTACTGAAAACCGGGATATTTTCTTTGAGTCTCCCCTACTTTCACAAAAAATAGGCGTATGGTGTGCAGCTTCAAGGCGATAAAAAATAGAACCCTTGTTTACTACTTTTAGCTGTGCAAAAATCTACTCCTAGTAGATCTCCAAAACTATAAGTGTGGTCACTGAATCCTCTTGAACCAATTTGAATTTTTCTACTTTTCTCAAATAAAATTAATTTTGATTACTGACATCAACAACACCATTGCCTATCTTTCTTCCCTGTAATTCTTTCTTGACATGAATTTGAAGGTACAATTAATAAACAAGGCAATAATATACTGAGTTTTGATTATTATTCTAAATCCTTGAAAAATCAGACAAAATTTCGGTAGTTAAAGGCCCTTATATCTTCTACGATAATATTTAAATATTTTTATATTTTACTCTTTCCAAAAATAATTTCTATTGTTGGCACACCTAGTTTCATATTTCCTAATTCATTTGAATTCGTATCCGAAGATTTTATAGAAATTCAGGTACAAATAATAGTTATATATACATAGTATGTGGACTTCAAAACAACCAATATGAAAAAAGGTGTATTTCTGCACATCATGCTTGTTCAATTATTACAGTAGGGAGTAAGTTTCCAGAAGATAAAGCGAATTCTTAAAGCTTAATAAACTTCTAGTTAATCCAGTTGAGTTAGAAAATATTAAATTATTTCAACGATGTGGAAAATGCTCTCCTAAATACATCAGTGACACTGCATCTCTTCGATCAGGTCTATAAAATATTTTATGACTGACATTCGAATTTTAAATCGTATAAAATCACATCCGATTAAAAAATCGATTAGTAGAGAGGATTTTTTTTTGTGACTTAATAGAAAGATATTTTATTTTTTACAACTTTTTATAAAACCTGTAATCTACAATATTATTAGGAATCGATATAAAAATACTTATTTAACGTTTCTGCTTTTTAACGTTCTCTTTTAGTTCTCATTAAAGTTTTCTTTTTGCTCTCTCTTTGTTTGCAATCGGTTATCTCAAATTCATATAATAATAACAGAATTATCTTAGTATGTAAAAATAATCGGGTCTTTTACAATAACCAACGAGTACCTTACATAAATAACTCAATTATACAATGCTAAAATACAGCTGAAAATATAGAAAAGATTGCTTCCTGTGGATACATCAATAATTTATTATAACTGAAGAGTGGATGATCTGTTTCTTTCCCGGCTATTCCGGTCAAGTCATGATTACCATAGTAAGATTTAAGCATCAAGATTCTCGAACAGTAAATAAAAAACTTTTTGACCTAGGGCTTTCTTTACTCTGTGGGAAAAAACTCCTACAACGCTGCTACAGGAAGCTAACCGAGAGATATGGCTGGTTACCAGCCAAGTTAAGGCTCCAAGCGCTTTAATGGTGGACAAGTACTTGCTCAGTGGCCTAGGCGTGGCAACGAATTGCTGTCTTTAACGAGATAAGTTTAATTATTGATAGTCATATATGTTTTAGAAGTTGACGGGGTGCGCCACAAATTTTAGTAATATATGACAAGTGGCGGTGGGACACGCAAGCGAGTGGTGTATGGTACCACGATTATTCCGCTCACGCTTTTAGGTTAGCTCCAGGAGCTAATTAGGACACTGGTCGCTAAACTGTTTCAAGGCTCAGTAGCCGTTTTTGGCACAGATATTCGGTCTTATGCTTTAGGGTGACCGAATGAGGTGGTGGCGGGAGAACTGCCAAGCAAACCAATTTACTCAGTGGGGAAAATTTAGGAAAAATCTATTTATAAAGAACTGACTAAAAAAAAATAAATTAATTTAAATTAGAATTGTTTAAAAATATTGAAAAAATACATTTTAATGTGTAGGAAGACAACCGGTTCCGGAAAATAATGTAGGTGCGAAAGCTACTGTAATTTTAACAGACTTTTTTTTTAATAATAGAAACAAAAAAAACGGTCGATGCATTTTAAGGAGAGTTTTCAAAAAATATTCATATATAATAGGTTAACCTAACAAATTTACTTAAGTTTTTTTTTTTTTTATGTCTAACAACTCCTTCAAAAAAGCCTAAAATTGAAAGGAGAAAACTTTTAAAATAATCTTTTTTTTGCATTTTATGTCCGGGGTTTGTAATCTTAAAAGAAATGAACCGATTTCTTGATAATTCTATATATGAAGTATAAACTTACAAAAATTAGTTTAAAAAATATTTAAACCGAAGAGAGACAGAACAAAAGAATAAAAATATATATTTCAATTTTAAGAGATGGGAGAAATTGTTTGAAAAATACGTTTTTTTAAATTATTTATGTATCCATTGCAGGCAAAATAATTTGCTTTAATAAAATTTTCCTCTAAAATGCCTCTAAAAAAATGGAAAATGGTTTTTACTCGATATTCCCATCACATAAAAGAATTTTTAAAAAAGAATAAACATGATCAATGCCCCATATACGAACCTCATATACAAATATATGATCCAAATTAGAAGAAAATCGATTTAGTTAATCCTCAGTTATAAAATCATTGCGACACATTTACCTAAATACGTAGGCGCATAGATATAATAGTGATTTGCAAAAAAAATCCCAAACAAATTTTTTAATAATAAAAAAAAATTAAGATTTTACGTTAAATTAAAGATTTTAAATTAGATTTTAGATTAAAGATTTTAATTTAAAATTTAAAGATTTTATAGAATTTAAAATTTTACTTTCCTTTTTAATGAAACTATTCTATCTATATTCTCCGCGAAAATGATTTTTTTAATATAAACTTAACAAACTAACTTTTATCTAAACAGTGCTTTTTGATTTTTATTTTTTATATTTCGATATTTCTTTCCGGTTGACGTTATCATTATAGAGCATACAAACCAGCCAGATGCTGTTGTTTAATTGTTCCCCTACTATGCTATCTACTCTCCTTCCTCCATTTCATACACAGCCATATTGCTTAAATGTTTTTGTTTTTTTTTTTTGCCGACAAATTATCAGTTATATTTTAGCACCATTTTGCCAATACTTCGTGGTTTAAAAAAAGCTACTAAATCATTCTTGGTTGAAAATTATTTTGTTTTCATCTCTAACATCTTTTTCGATATAATATCACATTTAATTATTTTTTAATATATATTTCAATGTATTTATACAAATTTATGAAGAATGTAACAAATTTAAAGGACGTTTCTACTGGTAAAAATAAACAAAAAAGCTCATAAACGTAAATATGGAAACGCTTCGTGAGGGAATGTAGACTGGTAAAAAATTCCGCTATGTTTTCTGCGCCTTCAGTAAATATAATCCAGATTAAAATCTTTGTAACACAAATTAAGGGGTAAATTCAGTGGTTGTATATGAAAAGTGAAATTAAAATTTCGAAAAAATAGGTTCTATAACTGTGTTTTTTTTTAGTAGTTTTCAAGAAATGTAGGGATAAATATGGGGTCAAAAACACACTATTTTAAATGGCATAAAAATAATTTATTAAATGCTAATAGGCTGAATGATGTATGTCTAACGATTTTTCAAAAAATTTGAAATTAAATTATACAAAGCTATTCAATTTATATTACCATTGAATGAAAAAGATTCCTATCACAACTTATTTTATTAAGCATAAACTCCAATAAATATTTTAACATTTTAAATAGGATAATTTTGTTAGGAAAAACTTTTATAATTCTCCCTGCTGCAAACCAGCGTAATAATATAATTTACAAATACAAAATGACAGTAATATAACACTGCAGAAAGGTAATAGAATTTTTAGCCCTATCTATAAATAATTGCGTTTATATATGGTTATATCTGAGAAAATACAATGAAATTCAAATTAACTGAAACTATATATAATAATTATAACTATATATAATATAGGAATTTTTCTATATTTTTTGTTAACACAGCTGGAAATTTTGCAGATATTTTTATTAGATATTTTTGTTATAGATAAACTCTATAACACTAAAATTAGACATTACAAAACTGTGGTTAAACCAGTAATTACGTATGCGAGCGAGAATTTATTTAGATTAAATCAGAAAAATAGGACTGAACTTTACTTAAAGTTGAATGCAGGATTCTTAGAACCTGCATAAACAAAAAATATAAATACGAAAATCAGTACAGATTATTGCCTAATAAATTTCTGTACGAAAACTTGGAATCCTTAATTGAAACTATGAAAAAGAAGCGAATTTCTTTCTGTGTACACTTGTTAAGATTACCACAGGATAGGATTACTAAGTGAATTATCGATCAATTTTGGTCTTTAAAAAATCCGCCATTATGGATCAAAGAAATTAAAGACATGCAAGAATTAAATTTGATTTACGAAGATTTACTTAATAAATCTGAAAAATTAAAATTTGTTATTAAAGATCCGAATACCAACTTTAAAGTAAGAACTTTTAATTATACAAAAAGCGTTTATTCAGAAGAGGATCGTAAAGCAAGATCATTAAGAATGACTAAATATTGGGAGAAAATAAAAGCTAAGAACTTAAAGGCCAAATGATTGGAAAAAAAGATTTGAATTATTCTGATTAAAGTGGTCCTTTGCGGCCTTAAAAGTAAAACAAAAAAAAACCTCTATATGATGACAGTGTAGATTTGAGTTTAGTGTTTCGTGTATTCATTGGTATGTTTTGTCAGTTTTTTGACAAACATACTGTATTATAGTGCCATAGTTTTTTTAAGCCATGTTATTTATTTTCCAAAGAAGATTGTTAAAACTCGAAAAGGTAGCAGAATTACTAATTTATCTCAGCATTCAAGCATGTTGCAGAGGGTGATTGCTGAAGAATATAAGGTACATTTGACTACTGTAAACAAAATTTTAAAGCTGTTTAAAAATACTGGTTTTTTTTCTTTTATAAAGAAGGAAACGGAAAATAACTTCTCACACGGACCGTTTATTGATTAGAAAAGGTAAAATAAATCTTGGTTCATCTGCAATAGATTTAAATAGTGAAATGAGAAAAAATGGTGTTTACATCTATCTGAGTATTATAAAATAATGACTCTGGGAAATTGGTAGAAGAACACACCTACCAAGAAAAAGTAAATGCTTACTGCAAGAATATTCAAGAAATGAATAAATGGGCTAAAATTTATAAAGAGTATGTATTAGAAAAAAGTTCTCTTTTCTCATGAATAACATTTGAAGGCTAAGGACATAATGTTTGTACGCTAAACCCCGAACTTGGTTACATCATCTTCTCATATCCCGCCAACACCAAAATATCATCCAAAGAAAATGTTCTATATGACTCTTCAAGGACTATTGGATCCAGTAGAAGGAATGATGAATTCTAATTCTTCAGAAAAGAATTGTTCAATTTTTAAATATAAAAAAAAGCAAAATCCTCTTCACTGAAAATTGTATAAATTGTTTTCCATCCCCTAGCAACTCACCAGATTTAAACCATTCTGCCAGTGGTTTTAAAAAATACTACTAAATCATTATTTGCAGAAAATTATTTTCTTTTCATTACTAACATTTTTTTCGATATATCTCATTAAATTATTTGTTAATTTATATTTCAATGTATTTATACAGATTTATGAAGAATGTAACAAATTTAAAGGACTTTTCTACTGGTAAAAATAAAGAAAAAAGTTCATAAATCCTCTTTACTGAAAATGGTATAAATGTTTTACCATCCCCTAGCAGCTCACCAGATTTAAACCCGATCGAGAATCTATGGTCAATTTGTAAGCAAAAAAGACAAAACAGAATACAACAAACATTTCCATTATTTCATCCTTAATGAAGATATTATTTCATGACAATGAATTGAAAAAAAACTTTTCTTTTTTTTTAACCTCCGGGACCACCGTTAGGAATTACTTTAGAGGATGGAATGAAAGATAATTTCTGTAGCGTGTGAAAATGCCATGCCTGACCGAGATTCGAACCCGGGACCTCCGGATGAAAGGCCGAGACGCTACCACTCGTGCCACGTAGGGCGATGAAAAAAAAAACATCTAAATGCTAAAAACCGATCAACGCCTAAACGGCGTCAAGAGATAATAAACAATAAGGAAGGATGTATGAACTATTGAAATATGTCTTAATTGTTAATAAATTATGGTTTAAGAAGAATTTGTTATTTTTCATTTAGTGATTTATAAAAAAAAAAAAAAAATGCCCAAAGCTTTAAAACTGACAGGCAAAATCGTCACAATTTTGAAATCATCACAAATTGTTTTTAAAGAAAATATTTCACTGACTATTTTTTTAGTGTAATCGTATCATGATTCAGTAAGTTGTTTTATTTTTAGAAAGATGTTTTATCTGTGTTGATTACTTGGTCGTAGTGAAATATGTGTGTGTTTTATAGGCTCTGTTCATTTATTCATACTAAATTTTAAAATTAATTAAATATTTAACGATAATTATGCCAAATCAATATCATAAAAACTAATTCATAAAGAAAATTATTCAATATTTGCTTACAATCTAGAAAAAATTAGGCACAATTGCCCTAAAATGTAGAATAAAAAATTTCTATAGTTTATATTTATTGATATTATGAAAAGGTTTAATAGTTACTAAGCCAGAGTGATTTATACCTTTTTTTTCTTAATTTCATAAAGAGTAATAGAATTATTATTAGGTTTTTATTTCTTGTACAATACTTTAAAAAAAAAACATTAATTAAATATAAAACATTTAAATTTCTTTCAATACAAATTTTATAATAATTTAATTTAAAATTAAATTCAAAATTAGCGCTTCTCTAGTATATTAATATATAATGACACTTGTACATATTAACCTGATTTGAGAATTTAACCTAAAAATAAAATTGTATTTATCAATCTCTTATTTAAATGGCTTTGATAACAAATATTTAAAAAAACGTACTGGATGAATAAAATAAAAAAAAGAATCTAATAAAGGTGAAAGGTTTCACCATGTTAAAAAAAAATCAGTTGTATTAAACTAAAAAAGAGATCTAAATATGATAGAAAACAATTTCTCGATGTTAACCAAAGATAATTTACAAAAAAAAAAAAAAAAAATGAAGTGAAAGGAACGTAGATTCATTCAAAACCATATAAAAAAAAAAAAAATACAAGAGAAATCAGAATTTGTCGCCTAGGGAATGAATAGATAATCTATGTAACATGCTGTGTATTCTATTTTTACAGATTTTATAAGAGTGTAAAATAAAGTGTTTTTTTTTTGTTTCATTTATAACAAAACATAAAAATAAAATATGTGTTGATAAAAGTTTTCATAACTTTAAATTCTTCAATATTATTTACAAACTGTATTTAAAAAAAATAAGTTTAAGTTATTAGAACCTAAAATAGAAGTTATTTTGCAATTTTTAAACATAAAATACAATAATTTAAACTTGCAATACTGAAAAAAATCAACATTTGCACTGGCAGTTTAGTTTCGATTAAAATAAAAAGCTGTCAACACAATTGACTTACCTGTCACGCGACCTTTTTCTAATTCACGTTTTACACACACATACACAAACAACTTAATTAAAATATTTATAATTTTATTTGAGTATAATATTTTTGTTTAATTAATTCAATGATTTTATCTAAAGCGCATGGGCATACCGTATTTTATTTGCGCGGGTGTGGCGGTACTAGAAGCCACTTTAAATACTTTTTTACACTTTAAATATTAATCATTTGTTTAAATCTACTGCTCACCTGTGACGTCACAACATAGCGGACAACTACAGCAGCTACGTCAGTGACAGACTAGTGCTCCTTGTGGTGAGAGAAGGTACTAATGACGCAGTATATCACTTAGGTAGTAGTTTATTTTAAAAAATTTTTGGAGTAAGAGTGCGATTTTGCAAATTTTTTTTGTTGAAGTTATTATTTTTTATAAAGAAGCCGTAATAAGAAAGGGAGTCCGACAAGGATGTTCCCTATCTCCGTTACTTTTTAATCTTTACATGGAACTAGCAGTTAATGATGTTAAAGAACAATTTAGATTCGGAGTAACAGTACAAGGTGAAAAGATAAAGATGCTACGATTTGCTGATGATTTAGTAATTCTAGCCAAGAGTAAAAAGGATTTAGAAGAAACAATGAATGGCATTGATGAAGTCCTACGCAAGAACTATCGCATAAAAATAAACAAGTACAAAACAAAAGTAATGAAATGTAGTAGAAATAACAAAGGTGGACCACTGAATGTGAAAATAGGAGGAGAAAAGATTATGGAGGTAGAAGAATTTTGTTATTTGGGAAGTAGAATTACTAAATATGGACGAAGCAGGAGCGATATAAAATGCCGAATAGCACAAGCGAAACGAGCCTTCAGTAAGAAATATAATTTGTTTACATCAAAAATTAATTTAAATATCAGGAAAAAATGTTTGAAAGTATATGTTTGGAGTGTCGCTTTATATGGAAGTGAAGCTTGGACAATCGGAGTATCTGAGAAGAAAAGATTAGAAGCTTTTGAAATGTGGTGCTGTAGGAGAATGTTAAAAATCAGATGGGTGGATAAAGTGACAAATGAAGAGGTATTGCGGCAAATAGATGAAGAAAGAAGCATTTGGAAAAATATAGTTAAAAGAAGAGACAGACTTATAGGCCACATACTAAGGCATCCTGGAATAGTCGCTTTAATATTGGAAGGACAGGTAGAAGGGAAAAATTGTGTAGGCAGGCCACGTTTGGAATATGTAAAACAAATTGTTAGGGATGTAGGATGTAGAGGGTATACTGAAATGAAACGACTAGCACTAGATAGGGAATCTTGGAGAGCTGCATCAAACCAGTCAAATGACTGAAGACAAAAAAAAAAAAAAATTATTTTTTAACTGTTAATAAATAAGTACCTATTGTAATGGGTAGCATGACTCGACTTCCGGAAAATGATGACATATCTTCGCGTTTCACATTCCCCAGACCCCAAAACCTCGGTCAGTTCAAAGGTTTTTATACATCTATACATATAATATATATCACGTCCTTGTGGACACGATAACTGCCGCAGTTTTGGGCCAATCACTTTCAAATTGGTACATAAAATATAATGACGAACAATAGTTCTTTAATGTGCAAAATCGTACCATGGGGGTGGTAATGCGGGGGGGGTCTTTTTCGAAAAAACAAAATATCGCTATCACTCTTTTATTCAGTAAAATATCGAATGCATTTAAAGTACCTACTATTCATTGGATTAAAGCCTAAACTTTATCTAAGTTAAGTCTTTTGATATCACCAACTATTGGCCCAGGAGGCGGAGAAAATGGGGTTCTGAAGACGAAAAAATCGTATCTCCCTTAATAGGGACAGTATCGAATAGTTTTAAAATGGTTTTCAGTCCTCTAAACATTACCTAAAACCTTTGTCTGAAACAATTTTTGATATGATCAAATTTTTCTGGAATTGTAAGAAGATGGGGCTTGTCGTATGCTAAACATATGAAACTTTTTTCACATTCTACCATTGTCGTATTGAGTAAATTTGAAGTTTTTCTTAACTTTAAGGTGGAAATATTTTTTACTTAGCACCGGTGAAATCTACTACCGCCTTCCGGTGTGCCGAAAGGTAATTTTTTTATTTATATTTAATTTTTATTTAGCCCACGGGCTGGTCTAATGATAAACACGTCGTCTCAAATCACAGGTGATTTTCGAATTCGTAGGTTCTGAAATTCAAAACATGGTAAAAGTTAGTTGCTCTTATACAGATTGGAATACTAGAAAATGGACACCGGTGCACTTTGATGGTTGGGGTTCAATTAACCACACGTCTCAGGAATGGTTGGCCTGAGCCTGTACAAGATTACATCTATTTTACATGTCACACATACCATTCTAATCTGATTGGGCCCTGGGAGGGTTTGCTTATTGTTCACTAATTGAACAGATTGCAACGTACTCCTTAGGAAAAAAATTTTCCTCGTTTAATTTTTTCAGAATTTTCTACCTCGTTTCATTCTGTTTTGTTTTAAATAAAATTCAAATTTCTTAAATCTTTTTTCTTGTTTATTAACCTTACGTACAATTTTTTTCTCGTAATTAAATTTTCTTTAAATACATTGAAAATTTTTATTTCTTTACTGGTTATTTAACATTAAAAATTACTGTTTATTGGCAAATTACTGAATGTCGATTAAAAATTTGTGTCTTGGAACATCAGTTTTTTGTACTTTACAATAATTTTCTCAAAACCTAACTGACCTGCTTCTGACCCTATTTTATTAGGTTTTTCAGGTCAAAACCATATGAAACCATCAAATTTATTTTCAAAAATATAATCATTTAATTTTCCAAATTTACAATGGCTTCCTTTTACGCTTTTTTTAGTTAAAATTTACATTTTTTCAAGTGGGTTAACATTTAAAACTGATATTTATTATTCTAAAATCTTATTCATTACCTAAAAATTCATAATTATACCCGAAATAATCCTATATAAACTTCGATTTAATGACATATAATACTTACAAATATAAACCAGTAATGCTAAACTATTAATTGCGTCTCGGCATTTCGAACGGAGACCCCGGGGTCCAATCCCGGTCAGGCATAGCATCTTTTCATACGTCACCAGTTTCCACCGTGATAATGGCTATAGCTGTTCATACTCTCTCTTTCATTATAACAGTAATAATTCTAAAACCTTTTAAACACGACTTTTTAACAATTTTTAAATCTCAATTTCTCATTAACTGATCACTCTTTACATAAATATTGTTGAAGATTGAGCAGACGATTTGATGGAGCAAATATATTTAAACTTATATCTCAGACCTGTTTTATTCAATTTTTTACTTCAAAAGCCATATGAACGCATCAAATTTATCCTTTAATTTAAGTTCCAAAATTTTTGGTGTGGTAAACTAAAATTTACCATTTTAGTTATTAGTTCGTTACGATTTGCCATTATTAGATATGTTTTATGAAAAATTTGATAATGATTTGGTGAGCACTTTGGAATCATTAGTTATTACCTCCAACTTTGTACTAATTTTCATAGAAAATAAGTTGTAACATATATTTTTTGAAATTGTATCGTTTGAATAAGATAATTTAGGAATCATTGCAAACAAAAAAATTTTCCAAAAGTAAACGACATATTTATTTGTAAAACTTCACGATTACCTTTAAAAACAAGTATATAATTTTGAAAATACTGAAAGAAACTGCACGTTTAAATTCAGCCGGGAAAATATTTTAAAAGATTTTCGATAACCATAATCAAAAAAAAATCGGATTTGGCACTTTATTGTTGCCAACATTATTAATTTTAAAAACAATTTCCCAAATAAAATTTCTTTTTGTAATTAGGAATCAGAAAAAGTACACAGATCATAAAATTTTCGCTTAATTTCAAAATAGAAATTTGATAAAACCTTTTTAAAATATGATTAAAAACTGAAACAATATATAATATTATTTCTTGTGTAATATTATTTCACGTACAGATTATAAAAATTATACATTTTTAACTACGTTCAATGTCAGAAATTGCATATAAATATCCAAAACTTAAAATGCAAATATGTTAACTTCAGATCCATCAACATATGAATTAAATTCACTAGGGAACATCCATTTATATTACTGTATATGCAAATTAGTTAACTAAACATGTAAATGTAATGTTAATGTCAGAATTGCCGACATATAAATTAGATTCGCAATTGAAAATCAGTTTATTCTATAATAGGAGGAAAATTTAAAAGTGAAATAAAAGAAATTAAATGCAAGATTAATACGTAAAAATAGTTTTACGTACTAATCTTGCAAAATCATATAACACTAGAATTAATGAATTATCATAAAATTTAAATTTTATATATTTTCGGACATAAAAACTGCAATTACAAAATGATTTTTACAAGAATTTTTTAAACTATTTTAAATATAATGTTTTAATTAATCATTTTCAACTAGTATAAATACATGATGTACTTTTCAGGTTATCCTTACATTTACATTATTTTATTGTACTACAACTTCGTACGGTATGAAAAAATAAACTTAAGTTACTCATAATTTTAAATATAAAAATTATTTTAAAATTTTCAGAATTTCCATACGTTACAAGTTTCCCTTCCTTTTTCGGTTTAGCCTCCGGAACCATTGTAAGGTATTAGAAGTTCCCGTGTGCGTTATTGTGAATAAAAAAATAGACTTAAGAGCGTGTTTTTTTACCATTTATACATGTTACCCATTTGAAGGAAATTTATTTATATATGCCATAATTGTGTGCTATTAGTGAAATTTTCCATTTATTAAAAAAAAAAAAAAAAGTCAAAAATATTATTTTTTTTTGCATTACTATAATATCTGTAATGAATTATACATATATATATATATATATATATATATATATATATATATATATATATAAAACAATTGTTCAATGTGAAAATCCACTTTTTTAATCTAAAGTTGAAATAACAATCATTTTTAAAATGGTCGTCGTATTGAAACGGCAAATGAGAGTTTTTTTTTATATCTTCACAAGAGGTAAAATTCTGCTTTTAAATATATTTTATCGCTAAGGTTTTTTGTTTTATTATAAATAAAATATACAGCATTGTAACTATATTTTTTAATTTTTTAAATGGATTGTATACGTAATAATATTGAGGAGAATTTTTTTTACTTTATAATTATTTTACTTATTACTATATTTTTCTTTTATTTTTAAATTTAATTTAACATAGTTTTCTAATTTTTAATAATTTTTTTTATAACATTTTATTTAATATTAAAAATAATTATTAATAATTAGCTTGTTTATGTAAAAGAATTAAATCTCGGATCACAAAAAATTATCAAAAAAATAAATAAAACCGTTATATACTAAAAACTAGTAAATCTGGGTGAAAAAAATCTTTTTATCAAAGCAGTATTGTCTTATATTTTTCAACAGTAGAATTAAAATTAAAAATAAATAACCTTAATGTATGACGAACAAACAATCTTAAAGTATCTTAGAATCAATACTTTTAAATAATTGAGTGTGTGTGTGTGTGTATGTGTGTGTGTGTGTGTGTGTGTGTGTGGAGGGGGGGGGGGTGTAGCTAATACGAAATCGATCAAATCAAATGTTACATTTGAGGACCAAACATGAACGGATGGCATCAATTGATACTTTCCACCAAACTAGTATTTTTTTTTTTTTATATTATTAATCGAGGTCTATGGTCAAATGAAATAAATTATTTAATAAAATTTTGGTTTGTAAAGTTTTGGGAACATTATTTTCTAATGTTTATGTCAATAATAAGATGCAAAAATACAATAATTAACATACTTCATTAAATGATAAAAACCCCGATAAAAAAATAAGTAAACACGACAGTAAGATTGAATAAAGGCTTGAAGATTGTCCAAACCTAATACAAAAGAATGACAAATAGAATTAAACGAAATAATATGATTATAAATGCGAAAGTTTCTGAATCTATTTGTTTATAATAGCATCATACAAGAACCGACCGACCGATTGGTTTAAAATTTACAGGATAAATTTGTGGTATCCCCCCTGTTATCCGTGGTATCCCAGGGGGATACCACGAATTTATCCTGCTATAAGGTTTTACAGAATCGCAATATCACCCCAAAAAATACTCTAAACAAGTGGCTGAGTGGTTATACTGCGTCAATAGTATATCCTGTCATCAGGAGGAGAGCTAGTGTAGCACTTACGTACATTATAACAATAGTCGCTCCAAAAATATGTATTACATATCTATTCCCAGTGAAAACAAGCATTCCATACCAAATTTATAAAGGAACTGAGAAAAAAGTTGGTTCCTCTTGGTCTTCTTTGAGCCAAATAAACTGTTCCAAATTAGTACGACAATTGAAGCAAAATTCAATGTGATATTCAACCCAAAACGTATTATTTTCATTTTATATTTTACAAAACTGACTCTGAAATAAGTACCACTAGTCCAAGAAAAAAATATTATTCATTAATCCTATTTCTAAATCACATCCTTTACATGAGGCAGCCGTAAATAAATAATAATCCTGGTAATATACCTATACATCGTAAAATAAAAACTTAGACGAGAAGCTCAATTATTTGAGTATATAATTTAAAATTTATACTTTACACAGCTTTTATCACAAATTTTCTTTTAATTCTGAGTAATAACCACTCCTTACTTTTTCTAGGTACGATAAAATTTTACCTTTTTAAATTCTTATTATTTTTTTTTTTTTTTTTACAATTAATTGTTTATCTGATATTTATTTTTGAAAAAATGTTAAAACCCATAATGATTTAAATTGAGGAACTTTTATCTTGAGGTATAACAGTTGTCGATAACTTGTAATGCTAATTTTAAAGTTTTAACTTTTACAATTTTGAGGTAAATTTAATATTGTCATAAAACTATATTATAATTATTACCAAATACTAATCAGATGTTTGCTAATTGTTATTTAACTTCAGTTTATACATACTTAACGAGTAAATGAATTTGAATTTTGATGTTAATTGGTCATTGATGTTTAATAAACAGCACAGTATTATGCGTTATCGATTTGGAGTAGGAAAAAATGTACGAATAATACAAATGTGTACCTATAATAAAATGTTTTGTAGCACGATATTAAAATATAAATAATAGTAATAAATATTCTACGACGCTAAAGAACAAATAAAATAATAATAATAATAATAATTATGCAAATGAAATATATGACTTGACAAGAGTAAATTGTATTGTACTGTTATGCTAGAGAGGAAAATAGTGCTGCCTGCCAAATACAGACAGCACTAGTAAAATAGCTAATGTCATTTTATTTTTTACACTCGACTCTATATTGTTTTGGTAGTAAGAACACTCACAACGTTACATCAATAAATATTTCATGATTTTTTTTTCTGCCATTTTACAGCAGATATATCAGAAGATAAGATTTTATCGTATAAAACAGACGAGTTAAAATATTGGCTTTTGTGCTCTAAAAATTTTATTATGTAATAAAAACCATTTCCCTTTTTTTAATAATGTTATAATATCGTTATCCAAAGAGAAAAGAAATAATTTAATATTTGAATTACTTAAAAAGAATGAAACAGAACTTTATTCTAATTTTTACGACATTTGTGTTATTAAAAATCAGTTTAATTAAAAAATTTTATCGTAAATCTGTATATATTATTATGAATTCATTTTTTACTGAAAAAAAAATTATATTTTTTTTTTAAATATCAGTTACCACCATAAATATAGAACTATGTAATTTTTTATTCTATCTTTATTAAATTTTAGGATTAATTTGATGATTTTGAACCTTTAAAGAAAACATATCTCTGATGCAATAAAAAAAATGTTTGCACAGTTCTGCACAAGACCGTTTTTTCGTGTTTTTTTTTTAATTTGTACAATCTTTTTCTCAAGAAATTAATATAACCGAATTTGATGAAAAAATTAAGAGCCCTACACACAAGTTTCAAGTTAAAATACTCACCACCCTAACTCACTGCATAAGCGTGTATGAAAAATACATCAATACAAATTCACATTGCTGACCGATTCAAATACGTCAGGGAAAGCGTCGACAAGGAAGTGAGTGACTGAGGTGCTCTCGATTAGAAAGGGGACGGATGACATTCAAATACGTATCCGGGCAAAACAGACTGAGGCACTGAAACAGATAATTAGCCAGAAGGTCGATGGGGTTACGATCACGGAAATTGGCCGGATGTCACGCCCTTCATATTTTCATGTGAAGGAGATGGAGCAGTATTACTATTAACGGGATAGCTGAATCGATGGTGGCGTTTGTGAGTTGCGCTACTGCAGAGTTGAAAGTCACCTCCTTGCTCCCGGCTTATAATGGTCCCCAGAATGCGACAATTTTGGTTCCCGGTTTCGTAACCCAAAAGTTAATAACAGCGGGGTGGATTCAGGTGGGCTGGATCAACTACCTTATTATTCGGAGGGAAGAGGAGATGAGATGTTATCGATGCGTGGAAAGCGGACATGTTGCAGCGAAGTTTTGGGGCCCAGATCGTTTCAAGCTTTGCTTTAGATGCAATGGTGAAGGCTACAGGAGAAATGAGTGTCCGCAGTGTGAGGGATACCTGGTGTACAAGAAGAGGAGCGAGTGTGCCACAAACGGGTGGTGCAGGACCGAGTGCAGAGAACGTTGTGGGTAATGAGATGTCACATTTCGAATGGGATGGTGACTACTGTGACATTTTCTGGGAAGATCTGCCTACTGAGGCGTTCTCTGCAACTCAACGTGGATAGGAACAAAGGGCGATGGACGTTTTTACCATTACGAAGGACGAGTAACCAGCTATTTTTAAGATAGGGGCCGACTATTCTGAAAAACGCATACTTCAGATCACTTAAATCGATTTAGTTGTGTCCTGTGCTGAACAAATTGTTTCTCTGAGGGAATTATAATACACTAGTTGTTAATTTATCAGTATTCTCATAAGAAATAGAATAATGAATAGATTGGCGATCTAGGGGGTGGAGCCCCCTGACCGGTTAGTTATATATATACACTTCTGTCATAAATATAACACCTGAAAGGTAACTTGTGTAAATTACAAGATATAAAATAAAAAATATTCTTTAATAAAATTAAAAATAATGTAAATAATTATTACCTTTTTGCAACGGAAAAGAGCTATGATGGTTATCAAATTTCCAGGTATTCCAACCATCATGAATAGTATGCAGCATATCGATGCGAACCGAAGTAATGCGGTTGAATATCCTTCAAACAATTGCACATCTAAGTCATCTTCATATTGTATATGATCACTACTGGATGTATTACTTTCATAATGAACAGTCGGTGATGTTGTATTATCTAATTGTTTATTAGAAGGTATATTATCTAATGTCGTAAAATGTACCATTAAATTAAAATCATCACTAAAATCAAAACCGTCAAAATTCATTTTGAATTAATTTTTTTTTTTTCTAGTGTTGATTAGAGATCATATTATTCACCGTTCCATAATATTAGAATAAAAAATTTTAAATAAATTTCTATTAAATTAAAAACCGTTTTTCATCTAGTACTCTATAGATCTACATTTCATGTGTATAACTTCATAATATATATATATCACACAGTCATCTGAAAAAAAAAAAACATAATTTTATTAGTCAAAATTATAAATTTGAATCATTCAACTAAAAATAACGTTACGTTATATACGTGTATATATTTTTTTTTCCAATCAATTTTGAATGGTTTAACGCTACTCTTCATTCCTTTCTGTTTTATGCTAGTCTTTCAATTTCAATATTATTTCTATATCCTATATTCTTCCTTATCTAGTTTATTCAAAGAATTAAAAAAAAAAAGAAAAAACAGATAAACAGTCTGAATTCACTTCTTCAGGAGCTTTCAGAAATTCGAAATGTATAAATAAGCAACCCGGTAAATACGGTTAAAAGATTCTGGATTTTACCTAGATTTATTTTTCCGCTAATAACAGGCTTATGTCCAGGTACAAAATAGTATTGTGCACGTTATAACCGGGCTATCATAATGTATTACAGTTTAATATCATCAGATGTTTAAAATTCGGCAATTAATTGCGTAGGGAGCTTACATAGAACAGATTGAACTTTATGAGATCGCCATGCGCAGGGGGTTGGAAGTTGTCTTGTTGCAGCATCCTATGTTGTATCCGGTAAACTGCCAGGGTTTTCTCGTGGGAAAAAATTTTATTTTGGTGAAATTTGAAGAAAATCGGTTAGGTCAATTCTGAGATATAAGGCCAAACGCATTGCGACACACGTACATACGGTGTTTTGGTCTGGATGAATTAATTGGACCCTAAAACGTAAAGATCTGCAAAAAAAAAACCGATTCCCTATTTTTAACATATACTTTTTCCTTTAATATAGCTCTTCGAACTGTATTCACCAGGAACGTAACATGACTGATTATTATGAGCCAAGAGAATTCATCAAAAATAGCTATAGTTCGGTTCCAGATTTATGTACAAGCTATATTTTCCAAAACTTATTCAGTATATGTTAGTCTAAATGAGATTCAAAATTAACATAAATCTATTTATAACAAGAAATTTTACTTATTTTCAGTTGTTATCATAATTAAAAATTTAAATTAGAAATCTATTAATTTTAAAATTAATAAAAATTCAGATTTATTAAATTATAAAATTTTAAGAGGTAGGAGTTGATGTTTAATTTTTTTTATTATATATATATGCATTGTAGGAAACAAGTTCGTTTTAATATAGTTTTCACTAAAATTCTTCTGAAGAATTATATTTAGTATACAAAAAACCGCTTACCAACAATTGAATTTGACGCGTTTAAGCGCTTTCGAAATTAATTTCCATCCTCAGGAACTAACATTATTCGTCATATTTGTAATAATAATTAAAACTTCACATGTTAATTGTATGAATATGTGAAATTTGCGTAATTATAACATTTCGTTGTAGTATATTGTAAAATTATGTCAACGCAAATGTCCTTCAATTTGGTGGTTTGAACTGTTCTAGCAATAATTTAAATATTTGCAAAATTTTATTAAATACAAAAACATTATTAAATATTTGAAAAACTTTTTTTGGCAAATATTGTGATTTTTTAATTGTTAACAATGTGCCTAAAAAAAAGTATGATATTAATTAAATTAAATCTCGAGATACTGAGGAAGGCCTTTTTTTATAGCTTTACCTCCTTGACCTTTTAAGTTGAAAATTTAATGTCATCAATACCCCATATATAGAAGTAATCTGACCAAGTTTAAATTAAATCTCGAGATACTGAGGAAGGCCTTTTTTTATAGCTTTACCTCCTTGACCTTTTAAGTTGAAAATTTAATGCCATCAATACCCCATATATAGAAGTAATCTGACCAAGTTTGGTCAAAGTAGGTCCAGTAGTTCTGGACATAAAAGGTGAGGCCAACAAAGAACACACACACACACACGCACACTACATAGGAATATTAACATCCGGAAAAACCATCTGCTTTTTTGCCTTTATAGATCCTTAGGTGTCAAAACGGTCAAGATCCGGTGAAAACCGCATATGCCCAAATTGAAGTGATTACAGTACTTATCCTCCTAGAGCTATAGCTATCTAGACGGGAAAGTAATAATTTTGATTCCATATTTGGTTAAATAGTTCCATTGGTAACGTAAGGAGGGACCAAAGAAGGACGTCAATTCCTCCTTTGGTCCCTCCAAGGTTCCTCCTAAAGTACGCCTAGGTTTCTCGATAGGTGGCTCGTTGGGCTACGAGCTCAAGTAGTTCCTAGCGGGCCACGGTGATTACCGATCGTATTTGCATTGTTTCGGGCTGAACCACTCAGAATTATGCTCCCAGTGCGATGAAGAGAATACCCCTCTCCATGTATTTTATGAATGTATAAGATTCGATGTGTAGCGCACAGAAATGCTGCATACACTGACCCGAACAGATATTTTCAGACCTGAGAAGACGATACAAGTAATAATTAAAGGAGAGAAGGAATGGAGGGCTGCCGAGGATTATGTTAAAAGCATGATGGTGAAGCTTCGCGAGTACGAGGAGTTCCGCAGGGGAAGGAGACGTAAGGGTTCCGCGCGCGCAGGGTTGTACAGGTCTGCGGCTGAGTGCCTCTGGGGTCCCTGCGAGCGTGTGGGGGGTCGCCTTGGCGCGGTGAGGCCGTGCGCACTTCGCTTTCGGCCTGAGGGTGTGCTTTCTTCTTTGAAACAATGACGGATGGCCGCTTTGGGTAAGCATGCGAGTCGTGTGCATATATGCTGGGCGAGCGCGCGCGCGCGCGTGTGTGTGTGTGTGTGATTAAGCGTGCTTGAGAGTGCTTTTTGGGCTTGGTCTGTTATCTCTCTATTAGTCCTTATACGATGTGCTGTGCCTGTGTGTTGGCGTGGTTTGTTTTCGAGTGTGTAAGTGCGTGTGGTATATGTGTGGGAGGTATCTATGTGCCTGTCCGGTATTTTTGTGCTTGTAACGGTATCGTGTTGATTTTCTGATGCGTTTTGTGATGGTTGGATTTTGATGTTTTCTTGTTGTGACCGAATGTGTGTGTGGGCGTTTACACCCCTCCTGAAGTAATACTCTATTAGCGCTTTCCAGGATGGGTGGACTCCCAGGGGTGGAGGTTTAGACGGTAATGTGCAGGAATACATAGGCAATTAATAACATTTTGCGGATGCGGAACCTGTTAGCGAGCCCGATACTACTTCGGCGCCTGTAAATGGGGTTTCTCCACCTCGTCAAGAAAAAAAAAGTTTCTCGATAGTTGTAATAAGTTACTTATTGCAGCTATAAATATAATATATTACTAAGTACCAAGGTATAAGTAAATCTTATATTATAAATTAGAAATATCTTTTTAACCTAATGACTAATAAAAAAAAAAGAAAAGAAAAGAACAAATTGACTGAATTTTTCATTATCAATATTATTGTAAATGTTTCATTATTATGTACTATTTGATTTTTTCAATTACTTAATTCTGAATTTTCAATTTAAATAAAATTATAGGTGGCTTTTAACATTGTTATTTTTATTATTCTCGTACCTAGTATCATTAAAACGTATTGTTTTATATCTGTTATATAACTATGTATGTTATGTAATAACTATATATCTGTTATCGCATCGTTATAACAGATACATAGTTATTGCAGAGTATCACATAAGTTAACCTTTTAAAATTTTTTTTCAAGTCTCCATATCAATAAAAATATTTTCGATCATATTGATAATGCTGTCCTTCGGTGACATTCTGATATACTAAATTGCAATATTTTATTTTTTTAAGAAATAAAATTTAAAAATCTACGTCGATGATGTATTTAAATAAATATTAACTGGCCATGGACTATCGTTGATAATTAAAATTCAAAAACCCATGGAAAATCTAATCATTATTTATGGACGTTCAGAATTCTTAATGATATTTTATAATACCGGGTGGCCATATGTCATTACACATTGTAAACATTAAAATAATCTTGTGTGTGATCTTCCAATCGAATTTAAACTAACAACTTTTATTTTCATCAGAAAGTTATTGACATTAACAACAGAGTGGACCGCTATATCTGGGATATTTGATTGGTGGTGAATAGGATGCCGCCACTTCAACAGTTGGTGGCGGTTCGTGCGCAAGTTTATCAAGGTGTGACGATGCCAACGCAACTGTCTGCAGGGATTGCAAGGTAGGTGGGATGCGTCCAGTAAAGGGAGGTGGACGCATCGTTTGATCACGCACATTGAGCCGTGGGCCGGGAGGGAGTTTGCGAACTGGGATTATGGTTGACACAATTCCTGACCGGCCATGGGGTCTTTCATTTATACCTGTGTGGACGAAGAAAAGCTGAAGACCTTTCCTGCCCCTACTGTCGAGAGTTAGACACGCCGGGAGCACGTGATATTCCAGTTCCCGCGCTGGAACGGGGAACGCCGCGAATGTGCTCTGCCGTAACTGGACATCTCGAGGTAGGGACCATCGTTGGAACGATGTTCACAGTCCGGTGGACTTCGACACTGTGCCGGGAATACTTCAAATGAAATACCGGGAAGAGACAGCTCCGTAAGGCAGAGCTTGCACGGGTGAAAGTTCCTCAGCTAAAAGATTGAATCCCAGTGGGGCTGCCCTGCGGGGATGTCCCCGTTAGGGGCGAAGCATAAAGGACCGAGTCCCAGTTACTCTGAATGATGGAGGCCGGGAACGGCATAGCCGGGTCTGGCACCTCCTGGAACGTGTTAATGCTTAATTGCGAGTCCGGTTTCGGAAAGCAGGCTTAAAATACAAAAAAAATACAAAATTAAGTTGAATCTGATAAAGAGTTAAGTTTAGTTGAATCTGATAATTTTTTTTTTTACTAATGAAGAGTTTTTGCTTAAAAAACCTGGTACAAAGGTGGTTATAATTTAATAATAAATGATTGGAATAAATATTTCAGTATTGTTCCACCGACACAGAAGACTGCCTACAATTTACAAAAATAAGATCTCACAGAACTGTTTTTTTTTTTTTTTTTTGAGAAATGCTATTCAAAACGTTTTTGAAGAAATAGATTCCAATATTTTACAAACAAGTATGCTTGAATGTCCCAGGTCTGCCTGCCTCCGTGGTGTGAGTGGTAGTGTCTTCGCCTTTCATCCGGAGGTCCCGGGTTTGATTCCTGGTCAGGCATGGCATTTTCAAACGCTACAAAAATTTTCATTTATGTCATCCTCGAAACCCAATACCTAACGGTGATCCCAGAGGTTAAAAATAAAGCGTCCCAGGTCGTCTGCATAAATGTATCGACAAAGATAGTAAACAATTTGAGAAACAGTGAAATAAATAATCATGTAGTTCCAACGAAGCGTTAGTTATGAATTCAATTTTTTTTGCTTTGTATTCAAATAGTAGTTTTTACGATGCGTAGTGACTTTTGACCCATTCGGTACACAGATTTTAAGAATAATACCAACTTATTATTTTGGTTTTACAAAATATTTGAAAAAAATTGCGTTTGAAAATTAATTGCATGAACGCGTGTAATTAAATTCAATAGACAGAAATATTTTAAACATTCGTAAATTAAACGTTAAAGCAGCAGGAAATATTTGAAGATATTTCTTTTCGCTTTAACATCAATCTCAAATATCACTGAGACTGATATTTGTTGAAGAATTCCTCAAACCTGTGTGAATAGGATGAATATTTAATTACTAAGGAAAATTGGATGAAATATTAATTATCAGAAAATAAACGATTTATGGTTTGGATTCTATTATTATAGATAAAAATTCATTGAAGAATCTTCTACCTTAGGCAATGAATTTCAGACGTGCTTTCTGGAGGAAACTGTCTATAAACAGAATTATTGACTGAACATTGAAAGGAAATCTGTGTTTCAAGTAAGAAATGTGAATATTTTTATGGTCAGTAGAGGCTAAAAACGGTAAAGGTGTTTAGAGTACAACTAGTAATTTTCCTTCTGCAATATTATTTTTTTCACTTGTACAACATTTATTTAATAAATAAATGCAGAAGTGTTCAACATTTATTTAATAAATAAATGTTGTATAATACAATTATAATAATTTAATAAATAACATTTAATTAATGAATTAATTTACATTACTATATAATATATATATATATATATATATATATATATATATATACATATATAAAATGTAAAATAAATTAATATTTTAATTAAGTGTGTGTGTGTTTTTCTACATATTTATTATATCATTGAAATTAAATAACAAACGAAAAAAATAAAAATAAAAACTAAGAGATAAGATTAAACAGAAGTAATATATAACTAAATTATAACGATAGAAAATGATACGCGATTTAGGTTATTTACATAAAGTCAGTTGTGCGTGACATTTTGTATGTGTTAAAAAGAGATAGAACGATAGATAAATGATTTATAATGTACTTAAGTATTAAGAGAGAAAGAGGGATGCTTTCTCCCCTCTGCTCTATTAAAAAGAAGAAAAGGGAAAAACGAGACGGAATTTGAAGAAGGTGGAGGGGGGAATGCAAACCCACAAATGAGTACTTGAATGAAGAAACCTACCACTTTTTTTTTATCTTTTATCTTTATCCTCCTACATTCATTTCTCAACCTTTTTCTTCTTTAACGCCTCGTCCTTTTCCTCTTCCAAGTCGTATATTTAAAAACTCTATTGTAGTTTAAGGAAGATTTTTTTCATTAAATTTCACTCGTATAATTCTTCACAAAGTGGTTTTTTTCCTCGCATTAGATTTATCTCATGGTTGAAACTCTAGCAAAAATTGGTGGTGGGGTTAGTAGATGGTTTCTCGGTTAGGTTCGGACGACGCGACGTTAGAAGTTTAAGAACGAGGGGGGGTAAGTAATAGTAAGAGAACAAGGAACCCTTTTCTGCTATGTTAGCATTACTTTTAAGTTATTTGTGACCTCTGAACTTTCTCTATTATCGTTTAATATCTCTTTGGTTTTCTTCTTTTTTTTTATTTCAGTTCTCGATGGAGAAATTTAGTTTCAAATAATATACTAGTCCGACGTATTTAACCATAACCAAAAAATAAAAAATAAATAAATAAAAGTAATTAATAACTGATAGATTATTTAAGTTGGTAATTTTTTTTTCATTATAAGAATAGATCTTTAGTACCACTGATACCTCGACCACTCTCGTTTATGAAATAGTAAAAATAATTATTTTAATATATCACACAGTAATTTACGCTACTGCAATAACATACATTAAAAATTATTGAGTAGGTTTCTAATGCATTAAGGAAAATTTTTTTATATTCTTCATCTCTTTACAAAAAATAAATCAATTAATTGAACATAAGCTGTAGAATTCTTTTGGTCTAGTGGTTAACTCGTTGTCACAAATCAGTTGTTAAACAGCTGATTTTCCAAGTCGAAGATTCTGAGGTTCAAATCCTTTCTCTTTTTTGTTTAGCCTACAGAACCACCGTAAGATATTACTTCAGAGGATGAATGAGGATGATATCTATTAATGCAAATAAAGTTTAAGTGTAGTACTGTTTTAGATCGACCATTCTTGAGATGTGTGGTTAATTAAAACCCAACTATCAAAGAACACCAGTATCCACAATCGAGTGTTGGATCCACCGGGTTGGGTACAGTTTAGTCTAGTATTAAAACTCGTTATCGCAAATCAACTGATTTCGAAGTCAAGAGTTCTAAGGTATAAATCCTAGTAAAGGCAGTTACTTTTATACGGATTTGAATACTAATTCGTGGATACCGGTGTCTTTGGTGATGGTTTTAATTAACCTCACATCTCAGGAATAGTTGACTACACAAGACTACACTTTATTTACATTCAGGAATGGTTTACATACATACATACAGGAATAGTTGACGGTACAAGAACACACTTCATTTACACTCATACATATCATCCTCATTCATTCTCTGAAGTAACACCTTAGGGTGCTTCCGGAGGCTAAACGGAAAAAGTGGTTAAAATCCTAGTAAAAGTTCATCATCCGCCATTGATTAGGCTCATTGCCTTGTTCCGGCATTCATCGCCTTCTTGGGCGTCCTATATCTCGTCTTCCTCTCGGTTTGTATCTCCATACTTGAGTAGGGAGTCTACGAAACGGCATACGTCACTCAATCTTTTACGATATTCCTTTAATGCACCCAGTAGTGGCATCACACTTAGCTGTTTTCTTATCTTCTCATTCCTTATTTCTTATTAGGAATCTATGATCGATCTATTTTCCTCTGACTGACCACATAAACTTATGGATACCTCGATTTCTGAAGAAGGAATTGATGATTTTCAGCCGACTAAAAGTGACAAAATCTCTTAGTTTGGTTCCATTCAGATTAATTGTAATCTCTCCAACCATTCCAACAGTCAGGTACGGGACGGTTACCAATTCTGCCATTCAAATCTCCCAAGTAAAAGTTCAAGTAAAAGTTAGTTGCTTTTGTACGGATTTGAATAATAGACAGGGGATACCGGTCTAATTTGGTGATTGCGGTTCAATTAACCATACGTCTCAAGAATGGTCGACCTGAGTTTGTACAACACTACACCTCATTTACATATCATTATCATCTCATTGGGCCGTAGGAGGGGTTGCTTATTATTCACTAGTTGAATAGAATGCAATACACTTTAGAAAATAAATAATAAAATAAAATATTTAATATAGTTTAATAAATAAATGAGGATAATAAAAATTACATTACTCATATATATGAAATAAATATAATTTTTTTTATATCAATCCAACTTTTTTTAGTTATAAATCATTTTTATTGAAAATTTAAAAATATTTTTATACAACTTCGGTAAATTACTGATAATCAATTAGATAAACTTATTAAAAAAAATTTATCACAAAAATTTAGTGTGTCGTAAATGTTTTAGTTCACCAGTTCATTTAAAATAACAGTTACATCAGACACAGTTTACATCAACCCGGTAATGGTAATTGTATTTGCCTATATACACACACTCACACATGGCAGTAGCTGGAAAAATGGTTGGAGTAAACAATATTAAATGGCCAGTTGTTATTAGTTATTTAATCAGTCTTTTATTTTTAAATCTAATCATAACAGTGATTTAATATTTTATTTAAATAATATTATTTCCTATCGCAGCTTCACTAGCGAAATATTATCAGAATTACAAACATAAATTACCATCATATTGTTACTAAATTTCATAAAGATTAAATCAATAACGGTAGCATAAAACGAAAAAATTGTAAAACTCAATTTTTTTACCCCTTAAAAAATATTAAAATTGAAAAACCTCGAAAATGGTTTTAAGGTATTTATCTTGAATTGTATTTGCCCAAATTTAGTGATACGTTTAGTATAGTCAAAAAATAAGAAATATTTGTAATCATTCTTCAAATTATTTACCTTTCTTCACGTTTTTCAAGGTCGAATTTCAAAACATTTAATCAATGAAGATTTAATCAAATGAAGTATTACATTAAAAAAATACATTTATCTTTTTATAGATAAAGCCGAAAGTTCGTTTGTTCTCGCACCACGTGATAACAAACCGACCGATTTCTTTCAAATTTACAGGATACATTCGTGTTATTTTATTGAAGGTTTTAAGACGTAGAACGAGATCCTAGCATCCTTGGGGTGAAGTTGTGAATTAAAGATACTCATTAAACAAAAAAAAAATTGATTTGGACACCATATAACTTCTTGTACGCTTGTTAAATTACATATACACATTTTTTTTTTAAATTGAAAATAAAATTTTATTCCATTAATAACTTTTGATATGTTTTCATATTTTTGTTATATATTTTTATTATTGAATTATTATTCAATATAAAAATCTTTTTACAATCAGAGGTTAATAATTATTAATAAATCAAGAAAATTAATTTTAAAAAAGTTAAAAAAAAGGAGAAGTCGGATTTGAATCAATGTGCCTTCCCCTTGTAAGATCCAAATATTTCATTAATTAAAATTTTATTTGGCTATTACTCTGGAACCGATGAAAATAAGTACTACTTATGATATATCGTTGAAAAGTTCTCAATGAGAGCTTATTATTGCATTTAAGGAAAAGTCAAAAATCCAATTTCTTTTGGTCACTTTTGGTTCAGTCGACTGCAATCAAAAGGGGATTTTACTGTTGTAAAATTTAATTGTGGTACACAATTTTACAACAGTCCTAATTCCAAAATTTCAACATCCTACTGCTGTCTAATCGTTTTTGAGTTATGCGATATACGTACGTACGTAGAGACGGCATGTCGAAACTAGTCAAAATGGATTCAGGAATGGTCAAAATCGATATTTCCGTTGAAATCTGAAAACCGAAGTTCTTCGCGATCACGATACTTTAGGAAGTAAAAAAGATTAATTCTTTTTTATTCATTATTATATTTTTTGTCATCATGGTAACAGAAATAGGTTATGAATTTTTCGTCGTTAAAGATGTGTGTACTTTAATTACTATAGTTACTAATATTCTGTCTTTTGTAATTTAGTTTCTTTTTCAGCTTTCAACAATGTTTGTATATTTTAACTGTTATATATCAGTATTATTTTTACAAGTATGAGGTTAACGAATACTGCAGGAATCCAGAGGACAGAGCCCACTAGCTAGATGAAAATGGTGATCGAAATACGCTCGATCACCATTTTCATGCTTGAAAATGGGGCTCCCTGGCATGACTCGAAAAGTTATTGCAAACTTTGCCCATACTGACTATTCTAATGAGATATTCACTCGATTTGAGCTTCCAAATACTCATCAAAGAAGTAGCTAAAACAATTATTGGGTATTTTGGATTTTAATAATTTAAGGGATAAAAAAAGTAAATTATTTCTTACATTTTATCGTTTTGTGTTACCGCCATCAATCTTTATGAGATTTAGTAACATTGTGATAGTAATTAAAGTTTATAATTCGGGTTATGTATTTCACAAGAGAAACCGTGGCGTAAAATACCAGCATTTAAATAGAACATTAAATTACTGTAATAATTAGATTTAAAATTAAATTCTAATTAAATAACTAATAACAATTAGCCATTTAATATTTTGTCCAATAATTTTTCCAGCTAATGCCGGGTGTGGTTATATGTGTATTGGCAAATGGAATTACTGCTACTGGCTTGCCAGGCCTGTCATAACTGCAATGTAAGTGTAAATGTACTGGTAAACATGCAGTCTGGAACAAACTCAGGCCGACCACTCTTGAGATCATCTATATAAAAATCAAATCTATATAAAAACAATTACTTTTATAAGGACTCAAAATTTAAAACTCCCAGCTTTGAAAATCAACTGATTTTACGGTTACGAGTTTAAATATTAGACTAACGGCGGGTTTTTATTAGAATACTATATTAATGGCGGGTTCTATTTAATATTAATTAAGAATAGAATTTAAATAAAACAATTTTAGATTTTCACTTTATTAATATTATTTCAAACAGTAATACAGAGAAAAATACATTTTTGAAAAAATAGAAATTCTTGAAAAAAAAATGTAAAAAATCTATTTATAACATTTAAATACAAAAAAATTTAAAAAATTAAATAACCTTTCAAACGTTATATAACAAAAATTTAATTTTGCTGATGCTCCTGCTTGGAAACCAATTCTTTTTTGAGACCACTATCCCAAGAATCTAAGGGACCCTCTCAGGGCAACTCAAAGCATTTAAATTAAAAGAGTAGGTTGTAACAAATAATCTTTAAAGGCATTGAAAAACAAACAAATTTTTCTAAAATCCTTTGTACTAAAATAAATCTAACTAGAATGGCTGACATTACATTATTTTCATAGCAAAACACCAGTAAAATATATTAATCTCTTATTAAAATGCCAAAAAAATAAGACTTAGCAATTACTTATATCTCAAAACAATATATTTTTCGGTGTGACACCACAACTTACGGTGTTCTGTAGCTGAAAAGGGATTTGATAAGCGTTGTCATAGTTCGAAGAGTTTTATGTCAAAAACTTTGTTTTCAATGCCCTTTAAAATTATCTATCATAATTCTACCCTTTCCATTTAAAATTGTTCAATCGCATCCCATGGAGCCTCCCTCAGACCTAGGTGTGTAGCAGTTTCACAACGCAAAAAAAGATCATTTAAAATTAAGGGCTTTTTGGAGTATTTTATGGAGTATTTTTTTTTTTGGAGACGGAAATAACAAACCTATAGACACAGAAAAATTTTGAAATGAAATACAGCCAAGACGTACAAATAAAATACACTAGTTAAGAAGATCTTCAAAGCGTTTAGCAATTCTTTATTTTGAATACTGAGGGATGCTTCGTTATCAAAAGTAAGAAATATTATATAAATACTAAAGTACAGAAAATTTCTTAAAACAATTTTTAATTATTTTTTGCAACTATTATTTAATAACTAATTTTTTTTTTCTTTTGTATAAGGTTAAATACTTCAACTCCGAATAGAGTTTTATTTTTATACCTAAGATGAAAAAAAAAAAAATTTATTATATATATATATATATATATATATATATATATATACACACACACACACACACACACACATATTTTTATTAAAATAAACTAAATTTCGCTCAAAAATCATTGTCCTCAAATTTGGAGAATGTAACTTGGACATTTACATTCGATATTTAAGTAAAAATAATTATTATATTCGAAATAAAATACTGTTCATGAAAGTTTTGATATAAAATTTCTAAGAAAAACATTTCTTATTTGTAAGAAATAAATATTCTCGTAGTTACCAAGATATTAAGGATTTAAAAACAGAAATGATAATTTTACGAAAATTGAAAAAGCCCCAAATATCTATGAGAACATCATAAATATGCCCAAAACTTTAGTGATAAGATATAATAAAATGAAAGAAGTTGAAAAGTTTCAATACCTACAAAAGATATTACGAAACAATGTTAAGAAAAAACTAAACTTACAAATCAAAGAAAATAAAACGAAATTGGCTTATCATTTGTTTACAAAAATATTTACAATAAAAAAATCTATATCTAACACAATAAAGCTTAAATATTTATATTCGTCAGAAATTACGCTAATAAATAGATTAAGAATTGAAAAAAAATCATTTAGAGAAAAAGATAATAAAAATATATTTAAATTAAATGACAGACAATCTGTACCAAAGACTTTTAAAAAAATATATTAATTACTAAAAGATTATATGCATCTTCAAACATTTAAAAAGGGCGAGTGAAAACAGAATAATCAACAACATTTTTAACTAGTTACTAAAACTTATGAGTAATTCTAATTGGTTTAAAGTAATAGAACTACACAAAAAAAGGTAAATATATAATTGTGAAATATTTTCAAATATTATACAAAATGTACAGATTTTCCTAAAAAAAAAAAACATGTGAAAAACAGGCAAACCTGATAAAAATAAAGACCATTTTCATAAAACCAACAAACAAAGAACTTAGTGAAATAATGAAAAAAATATTGGAATAATATTAAACCCAAGAAACAAAACTGTGATATTGTATTAACGTGGTCTACTGATGACCCAACCGAAAAAAATATGTGACAGATTAATCGTAAAAAAAATTAATGAAATAAGTAAATTTCATTTTAGTATAATCTTTAAAACCATTTTTGGTATGATAAATAAAAAAAAAAAACTGTAAACGGAAACAAAAGTAAAACAAAGCGATTTCGGATAATATGTATAAGATTAATTCTTATCTCTATGAACTGAATCATTCGAGAACTTTTGCTATTTTAAATAATGGGGTCAATGCGTCCGATCTTTCTCCAAACTAACGTTTGTACCTTTTTCTCGGCCACCGTTCAAGATATCTTCCTGTTTTTTACTTCCTTGTACGAAGTAAAGCAAGTATTGTTATCGCAAAAAATTTCGGTTTTCAAATTTCAACGGAAATATCCATTATGATCATCCCTGAAATCAATTTGACTAGTTTTGGAGATGTACGTACGTATGTATCTCGCATAACTCAAAAACGAGTAGCCATAGGATGTTGAAATTATGGATTTAGGACTGTTGTAACATCTAATAGTGCATCTTCCTCTTTGACTGCAATCGACAACGAAAAGTGTCCAAAAGGCAACCGGTCCTCGCCGTTAAGCAAAACACAGTCACCTCGGAGTTTCGTGGCAGGAGTCTCTGTCCGCCCTAGCTAGCCGACTTCTGGGGCTTTCCCACCGCGGTCTCCCCAACTTCACTAGGACACACCGACATTCCTCTTCCGGATAGCCGCTATGCCCTTCCGTTAAGGAGCTACCCATCCTGTTCCTAATCTAACAGTTCCAGATGTACGTTTCGCACATCCTTCACTTCGCGACCCACTCATACCTTGAGGGTTCTTTATGCCATCATCGGGGAGTCCCTAACCCTCCACTCTTGAATGTGGGCGGACCCGAACACCCTACGCAAAAAGACTACCTCCCTGACCCTGCACGTAGCCACGCTTCGACCTATTTTTTGTTTAAATTACAACATTCCGTCACACATACATGAGTGCACCTCACCCTACTTCTCTTGTAAAACAAAGTAATAAAATAAAACAAAAAAAAAAAAAATTAAAATAAAAATCCCCTTGATCGCGGTGACGTCAATCATCACATGGCGGTTACTTCCTTCCTCAAAGTAAGCATTCCTCATGAAATCCTGTTCCTAGCCTCGTAGAGCCGCCTCCCCGAGTCTGCCTTTCTCTTCCTTCGTACCCAAAATTCTTCCGACCATTTTCTCCACGGCGTTCCATTTAAATGTATTAATTTAAAAATAATTATTAACCTCTCACCGTAAAAAAGTTTTACGATAAATAATAATTCAATAATAATAAAAAAATATATGAAAAAATATCAGAAGTTATACAGAAGTAAAATTTTATGTACTTTTCATTAAAAAAAAATGTATATGTAATTTAATAGGCGTACAAGGAAGCCATGCGGTGCCCATATCAGATTTTTTTATATATGAAAATTCAAACTTTTTTTCTCTCATGCGTTTCCTTATTTTTCTGAATTTACTTCAGTATCAATGGTTTAAAAAAAATGTCAGGGCATATTCTAAAAATTCAGAATAATTTTAATGTTTCCAGTTCTAAATTTTTATCTTGAAATGGATATGGTACATGTTAGAAATAAGTCTGAACTTTCATACAAAATACATAGAAGGAAAATATTTTGAACGGTTGCCTAGAAAAAGGAACATAAACGTAAAAATAAGTATTTTGTGGGAAACCAGTTTTAAAGTTGATATCAATAATAATGATGTGTTACTTTCTAGTACTATCCTGGTGCATATGCAGGGTTATCAACACCTTCCATCTTCCTGTTCTTCATACTTATTCTCAAGCCTCTTCCTAACTAGTTCTGTTTTCCTTCTCATTTTTGTTTTGGATTTCATCGACATACTTCTCACTTTTTCAATTGTGCGTGTGTCCCGTTTTTTCATACTAAGTGCTAAGCTCTTTCCTGGATCCAAACCCAACTCCTTGAACATATCACATTTTTCCTAGTTTTCTTCATTAAATTGAGTGACTTCCTGAAACACTCAAAACCTCTATGTTCTTAGACTCGCAATTGGTTTATGGACAATTGACCAAACACTATTGTTAAGGGTCTCTTTTGCGCTTTTTTCCTACAAGATATTATTCCTAGAAGGATCGATGAGGTCACGGTAAACCTTTTTTACATGTTTTCATAATTTCAGCAAGGTGTAAATTTCAGGAGCGTGTATGGTTTGTTTTCTGCCTTAGCTTGAACGTCCAGTCTTCCACTGGAAACCACCAGTCGTCAAAAACCGCCTAGGTAGTTATCATGAAGAAAAGACTTTTGTAAAACACTATTTTAAACACCAAAATTCAGAGAAAAATTTAACATAAAAAACAAAAAATTGAAAATATTGTTTTTTTAATACAGTGCTCCCATAAATGAAAATTATTTAAATTTTATAATTCTTTTTTTCTGAACCTTGATATGATAATGATTTTCAATGATAAAAAATTAAAATTTTTATTTTATTCAATTTTTTTTTCTAATAAATGGGCGATTAAGATGAATCATTTGATATTTCATAAAAATCTAGGCAGTTATTTTGTATATGAATATAAAATGACGCTCTTAGCTTTATTAACTAAATCTTCGTTTTACAGTTTAAATGGTTTTGTCAAAACATCTATAAAAAGAATCAATAAAATATTTATTTGGCTATTTAACAAAAAAATCATACGATTACTGACGGCGACATTCGTCAAACCGGAAGTAACTATGCACTCTTCACAAATACTATTATTTTTAGCCGTAACTATATCATTATTTTTCCATTTGAATACTGTAACGTAGAGTGTAATATCTCACTCATTCACAAAAAATCGGTTCAAATATTTCGCTGTTACCGATAATCAAAAATAACTATAAAATGATTTACGAAAGAATATTATGGAGTCGTTAATTCAACAATTAAAGTTAACAAATTTAAATATAATAATTTATTTATATATACAAAATGTAATAGTTATTTTATATTAATAATAATTACTTTATAAATTTATAAAAACAGTTTATTTATAAAATTTATAAATTTATAAAACACCTTATGAAAACAAAAAATGTTTGTTACGATAAAGTATAGTAAAGTATAATAATTAAAATTAGCCATTTTTATGATGAGACTGACATAAAATTTGAAAAAAAAAAAAAATTGCTGCTATTAGAAAGGAAAATGTACACGTCATAACATTGACTATAATGTTATTGTGGAAAACTCTTAGGTAAATCTTCTTTTTTTTTTCAGTGTTTAACCTCCGGGTCTTCCGTTAGGTATTGCTTCAGAGAATGAGATGAATGATTTGTAGCGTATGTGAAAATACCATGTCTGACCGGGATTCGAACCCGGGACCTACGGATGAAAGGATGAAAAAGATTTTCTTACGTAAATCTGTTAGCTAATACTTTTTAAGTTATACAGCACCCTCACTAGTACAGAAATTTTAAAACATATTTTTATTTATAAATAAGAGATCATTCCTGACTTAATAATTGTTTTTCTTTTATAAAAATTTCTATTCAGCCTACCAGAGGAATAGAATACAGTATTTTCTTTTAAGTTTCAAAATAACATTTCATAACTGAAATTTTAATTGAAAAATTACCGACAATTAAAAACTTGTTTTTAATTGTTTTCCAGAAACGGAAATATTAATAGTAATATCAGAAGGTTTTTATTTTATTTATTTTTTATGTGTCTCGTATGAAATAAATGTGTTATATTAAGAGGTACACAAAAATATAAAAATCCTATAGATTTTTTTGTTTTTTTATTTTAATAATAAATTAATACCGTAATTAATTAATTACCGTAATAATAATTAATTTTTACCTCATTATGCATGCATATTAAGCATATTAAAATATTAAATGTATGCCTAAGTTCCATAATTTTCTTACAATTGATAGTTTATTGTTCAAGTGATAAATCTCTTAATGATAAGATAACATGAATAATTTAAAAATAAGTTCACAACTTTAAAAAGCATATAAAAATTTATTAAGATAACTTATAGATTCGGTTGCGATCTCATTTCATATCAAAAAACAAAATTTTGATTCACATAATTCATTAGTACCGAATTCTTTCGCCTGTGCTGTCACCAGTGTTGTTAAAAATGGATATATTTACTAGTGCGGAACATATTCGCTGAGGGTTTTAATTTCACGATTTGCAATCAGCAACTGCACTTCAACGTAATTTTCATTGAGAGTACTATAAGGAGCCTCCTAGTAGGCATATAATTTACTTTTGGCAAAAACTCTTCATTGGACAGGTTGTTCTGTAAAAACATACAAAATCACGAAGACGCCCACGCGTCCCTGAAGCTGCTGTGAAACAACTCAAAGAATTTTTTTCACCAAGTCCGAAGAAATCAACTTGACGTGCGTCACATGAGACAGGCATTCCAAAAACGACTGTAAGCCATACAAACTAACCGTGGTTCAACAGATTACAGCTGATGACAAAGTTGTTCGACTGCAGTTTTGTGTAGAAATAATGAATAGAATTGTACATTTTTAGATAATGTAATTTTTAGTGATGAGTCACCGTTTCATATCAGTGACAAGGTAAACAGCTATAATTGCCAAATATAGAGTAGCGAAATCCCTCATGAACTTTGCAGCACATTCGTGATAGCTCTACAGTCAATGTTTTTTGTGCCCTAACCAAACAAAGACTGTACGGTCCAATTTTTTTCGAGGAGGCGATCATAAACGGTATCTTTTATCTGAACATGCTTCAAAAATTGTCTATCCTAAGTTAGATGATGATGACCAAGATGGGCGCCATTACTATCAGCAAGAGGAGGAACCATCTCACTACCGCCTGGAAGTCCGAAATTTTCTTGATATTCGGTTTCCAGGTCAGTGGATCGGTCGTGAAGGTCCAATTGAATGGCCACTTTGTTCCCTAGATTTGACCCAACTAGATGTTTTCTTATGGGATTTCATTAAAGATCGGGTATTCCTTTGCCTGCTGGTCTTGTTGAGCTAAGATTTCGAAATATTGTTGCAGCTGCAGAGCTAACAGAGGTTGACTTGCTGGCTACAACCTCGAATGAAATCCGCTTCAGGTGGGATGTATGTCGCATTACAAATGGAAGCCATATCGAACTAAAGTGAATGGTGGGTGACAAACTTGATGTGGCATTTTATGAATGAGACCTCATCCAAATCTATATCTTATCTAAATAAATTTGTATATGCTTTTAAAGTTGTCTTTATATTTTATATTATTTTTTATTAGTGTTTTAATTTCATTAATAAATTAATATATATTTATCATATTATGAACTAATTATTAAAAGTTTAAACGTATGCCTAAGTTCTACGGAAGTTCTTCACCGATTGCTTTGAAATTTTGACACAACGTTACAATCAAGTACCCGCGTGTTTTTATATATCTACTATTTATAAACCTAAGATGTCACACCTGTGACAGGTAAAACATGCTTTTTTGAAAAACAGCACTATATGTTGGACGTATAAGTAATACACGCCATACTAAATATTTTACGATTCCATTTCAATGTTTCCGATATGTGTGTCCGCTATAGACTAAAAAATTACTGGACCTATTTACGCGCGCGGAAAAAGGGGCAAAAAAGTCGGAAAAGGGAAAAAAACGGAAAAGTAATAGGGAAGAAGGTGAAAATGGATAAAAGAAAAAGGGGAAAAGGAAAAGAAGAAAAGAAAAAATTGGAAAAGGAAAAGAAGAAAATAAAAAATTGGAAAAGGAAAAGAAGAAAATAAAAAATTGAAAAAGGAAAAGAACAAAAGAAAAGAAGGGCAAATATAACGGGGAAAGAGTAAGAGGAAAAGAAATAAACGAAAGAGAAATTAGGGAAGGAAATGGAAATGGGAAAATGAGGGAAAGGGTAAGGGAATATAATAAAAATTAAAATGGAAAAAGGAAACTTTGAAAAGGGGAAATTGAAAAAGGAAAGGTTGGTGAAAGGGGAGAAAGGGAAAAAAGGAAAGCTTAAATTTTGTGAAGTTCCGTTAGTTTCGAAAATTGACCGCGTTGACGTAAGTAACTGTATACAGCGAGCGAAGCCGCGATGGGAGTGCTAGGATACATAAATATATAAAAAATAAAGTTATTTAGCCAGTTACCATAATATCAAACGCATTTCATACTCGACCCCACCATGTTGAAGTAACGAATGTGAAAAACTGAACTTCTCAGAACAGCTAAACTGTTTAAATGTTGAATTTTAAATAGGAATGCGTATTCGTAAAAGTTAAAAGGTTTAAACTAACCTTCCTAAAAGAGATACACATTGGATAATTTACCACAAGATGCGCAGGACGTTCAGATTAGTCATGACGAATCTGCAAAATGCGATTTTTCACATTTGTTACTTTAGCATGGTGGTGACGATTACGTACATATTTCTTTAAAAATTATTTTACATAGTAGCTTTTTTGTAAGTTAGTTATTTTAATTTTTTATTTTTTATTTTAAATGAAATACAATTTTTATTACAATAATAAGAAAACATAAATATTTAAAAAATCACTCGAAATCGTTCATTTACGTAGTCATATCTGATTGTAATATTCAGATGAAATTTCTAAGATTATAAAAGCAATAATTGGTTGTAAATGGAAATATAAAATCTCAAAAATGGCTCTTTTATTTAAATAGTAAACTTTTGCTTTATATTAAAATCAACATGTGACATGATAATTACAACATTAGAATAATAAAGAAAAAACAGTGGTTAAATGGTAAACAATATATTTATAAATAAATTCTATTTAAGAAAAATTTGAAAAAATTTATCAGTATTACATGGATGAATTAAAGTTAAATATAAATAACATAATCAATATTACGCTAACTTTTTCAAGAATTTAATTGGAATAATATAAAAAAATGGAAAAAATTATTAACAAATGGAACTCTTACAACGAATAAACAAGATTATTTATTTAATTAAATGATACAATGATAGATCATAAAACCTATAAAATAATAAACTTACAAAAAAATAAATCTATTAAGCTACAATAATTATATAAGTTCATTATATAACTATTACTAGCAAACACAGAAAAAACTACAAAGTAATTGAAACCCGATAATTCACTTTTTTACCATCCGGTACAAATAAAATAATTATAGTTAATATACACTCGGTATCAACGGGCTATACTTAACAGAATTATTGCAAATAAAATAGCAAAATAACCAATTTTTTTTTAAGAATGGCCTTTAGTTATTCATTAATGTAAAACTTATTAAATGCGCATTTCAAAATTTCAATTCAGTTTTGAAACAAATAATAAATGTAAGTTATATTAGTGAAACTTTTCCAGAAGCTCTTAAAAGATAACCTCACTGCTTTTGAAGAATAACAAATACACTGATAAAAATCTCCAACTAATTCGCTTATTATTATTATTATTATTTATTACTATTATTTTTTAATATAATAGATAAGGTAATGTTAAAAAAGGCTTACTAATAATTACCTTACCGTACTCTTTACGGTTTTATTAAAGACACATCTAAAAGAAGTACTATTAAATTTTGTTACTACAATATCATTATAGTAACAAGAGTCAAGAATTATATATAGTAAATTATATATTATAATCAAGAATACAAATTTATTCTTGAAATAATCATGTATTTTCTTTGATTTTTAGAGCTTGTAAACGATATTGCTTTATAAAAGTATCAGTTGAATAAGTTGGGAATTAAAGGAACAGCAGTCAACCAGTTTAAATCTTTTCATTTTTATCCCAGACAGCCAGTATGCTATTACATCAATTTTCAAACAGTCTGCATGCAATTTTATCAGCAGTTCCATAAGAATCGTAGTTATGAGCAACGCTTTTCTTAATTTTCTTTAATAATTATCTTTTATAGCAACGTTTTTCTATACAACTTCATTACCACTTTAATCTATAATGATTAAAACACAGAAAAAAATTGGTACACCTAAAAAATAATTTATCAATTTAAAAAAAAATTGATATATTGATAGAATGATATTCAAAAAGCGGTTTGAACTTGTAAACCTTAAAATGTTTTGTATCAGCTGAATAACTTGGAAATTAAAGGAATAGCAGTTACCCGATTTAAAGTTTTTCACTTTATTCCAGTTAATCGGTATGGTGTACCTCAATTTTCAGAAGTCTATATATAAGGATCTATGTTGTCACCAACGCTTTTCTTAATTTTCCTTAATAAGTTATCTTTTATAGCAACATTTTTCTATATAGGTCCATTAGCGCTTTAGTCGATGCTGATTAAAAGACAGAAAAATTGGCTTAAAGGTAAAATAGGACTTAACAATTTTTTTAAAAAATTAATGAATTATTAAAAGAATAAGTCATTGTTGAAAAATCAAAATATATTAACTTCAAAAAATCTGATGTGGACACCATATAACTTCCTTGTACGCCTATTAAATTACATATACGTATTTTTAAAAAAATTAAAAGTACATAACATTTTATTTCATTAATAACTTCTGATGGTTTTTCCTTTTTTTTATTGTTATTATTAAATTATTATTTATTTATTTTTTTTTTTTACAATCAGAGGTTAATAATTATTAATAAATCAATATATTTAAATTAAAAAAGAATAAGAATATTAAAAAAAAAAAATTAAGTAGAATTCGAACTGATTCCCTTACAAGATCCAAATATTTCATTAATTAAAAATTTATTTTGCTATAACTCTGGAACCAATCGAAAAATAATACATCGTTGAAAAGCTCTCAATAAGAACTTATTTCTGTAGTTAAGAAAAAGTCAAAAATCCAATTTTTTTTTTTTGATTTTAGGCATTCTTGGACACTATTAGTCCAGTAGGTTGCAATCAAAAGGGAAGGTTCATAACTATATATTACAATAGTCCTAAATCCAAAATTTCAACATCCTACGGCTAACCATTTTTGAGTTATGCGACATATGTACGTACATACGTCACGCTGAAACTAGTCAAAATGGATTCAAGATGGATCAAAATGGATATTTCCGTTGAAATTTGAAAACCGAAATTTTTCGCGATCATAATACTTCCTTTACTTTGTACAAATAAGTAAAAATGTAAAAAAAATTGACTGTCATTTACAATCATTGAAAAGGTGTAATCTTATAAATATCTGAGCGTCTATATATAAGAAACAATGACGGTAGAGGCGTATCAACACAGTACATTCACAGTTAAAATATAATAACAGAAAGTTTTACTATCATACATTTTTGTTATGTGCATGCGACGCGTTTTGCTTTACTATTGCCTTGATATATCCCAAACTGCAAACAGTATTATATACTAGGACAACATATAAAGTTTTGTGAATTTGTTGTGAAAAAGTAAAAAAACAAATTTATTGAAAGACTATAAAAAAATCTTTAAGACAAAACAAGTTACTTTCTTTATTTACTTTCCTAAACATTTCCTTTCTATCACCTGTATGTCTTTGAATTATTAATATTATTTTATTTAAGATGTAGTAACAGAGGGTGTGGAGAATTGTTTTATCAATAATATAATATTTTTAATTATTTATATATAACTTAATTATTTATTATGATATTAATTTATTTTTAATAAACCTAAGGTAAAAAAAATCATAATTTTCAAACATTTGTTTAGTTACAGAGGACCCAATAGTTTAATCAAATTTTAGGAGAAATTAAAAAATAAAATAAAATATCGAAACTATATATAAACCTAAGTGAATGGTTTTACAGTACGGAAGACATAATTTTCTCTAAAACACGTAATGAGATAAAATACTGTAATCATGTGAAAAAATAAGTTCATAAATATTTTATTTTTTTAGCACTTCGGTTGCTTTAGTAAAATACCCTAAATTAAATATAACAAAATTTAATGAATTTTTTTTCTTTACCTGGATTAAAAAGTAAAATAAATATTTAAACTTTCTTTCATAAAAATTTAACCATAAGTACTGATAACAGTGATAGTTCCTTTCGTTAGCTTTAATTACATGTTTTTTTTTAAATTTATGAATTTATAAATTTACATATTATATGTTTTAATCCGCTGAGTTAGTCAAGTGGTTGAACTCCTAATTGCAAAATCAGCAAGTCGAGAGTTCTAAGGTTCGAGTCTTTGTAAAGGTTTTTATATGGATTTGGATACTAGACTGTAGATACGGGTGTACTTTGATGTTTGGGTTACAATTAAATAAAACCTGTCAGAAAAATTCCAATGAGAAAAACATCGACGCCTATGAAATCGTCAAAAGTCGGACACGTCTAAATTGGTAAATTCATTTTTTTAACGTTTTTAATAAAGCCGAAATATTTTTAAAATATTTTATTTCGTCTTTAAAAAATATATAGTAATTATTTAAAATATATGTTAAAAATATATTATAATAATTATTTAATTATTATAAAATGTACAAAGAAAATGATCAAAAGGCGTTAAAATAACAAAAAGAAAAAACTAAAAAATATAAATAAAAATTTAAATCTGAATGCAATTTATTTTCTTTCCTTTGATTTTAATGGTTATCAAATGCGAAATTTTTATTTTATTTGTGACATGTTTTAAGCATTTTTTTTTTTTTTTTTTGTTTTTTACTGAACTTTTCGATAGTAAAATATGCAATTTAATAAACTACTGTTTTATTTTTAATTAAAAAATCTGCATAAATTCTAGTTAAAAATTTGGTATTAAAAGCAAAATAATAAAATCTATTTTAAATTAATACTTGTATTTAAAAAAAAATTGTAACAATAATTTTTTCGATTGAAAATTTCACTTTAATAAAGTCAAAAATGTTACTCAAATTGTTGCATTTGAAGTTTTCTAATGATTACTATTCAGGATTTATTAACGATGAACACTAAAAATTATTCCTAAATAAACCTTTATCCCAACAACAAAATGTTTCTAGAATTACAAATATTTTCATATTTAAAAGAAAAATGCTGTTTGGTTTTTAAGCAAAAAAAAATTTATATAATTTTTTTCTGTTAAATCTAAAATAAGAACTGGATGAAAGCTATGGGATCTTCTCTTAAAATAAAAATTGGAAATACAGTTTTTAAACTAAATCGTTATATATATATTTTTTTATTATATATATTTTTCGTAACTATTCGTACAAAAAAATCATTTGGAAAAATCTGCATTTTTAGAAAGGGCCATGTTTTCAATAATTTTTATTTTTAAATAACAATTTGTCAGTAACAAAGCCTTTAATTAAATATATTTTTTTATTACATTATATAGTTTCATAGAAAATTTTGCTTAGAGAAATAATTTGAGGAGGGAAAAAAAGGAATAAAAAACATATTTTTAAAAGAAGAGGGTGAAATATCCATTTACAAAATCGAATGGATAATAAAAAATAATCTAATCTAATAAATAATAAGTTACTATTTATTGAAAATAATGAAACTATTATTTAATAAAATAAATACCGCTTATCGGTTTTTACGTTTACATAATAAAAACATATATAAAAATATGATTTTATGTTAGTAGTAGAAAATTATAAGCACATAATGTTACTTGAGAGCATTAAATATAATAATATATTTAATGTTTTGTAAGTAAGCATTTCTTCTACCAATAAGAAATAAGAAAAAATAATGTATATACATATATATATATTAAATAAATGTGTATATATAAATTATATATTTTAAAGTAAATCTAATAGAATAATAAAACTTTCTTCAAATAAAATAGAATATTTATAGCATTATGTTTGTTTTTTAATAATAATGGTATATAATAATTACAGAAAAATTAAGAGAGAAATAAATAAATAAATAAAAAATTACAAACATATTTACCAGTTTTTTCCAGATGAATTCACATGCTGATGATAAAAAATAAATAAAAGTAAAAAAAAAAAAATGAACGAAGAAAGATAAATTTTAGATAAAATAAAAAAGATAATTAATTTTAATAATCATAATAATTAAATCATTAAAAATAAAAGACGATATGATAAAGAAAAAGATACACAGTAAAAACAAGAATAATTAACTTAATAAATTGTAGACACGTGAGAGAGAACCAACTGGAAGTAAGATCGCATGAAGCGTCACGATGCCTTGACGTGCCGGCGCTAAACTGGCGTCGTTCCAGTTGGCGTCGGTCTTATAACGTCGTCCCCCACCATTCTCATCACTAACATCGCATCGCATCGCCTATCCATTCTACACACCCCAGGTGGAATTAACTCACACCCTTAAACGAACAACGACACTTCACAGACACCCTGCTCATTACCTACCACTACAAACACAGAGAGCGTAACATTATAAAAATACAAGAATAAATAGTAAAAAATAATAAACTAATTAAGATAAAATTTATAAATTTAAAGAATAAATTTTTTTTTTCATTGAATAAAAATAAATATTAATTTTATTTTAAAACAAAAGCCTTAAACGGTCAACGTGTTAAATTTACAAAAAAATTACAATAAGCTTAAAATTCGTTAGTACTAATATCAAATTAAAATATTATTTTTTAATTTAAAAACTTCATTTAATTTAATCATATATATATATATATATACTTATATTAAAAATATTAAGTTTAATTCTTCTAGTAAAAAAATGTAAAGATTTACTCAAATCTAATCAGCTGTTATTATATTCTGTTTGTAGTTACCATTAAAGTATAAAAACTTGTTAAACTGCAGATAATTTGATGAACAAAAGTTGAAATTAATTGTGATGAAATGGAGAAGGCACCATCTTGTCAAATAAACTTTTGTAGTCCATCTTTACATAGAAAGAGCCATGTAATAGCATATCCAACTAAGCTCATGTACCCGTGCGGGTGCACGGTGCCCAGGCATTATATATAATAACAAAGGTGCGTCGTAAACCCGACAGGTTACACGGAAAAACGTAAAAAAACATGGATTTTTATTTGTTTGAAATTATGCTTGTTTCATGTATATGTCATCAAATATAAACTAAAAAAATTAAAAAGAAAATTTCCAAATTTTTGTAAATATACGTGTAAATAACTACGGCAAATAAAATACCTATGTATTTTGGCAGCTGTCACAAACATCTTAAGAGAACGTAACTGAACTTGCTTAGTTGGATATGCTATTTCAGTTATGTACTCTTAACGTGTTCGTGATGGCTGCCAAAATCCATAGGTTTTTTTATTTCCCGTAGTTATCTACACATATATTTACAAAAATCCGAAAATTTTCTTTTTAATTTTTTAGTTTATATTTGATGACATATAAAATACATGAAAAAGCATAATTTCAAAGAAATAAAAACCCATTCATATGTTGTTTATTACATATATCCTGACGGGTATAGCACGCGCCTTTGTTATGACATATAACACTTGGGCGTCGTGCGCCCGCACGGGTACACGAGCTCTCTTATTCCACTGAGCCTTCCTATAGAACTAGTTGTGCAGACACCTGAATATAATTACCTAAATATAATAATTATTTGCAAACTTTTATGTAATATTTCTTTTCTTCTCATAACACTTCTAATACGCCGCTGTATGAATGAAACACCTACAATATAGCCAGACGAAAAATAAATGCTATAAGAAACCTGTCAAAACCTGTACTCCGTTGGGCGCACGACGCACTTTACTAATGTGCAGAGTGCGCCCCTACGGGTACACGACATTGTTTAAAAAAGAACTCGTGTACCCAAACGGGCGCACGATGTTACGTATGTGTTAAGCTAATTGCGTCCGGATATTATATAGAAAACATCTAATTTAGAGAGATTTCCTTTGGAATTGTAAGAGTTTATGAGGATTTTCTGACCCCCAGACTTTATCAATAAGACAAAATGTTGACTTATCACTAAACACAACGTGATAAAAAAAAGTCGTTATCTTTTTGCTGCAACATTTTGATCGTGAAGTTGGGACACACAGTGTAATCGGTAGATGTCAAAGCCTACATCAGCTGTAAACGGTATGACCACATGTGTAAGTGATTCCTTCCAATATTCATCATCGAAATCGCTAGTTTGCGTCTGGCCTACCGAATATAATTTTTTAGGGCCACGCAGAAAAGATTACCAAACACTTTTAACATTTTCTTCACACACCCGCGTTCATCCTGTTCTCCCTTTACACAGACATCCGGTCTTATCAAACCGACCGACAAATGTTATTGTCGCTTAGAGGATCATAATTACACTTTCTATGGAACGCAGTTTAAACTGTAACTACAATTTCACGTTTAACAAACTGAAAAACTTAGAAATTTTTTTGTTAACATCTTTGCTAGTAACGTCAAGTGGAAAAGAAAGAAATCAATTTACAGCCATGCGTGCGACTAAAACTATCCTTTTTACTTTTTGATTTTAACCTTAAATCAACACTTGCACACCTCATCCAAGAGATATTATAATAAAAACCCCAATATTACTTTTTATACACCCGATATAATAGTTAAAAAAAAATAAATATATTCCCCAATTTTAAGATTTAAAAGTTAAAAATATTTTGTTAAAGTTATTAATTTACCTTTTTTTTTTTTATATAAATCTTCAATTTCCTTGAAAAAATTATTTTATTTTCCAAGGATGAAGAATCTTTGTTTTATTTTAATCTTTCAATATTTGTATAAAACAAAAATTTTCGATAGACTTTTCTTAATATCTATACTTTTGAACTTTTTCAATTGTAAAAGCACCAGAAAAATGATAAAATATTTTTAAATATAAATTACCTATGTTCTTCAGTTACTTAGTAATTTCTATTATAATCTATCTTTCCAAACTTATATAACAAATTTAAAAATTGACATTATTTTAATGTACTAGCAGATCCGGCAATTCTTCGCTATTGTTATACTTGAGTATATATATATATATATATATATATATATATAGATTAAACGAACACAACTAAAAGTTTGATGAAACATTAATAAAATGAACATTACGGAACTTAAAAAAATGTAACCTTTCCCTTTCTCACTGCTCACCTTTCGTTTTTTCCCCTTTTCCCTTTCACAAGTCCTTTTTCCTCTTTCCCCTTTTTCTTTTCCCATTTTTTCCATTTTCATTTCAACCACATTCCATTCTCTTTTTCTCTCACTTTTTCCTTTTCCTACCAGGTTTCCTTTCCTTCCCCCATTTCTCTTCCCTTGTTTCCCTTTCCCCTTCCTCTTCATCCCTTGCCTTTTCCTTTATTATTCTTTCCCCTTTCCATTTACTTTTACAGTTTTCCCCTTTTTTCTTTTTTCAATTTTTCCTTCTTCCCTTATACATTTCCGATTTTTTTCCTTTTTCCCTTTTCCCCGCCCGTAAACCGGTCCAGCAGGTTTTTGTTTATAGCGGACACACATATCGGAAATATTGAAATGGAATCGTAAAATATTTAATATAGCGTTTGTTGCTTTTACGCCCAACAGGTAGCGCTCTTTTTAAAAAAAATCATGTTTTTACCTGTCACAGGTGTGACACCTTAGGTATGTAAAAACGAGCGTATTTGAATGCAACATTTTGTCAAAATTTCTAAGCAATCGGTGAAGAACTTTCAGAAATTTAAGATTTTGAACAAACGAACAAATACATATTTAAACATATGTTAGTTGTTTTTTCAGTTAACCATTTTATCAGGAGTACAGATTGCATTTATGCTCATGACCAAAATAATATACTTAAACTGATTAAATGGAATAGATACTTAATAGTAAATATGGAAAAAATGATACAAAATAATACACCCACACACCCGTGCGTGTGTGGGTGTATTATTTTAAGATATAATGTCAGGAAAAGATTTTTGAAAGTGTATGTTTGGAGTGTCGCTTTATATGGAAGTGAAACTTGGACAATCGGAGTATCTGAGAAGAAAAGATTAGAAGCTTTTGAAATGTGGTGCTATAGGAGAATGTTAAAAATCAGGTGGGCGAATAAAGTGACAAATGAAGAGGTATTGCGGCAAACAGATGAAGAGAGAAGCATTTGGAAAAATATAGTTAAAAGAAGAGACAGACTTATAGGCCACATACTAAGGCATCCTGGAATAGTCAGTCGCTTTAATATTGGAAGGACAGGTAAAAGGGAAAAATTGTGTAAGCAGGCCACGTTTGGAATATGTAAAACAAATTGTTAGGGATGTAGAGAGTATACTAAAACGAAACGACTAGCACTAGATACGGAATCTTGGAGAGCTGCATCAAACCAGTCAAATGACTGAAGACAAAAAAAAAAAATCTGCGCGCGCACACACACACATGCGTGCGCGCGCCTACACCCAAATATACAAACGCTTACGAAAGAAAAGTACGAGATTATTATTTATGTTCTAAAACCTTGAACATTTGTGAATAATAAAATCAAAAAAATATTATACACTTTTTTAATTCTCTCGAAAATAAAAACCTCCAAATTATGATTACTTTACTGTAGAAAAACGTATAATTTCATATGATCTTTGGAGATTATTTACAATGGTTTTTAAAATTAAATACATTCATAAATTACTTGGAAAGGTAATCTTTGAATTCAAATTAAAGGCTCATTCATACTCATTATAAAACCTCGATTTAAGTAGAATAGCTCCCAAGTCCAAAAAATACATTTTTGTCAGTTGGACGTTTGTGTGTATGTCCGTAGGTATCTATGTTAGCCTGCATTTGATCTTATGATATCTGTTATTATTGTGTTTACTTTTTTTTATTATTTAAAAACTCTTTTAACAGTACTATTATTTTTTCCTAAAACCAACATTTTATTAATGAATTAAAATTAAGTAAGAACATATAACTTTCTCATTAAGTAAGATATCGAATTCGTTTAAAGTTCCTACAATTCTTTGGATAAGTGCCTAAAACTTATTTAAGTAACGTTTTTAATATCACTAACCATTAGGTCAAAGGATGGAAAAAATAGGTCAAGGGATGGAAAAAATGAGGTTTTGAAGACTAAAAAAACATACCTCCCTTAATAGGCACGCTATCAATCTGTTTAAAGTGGTCGCTATTTCTCTAAACATTACCTTAAAATTTTTACCTGAAACAATTTTTTATATGACCAACCCTTACGGCAAAGGATGTCCAGAATATTGTTGGAATTGTAAGAAGATGGGGCTTGTCGTATGCTAAACATGTGAAACTTTTTTCACAAACAACCATTGTCGTATTGAGTAAATTTAAAGTTTTTTCTTAACTTTAAGGTGAAAATCTTTTTTATCCCCTACTTAGCACCGGTGAAATCTACCTCCGCCTTCCTGCGTGCAAAAGGGATTTTTTTTATTATTAAAAAGTTTATTTAAAATTTAAATACATCTTGCAAGTTATACATTGAATTTAAAATGTAAAATGTGCTGTATATTTGCATTTTTTAAAACAATTTTAAAGGTTTCTTTTTTTAGTTTATTATCTCCATTTAGGGATTATTTTCTTAAAAATTAATTTTAACCGAATCAGTCCCATTGAGTATGGGAGCCCCAAAATTGAAAAAAATTAATTTTTCAAGAAAATGAAATAAAATTCACGCCAGGGAACTTTTACTAAATCTTCTACAGGTATAAAAATAATCAGTTTTATTTTGTATTTATTTGTTTATTTAACTATGTATAATAGGAAATATAAGATAACTATTTAAACGAGAAATAAATATTTTTACAAAAAAATGTGAAAAAAGAATTCATAACAAGGTTATTTTTTAATAAAAAGGAATTATTTTTTCATAAAGATTCAAGTAGAGCTTAAAATCATTGAAATGATAAATGAATTGCACACCTTGATAAGTGTAGCCGGGAATTATGTAATTTATTTAATAAGTTATAATTTTATAATACCGTTATTAAAAAATATAATAAAACTAAGTTACTCGAATCATTAAGGGATTGCAAGAAGATTACTGAACAGGAATCGGAGAACGTTTAAATTACATTATAGGAAAGTTACATCACTGGAAACTTTCAAATTGGTCTCCTGTAAAATTTGGAGTTACTGCCTGAAATCGATTTCCCGTACCCCATACATATAAAAATCTTTATAAAGTTTGTACCTTCATTTTTATATTTAAATTCAATTTTTCTTTTCGTATACGATTTTCTACTGCTAATAACATTATACAAACAGAAATTAACTTAATCTTTTAGAAAAAATCAAATATGAAAAATTTCTATGAACAGAACTAATGATTTTCTCTTAAAGTAGCTTTCCTAATATAGCTAAATATTGGTTCCAGAATTATTTATAAAAATTTTGAGTACAAAATTGTCCCTTATCAGGTATATTTATCAAAAAATACCATATATCTCAATTAAAACGGGTATGATCAAATTGGCTTATGTTATCTATTAAACTTTTAATTGATTTTTCAGGAAGGATTATCAAAGGCCCAACTCACAGAAGTATGGAAAATACTGTACAAAAATAACGAGACGATTATCACTTAATTTTACATACATCTGCTTTCATTTATTTTAATTTATTTAGTCACGGAAGTATACATTTTTTTATGATAATCTATTAACAAATTACGAGTTTTGTTTTACAGTTTTATTTTGAATAGTTTTTTTAAAATTTAAAATCGCTAATATCAAATTTCTTTAAAGAATTTTATTTCATGAAAATATAACTGATACGTCATTATTATACTAAATGCCACTATTTTTATAAAACTTAATATTTTCTTGCGTATCAACGCATTAATAAATACGATAAAAATCAAAATAAATTAAACCTGATGTTCAACAGTAATTCCGATCCAAAAATATGAGAGTTATAAAAAATGATTTATTTATATTTTCATTTTTTTTTAAATATGCACTTACAACAAAAAAATTCACTTTTTTACTAACAAAAACGTAAGTTATTTTTTTTCCCATAACCCGACACATTTTGTATATCATTCTCAATACTCAGTACGATAGTATAATCTTTATAATTTTACGGCTTTTGAGTTATCCGGTTTACGCTGCTATCCTTACCGTTTACGAAGACCCTGGCCTAGCCTTGCGGGAGCTTCAAATGACACTGGACCTTGTCTGTGCATGGCAGAAAAATGGAGGATTAAAGTTAATCAGGGTAAATCAGAGCATGTCACATTGGCCATATTGCGACAGAGTGACTGTCCCAGTGTGTATTTGGATGATGTCTTGATCCCACAAGCAGAGAGTGTGCGGTACCTAGGACTTCACCTAGATCGACGTTTGACCTGGAAATGTCACGTGAGGATGAAGCTAAAACAACTAAACGCCAAGTATAGGGAAACCGCTGCTACAGAGAAACTCAGGTCTCACGTTATTATAAACTACTGATTTACAAGGTTACCCTTAGCCAATCTGAACGTACGGTGTGGAGTTGAGAGGAACAGCAAGTAACAGTAACATAGAAATCAACGCTTCCAAAACAAAGTAACTAGGGCAATTGCAGAGGCACCATGGTTCACGCGGAATGATGAAATTCACTAATATCTAGAGCTTCCGACGGTTCGTGAAGTTGCGCAACAGTGCAGCGTTAACACCAGCAGTGACTTGAAAATCACGTGAACCACTTTGTTATCAATCTGCTCGATAACAGCAGGGACATCCGACTGTTGAAACGTCTTCATGTGCTCGACTTGGAGGCTTCTGCATGATAGTTTGGTATTTGACAACGCTAAATCTAGTGGTATTGTTTTTTATTGGTCTATGTTTTATTTTTAATTTTTTGTCTTTGTTTTTTATTTTTTATTTATTAATGTTTGGTTTTTGTGGACTATGAAGTGTTGGCAGAAATATTATTTTAAGTTTTAAGATTGTACTTTAAGATTTCTTATAACTAGTATTATGAATTGCTTATTTTGTTCCTTAAGTACCCCTTATCATGTTGTTCTTGTCAAGCGACTTACTTATGGGTCTACTTAGGGAGCCGATTGTAAAGACACTGAATGTTGGACAAAAAAAAATTATTTTTTTCCAAAATTTCTCCTAAACAATATTTTTGAATGTTCTTATAATTTTACGTCATTATATGTTCTTATTTAATATTTTATAATAAAATTTCATTGTTGTGCTCGGTTCGACAGTAGTAGATAAAAATAAATTCTAAAAATCTTTCCTTAAGGCAAAATATTAACTGTACAAAACAATAGTTGGTTATAGTTTATACTGTTAAACTCAATACAATAATAATATACTGCAATTTACGCAGTCACAGATTTTACTTAATCATTTACCTCACACATATAATTTTCGGAATCCAGAAAGAAATTGAAAAAAATTCGATAGTTTTATAAATATTTTTATTATTCCTAATGTGTACGTTGCAGTCTGGTAAAGACTCAGGCCGATCATTCCTGAGATGTGCTGTTAATTGAACCTCAAACAAACAAAGTATACAAGTATTCACTGTCTAGAATTCAAGTCTACATAAAAGTAATTAACTTTTTCTAGTATTTTAACCTCAGATACTTTGAAAAATCGGCTTTTAAACAATTGGTTTTTCGATGACGGTTTTCATCACTAGACCACTTCGATGGGCTTCTTTATAAATATGATGTATGATGCATATTTTTATCTACATACGAGTGTATAAAACAACATACCATGATTAATCAATCAACGCCCATAAAAATAATCATAATCAACGCCCAGCAAAAATTACTGAAGATAAATTGATGAAGCTCGAATTGAAAAAACTACTGGACCGATTTACGGGAGGAGAAAAAGTGGGAAAGAGAAAAATCGGAAAAGGGAGATAGGAAAAAATTGGAAAAGGAAAATATCGAAAAAGATAAAAGGGAAGAAGGGAAAAATGGAAAAAAGAAAAAAGGGGAAGATGAAGTAAAGGAAAAACTGGAAATGGAAAGGGGGAAAGGAGAAAAAATAGGAAATTTGGAAGAGGAAGGGAAAGGTAAATATAAATGGGGGAAGGAAATGTGAAAGGTGATGAAAAAGGGGAAATTGGGAAAGGATAGGGGAAATGGGGGAAAGTGAAGGGAGTGTTATAAAAATGGGAAAGGGGAAAAGATAGAAAGGGTAAAAGGGAAAAAAGGAAAGGTTAAATTTTGTGGAGTTCTGCAATGTTCATTTTGTTAATGTTTTATCAAACTTTTAATTGTGTTCATTTAATTAAAACTTTTTATTATAACTAATTTAATAAAACTAATTTAATTAAAACTATTATATATATATATATATATATATATACTCAAATATCAATACTCAAATATATATCAAATTTAGCAATAGTGAAGCATTGCCGGGTCTGCTAGTATTTTTTATAAAATTTAATAAAACACAATTTTTTAACTTTTTTTTTTTGTAGATTTATGACGTAAAGAAATTTCTGTGCGCTAAATTCACAATAAATATTTTTAATTAATATTACAGACATAATTAAGATTTTAATCTGATAATCGAGGCTAAATTAAATAGGTTTTTTCTGTCAATTAAAGATTTTGTTTTAATTAAAAAATTAAAGAATTAAAAACTCTAATTTTTTCCATCTTATTTTCGTTTTAATTTTATTTTGTTTAAAAATATGAAAGAAAAGCTCTACATATAAAAGAAAAGATTCTTCTTTACAATAAATAAACCTGCGTCTTTTTAACGTAAAATTATAACAGAACAATAGTTATTTTTTTTTTTTATAAATAGAGTAATATTTATCATTAATACATAATTTAAAAAAGAAAACCACTTGAATTTTCTTCTTCGTTTAAGAAGAAGATATTTTTCTTAGAATTTTTCTTCACTGTATATATTAGTATAAATTTAATTCAAACTTGAAAACTGCCTATTGTGTTAAACGCGGTATGGATTAATAGTTGTAATAATTTTAGTGTTATTCAAGTATAGCGTAACGAACAATTAGTAATCATACTGCTTACTAAAATTAAATTAAAACTAAATAAAAGCAGTAACCTATACTGTACAAAATTCATTTGTTTTAAAATGAACTAGTTATAAAAATTTTTTATATAATATAGCACTAAATATGCTGCTATGACAGTCAAGATTTAATTATAACGAAACAAATGAAAACCATCTGTGTTTAAGAACATTTGAACATTTTTACATAGTGTAACATAATTAATTCATAGCAGACGATGTAGATTGATGGTATAGATAATACAGAGCATATAAAAACTGTAAATAAAAAGTACATTAAAATCATTTATCAAATTAAAGGAATTTTAGATTTCAGTTACGTAATAAGTGTTACAAAAAAAATAATTATTTAGTTATTTATTTTATATAAAGAGTTTTTAGTCTAGAATTATCGTTAGAGATGGATATTACCAAGATATAAACTTAAATACTTCCAATTATGAAATTTTAATGTAGAGACTGTTAAAGTGAACACTAACTAATTTGGAATACTTAACAGCTCTTTATTTCGTCGGTTGAATCTGTTCAAGATTACACGTTTACGTTACATTCACGCAGATATTGATGACTAACGTCTTTAGACGCTAACGTCTTTAATTGTTATCGCGACTACAAAAAATACATATATATAAATAAACCTTTTTAATTCTTCTATAATTGTTGGCTCTATTGAAGACGTTGTCAATTTAAGAATTAGTAATTGTTTTTTTTTTTTTTATTTTGCACCTGTTTCTTGAAGCAGAAACTTTTAAAAAGAATTTTTTTTATTTTTTTACGGAAAATTTTTAAGGCTATTTGATTATGATGTTTTAATTTTATTTTATTGGAAATAATTATCAGCTGTATAAATTAAGATTGTTTATTTTAGTAGAAATTAAAAAACCGTATTGAAATTATTCGGTAATAAAAAAAACTTCAATTTGATATAACAACGGTTGATACAAGCGGTTATCCATCCATTTATCCCACAAAAGGATTTTTTTAAAATACTAATGGCAAATTTGAAAAGTATTGTCTCATTAAAATATAGATTGAGTTTGAAAGAAAATGAGCTTCTTGAAAAAACTGTAGGAAAAAATAATTACTACGTATATTTAATAGGTTCGAAAAAATACGCGAGCTTTCTAATAACATTATAATTACAATTATTATAGAATAATAATTAGTTTGTTACGCGAAAATAACTTGTCGAACACATGTTTACACGGAAAGACGAGAGGGCTTTCCGAGTATTACACAGGAAACTGCATTACTCGGTTCCAGTGGATACTGACATCGAAAGAACCGGGAACGAAAGAACCAACATCAATGCTTTTTTTATTAACCTTGAACCTCAGGATAAAAAAAAGAAGATATTTAAACTGAGATATATCATTATGTAAGTTCTGAGTAAAATAAACACTACCAGTCAGTATTTTTAGAGAGTATTTTATAGTGATAGAAAACAATTTCTTGTATGAAATTATAGTGAACAAATTTTTAAAAAAATAACTATTTATTCTGTCATCTTTTCTGTAGAATATTTGTTTTAAAACAATTTTTGAATGAAAATAAAATTTATTACAATATTTTTCTTAAACTATGATTGATCATTTTATTTACGGCCGTTTTGTAGTGCGACTTTCAATCGAGTTAAAACCTGAAATGTTATATTTTTTTTGACAGTATTTATTTGAAATAAGATAAATAAATTCTTTTGATATATATATATATATATATATATATATATATATATATATATATATTTAATAAAAGATTTATTTAAGACTCAACAATATTAAAATTTACTAAAAATGTCAGTTTTCATTTATGAAATCTAACGTATTACACATTCATGTGCACAAAATGAAAATTCACTTGAATTCAAAATACCGGTAGAATGCTGATTAATGTAAGTAAAGTGGTCAAGTTCAGTTAAAACGTAACAAGAAGTTTAAATTTACGATTTTAAGCATAATTTACGATAATTTATATTTTAGCATGTAATTTTAGCATATTTACGATTTTTAACAAACAATCTCACAGCAACATAAAGATATGTATTTTTGTTTGTTCCCGATAACCGCAAAAACTACTGAATCAATCGTTACGAAATTTTAACTCTAGCTGTCTTATGACCCCCGAAATTTTTACCACGGTTCACACCTTTCCAATCTCAAAACTATATAAAACAAAAATAAAAGTATGTATAAATAAATAACTTTTTTAGTGAATTTAATATTATTGTCTATATCGATAGAAACTGATTATATCGATCATTGTATGTAAATATCGACTTCTTCAGACAGTTATTACGTTTTTTTTTCTATATGTTAGCACTTACAATAGGTCCCTCATTGGAGAACATTTAAATTTGATGAATGAGAATAACCTGAAGAGAGGTGCCCGACGAGATCGCTCACTAAAGCACATAAAGGTTCAACACCTCACACACACAAACACACACACACACAAATATATATATATATATATTACACATAGAAAAACCACTTGTATAACTAACTATACGTTAAGTAAATTTCAATACTTAACATAGCACTAGAAATAAATCACAGTTCTAAAAGAACAAAAATAAAAACAATGTTATCAATACCAATATATGAAGACAACACTATAAATAAAACAAATATTCGTTGGTAATAGAAATAGCTGTAATTTTTAGACTATCAAAGTGACGTTCAGTAAACGGTGACAGACTCATCCTATATTCCCATTCCTAGGTTCCTTCTCTCGGTAACTCCTCTGGTTAGATCTCCCAGGTCCAGCACATGGAAACGCTTTAGTAACCAGACCTCATCGCTGTTTTCCAGTAGATTTACTGCCAGATAATTTATTTTTATTTCAATATTACTGTTACTGCTTATACCTCAGATCTGGAACCCAAAATTTTTCGGATAGGTTTAAGAATATCACTGTAGATCAATAGTTTATTAGATAATGATAACTGTGAGTTTCTTCCCAAAAACCAGTTTAGTTCCCTATACTTGATATTAAACTGTTTCTTCTTTTCTACCACGTGGCTCTTTCACGTCAGGCAACGTTTCAAGTGTAGGCCAAGTATCGTACCCGATCCGTGAGAGGGCTGCAGACGCCATTCAGGTGGATCCTTGGGCAATCATCCTTTCTCATCGAACATGAAGCTCAATTTTTTCTGATTCACCCCATTTTCCATTTTGTTAGCCACGCGCCGATCTCGTCTAACACAAAATGTGGTTAACAGAGGCTTGATTCGGATCTTCTTCATCAGCTAGGATTATAGTGTCGTCTGCAAATAATGCGACAGTGACAGGAGAGAAATGCAACAAATTTAATTAACTTAATTCGAATTTAGTTTAGTTTTCTGTAGGGGGTTATATAACCTACGAAAAAGAAACAAACCAAAATTATTTATTTTTTTTATATTTTTATATTAAAAACATTTGATAAAGTGTTTTTGATATTATTATACATATAAATTTGACAACAGCTGTATTAAAAAAAGAAAACTAACAAAAATATCCTACATTAAAGTTTGACCGTAACAATTCGATAGTTTTATCACAGAAACCCGGAAGTATGATAATGCAATATTACCCCAGTTTAAAATGAAAAAAGGAGAATAAACAACAGCTTCATGTTAAACGATGTGATAAATTGAATAGCTTATCATACAGTTGATGTTAAATATGTTGCCTATCCGGTTAATGTCAGGGGTTATTTTTAGTAATGCAGAAATAAAACTGCAGCAGCACCGCACTGAACATGTATAATCTGTATAAACAGTATTTAGATATGAATTCATGGCGGAATCAGTACGCTGTGATTTTATGTTTGTTTTTAAAGCACGTTTGTTTTTTCAGCTCTATTTTACTTGAATTTTTTTAATTAAAAAAAAAAATTCAAAGCAGCCATTTATAAAATTAATATGTTTTAAAACATTTGTATAAATGCAAAAAACAAAATCAAAAGTACAAAAACAATTGTAAATAAATAAATGAATTTAAAGCATAATATTAAAAAAATATATAAATAAAACAAAAAATGTAATACGTATTTACTAAATATTTTAAATAAACAATCTGTAATAAAGTTTTGTATTAATAAATAAATAAATAAACAATAACTACTATTGACCAAAAAATTATATATAATTTAATAAAAAATTGGATCATAATTAATAAAAAATGATGTTAGAAACTAAAATAAAGAAACATTTATTTTTGTAAATACAAAATACCAGGCAGATTGTCTGTGATCTAGAAATACTAGGAAGCTGGTCATAAGATGAATTTATTAGAAATTAAAATTTTAAATATATCCTTAACAAAAAGGAATCAGAAAGTTTCGCAACTTGATCAACAGAGATAGTAAAAACTCATTGTTTAATAAACTATAGGGGATGAAAATTTAATTACCTTTAGCATATTTTTTTTATAAAAAATTTAAATCATAAGAAAATTAAACATTTTTATCTTGTCAAAGCTTATTTTAAACATAAGATATTTCAGTGAGATAACGAAGTGAAATCTATAACTCATAAAATTTAATCAAGTCAAATTTCATCAGTAAAGAATCAACTTAACATTTCATTTTCTTTTAATTCACTTTTTTTTGGTAGTTATATGTTTTTGTATTTTAACATTCAGTTTAAGTTTTTTTTTGTCTTTAATTTAATATATTAGTTTGTTTTGAAATTTTACCTTTGGGTTTTCATTTTATTTTAATTTTTTTTATACTATTGTTTTGTGTTCATATTATATATATTGTAGGCATTTTTTTTAAATTTTCAAATGTGAATTTTGTTTTTTTATAATTTTTAAAACACTTACATCGTGTTCCGGCGATGATAACGCTGAAACGTTTTTCGCCAGAAAAAAAACAATTGACTGGGGAATCCAATAGGAAACAAATATTGGTAATAAAAAAAAATCTAAATTAAAATTACCGGTTGACCAACAAAATAATATTAAAAATTTAGTTTTAAATACCAAGAAATGCTGTCATTTGATTTTTTAAATGTTAAAAATGGTAATGAAAACCTTTAATTTCGTTTCTATCAGATGGACGCCGAAAATAAAACAATGTTTGAAACATCCTAAATCTAATCCGCAATTAGCTACCCTCATGCTACGTTTTAAGATAAAAGAATCACAAATTTTTTTTCTGTACACATTCTAATTTGAGGACTTGGTTTACCAACATATGGGGATCCAAATTTTAAAACCATATACAATTAAATATACAATATTAAAATTTTATAAAAAAAAATAATGGGTATCTCTTTTATGAATAATTAATTCTAGTGAAAAAAAGAAATAGATATTTTATTAAGATTAATACTTAAAATTATTCATTTTATTACACAAAGAAACAATTATATTTTTCTTTTATTTAAATAACAATAAATTAATTAACCAAAGAATAATCAATTTAATAATTGTGTTTCATTCATTTTGTAATGTTAAGTGACTTGATTGTACGTATACTGAATTGTGTTGGTAAATAAATCTTACTATACACATAAGTGAGGTGTTATACCTTATCTCACTGAAGGGCAGTAATATATATCTTCGACTGACTGGAGCTAATAAAACTATACTGTGTGGATATCAAACTCCACTAATGTGAATTTGAAAAAAAAAATTCGTGGAGATTGGCGAAAAAGATTCTGTCGCCAGGAAGTCGAATCATGAACACGTGCAGGGCCAGAGAGGCAGCCTCTTTGCTGAGGGCGTTCGGGTCCGGCAGATGGCTGGATCAGGAAGTTCTGATGACACATTGAGGACTCTCTTGGTTTGTGAGGTGGGCGCGCGATCCAGGGGTGCATACCCGGACCAGACTAGATTGATAGGAAAGGGAAGGGTAGCCCTTTGGGAGTGAGTAACTATGGCAACCGGGAGGGATGTCGTGATGTCTCAATAATCCAAGAGGGACCCCATCAGGAGATCAGCTCAAGCTGCACTAAGGGGGGCTAATCTTAAGCTACATCCCTTGGGACCGACCGAAATAATTTCTTCTAGGCGGTTACCGATTGCTCTCAAAAGGTTAAAAAAAGAATAGTTCCTATATTTGTGTAAACGGCCAATCGGAAAACCGTTGGTAATGTTTAGATAAACCTTGATCAGTTTAGATAACAAAACAAAAAATTAATTAATTAATTAAAAAGACTAAGCTCTAAGCTTTAATTGAAAGGATGTCTTTTTAATACATACGAGATGTGGTAATACGTTATCAAATCCTTACTGTAATTTTACTTATGTTCATTCTTGGAACCGTTAGTAAATAAAGAAATTGTGATAAAAAACGCAATAATACATATTATCTGTCCAATTTTTTCTATTGATTCAAAGCTTATTTACAATCGGTTATAAACCTTAAGTAAATCAGATCACATGAAGAGGAGTTCTCATTGAAACTTCTCAAAAGTGACTCAATAGTATAATAAAGCCCTTTTGCCAAGAACATACAATAGCTATTATAAATGAAACTTATAAACTAGAACAACAGATAGAAAGATAAGACATAAGTAATAGTAAAGAAAAATATGAAACGGTGAAAAAAAGAAGAAAATTACACTAACAATAAACTAATTAAGACACTATGGGGACACTTAGATCTAGAACGTGCAGTCAGTTCAACCTTAAAATGTCATCACTATTGTCTAGTAGGTTTACTGCCAAGTGATTTGTGTGATAGTTAAGCCGTTGTTCGTATTTTGAACTGAAATATTGTATCTCCTCCCACACGGCCCGTAATCCTAAATAATCCTGGATTTCATTGTTCCTTGAAAAACAAGGTCCCTATGTTATACAGCTCGCTATCTTATTCTGAAACCGCTGTAAGATGTCGACATTGCTTCTGCTCGTGGTTCCCCATACGTCCAGTTAAGTTTTTGAAATTGTTGAGTATAGCAGAAGCTTATTTGATAAGAACAAACGTGAACTTCTGCCCACAATATCTGTCCACGTGATTACTTATTTTATATTACTTAAAAACTCTTTTAACAGAGTATACTATTCCTTTTTCTAAAACCAACATTTCATTAATTAATTAAAATAAATAAGTAAGAAGTTCTCTTTCACATTTAAGTAGATATAGATGTTTTGTAAACTGTAAATTTTATTAACAGACAAAATATCATTCATTTGCCAAGGTGGGATCGTGGTGTATATTTTTCGAAATGTATACGAAGTGTTATAGGTAGATTTCATAAGAAATCTGGCTATTGTAATGGGTACCATGATTCGACTTCCGGAAAATTTCGAGATATCTTCGCGTTTCACAACCCGCAGAGCCCATAACCACTGTCAGTTCAAAAGTTTATATATATATATTTATATTCACTTTCTTGTGGACACGATAACTGACGTAATTTTGCCCTAATCACTTTCAAATTGATACATAAAATAATGACCCAAACACTCGGTCGAGTTCGTTAATCGGAAAATTCGGACCATTGGGGTGGAAATGGGGGGGCTTTTTTGAAAAAAAAATATCGCTATAACTTTCTTATTAAATAAAATATCGAACTTTTTTAAAGTTCCTACTATTACTTGGATAGGGGTCTAAAACTTATTAACGCAAAGTTTTTTTGATATCACCAACCATTGACCCAGGGGGATGAAAAAATGAATTTTTGAAAACAAAAAATATCATACCTCCCTTAATATCCACAGTATCGAACCGATGTAAAATGATCGTTAGTTTTTTAAACATTACCTAAAACCTTTGTCTGAAAAGTTTTTGATATGACCAATCCTTAATCCTTACTGCAAGGGATGACCAAAATGTTATTGGAATTGTAATAAGATGAAGTTTAACATAGTCATAAGTCGTATGCTAAACATGTGAAACATTTTTCACATGCATCCATTGTCGTATTGACTAAATTTGAAGTTTTTCTTAACTTTACGGAGGAAAATCTTTTACCCCCTACTTTGCACTGGAGCAATCTACCTCCGCCTTCCGGCGAGCCGAAAGGGATTTTTTTATTATCATATGCCCTATTATCAATTACCACCATTTTTCTTTGTTTTATTTCTGATTATGCGCAAATCTTAAAATAAAAGAATTCTTCTACCGGTATGGAAAAAATGAAACTCTTATTTTCATGTAATATTTAAATTTTTGAATAACTTATTATTTATTATTTCCCTAAATTACATCATGTTAAAATTTTAATTGTTCTTTAATTATATCTTCATTGCTGCTTTTTATTTTTTAACATCTTTTAAATTCTATTTAAATAATTCAAATGATAAACGACCATTAATAATTTAAAAATTCAATTACTGTTTTAACTAATTTCATATAAAATTCAATTCTGAAGAGCAGAGTTCTTAAAAAAATTCATTGAAAGTACTCAATACAGATAAAAAAAAAAACACAACAATATGTTGAAAAATTGTTTAAGTAAATTTTGTTGAAAATAATAATTTTAGCTCTAGCTAGTCTAGCGGTTAACTCGTCGTCGCAGATCATTTTTTTAAAAGATAATATTCGAAGTCGAAGGTTCTGAGGTTCAAAAGTAAAATTTAATACCTTTTATACGGAATTTGAATGTTAAACACTGGATAAAGATGTAATTTGGTGGCGGTTGGGTTTCAATTAACCACACATCTGAAGAATGTGGTCGGCCTGTGTCTGTACGATGCATATCATCCGTATCTAACTGAGGCCTGGAAGGGTTTCTTATTGTTCACTAATTGAACAGTTTGCAAAGTCCAAATTAGGATAAAAAAGTTTTCAGGTAACTGATTAGAACTTTAAATTTATGATTTCATTAAAAGATTTGAAAATTATTTTACTCTTAAAGAAAAACAACATAAATCTTGAGGTAAAAAACCATAAGAAGTCACTAATTCTGCTCCTTAGTTAACCTCCTAAAAATGTCAGTACGATCTCATTTCACAGGGGTAGATGAAATCCGAGCGAAATCTTTAACTATCTGTAACTTGCAAACATCAGTAAAGAAAAGAAAAACTTATTTAATATATATATCGTGTTAGCAAATCGTAAAAACTCTTTATTGAAATAAATATTAATTAAAAATAATATATATACATACAGCTAATATCTAATATATATATATATATATATATATATATATATATATATATATTAGATTGCAATTATACGAGATCAGTAAATAAAAAATGAAACTAGTTTTATTTGGCAGCCAAAGTGACAACACTGTAAAGTTACTAGTAAACATATAGTTTTATGAAGAGCTGATTTACATTAGATATTAATATTTTTAGTCTATTGTTGCCACGTGAGACGTAAACAAACTTTTCGTGAAACGAGTTCTTGTTGTGCGTTACAAAAATGAGTATAACATTGTGCAATCAAGTTGTAAACTCTTTGAGAATACTACTGAAACATCTTAAGAATTAAAAAGGGCGTATGGAGATGACGCTCTGTCACGAGCCTAAGTTTTTAGGTGGTTTAGAGCATTTTCTGATAGTCGGGATTCAGTTGCGCACGATCCACGCTCTGGAAGACCGTTAACGTCAAAAAGTGGCGACAAAGTTGAGCGAATCAGAGACTTGATACGGTACGACCGGCAATTAATTGTCAGAATTATTGCAGAACAATTGAATTTGAACCGTACCACAGTCCATCAAACTTTGACAAAAGAATTGGACATGAAAAAAGTTTCTGCAAACTTGATCCCAAAAAACCTCACTGTTGAACAGAAAAACAACAGGATGGAAGCGTGCCGCGATCTTCTAGGGCGAATTGAAACTGATCCCGGTTTTCTAAAAAATGTTATTACTGGTGATGAATCTTGGATATTTGAGTACGACCCACAAACAAAACACCAAACCAAGGAGTGGCACTCATCAAACTCACCACGTCCCAAAAACAAATAAGCAAATCAAAAATCAAAATCATGCTAATTTGTTTTTTCGATAGTTATGGCATTGTCCGTAAGGAGTTTTAGGTTGCATCATGTTTAGAACTGTAAGTTTACAGTTCTAAACAGTTCGTTGAGTTTGTCTAACCGACGAAGTTTTAACGAACTCCGTGATTAAGGATTTCATTGAAAATAATAATATTTTTTGGGACAATAAGTCTTAAGATGAGATTTATTTTAACAACAAAAGGCAAAGGACAAACTGGTATAATGTTTTAAAATTTAAATTTAACAATTCTTGATGGTTTTATGTTAATATCAAGAATGGGCGTAACATGAAAGAAGAGGACAGGAAGAAGAAAAAATAAAGAAGGAAAAGAAAAAAGAAAAAGAGAAAGAGATGGAACAGAAAAAACAAAAAAAAAAATTTTAAAACAATGTCTAAATTTTTTCTATGAAAACTAAATCTATTGTTAATAAATCAATTACTTCGAATCTTCAGAAACACTTCTCACTGATAAGAAGGAAATTATATATTTGAAAAACCTTTTTTTAAAACGAAAAACTTTTTTCACAATAAAGATTGCAATTTAATTTTTTTAACAGAACGCACACGAATTTCCTTTAAAATGTTTACAAAAAAAAATTAATTATTAAATTTACTAGAGTTAAATTCTTATATCGATAAATTATTGGGATTTCATTCTAATATTGTAAAAATAGATACAGAATAAGGAAACAGAGGTCATTCATTAATTTTGTTTTGTTTAAAATGTTCATCTTTATTTATAAAGGATTCCAGAAAGTCCTACGGAATAGAGTTATCTGTTAAAAGTTAAGTGGGGTGAAAGGGAATAAAGATGATTTTTGCAGATATATATAAAAAGTAACTGATTTTAGTAAAAGAATATCTATAACTTTTTTAAAAGTTATTAAATTCCCTTCAGTTTAGTTCTATTATTTATTCTTTAGAAGATGGACTATTGAATGTAAAAATAGGAAGAGAAAAGATTATGGAGGTAGAAGAATTTTGTTATTTGGGAAGTAGAATATGTAAAGATGAACGAAGCAGGAACGATATAAAATGCCGAATAGCACAGGCGAAAAGAGCCTTCAGTCAGAAATATAATTTGTTTACATCAAAAATTAATTTAATCGTCTGGAATAGATTTTTGAAAGTATATTTTTGGAGCGTAGCTTTATTTGGAAATCAAACTTGGACGATCGGAATACCTGAGAAGAAAAGATTAGAAGCTTTTGAAATGTGATGCTGTAAGAGAATTTTAATATCAGATGGGTGGATAAAGTAACAAATGAAGAGGTATTGCGGCAAATCGATGAAGAAAGAAGAATTTGGAAAAGTGTAGTTAAAAGAAGAGACAGACTTATAGGTCACATATTAAGACATAATGGAATAGTCGCTTTAATATTGGCGGGACAGGTAGAAGGAAAACATAGTGCAGGCAGGCAATATTTTGAATATCTGATTTTGACTTCGCAAATAAAAACAAGAATTTATGATAATTTTGTTATAATAAGTTCATATGACGTTTACGTTGACATAATTTTAAAACATACGACGACCAACTGTTATAATTACGCAAATATTATAACTTTCATAATTAATATATGAAGTTTTAATTATTTTTACAAATATTCGAGTATCTTAGGATGGAAATTAATTCCGAAAACCCTTCAACGAATCAAATTCACTTGTTGGTAAGCGATTTTTTTGTATATTGACTATAAAAACATGAATATTTTCTAATTATTTATGATTTTAATTTATTATTATTATTACTATTATTTTTTATTTTATTTCATTTATTAATTTATAGTTAGGTCACCGAGCAACGCAATTTTATTAAATTTGTTTATTATTGTGTTCAAATTGTTAACTTGTGGATTCTATAGCAACGTAGTTTTCGTAAATAAAATATCACTATAAAACAATTTACAAAAACCGTAAACCACTATAAAATAGCACCTTAAAAAACTCTTCTGATAAAAGTAAATACAGTAAGCTTACGATATATATTATTAGTCTTATTATATATATATATATATATATATATATAAGATGTCTTGTTTAGCTAACATTCTTAGAACTATCTTTAGAAAAAAAGGTAAGACAAACGAAAAAAAAGAACAATTAGAAACGATAGACGATCTACTAAATGAACTCCGACTTCTTCGTGAAGAAGCCGATCGTTATTCCGAACGCATAGACCTTCGCATGGATAGGCTTCAAAAAGAATCCTGACAGCAACATCAGGCGCCTGTAGGCCTTTTCCGTACAAATCATATGGAACATGAAAACGTATCCCAAATTTCTTTCGAATATTTCTTTATTCTTTAACTGCAGTGCACCCTTTGTAGAGAGGAAAAATGTCATTGTGAAATCAGGTTTAGGGGAGTGGATTCCGATACCTCTCGAACGTTTTTCAACCTATCTGCAATTCGGATATTGAGGTTAAATTTTGCGTAAGGTGATCGGAAGAAAAAAACTGTAACGAAGTAAGAAGCCACTATAGCTTTTACTATATTAATCCTGGACTATTAAAAAATAAAAAATAAAATAGTTTCAACTTTTTTTTATTAAAGCTCCAACTCCCTCTTAATTTTTTTTTTTCAAAGGATGTTTGTTATATCCACTCGTTTTTAAATGGCAGCAAAGTTAATACTTTCATTCAAGACCTGCTCTATATGAAACTGATAGACATCTGAATGTTATCATCCAGGTGATGATAACACAATCATTGTGTTCATCTGAACACAATCATCCAGGAATGTATTTTCTTTAAATGACAGGAAGAGCATGTCATGAATGAGGTATTTTCAAACTTTCTACTGGGGTGCACTGTTACACATTATTATTATTATTATTTATTATTATTATTATTTAATCCCACAGTACAAACCGTAAACCGTATATATACAAAATTAACATTCAAATTCAGTACGCTTACGTTCACAACTACCATTAACATTCATACATTTTTAAATTAACATTCATTCATACGTTAAATTAATCGTGGACTATTGTCGGGGAAGACGTGAAAATCAATTACTTCCTCGTAGCCTCGGCACGATGACTATTTTTTATTAAAGCGCGAACTCCCTTTAATTTTTTTTTTTTCAAAGGATGTTTGTTATATCCACTCGTTTTTAAATGGCAGCAAAGTTAATACTTTCATTCAAGACCTGCTCCATATGAAACCGATAAACATCTGAATGTTATCAGAACACAATCATCCCGGAATTTATTTTTTATAAATGACAGGACGAGCATGTCATGAAGGAGGTATTTTCAAACTTCCTACTGGTGTGCGCTGTTCATTATTATTATTATTTAATCCCACAGTACAATTATATTGACGTATATTACACATAACTTTAACGATGAGAAGAAAATATTGTCCTGAAGTTCATTAAAACGGTGTCAGAATACCTCATAGAAGTATCAGAATTATCAGTAAGGTAAGGTATTTGGGCTTTTACCTTGATCGCCGTTTAACTTGGATAGATCAGAAAGGAGAAAAGGAGGTTGAGAAAAGGAGATCTAAACTTTCTTTATCCAACAAAATTCTGCTTTACAAAGCTTTCTTGAAGCCGGTGTGGACTTACGGAATTGAACTCCGGGGCACAACCAATAACAGCAATGCGGATACCATTCAACAGTTCCAGAATAAAATACTACGGAACATAACCCTAACGCTATGGTTCGTGAGGAATACTGAGTTCCACGTTTACGTAGGAATTCTATACTTTCGAGAAGAAGTTGAACGCCTAGCTTCGAGATATGTGTCCAGGTTGGAGAAGCATTATCTAGCTTGGAATTTACTTGACAACAATGAGAACGTTAGGAGGCAGAAAAGATTCCATGTGTTTAATCTGGCTGATGGATCGTTATGATGACCTGGTTTGTTGGAGATAGTACTTCTTATAATTATTTTTGTTTTATTTTCCGTTATAAAATTTATGGATTCTTACGTTTATTATTTATCTATGGTTATTTTAAAATTAATGTTTCATTTATTGCTGTTCTGTTTACGACTTGATTAATGGTGTGAAGATTCTTAACTATATTCTCAGACGCTATCAAATGTTATAAAGTTATTTCAAAATTACTAGTAATTCATAGTATTATCTTGTATTTATTCATATTAATTGTCTTTTTTCAAGAGATAGTCTGTGATACGAGTTACTTATAGCATCAGTATAGAAGCTGATTCTAAATAAACGAATTCAGCGAAAAAAAGTATTTTTCCTCATTTTTTTAATTTTAAAATTGATATTAACCAAATATATATATATATATTTTTTTTTTTTTTTTATTGACGATAAAGAAAATTAAATATCAAATTTTTTTAAAAAATGTCTTTAATTTTTATATACGAAAAAGTAAACTCAGGAATAATAATTTTTTCCATAATTTTAAAGTAGAAGAGAAGTGAAATATTTACAAATTGATTATTTCTAATTACTGTCGAATTTTTTTTATTTTCTTAAGTGTATAGTAATCCTTTCCATTCACCCAATCTTTTCATAATTGTTTTACTTTGAAGCGTCACCGTTATTAAATATTTATTATGCCAACGCACGTATTTCTGTCTGAAATATATTATCAATTTGCCCATAAAATGTTTAAACGAGTTCTCAAGATACAAAAATGGATTCTTAGATCAATTTGTTGGGACATACAAATAAATAACAATCATTTAACCCAATATTTTAAAAATTAAAATTTTCAACTTATCCGTCTATTTTTGTATTTACGATCGTGCAACCTATGTTGAAAGCAATATTATTATTTCAAATAAATAGTATTCTCCTCTACCAAAAATATAATAGAAAAATTTTTATTTACCATAACACTAACAGGTTTTACGCTTTTGTTGCAATTCGTAATAAATTACCGACGATTTAAAAGATCTTCCTAACAGTTCATTTAAAATAAAATTAACAGATTTCTTTACTAAGTCAATATTACTCTGTCGATGACTTATTCTTTCCCGACGAATGTAGCTAGAGTAGTTATATTAGAGGGATTAGAGCGATTATGTAAAAAATGGAGTGTCGGGTTTTTTGTAAGTCTTTACGTTTTAGGGCCAAATAAGTTAATCTTGACAAAAAAAAAATTATATATGCACATATTTGTGGTGTCGTACTGCTTTTGGCTTTATATATTAAGATTAACCAAATCGATTTCCTTCAAATTTGGCGCATCAATCTTCTTTTTTTTTTCAAAATTTGTTAAAGGACTAATGGATATAGCGAAAAAACCAATTTCGATTTTCTTCAGAGCCATTTTACAGAATAACCTTATTAAAGTAAATTTGTTACCTACGATGCATATAAATGATTCAAAAAAAAATCCACACCTACTAAAAACGAAACACGAAAAAAACCATAGTTTAAATTTTTAATTAAACATATGTTTTTAGTTCTTTTGCTCTATCTCCTTTTAATTAAAAATGTTTGTGAAAGTTTATACTCGTACTTCATATAGACTAATAAAAATTGTCTACACGTTTTACTTCCTTGTACGAAGTAAAGTATTGTAATCGCGAAAAATTTCGGTTTTCAGATTTCAACGGAAATAACCATTTTAACCATCCAATTTTGACTAGTTTCGGCGTGTCGTCTGTACAAACGTACGTACGGACGTATATATGTAATATGTATCGCATATAAATAAAAAAACAACTAGACGTAAGATGTTGAAATTATGGATTTAGGACAGTTGCAACATCTAGTTGTGTACCCTCCTCCTTTTGATTGCAATCGACTGAACTAAAATTTTCCAAAAAAGCCCAGAATCCACATTTGGATTTTTGACTTTTTCTTAACTGCAGTAATATGTAATATGAGATCTTTTCAACGATATATCTTAAATGGTACTTATTTTCCTTGGGTCCAGAGTTAAAACCAAATAAAATTTTAATTAATGAATAATTTAGATCTTACACGGTGAAGGCACATTGCTTCGAATTCGATTTCATCTTCTTTTTTTAACTTTTTTTAATTTAAATATATTGATTTATTAGAAATTATTAACCTCGGTGTGTAAAAAATGTTTTACGATAAATAATTCGATAATAAAAATGAAAAAATAAAACAAATGAAAAAAATCAGAAGTTATTAACGAAATAAAATTTTATGTACTTTTCTTTTTAAAATAATGTGTATATGTAATTAAATAGGTGTTCAAGGAAGACATTTGGCGTCCACATTAGATTTTTTTTTTTAAATTATAGACCACGAACCTAAAACACAAAAATGTTTTTTTTAAATGTCCTTTTTCTTATTTTAGCTTCTATTCAACGGAATATCAGACTCAAGAAAACTTTACTTAAGCAAATTTATTAAGATTTTCCTATATATGAATATTTTAGGAAAATGTTTCTTAAAACTTATTCCCAACCTCTGAAAAATATGTAATCTGACTATTTTTTTTTTTTTTTGCTTGTAACTCTTTTAATTTTTATTATTAAAAAAAAATTCTTCATTACTATAAGGGTTATTAAAATTGAAGTAGCTTGGTGCCTATATCGTATTCCGTACAAAATGAGAAGTAATTTTTTTCATTATTTTCATCAATTTTATACCGTACTTTTTCAATATTTTTAACAATTCTCTTATAAATTATTTTTTTTTTAAATTATTTATATAAAAATCAAACCCATAATGTTTGAATTGCAAAAAATGTCTGACGATACAGGAAAGATTTTATAATAAAAAAAAAAAAAAAGAAGCTGTACAAGTAGTTATTATGTGACTTGATCGTGGGGCGGGAGGGGGTAGCTGGTAAAGTCATGCAGTACTTTGCCAGAACTAAATGGACTGCATCTTTTTTAGTATATCCGGAACCATATATAAGTATGTGTTCAAAAAATAAGTTTCATTAATGCCTTATAAATTATTTGTATTTTGTATATATTTTATTTAGTAATTTCACATTACAGAATCAACTGAAGGATTCGATAAGCGAGAGTAATGCAATAGTACAACGATTGTAGAACAAACTATTTAGAAATATAATAGAAACGCGGTGATTTGCGAAAAACAATGAAATACACGATTAAATGAGATTTCCAACCGTTCGAAAGGAGATTCAGTATAAGATACAAAATGAGACTAAACAAACATGTGAACAGGCTTGAACAGGTTAGTCTCCTCAATGAGCACGGCGTCTAAAGCGGGTGGAGAGTAGCAGCTCACAGAACAGGATCTGACCTAATGGCAGAACACTATGAACTAATGAATGAATTATTCTTAAATGAAAATGGTTTTATAAAAATAAATATTATTATTATTTTAAATGTGTACGTTGCAATCAGTTCAACTATTGAACAATAAGCAACCCCCCACGGTCCAGTGAGGTGAGGATATGTTTTACATGTAAATAAGACGTAGTCTTGTACAGACTCAGGCCGACCATTCCTGAGACGTGAAGGTAATTGATCCCCAACCACCAAAGTGCCTCTGTATTCCTGTTAATTCGTATAAAAATAACTATATTTTACTAGGATTTGAACCTCAGAACGTTCAACTTTCAAAAATCAGCTGTTAAATAAGTGATTTGCGGTGACGAATTTACCACTAGACAAGCCCGATAGGCCAAGTAGTCAAATATACAGTAAAATTAAGAATAAATTGATGATAAAAACATTTATTTGGGTTTCATGGATTAAAAATCCTTTAATGTTTGCTCCGAGTACTGAAGGTTTGGCGTAAAAATATTTTGGTTACAAAAACACTGCTATATCTCTAATAAGTATATTACTTCCATTGATATTGTCGATCGTTTTTTCCCTTTTATTAAATAAAATAAATTTTTTTTATATTAACTAAAAACAACGTAGGAGTAAAACTTTCAGAAGTACATAGCAACCCACGCAGTAACTTAACACTTCTTACGATTTAAACCAATAAAAATTTCATAACACACAGAGTCACTTCTTTCCTATTTCTAATTTTATGGTGTGTATAATATCAAGGATAAAAGAATCGTTACAATACAAAATTTGATATTAATGTTTTAAACAATCCAATCCGTATTCCTTCAATAATAAAAGTTATAAACAGCGTTTAATTTTATCTTTAACTTTTATTTTGTTAGCCTAATTTTATTTTAATGATATGTATTAATTAGTACTTTTATTAAAACATTTTTCGAATATCTAAGAAGGATTACACTACTAAACAAAGAAAATATTTCAGACTCAAAATTCTTATGTATTTACATCTGCTGAATTCAAAAATCGACATAAAAATGACCGATTACTTCTTGCATTGGACATGTCCTTTTTTGCCCGACCTACGTTTTTAGTTTGGGGGTAATTTTGTTTTTAGAATTGTCACACCTGTTAAGTGACAAAACACAATGTTCTCCAGCTGTTTGTAGGTTATAAGCATTATTACTGTTACTGTGACTGTTGAGTTTCATTTTGGTTGCATTGTAATTAGTGAAAAGTTTCTGGTTTTTGAGTGCTTTTAAAGTGAAAGATTTGTTAAATCAAAATGCCAAGAAAATGTATTCAGTGAATAATTTTTGTTACATTTCTGCTGATATAACATTTTCGTCACAGATAAGCATCTGACGCCTCTTGTGAAGACTGCTTATCAGCATTATTTTGGTATGAAGGTTACATCATGACGAGAATAAGTCATGGGCTCCACATATATATTGCAAATTTTGACCGGTATCCACGATATTCTTTGGTGGTTGGGTTTCAATAAACCACATATCTCAGCAAAGGTCGACCTGAGACTGTAGAAGACTACACTTCATTTACATTCATACATACCATCCTCATTCAATCTCTGAAGTAATACCTTACGGTGGTTCCGAAGGATAAACAGTAAAAGTAAAAGAAAGGACATTTTGCATTTATCTTTGTTGCTTTTAAAATTACAAATAAAATATAAATTACTTAGCTACATGTGCTGGACTTGGGGGTTCCGAGTGACTTTTAAGCTGATTCATTATCATATACGTGAACCCACCGGGTTGGTATAGTGGTGAAAGCGTCTTCGCAATTCAGCTGATTTGGAAGTCGAGAGTTCCAGCGTTCAAGTCCTAGGTAAATTCAGTTAATTTTACACGGATGTGAATACTAGATCGTGGATACCGGTGTTCTTTAATGGTTGGGTTTCAATTAACCACACATCTCAGTAATGGTTGAACTGAGACTGTACAGGACTACACTTCATTTACAGTCATACATCTTTCTATGTCTTGATGAGGAGTTTATGGTGCAATTTTTTGTCTGTATCTATTATTTAATGGTGTATTTTTTTTTTTATAGAACTTTGTTAACTTTTATATACCTATGTGGTCTAATTAAGTGCGAATGTGTTTATATATATATATATATATATATATATATATACTGTATATGTACGAATGTACCTTATTTATATCTTTATATATATTTACGTTCTACTGAGGGTATTCGTTGAAACCTCTCACATGTGCTTTATTGTAATACGATTTACTCGGGTTCCTTTCTCGGAACCGATTGTAAATAACTAAATTTTAGGTAAACAAAAAAAAATTTGAAAGAATGGAACATAAATAAAAACAATTACCATGAAACATACATAACAGAAGACAGAAAGAAAAAGGAGCCTAAAATAAATTTAAAAAAATTATTTCAGTTAATATTAATTAACTGGACTTCCAAGTTTCGTCTTATGAATTACTTAATATAATGTAAAGTAGAAAGGAATATCTACTTCAGCTAGCAGGAGTAAATCAATTATTCTTAAATTATAAATACATAAAATTATTAATATTGATGGAAATTTCTTTTGTCACAAAATTTCAACAAAAAAAAATCGTTAGAAAATATGAAAACTTACAAGTAATATTATTAGCAATAATTTTACTTTAGAGATAGAAGATCTCAACGTAACTCAAAAATTAGGACATTAGAAAGTCTAGGGAGTTTTTTTTTTAAACTACAGCGGTATTGTCTATCTTATTATTTCTATACAATAACTCTAATATAATCAATAATTTTCTAAAAATAAACATTTATTATTATTATTACTAACACTACTTATTATTAAAATGATTAATATGTATAAAAAATCATTTGTAATTAATTTATAATATATAGTAAAGCAGGATAAATTATTAATATAATAGGACACAAAATAGTTTCGCATTAAATAAGCGCAATTGCATTTAGTCTAGGCTACGAGAGACCCAGCGATGTAAACGACATCTCTCGGGATGTGTCTAATATCCGGGACGCTACACTTCCAAGGCAACTACTTAATTTCGTTTTATATATATATTTATACATATTGTCGTGCACAAAACAAATTTCTTTATTATAAGTAAAGTAGAAAATTTAATCAAAAGCCGTTTATTTACTAAAAATTATTATTTTATCAAATTTTTGCTACAATTAATATAATTTAAAAAGGAAAAATTAATTAAAGATTTCATATTATGGATTTAATATTAAAAATATTTAAAATTAAAATAAATCATAATAAATAAATTTCTCATTTATTAATTTATTATTATTTTGATTTAATTTAATTTCTACATTCAACAGCTCACTAAATCGGAACGAGTAGAATTAAATAATGTTTAATTATATAAGTTAATATCTGCTGGATTAGTTTGAATGGAGCTTTTATCAAAACGATTTTTTTTTTTAATTTTGTTGGACGAGATATTAATTATACCGCTGAATAATTCAAATTTATTTATAATTATTTATAACAATTATTCCCTAACAACGTTGGATTAACCGGTTTTATATGTGATACTTTTTCGAAGTTTCATTAAAATATACATACAATCACCTCAAATACATTTACGTGTATTAATCTTTTTTAAATGTTTTTAGAGTTATTGTGATTATTGAAACTTCTATTGATTGTAAACAGTGTATATTACGTATAAGTAAATACAATAATATATATCACATTTAAACCGAGGCTTTTATTGAAGCTTCTCAAAAATTACATACATTTAATGTAAGTATACACCTAAAGCTTAGGTTAAAGAATATTGTCATTGGTAGTTCAACACAAAACAAAAACAATCATAAGAATTCATAAACAACAAAAAAAAAATCTGATGTGGACACCAAATGACTTTCTTGTATGGATATTAAATTGCATACACACATTTTTTTTAAAAATTAAAAGTACATAAAATTTTATTTTATTAATAACTTCTGATATTATTTCGTTCCTTTTTTATTGTTATTATTGAATTATTTATCGTAATTTTTTTTTTACAATCAGAGGTTAATAATTATTAATAAATTAATATTTTTAATTTTAAAAAAAAGGAGATGAAGTCTGATCTGAACCGACGGGTCTTTCCCTTGTAGAATACAAATATTTCATTAATTAAAGCCGTAATAAAAAAAGGGAATTCGACAAGGATGTTCCCTATCCCCGTTACCTTTTAATCTTTACATAGAACAAGTAGTTAATGATGTTAAAGAACATTTTAGATCCGGAGTAACAGTGCATTGTGAAAAGATAAAGATGCCACGACTTGCTGATGAAATAGTAATTCTAGCTGAGAGTAGAAAAGATTAAGAAGAACCAATGAATGGCATGGATGAAGTCCTACGAAAGAAAATAAAGAACAAAACGTAAGTAATGAAATATAGTAGAAATAATTTCTGCAAGGAGTGTAGACTGCTCCTATAAACAATTTATTTTAAGTAATCCCACAGAAAGAAGTCTGGACTAGTCTGATCAGGGAATCGTGGTGGCCACAATCCTTTAGAAATGATTCTTTCACCGAAAAAATCCCTCCATATTAGAGTGAGTTGTATGGCAAGTGGCGCTATCATGTTGCAACCAGCAGGCACACTCATTATCTTGCAGTAAGGCTATCAACTGTTAAGATTATTTCTTGGGAGGCGGCAGCATCAACAGTGTTTTTTTTTTAAACAAGGGTTTTATTATTCGTCTACTTGAGATCGCACACCATATGCCTATTTTTTATGGGTTTAGAAGAGATTCAAAGAAAATGTGCGAGTTTTCAGTATCCCAGGTCGGTTGTTCTGACTATTAACACACCCACAAAAATGAAAACACTCTTCATGTTTGATAACAGCTTCATTTAAAATGCTAACGTTGCCCGTAATGAAACTCTTGAACCATTCACAGTTGTGAACATTTTTAGCACAATCATCTCATGGAAAACTTGCATTCGATATGGATAACATTATAGCATTCTCCTCACTGCAGCGTGGGCTGACATAATGAAATGTTCTTTTCCCAACTTAGTCTCCGCGAAAATTTATGAGATCTTGTAACTACCGCTTAAGTCGTTGTAAATATTTTATACGACCTTTTCTTTCTATGTCCTGTTTAGCCTCCGGGAATTGCCGTTCAGGTATTACTTCAGAGGATGAATGAGGAGGGTGATATGTATGAGTGTAAATGAAATCTTGTACAGTCTCAGTTCGACCATTCCTGAGATGTGTGGTTAATTGAAACTCAACCACCAAAGAACACCAGTACATACGATCTAGTATTCAAATCCGTATAAAACTAACTGTCTTTATCAGGACTTGAACGCTGGAACTCTCGACTTCCAAATAAGCTGATTTGAGAAGACGCGTTCACCACTAGACCAACCCGGTGGGTTGTTTTATCCTATCTGCATCGTTAAAACTGACCTGTCTCGGACGCGTTTTTGCCCCTACTTTGCGCTACTTAAATATTATTTAAGGAGCTCCATCGTTCCTAAGATCGTAGAATTTAATCTAGTAAGACTTCTGCAACTCTTTATTCCTGTTTTACATACGCATTTTTTAAATTACACTATATTTTTATATTAATGCAAGTGCTCTGAAAATCTGTTATTTATTTAAAATTCTATAAATTTCAAAACTAACAAGCCTAATACAAAAACGGTAAAGCATTAACTGCATGGACTAATTTCATTTTATTTTATACTCTGATGATGAATCTTCAAAGTCGATAAATTTCAGTACTTTAAGAATATAAACAATATAACAAATTTTAAATAGCACAACGTGTAGATTTTACTAGCCTATAAGTTCTCTTTACTTTAAAAAATACATATATAATAATAATTAAAAAACTAGCTCAAAAGCGTGTCTTGCACATAATTTATAGTAATGCTAATGGACCATATATAAGGAGTAAATATTATCGTTTAAAAAACTAATAAACATACGCATAATAAACTTAATAATAACCCAAATATCTAAACAATAGATCAGTTTTGGAAAAGGTAAATATTTTTCAAACTAAAAGAGATGTTACTAAAATAATAGAAAAAACGTAAAAAACAAGCAACTGTTGGGAATAACAGGGAACTTTTTCGGCTTTGTTTAATACTACCATTGAATAAATGGGAAATAAACTACTCCCTTCTGATTTTAATAAAAAATTAATAACATCATTTCCCCATGTACACGGGTTAATGAACAAAATTTCATGATTTTTTTATTCATCCCGAGATATAGTAAAACAGATCCCAACGTGTGTGTATATATATATATTATACGTTCGGCTGTGAAAAAAACGAATAACTAAAATTTTGAATCAATTACAATGTTTTTCCTTATTATAATATTCCAAACTAAATAATTTAAAAATAGTGTTTTTTTTAAATGCAAAAAAAATAAAAAGAATTGTTAAAATTAATAATTTTTTTACATATATATCAACAAATTGTTATTTAAAAGTGGGCGTTAACTTAGGTTGGGAAATACAAAGTAATAAGTAGTGTGACCCAGTAAGATAACCTATAAATTCAATAGTAGAGTTATAAAGAAGAATGATGGTATAATAATGAGCTGGAAACTGGTATAAATCTCTTAATTGTAAATTTTCCTTGAGTGAAATTTGTGCTGAAACATTGATTCTTGAAGCTTAAAGTTGTAAATGAAGCTTGATTGTTCGATGTAAGATATAGTAGAGATATAACTGATTTATGAGTAAATAAAGATAATTTCAATATTATTATTTTTACCTACAATGTAAACTTTTAATTATAATTACATTAAATACACATACAGAGAGACCAACCCAACGGTTGAAAAGTCTGGTTTGTGAAAAAAAATCTGACAACATAGTTGTAGGACTTTTCCTTCACCCGGCTTTTTTCTGATGCACGGCTTACACACACATATATACACAGCTTAATTTGAAATACTTATAATTTTATTTAAATGTAATATTTTTTGTTTATTTAATTTAATGATTCTAACTAAAGCGCACGCGCATACCGTATTTCATCTGAGCAGGTGTGGCAGTACTAGCGTCCACTTTAAATCCTTATTTACTCTTTAAGTATTATTCATTTATTTAGTCCTACCGCTCACCTGTGACGTCAGAACATAGCAAACGACTACAACAGCTGTACGTTATGCTAACGCTAGCGCTCCTTCATAACACGCTCGTAACATCATGAAAGTTTCTATCCAGTTTTTACGTTTTTTAGGTATCCTAGGTATCAAAACGTCCGAGGTATCAAACGTATCCAAGGAGAGGAAGGAGGGCAAGAATAGAAACAAGACTAGGCGAGATCTGTTGGCTTGTTGGCAGAGTAGATGGGAGGGTTTCCAAAAAAGGCGATGAACAAAAAAAATGCTGCCTAGCTTGCAAAGCTGAGTGGATAGAGAGTTGGGGGAGTTGGACTTCTATCTCACCCAGTTCATTAGTGACACGGCTGTTTTAACTCCTATCTGTTTGAGAGGGGGAGGAGAGACACCCGTGAGTGCGTGTATTGCTCGGCAGCAGTCGATTCTTCCGAGCACACATTTTTTGTGTGCCCTAGATGGGAGATTCTGAGAATGCAGGTAGTCCAAGAAGTGGGTCCGATCTCCCCGGACAGTATCGGAGAGACAGTGCTAAGAAGTGAGACGTCCTGGGCTGTCGTGGCCACGTTTACCAGGGCAGTCGTGAAAAAGAAAAACTAGGAGGAGGCAAGGTTTTATCCATAATTACCAATAAGGTTGACGGTAATAGAAATATGTTGAGTCGCAGACTGCTATTGAAATCGCGATACATCGACGTGTTACTAGTTTTGTGACTTCACTTTTATGACTGAGCATTCGAGACGTGTTGTTGGTACGAGTGAGTTCGTAAGGGGGCCTACACATCTCGAAGTAATGCCTTGGGGTGATTCCGGGATGTGTAGAGTTACTCCAAAGGGGGATGGTTTTAGCCGGTAGTCTCTTGATGACACTTCGTGCGTAAATGCATTTCCACCTCCGTCCCAAAAAAAAAAGGTATCAAAAGGTCAAGATCCGGTGAAAACCACATATGCCCAAATCGAACCGATTACATTACTTTCCCTTCCACAGCTATAGCGCTAGACGGGAAATTAATACAGTGTTATATTTCTAAATTTCAAAAACTTTATTATATTTTAAAAAAGTTATATTAATTCAAAAAATTCTATTATATTTTTGTAAGGGTTTAAAACTTTTTTAAATCCATTGCATACCTTACATCGAAAATATTTTTGTGATGTATAAGGAATTATGATTGAGAAAGTAGGACAAAGTGAAAAACAGAAAGTAAAAGAACAGAATTTTTAAAATTAGGTGTTACAAATGAGTTGTTATTTTAAGATAATGAAATTTAAGTGGATTGCTAAATAACTAAATGAAAAAAAATCTAAAAATAATTAGAAGAAATGAGAAGTTGATAACTAAAATTTAAAAAGACAAAAAATTATGCTTAGCTATAAATTAAGATAGCCAAGTTTATTTGTTTTGGTTAAAAGTTTATTTTTGGTAAAAGAGGAAGATATCAAATCTATATGTAAGAGAAAGATTAGGATATCTTTACCAGACCTTTACTCTACCAGACCTACTGACTTAAAACGTAGTATTTATGAGGTTTATGCGAATTGCATCAAACCTGTTAAATTACTGATATATATATAACGTATTGAGTGATTCATAATCAACGCCCAGAATAAAACTAATGAAGACAAATTAATGGAAATGTGAATACATTTTCTTCTTATGGTGTAAGTGCACTCTAGGAAAGAATTTTTTTAGATCCAGAGTTAAAAGGGTTAAAATGAAGTAACAATAAAATTTCTTATTTTTTGAACTTCTCGGTAACAAATAAAGATCAACTTGATTTTTGTAGTGTAATCTTCATTATTTATAAATCAATTTCTAGATTTTTCGAAATTCGACATTGAATGGGATGAAAAAAGGGTAAAGAAATTTCGACCAATGATTACAAATTCTCCCTATTTCCGACAATACTAAATGAGATATTTAATAGATTTGGGCTTGCAAAAACTCTTCAGATAAATATCTAAAAAAACATATTCGAGTGTTTTTGAGTTTCAATTTTTTAAGGGTGCGACTGTGTATGGCGTGAAGGTTCAATTAATACAGCTACTGCCACTGTTACTGTATGTTCAACGCGACTAGCTGAGTGTGCCACCGGTTACTCGATTAAGATACATAAAATAAGATATTAAAAACTTTAAAAAAATTATAAACCCAGTACGGTCACCTCCTATTGGTATTTGTCGGAAAACATTAAAAATCGCGCAAAATATATTTTCCCCGATTTTGTACGAAGGACGGATAACCAGCCATAACTACGATTTTTTTAAAATGAAGGCCGCCTATTTGAAACCTGCATTTCTAAAATCACACAAAGTTTCTGCTCCTACACTGACCAAACTGTTGCTCTGAAGATATTACAAAACCCACATTTTATTTTATAAACTGCCGGGCGTACGTATAGACGTCCGCCGAAACTAGTCAAAATGGATTCAAGGATAATCAAAATGGATATTTCCGTTGAAATCTGATAACTAAAATTTTTGGCGATCACAGTACTTCCTTTACTTGTACAAGGAAGTAAAAATGAAAATAAATTTGTAATTAATAATGAATAAATATAAATAAAATTGATCGAAGTGAAATATTGATATGATGGATAACATTTAGTTATTCTATTCCACTTCAAATCGGGCACGTTTTTGCCCAACACCAAACCTGTTTCAAGAAATGTTTAAACTAACTTCTGAATAACGTTTTTCACTGGTACTTCCTTTTCAAATTTCTCTATGAACGTTCACCGTCATATAACATGAGATTTCGTCTTGAAATAAGTATTCATCATAAAAACACATTCTTCAACAGCTACCGGCATTTTAATAAACAACACACGATTACACAACCTTGTTAAAAAGCAATGCTAAATACAGACTGGCAATACTCAAATGTGCATGCGATAAGCAGTCCTCCCACTCCAGCACCAGTCGTACCAACATCTTCCACATTATTCTAGCCATCTCAGACCGATATTTGTGCATTTAGTATAAACTACTGAGCGATAAGGCTTTTTTTTAAATTAAACACTCTGTACTCACTTTAAGAATTTGTAATAAATATTCCAAATTTCAAGAAATAATAATTAAAAAATATTAAAGTCCAGTAATGAAATAATAACATAATTTCCATTGTTTACTGTGGTTTTCATTAACTTACTGCTTGAAATTGGTATAGTTTATACTAAATCATAAAAAAGTTAATGTTATCTTATATAAGTTTAAAGAATTTAAAATATAGATAAGGAGAAGTGTAAAGTAGAGAGAATAGAATATTACTTATGGAGCTCCTTCGTTCCTAAGATCATAGAATTTAATCTATTAAGACTTCTGCAACTCTTTATTCCTGTTTCACATACGCATTTTTTAAATTACACTATATTTTTATATTAATGCAAGTGCTTTAAAAATCTGTTATTTATTTAAAATTCTATAAAGTTTCAAAACTAACAAGCATAATACAAAAACGGGTAGAGCATTAACTGCACGGACTAATTTCATCTTATTTTATACTCTGATGATGAACCCTCAAAGTCGATAAATTTCAGTACTTTAAGAAGATAACCAATATAACTTATTTTAAATAGCATTAAGTATGTTAAATGGCATAAAGTGTAGGTTTTATACCATAGGTTTGAGAACCTATAAGTTCTCTTTACTCTAAAAAATACATATATATAGTAATAATTAAAAACTATCTCAAAAGTGTGTCTTGCACATCATTTATAGCAATGCTAATGGACCACATATAAGGAGTAAATACACTTCTCATCAGAAATGGTAATTTTAATTACATAATAAAATAAATATTAAGACTAAATTCTAATTTCATAAAATTAGTAAAAACAAGAATTAATGATGAAATCAAACTCTGAGTAAAAATAATGCAAATTTTTATTGAACATTAAAGTGAAACATTTTTAATATATAATTTACTCTCCCGGCAATGTTAATTTATTGCATAGATAGAAAAAAAAGTTGTATTACAGGAAATGTATGATTTTCGGGTTAAATTTTGAATTGTGGGATTTAGCAGATCTTGACATTTCATCTAAACAAAAAACCATAATTTTAACATATTTAAAATTTCTGGAGGAAGGTATGTATTTATGTAGAAGTGTTTTTTGCTTAATACAGAGATTTTAAATAAACTGTATAAGCAATTTTAAATTATAGCTGGTATATTATTGTATTACAACTATACAAAGGTACAAGTTACATCACAGACACAGATTTTTCATTCTATTTTGGAAAGAACACAAAATACAAACCACCACCCTCTCTATCTCTTTCTCTGTTTGGCCTCCGGAACCACCGTAAAGTATTACTTCAGAGGATGAATGAGGATCATATGTATGAATATAAATGAAGTATAGTCTTGTACATCCCATCACCGTAGGGGATGACACACGTCTTGTAGAGCTTCCGGTCGCCACCCGCGCCCCGATCCTAGTCCTGATGGGCTTTAACGGGAGTGTAGTTTTGTACATCTCGATTCCCCTCCAAGGGGAGAAGATCCCGCCTCGTAGCGTGTCAGGTCGCTACACCACCTCCTCCGTTTCTAGCCAGTAGTATGTACTTTTGTACAGTCTCAAGTCGACCATTCCTGGAGCTGTGTGGTTAATTGAAATCCATCCACCAAAGATCACCGGTATCAACGATCTAATATTCAAGCCAACCACCATCCTGCAAATACTTTTAAGCACAATGCTGTACACTCCTGATGAAATCTTCCAATAGTTACAGGGTCTGTTTCACAAACCATTTCAATTTCATGTCGTAGTTCAAATAGTGAACGTGGCTTTTTAGTGTACACTATGACCTTGACGGTGCCCCATAAATAAAAATCTAGGGGGGTTAAAGCAGACAAATGGGGAGGGATACACAATCAAACCCCTTGGTCCTATTCAAGTCCTTGTACTATCCAGGTAGGCGCGCAAATCTGAATGAAAGTGCGGCGGAGCGCCACCTTGTTGAATAAGAAATGGATCAGCACGAAACAAAATCCTAACGGTTGGTAAAATTAACGTGTCCAGCATCTGTAATTATGTTTGGCTAGTAACCGAACCTTGAGAAATTAAAAATGCCCAATCAGTTCCTTTGATGATAGTTTACACCAGAAACTAAATCCTGGATCAGTTCCATATTCCTGCCTCCATTGTCATCATTGCACTTCACAGACAATCTCAAACTTCCAATACCCCTCCGAATGTTTTTTCGCTTCGTGAATCACAGCTACGTTTACGCCATGGCCGCATTCTCTCAACTCATTGCATGAATTAACACCAAGCCATGTGTTGCTGTTTCTGTACGATAGTACTACATATTGAACCCATAGTCATAATTGAAGTATGTACGAGTATGACGTGTCTTTAAAGTCTGTATACAGACAGTTTTCTTTGAACAGCCTGGTATATCTAGACTTCTCTGTATATACAGAATTCATGATTTTCTTGGTGGAAACTCAAATGCAAATATGCTTAGATCGAATTATTATAGCGTTTAAGAAGTACAGCTTAAGTCTAAACACCAAAAAAAGGTGACATGATCGTTAATAAGGCTCGAACTATTTTATAGGCAGAGGATGTGACTAGAAAGGGTGACAAATGATATGTACTTGACAAGCAGTATTGATGGACATTGGAATCACATTCTGATAATAATGTTCAGAATTGAGAAAGCCAGATCCAATTTTTTCCGGTCTTAAGAACGTGCTCTTGTCATTAGATTTTTCATTGGGCCTTATTCTTTGTTATAATAATGTATGTGTTCTCTGTTCTGTTATATGGCGTGGAATCCTGGACACTCACCTAGGTATCTATTAAAAAGTTTGAAATCTTCAAGATGTGGTCTTACAGGATCTTCTAAAACGTTTACTGGACGGAGAGGGTAATAAATGAAACGATTTTAAGCCGGATGAAAACGAAATCAGAGATTATGCGAACTTTCAAAATCCAGAAATTATTTTATTTTGGACACATCAAGAGATATCCAGATAAATAATCCCTGTTACATCTAGTTATCCAGGGAAAGAGGACATCTTGATCCATACAAACGGAGGATATCATGACTAATAAATTTGAGATGATGGGTTGGGATGTCGAGTATACCTCTCCTTTTAGGGCAGCAGTGAATAATATTAATCATGATAGTCAATGTTCACTGAGGAGATAAGAAATAACAAGAAAAACAAGATATGTAGACTTCATCGCCCAGTTTAAATGAAGTCTAGCACAGTGATTTCTGTATTTAGTTCATTGGTTAACTAAACTAATTCTGAACAATTGGTGAAGAGGTAGGTAGATATACTAGTCTTGAATCTCGTATTTACTCAAAGAGTAAATTTTTTTCACATATTTTGCCTTCACATATTAACTAAGATATTTTCTTACAGTTTTAATCTGATTCACGTAAAAATATGGGTGCAAAAAAAAGTTTTTTCTTAGTAGTTTATGATTGCAAGTCCCATTCTTGTACTAATCTAATGATTCTGTTATATTAACAATTCACTTAGGTTACGTATTTTGGGCAGTTTCATTCATGGGTGGTGGATAATAAGCTAACTAAATTATTTTCGTTAGTTATAATTTTGCTTGGTGCTTTCAGACTAGATTAATCGAATTTTATAAAATTTTTTTAAGATGAATTATAAGATACTAACGCCATTTAATTTTAGTTACAAGTACAATAACTGGTCAAAGGAGTAGGGAGATAGGTTACTACCAGTCCCTATCTCAAATTCTTATAAAGAGAAGAATATATAGATTTTTATATAATTCTTCACTGCATATTTTTTAATATTTTTTATTATTTTTATTTTATTTTTAAAACAACGTTCCTGATTGAAATTTCCATGCTCTGAAAATGGATAAATTAAAAACTGTTATCAAAATACGTTCAAACTGGGCAGCAACAAAAAGGAAGGCATATGAATTATAAAATAATTAGGGCATATCTTTAAAAATTCTTTATGTTTCTCGCCGGCGTTAAATCGAGTAAAATTAAAATAATTATCATAAAAGAATATTTTTATTATAACTTGTTTATTTTTAAATGTTTAATTTAACGAAAAATTGATTAGAGAATTAAAATACCGTTATAAAAGGTTTTATCAAGTTTCAAAATGATTTTAAATAAAAGAAAATAACTAGAATTAATATTAAAAAATGATGATGTATCGTACATAATTCATACTCAATATTTAACACTAAATATTTAATTTAAAATTGTAAAATTTTTAATAAATATCTGTAAACTTATAAAATTAATTAGACAAACCTTGATAATTTTCTTTTTCTTACAAATAATTTGTATTTATTTATGTTAAAAAAAAAAATTAAATGAATTCTAATGCTCATCAAATAAGTAAAAAAGAAAAATTAACAAGGGCATTACATTGTTTAAAAAAATATTTGTGTCATATGACACAAGAAACAAAATGTGTAGACAAGTTATGTGACACTAATGAATAAAAACAGCAAAAATATACGGTAATATGTTATGAAAACACCATTCTAGTCCTAAGTATAGGATCCTCAGGGATCTGGCTCTGTGCTGACCAAGCCCTGATCTCAGTATTACTAATCCCATTCCGACCTAACACAGATTATTAATCACACTCCCTCCCATTTCTTCCTTCCATTGCTAAGACCCTTTTACCCTTTCACCTCCCCTCTCTATACATTATCTACGTATACTTCACTTCCCCTACCGAACATTATTTTAACTCATACCCTTTACCCTGTAAAATTACTGGACGTAACTTTAGTCATTGTTAAATCTGTAATAATTAACTTAGTTAAATTTTTCAATGATAAGAACAAGAGGAAGATTTGAAGAGGAAATTAAAGTTTAAATGCTTTTAATACTTAACTCATTGTCACTGTTAAAATAAATTGGTTGAATTTATTTTGTTGTTCCCATTCCTTCCAGTAACTCATCTTATTTATAGTGGTTAAGACAGACTTCACAAACTTAACTTGGATAATTACATTTACCCTGTTCATCTAAATACTGCTTAATTTAAGGAGAAATAAATTTATTTATTTTAACCTACTATATCAGGCAAAGTTTTATGTGTTATATTTATTTTTGTGCTCTTACAACTTCAGCAATATTGCACCAATTTTTCCCACGTTGAATATAACTAGAATAACTATATTGAAATGGGAAACATGGTTACTGGTGATCATGTCAAAAATGGAGTATAGATTATTTTATAAATGTTTATGTTTAACGGTCCAATTAGTTCATCTAGATCAATAATTCTCAACCTAGGGGTCGAGACAACCCCACCGGCGATCTCAGTGATATGAAAGTAGATATTTCATTAAATTTTAAATATTAGGAAAACATAATTGTTGCCCTTTTTTTAATCAACCATCGGCTTTCTAGACCGCCTGAACGCCCTCAATATTCTGTGGTCCTTCTATAGCCCCCCCCCCCCGCCGCTGAAGGCCTCCAATGAGCAAGTAAACATCAAGTTGGAACCTGTAAATTGTTCATGTTTGTATACTTCATACATGCATGTTCATACCCGTCGCTATCAACGCAGATAAATAGTTTTAACTTGGATTAGAGTTAGGGGGTCGCGAAATATTAATTAAATATATTTTTTTTTTACTTTTTGGCGAATGTGGAAGTAAAAAGTTTGAGAATCGCTGATTAGATCAAAAAATGTAAGTATGTTATATGTACGTATGAGGGTTACACTGTTTTTCGCCTTATATCTCAGGATTGAACTAGACAATTTTCTACAAATTTAGCTATTTACATATATGAAGCATTGATTATATTTTTTTTTTCAAAATTCGTTATGGTGGTGAGGGGATATCGTAGAAATTCAAATTTTTAATTTCTTCAGAAGAATTTTTGAATAAACTTTACTTAAACAAACTTGTTACCTACAATTCATAATATAAATAATCCATTTTTTTTAAAAATCAAATCCTACTTTTTAAATTTAAATTTTAAAAATGAATTTTTTTTTTCTATATAAAATTAAAGTTTGTTTTGTAGTTACAAGAAAATATTACCAAGTGTTTATGAGACCATAAATATTTTTATACGATGCCTTCGGTTTAATTTTGTTTTTTCAAATATTTTTTAAAAAATTTATATTTCATATATATAAAGTTATATCATCAAGAAATGTCTAAAAATATTTGTATACATCCAAGACCTAAAATGAGAAAAGGTTTTTTTAAAAAGTATCTGTATTTTAACCTTTATTGAAAGGATGTTATATTTAGAGAAAATCTTACTTAAGCAGATTAGTTAAGTTAAACTTATATATGAATATTATTAGAAAAATATTTCGTAAAATTTATTCCACACTTCTAAAAAATAATTTAATTTTTTTTTTTTTTGTATTTTTCTTCATCATTTAAAGGGCTATTAAAATTAGAGTATCTTTGATACATATTACATTCCGGACCCAAAATGAGAATGAATTTTTTTCGCTACTTTCGTAAAAGCGTAGCCAGGAAGTCATGAAATACTTCCCACTTTTTGTAAATTGAGAAAAAAACCATATAATATTTAATCAAATAACTCTTGTTATATATAATTTTAAAACAGCTTACCAAATTCCAATTTGATTTCCTGTAGTGCTTTCGGCTATTCTGCCATCTTCAAGAGGATAATTATGACTAACATATATAAAACTAAAATATTATATATATACAGTACATTTTTAAGTCTAAGTGACTGTGTCCGTATTGTAATAGTTTCTCAATTGTTATCATCTTGAAGATGGCAGAATAGTCGAAAGCGCTTGAGAAAATCAAACTGGAATTTGGTAAGCTATTTTAAAATTATATATATTAGTTATTATACCAAACGGTGCCATGTTTGAAAATTTAAATTCCTCTTGGTATAATATAATAAATACCGCATTGTATATTTCTTACGACATTTATGAAATGCGTATTAGGATTTCGTAAAATTATGCAGAGTGATTCATGAGAAAAGAAAATAATTTTGGAACGGATTCTAGAGCTTGAAATAAGGAAAGTAGTTTATACATTCATATATTCGAAAACGATTTGTTATCGAGTTACGGTAAGCGAAAATAAATTTCAAAATCTATGTTGTATCATAATTTTTATATATTAGATAGGTTATATCTACATTTTCCATCTTTTATTAGAAAATAAATGCTAGAAAACTTAGTTAAAAGCCAAACTAGTTAATAGAACGGAATTAGTTAAAAGCCGGATTTTAACTTTTTCGGCAAGGCGGAAAAGTTAAAAGCCACTTGATTCACAAGGAAAAATAGCAATCAACAAAAATATTAAGAACAGATTTAATATCAATTTATTAATTATTTATTTTGTTTATTAATTAATTATGCAAACACTGCTGCTGCTTAGTAAGAAAAAATAATGATATAAAAATGCGTTTTTAAATTATGTAATTTTTTAATATAAAAATTGTTTAAAGCCGTCTCTTTGTGGAGGTTTGAATAATATTAAAATGTATCTTACTACCTACAGGACCTTAAATTATATCAAAAAACATTACTTATTGTTTGAATAAAATTTTGAGGTTTGGAACACATAAGATTCGAATCTTCCGCCATTTGAGAAACTACGGCTAAAATTAAACGACATTAAATATTCAGAAATGATCATGCAAAATTTTATCCAAGTCTTGTGATATTAAGCAAAAAACAAATCATCATACATACATACATATGCAATTTCTTCTCGAATTTTTTAATACCTAAATTATATTCTTTTATTAAAACAAGTCAAAATTTGGAAAAATCTTCTATGCAAGATTTGACTAGATTAAAATACTTTTCCTTACATAGTATCCGATAGAGTAAAACTATAAAACCAGAAAAATACAGGTTTGAAAATTTTGAATTTATTAAAAATAGAAAAATTGCATTCATTATAAATATTATTAACAGTAGATTAATAATACATACATCCTTAGCTACTGTAGTCATAAAGGGATAATTCAAGATTTTAATAACATTTTTCACCCATCAATTTAGCTTTGGAAGTTATTATTTTTTGAGCTAATTTTTTTAAAAATTAGCTCAGGAAATCAGAAAAACCAAAAAAAAAAAAATCATTAAGATTTTAAAACTTGGCTTTACTGAAGAATTTTAAAACAAGATAGTTTAATAAAGTACAAAACATCAAAGCTTTATAATCAATTAAAGTATGTATAAGAATCTTGTAAATACAAGGTTAACATACAGAAATCTTCAATGATTAGTTACAGTTTTTTTTCTTGAAAATTGATGATAAATATTTTAAAAGAAATAAAAATAAACAACATAAAATTGATGTAAAAAAGATATAAGAGTGATTGGAGATGTTGAAATTGTAAAGAATAGAGAATAGTAAGAAATAATAAATTCTTTAAATAAATCAAGTAATCGTTCTTCAAATAATTAATTCGTAGCTACATCAATAGCAGGCAGTTTTATTAACTGAATTCTACAGAAAGTTTTAAATCAATGATTTCTATAAATCTTATATAGTAAATTATTTGTATATTAAACAAAAAAAAACCTTTAAATACACGGTTTACACACACAGCTTAATTTAACATATTTATAATTTTATTTAAATAGAATATTTTTTCGTTTATTTAATATAACGATTCAATTAAAGCGCACGCGCGCATACCGCATTTAATTTGCACGGGTGTGGCAGTACTAGCGGTGACGGTCGGCACTACCTAAACTAATGTAATTTCACAACTTACATAGAAAAAATTTCGCTTGTACGTTCGGCAGACTAGTGCAACCGTAAGGCTTAACGCATCAAGTACTGAGTCAACCAGGCGATCTAGTTAGAGATCCAGCCAAACCCAGTTACATTTTAAATATTATTCATTTACTAGACCGATTACCGGACCGCTGAGTGTGGAGAACATCATCACGACCATGTTGCGGAGCCCCAAGAGTTTTGATACCTTGCAGGGTTCGTGGCGAGGGTTCTTCAGGAGAAGGATCTGGAGGCTCGGGGATGAGGAGGGATAACCCTCTGCGGAGCTGCCGTTCTCACGTGCTTACACGTGTGGGCGGTAGCGAGAGGCACGGAGACTCTCGCAAACCCGCGCGAAGAAGACCGATTCCCGGCGGGGATCCCCCACTCGGGGTGTCCCCCGTTAGAGGCTATGGCATAAAGACCGAGTCCCGGCTTACGGAGTGGTAACCCAGGGACGGTATAACCGGGCCTGGTGGATCCTACTCAAGGGGTTTGAGGCGGGCGAAAAGTGAGATCCGACCTGCGGGCCGAGACGTGGAGGCCAGTTAGAGTAAAGGACACTCCCCTGGGCTATGTAATACGTAACTGCAGAATCCGGCCGGGGGAAAAAAAGAAAAAGAGAGAAAAAAATTATTATTTATTTAATTCTACCGGTCACTTGTGACGTCACAACATAGCAGATGAATACACAACATAGCTTTAGCCGTTTTTTACACAACATAGCCGTTTTTTTGGGATGAGGTGCGATTTTGCAAAAACGATTTTTGCAAATATTGTAATTTTTTAATTGTTAACTAATGTGTTTAAGAAAAATATGACTTTAATTTTACGAAATTTCGAGAAACTGCGAGTGACCTTGTTCTACAGCATCACCCCGTTGATCTTTTAAAGTTGAAAATTTAAAGGCATCAAGCCCGATATATAGAAGTAATCTGACTAAGTTTGGTGAAAATCGGTCCAATAGTTCTGGAGATATAAGCTGATTTAGAGGTCAACACTGAGCACATGTACTTACGAACATTAACATCCGGAAAATTTCCATCCGGTTTTTTGGGTTCCTTAGGTGATAAAACGTCTGCGGCATATCCGGTGGAAACGGGATATGCAACGGGATATACAGTATTTTCTCATCTAGAAGTGTAGCTCTGCTATAGCGCTATCTAGACGGGAATGTAAAAATATTTAAAAGTGGGAATACACATAAAAAGAAATTTATAATTATATGATATACACTGTATCCATTCTTGAAATAATTAATTCTGTGATGTAAATCCATACTACATATTCCGATAAAATCATTTCAACTATAATTCTTCGTTTGGATTTTAATTTACATATCGAAATACAGCTAAATGACTCAGCAGAAATTTGAAAACATATCTATAATTCGATCAGTAACCAAAACATGAAAAACTTATAAAAAAAATGTTTAACGGCTGTAAAATATTTTCTCTTTATATAGACAAGAATTATACTTTTTATTGTATCAGTATACATAAAAATTTATTCAGTCTTCCAATTCTATATATATATATATATATATATATAACACGAAATAATAATTTTCGCCATTTTATTTAGTTGTCAGTAAAAATATAAGGAAATGTCTTTACGACGCTGAACTCCGTGAATAACTAAAGTAAAAACAACTTAATATACAACTGTTCTGAACACATTTTCATCTTTCCTCTTTTGAATTTTGGATTAAATAAATAATATATATATATATATATATATATATATATATATATATATACTGCTGACAATAATAATAAAATTCAACATATAAGTCTGCCTAGCTATATAGGAAGAACCGATTGATCTGTCATTTTCAAAAAAGAAAGAGAACAACATGTTTATGAATATGTTACCAAACAATGGAAGAAAATATTGAAATACATTTTATACTTTTGACATTAAATTAAAATTGTCAACACATTTCACTAAAAATGATATAACTATAGAAAAAAATACAACTTTGACACTGCGACTAGTCATAATTAAATGGATCAACCAATGTAATAAACTGAAAAAGATTAAAAATTATTAAAGAATGTTGGTAAAATATTTCTAGTGTTTTTTTTCCATAAATAAAAAATTATAATTTCAAAAAGTAAATTATGATCACGACAAAACTACCTTACTTCATCAATACAATTAAATTTATATTTTCCGAAAACCTAAATTTCTCAAAAACGGTTCATCTGGCTTTAATAAATATTATTATCATAATATTATTTTATTTTTATAAGTAGAAAACTATATTTTTTAATCTTCTTCTGTGAGTGATGACCAAGTTGTGAGGAAGTAATGTAAAATATATTACTTCCAAAATTTCCGCACTTACAGAACATTCACTTATTTCTTCACAATAAAATTCCAAATTTTCTTATATCTGTTACGTTAACAAATCTTTAACGTGTAAAGAGACATAACACATAATTGATTTCTTTGAAATTAATGATGTTCACTAAATAGTATTCGTAGAAATAAATGAATATGATTTTTGTAGAGCTCATTACAAAATTAAATGTATTATAATTCTCAATTTAAATTAGACAGGATTAAACAGGAAACCACTTCACTACTCATTTTTCCAAATAAATATAACATAGCATACTTGTTAATCTTCAAAATAATCATAAAATTTCAAGAGTGATGTAGTCAGGTCACTCGTCAACCGTTGTTTTATGACACCAAAGATATTTTTATTAACAATTGCAAAAGATTTTTAACAAATCATTGAAAAATAACTGATTTTTTTATATCATAATAATTTTAATTAAAAATCATAAAATTACAATTAGACTAGTGGGTAGGGGCTCGCTTCGCTCGTCCAACCGTCTAGCCCAGACAGACTGGACGCCCGTGGCTCAGGTCGGCGCAGATGAGCCTCGGGGGCAGACCCAAAGGTTCCCCAGGGCCTCATATGAACAGCCACGGGGGTCGACTCCAAGGCCGCAGAGCTCACTTCGCTCGCCCTTACCGTCTAGCTAGGATCTCTGCAGTGTTCGTTACCCCAGCAGTGTTATTTATTCAGAATAAATAACATGATAAATAACAATTAAATTATTCAACCTTTATAGACACCTGAAAAAGAAAGCAAAATTACAAAACATAGGATAGTAATAACTTTTTTTTTGTTTAATCTCCGGGGCTATTTCTGTTGCCATGGTGACTTTTTTTCTAATGAATATCTTTAATTATCAGCTTTACCCATAAGGAGGCTACGGCCTCGATCTATAGCTTAAAACCTTCCCTGAGAAAACACGAATGCATCCTTCAAATTTGAAAGCAATCGGTCGGTTGGTTCTCGTGTCATACGAGAACATGTAAACAAACAAGCAGGCAGAGAGAATAACAAAGTTTCGGTTTTATATATAACATGTTTTACATTAAAGAATTAATAAATTTTTTCTCCTTCTTTTATCCCCTTCAGGGATTATAAAAATAATTATTGAAAAACATTTGTTCTATTTATAATATTTTACATTACCAGTCACAAGTTTTGTAACATTAGTCACGGAAAAACTTCCTAAACATAAATTTAATAATTTTTTTAAAAATGTTATCAATATTTATCCTAAATAATTGTCTAAGTAGGTTGAAGAGTCAGATCTTAGTTGATTTGGATAGATTTAAAATTTGTTCAAAGAAGAATGTATACAATATGAAAAGATATATTACGGTTCACTTTCATTATCAACTTCTGAAGCCTAAATTTCTAATACGAAAAGTTAATTTCAAGTTAAAACAAAAAAAGAATCCTGATGCATATTACGTAGTCATAAAATGACGGTGTCAAAAATAAATAATTATCATAAAGCATTTAGGTAAGTGGCTTCTTTTGTTGGTTATTAGTGGAAAATATGCAGTATAAATTGTGTTTGAATATATCTACAAGAGAACGTATTACGACTAATTAATATTCAATAATAAGGAGATTCAAAGTTTCATATAACTTTTAAAAAAAATGTGTTGAAGCGGTGACCATTACCCGCGGATTCATACTTGAAATTTACATGTTTCAGAATTTTTAGATTTATAATTAGAAGAAAATTTGATTATAAAGTATACCTGGACAAAATTATAATTATCATTAAGTAGTAAATGTAACACTTGTTAAAGTATTGACACACCCTCAACCTAATGATAATGAATTTCTAGTTTTTATCTGGTTATGGGTCAAGACATATATCTATACAACCAGCCTACGTACGAATGAAACGATGAAAGAAAATGAAGGGAGAATTTGAAGGGAGAAAACTGCTAGATATAGGACCAATAAACTAGACATTGCGGGGTAACCCAGCGGGTTAGTCTAGTTGTGAACGCCTCATCAGAAATCAGCTGATTTCGAAGACAAGATTTCTAAGGTTCAAATTCTAGTAAAGGCAGTTACTTTTATACGGATTTAAATACTATATCGTGGATACCGGTGTTCCTTGGTGGTTGGGTTTCAATTAACCACACATCGCAGGAATGATCGGTCTGAGACTGTACAAGACTACACTTCATTTACATTCATACATTTTCATTCATACATATCATTCATACATATCATTCTCTGAAGTAATCCTGACGGTAGTTCCGGAGGCTAAACAGAAAAAGAGAGACATATTGCGGGGTAGTTGGGGTAAGGTTTGAAGCTCTTCTTCTCGATGTACATCCCCTAAAATATTGTAGTTAGATATAATATAATCTAGCATACCCGTCCCGGGTAAAATATCAGTGTATTGTAATTTCTTCAAAGAAACAGTTTTCTTAGTACAGGACCCACTAATTGATTTTTGCATTTCCCATCGCGGCTTTACTCGCAAAATACATAATCGGAATTATAAACAAAAATTACCATCAGAATGTTACGAAATCTCATAAAAATTAATCAAATAGCGGTAGCATAAAACGACAAAAATGTTAAAAACAATTTATATTTTTTTCCCCCATAAAATAATAAAATTAACTATCTCGTTTAAAATAGTTGGAAATGGGGCAAATTATGAATAATTGTTAGAAATTTGTTTACCTTTCTTAACACCTTTCAAGGTCAAATTTTTAAAAAATCTAGAAAATTTTTTTTTAAATATTCACATGAAGATTACACGCATCGTAAAACAGGTTGATATCTTCATTTGTTACAGATAAAATTAAAATTAAAATAAAATCTAATGTTACCCCGTTTTAACCCTTTAAACTCGGAATTTCAAAAAATCTAGAAACCAGTTTTTAAATATTCACAGGGCATATTCACATGACGATTACACATACCAAAAATCAAGATGATATCTTCATTTGTTACCAAGAAATTAAGAAAATACGTAGCCGGTTTTCAAAAAAAAAATCCAAAAATCAATTTTAACCCTTCAAACTCGGAATTTAAAAAACTCCTTTCTTAGTATGTACTTACACAGTAAGAACGAGCATGTCGATCTCCGTGGCGGAGTGGTAGTGTCTAAGCTTTTCATCCGGAAGTCCTAGGTTAGAATCTCAGTCAGGCATGGTATTTTTCATAAGCTTCAAATTTCCATTCTATAGGGCAAAATGTCAAAAAAAAGAACGTTTATACCAATTTTCATCAATTTAACTTAACTTTTTTGGCTGAGCGTTGATTAGGAATCACTCATGATATGTTTAAAATATAAATAGGAAAAGCCAGCCAGACGTAAAACAAAGTTTCGGATAAGTGAATGATGATTAATTATTTTTTTAATTTTTATCAAAGTTAGTTCGTAGTTATACTACGTAATATAATACGAAAACTTTTTTTTACAACTATTAAATTTTTTAAACCCTCTTAAATCAAAATATAAGTACAGTGAAATATCAATATTCCAGTATTAATTCTAATAAATAATAATCGTGGAAATTTGCCTAATTATTACGATGTAAAGAGATAAAAATTATATAAGTCAAAGTTATATACTTTCTTTAACTAAAATCAAAAAAAAAATACGATTCTGTACTTTATATAAGATATATTAAATGAAAAACACAAAATTAAATAATTATCCAAAATTGGAAAACTTAAATTTAAAAAAAATCAATAACAGAAAACGCAGGATTATGATATTATTTTGCGAAAAAGACAAAAAGATATACAGAGTGGTTCACAAAGAATGAAACAAATTTTCAAGACATGATCTACTAAAGAAATAAAGAAGAAATTTAAAACAAAAAAAATAGTTTCAGAAACGCATCGTTAGCTAGTGTCGACTGAACCCACCGGACTGGTCTAATGATTAAACTCGTCATCGAAAATAAGCTGATTTCGAAGACGAAAGTTCTAAGATTCAAATCCTAGTAAAGGCAGTTAGTTACTTTTATACGGTTTTGAACACTAGATTATGGATACTGGTGTTTTTTGGTGGTTGGATTTCAATTAACCACACATCTCAGGAATGGTCGACCTGAGACTGTACAAGATCACATTCATACATATCATCCTCACTCATCCTCTGAAGTAATATCTTATGGTGATTCCGGAGGCTTAACAGAAAAAGAGAGAGTCGGCTGGCCAAAAATTTCGCCCTGATTTCTGCTCCTTCGGAAAAATTAAGTCAGACTGTACGTAATTCTTGGGATCTAAATTAAGGGGTAAATTTAGTAGTTTTAATGAAATTTAACTTCAAAAATTGAAAAAATAGGTACTAGAACTGTATTTTTAATAGTTTTCGGAAAATCTTGGTTAAAAGACAAAAGATTGAGTTAGAAAAACACATTATTTTCTGATTGAGCACTACACACAACCAACAACCTGTGGATGTTGGTACCATTCAAAATTGGATACTAACAAGTTCGATGTAAGCGTTTGGTGTGGCATTACAGGCAAAATAATATTGTGACATTTATCTTCAAATAGAATGTTTCGACTGCACCAAATTTTTACGGATTAATTTGCCATACCTATTGGAAAATGTTTCTCTGTTAACAATTTTTTCCACTACATTGTTTTAACTCCATTCTTTTAGCAGTTTTTTTTTTAAACACTCCCAGGGCAATCGGTCCTCGCCGTTAAGCAAAACACAGTCACCTCGAAGTGTCGTGGCAGCAGCCTCTGTCCGCCCTAGCTTTCCCACTGGGGTCTCCCCAACTTCACTAGGACATACCGACCTTTCTCTTCCGGATAGCCGCTATTCCCTTCCGCTAAGGAGCTACCCATCCTGTCCCTAATCTAACAGTTCCAGATGTACGTTTCGCACATCCTTCACTTCACGACCCACTTGTACCTTGAGGGTTCTTTATGCCATCATCGGGAAGTTCTGATCCCTCCACTCATGAATGTGGGCGGACCCGAACACCCTAGGCAAAAAGACTACCTCCCTGATCCTGCACATCGTCACCCTTCGACCCTTTTTTTTTTTGTTAAATTACAACATTCCGTCACACATACATGAGTGCACCTCACCCTACTTCTCCTGTAAAACAGAGTAATAATAATATTAAAAAAAGTATATATAGGACCAAGATTTAATATATTTATATTAAAAAATAAATATATAAAATATATATATATATATATTTATATTCTTTCAGCAGTACACAACCTTAAAAGCAACTATTTTAAATAAATGGACTGAATGTGGCGGACCTATCAGCTGCTCTTCCAGATTGCTTGACACCTCTGGACTATCACCTTCGGGGAAACTTGAAAACATATATAAACAAAACTGTAATAAAAGAGAACAGTTATTAGAATTATTAAAATTCTCAGTGTTGTACAAATAATTCAACGCAATCCAGCTGAAATACGGAAAGCCATCAAATACATTGTTCGTTAGCCAGAATGCTGTACTTATTGTGACGGCGGACATTTTCAACAGTTTAACTTTTTGTTAGTTGATTTTATTGTTTGTATCTCTATTTGCTACATTTTCGAAATGTTTAATTTTTTTTTGTAATATTGAAGTTTTTTTTTGGTTTAATACCTAGTAAAATCTGCCACATTTTGATAGCTTTTGTTTTTAATAAACTCCGAAATTCTTACATTTGTATTTAATTTCTATGGACTTTATTCACACTTCTCTCAGAATCCAATTTGCTACAAGTTTTATTAAATTTTTATATGTTTATTACTCATTTAACTAAATTATTTTACGCCAAAAATAGTATGTTTTCGACTGCAATCTTTTGTCTTTTATCTCAAACTTCTCGAAAAATACAAAAAGCAAAGAGTTATATACCTATTTTTTTTTTCTACTTTTCAGGACAGATTTCATATAAAACTACTAAATTTATCTCGTAATTTGGATCCTAAGAATTACATCCTGAAATCACCCAAAGACCAGAAATCAAAGCGAAATTTTTAACCATATCGAACCTATATTTATATGAACTTTCTTCTTTATTTTCAGGGCGTGTCCTGAAAATTTTTTACACTCTTCGTGTATCACTCTATATTTCAGGGAAGAGAGTTATTTCATTTAAAAAGAAGTATTTTAATTTTTCAATGAAAAATATTAAAACTTAACATTAATATTTAATTTCACAAATGTTCTTTTTTTCATCCTCTCTTAAGAAAGAAGAAAAGAGAAAATTTATGAATGATTAATGAGACAACGGAAAACTAGTACAATATATTAAATTATTTTTTCCTTTTTATTGAAATCGTTAACAAACAAATTAAATTAATATATTCATATGGATATTTACTTCTTCATTTCTATGGAAACTAAAATATTCTTTTTAAAAATTTGAAATATATTTATAGACAACATAGGTATATATATTTTAACAACACAAACTGTTTTGTATTTTATATTACATTTACTGTGTGTTTCCGAAAAAAACTTATGTATCAGTTTTTATAACAACAAAAAAAGGTAAGACAAAGTTTATAATTTACAACCTTTATAAAAATGTAAATATCCCAACTTCAATTTTTCATTTTTAATTCTGCAATTTTACTTTAAAAAAGTTGGTGTAGAATCAAAACTAGTAAGCTTATTAATCTAATAAAAATATCGTACAAAAGAAGGTAAGAATACACATCGTAGTTTATCAGAAATAATAGTTAATAATCTAAAAAAATATAGCATATTATATTAAAATAAGACATGGAAAATAGAACCGAAAAAAATAACTTTATAGCTTACATTTAATTCTATCAATAAATATTTTGTATATTTTTACACAATATGGAGCGAGTAACTGCTGTTTAGAAAGAAAGATTAATTTACAAATGTAAATTTATACCACGGTATGTTTGTTTGTTTGTTTGTTATATGCCAATTATTATAAGGAAGATTTTACATACATATTTATTTTTTAAATTGAAATAGAAAAACCCGATTTCAATTTACTTTTGAAAGAAAAAATATGTTATACTTCGGTTTTTTTGTATAAATGTGTATTATATGTATACGCATATATAATTATACAATATTATCGATGACCTCTGGTTTAGATGTTACACATATTTCTTTGTAATCACTAGGTTGTTAAAAAATAAAAAAATGTTAAACTAACGAATAAATAAAGAACTTGTTTTATACTTAGGGAATAATATTTTTTAAATAATGTAATAGAAAGAAAGGGGAAGTAAAAACATAAAAAGGGTTACGGATCAAGTTTTTTGAGAATATGAAATTAGAATATGCATATATCAGCATGAAAAGAAAGGGTTACGAAAAAAACATTATGAAGGAACAGTCAAAAAAAAAATACATAAGAAATAAGAAACTACAATCTTTGTTGAAGTAACAGCACATATATCGCTGTATTATAATACAAAATCATAATGTTGTGATTTTAAACAGAACTCATTAACAAACGGTAGCCAAGAAGCGGAATTGTATGGAATATGGTATCTACCTTGGGGTTTTTTTCATATTTACAAAACACGTTAATTTCTTGCTTAGTTTAACATTTCACCCGGTTTGTGCATCGCTTGAAATTATTTTCAGAGGTATTAACATAAGAATTTTAGTTAGTTCATTAATAAGACCTTTACATTATGCGACTTAATATTCATTGTATTTTTTATAGACTACTAATTTTAATTTTGTTCATCAAACACTGTAAAATTACACAAAAAATTTATGAAACATGTGGGGATTTTTTTTTCCATAATAGTATATTTACAATCGGCTCCTTTTTTTTGGAGGTGGAAATGCATTTACGCATGGAGTGTCGGACTTCTACCGATGGTCTTATCCGACCACCACCAACTAAAACCACCCCCGTTTGGAGTAATCCTGCACTCCCCGGAACCACCATTAGACATAACGTCAGGGTACCCAGGCTCTAGACCGGTTTACTATAGCATCAACGAGAGTTCAATCCAACAACATGCCGCAATGACTTCACATTACAAGACTAACCTAATATAATACTACAATAACTATATTACACATATATATATATATATATATATATATATATATATAAAATACTATAACTACAACACGAAATTTTTTTTTTTTTTTTAATTAACCTTATGACCACACAGGTGCGAATTTCACTACAGATTCAAACGAAGACATGGTCACACCCTTGACTCCTAAATGTACAGTCGGTTCCTTAAGTGGAACCATAAATAAATCATTTGACAATAAGAACATAAGGGGTTGTTAAGGAACTCCCATAGTTATCAGTAAGAAGTAATCTTAAAATTCATTAGAAAAAAAAAATCTGCCAACAGTTCATAAAAACAAACAGTTAACAAATAAAAACAAACAAATAAATAGTCAAGCAAGTAGAAAATGTACTGTTTCTTCCTGTGCTTCTACCAGACATCCTCTGTTGGACAAGTAACATTCAATTTGCCTACGCAGGTACGGGCTGAGGCCCCTAGCCGCAATTGCGTCATTAATGTGACCCCAACCAATAGCCCCGAACGCGTTTTTATGTCTAGTGACAACATCAGTGGAATTCTCCTGGTTCGCCAAGTGCCTCTCTTCACCTCGTCGGCCCATCCCGAAATTCGGTAGATAGCCTGCACGGTGGATCGCCCCCGCATAAACCCGTACTGGTTAGGACTGATTCCAGCTCCCTCTTCTAGTTCTTTGATGATGCGGCCAGCCAGCATCTTTTCTACTAGCTTCCCCATCATGTTAAGGAGGCTCAGGGGTCTATAGGTTATATCTTCCTCCGAAGAGGTGCCTTTAGGTAGGAATACCACTCTGGCCTCCTTCCAGCAGTCGGGGAAGTCTCCGTTCTCCATGCCGTGGCTGGCAATCTCGAGCATCTCCCAGGGAGCCTTCTGAACCAGCCCCTTGATCACTGCCGCGGGAATCTTGTCCAGGCCAGGGCTCTTTTTGGTTGCCAAACTCCTCGCCGCAAGTTGTAGTTCTTCCATGGTGAATCTTCTATTGTCGCAAGGTGTGGATCTCACGATATCAGGCACTGTATGCGGGAACAACCTGGCTACCTCCCTTGCAACACTGGTCTTATTGAGGATAGGCATACGTCTCCCGAACTTTTTGGTTACAATACGATATGCCTGGCTCCAGGGATTGCTGTCGAGTTCTTCGCAGAGCCTGATCCAGCAATCCTTTTTACGTCTCTTAATAGCCTTATTGAGCGTTCTTCTTGCCTCGAGGTATCTATTGGCTATTTCCTGGTACCCTTCTCTGTTATTTCTAAGAATACGTTGTTTCCTTCTCCTAAGGGACTGGAGCTCTTGTCACATTGCTTCAATTTCAGCAGTCCACCAATAAACGGAGCACCTCCTTGTATTGTTAGCTGCCATTCTGTCCTTTTCCTGCTTTATTATATTAGATAAAGCCTCAGGTGATTGTTGATGACTATCAGACAGTCTACTTGCAGTCCTGTTGACGATTTGCTCTATTTGTACTGATGAGAATGGGAGTGCACTTCTCGCCTGTAATCTACGTCTTTCAGATCCAAGATAGAGGCGCGGTGATCGCTCGCTATATCTTCTGAGAGAACCATCCACTAGTACTGATTCCTCCTCCACCTTCAGTCCAGGATGGTGAGGTCAAGCACCGTCCGATGACCTCTCGCTACGTACGTGGGCGTGTCATCATTAATGCAGATGCAGCCGGCAGTTTCCAGGAGATCGGCAAGGATCTGTCCCCTCCTGTTGGTGTGTCGACTGCCAGCCGCCACCATTTTGCTGTTAAAATCACCCAACATTACGATCCTCTTGGTTGAATTGGTAATCACACCTTGTAAAGTGTTGATGAAGTTAGTAAAGTCCGCAATGTAAATCGCAGTAAATCGCAATGTTGGACGAAATGTTGTTGTTTACTTACCCACGAATAGAGTTGTTTCGGTCTCAACAGACACCACGCCACTACCTCTAAACTTGAAATTCCATTGTATACTATAACTTACGTCCATAATGGCAACATCTCCCGATATATCAACAGTCCATCCAAGTTTGGCAGCTTCATATTTATTGGGTTCGGTGACCACAAGGAGGTCTACGTTCTTGTCTGCAACAACACGACTAATTAAGTCGTGAGCGAGAATACTCCTATTGGCATTCGCAAACATAGTCCTAATCATGCAATTTTTTCTTACATTGCCATGCTCCAGTCCTGTGTTCACCGCTCTTACAATCGAGGCATTGCTTAGGTTCAAGACAATCCGCTATCTTGTGACCTCTGCTACCGCAGTTGAAGCACAAATCGAGCCTATCTGGGCCCTTACATTCGTGCCTTCTATGGCCCGTGCCCCAACATTGGTAACACTTTGTCTTCATCTACCCGGATGTACGCCCGGCAACTAATCCATCCGATTCTTATTCTTTCCTTGACCAGTTTGCATGCCGCTCTGTAAGAGGTCATGACCGTAATATTTTGTGTCTCGCCAAAACCTTTCCTCATGGATGTTATCTTGACTTCCTCGCTAGAACCCATGCGATTTATAATGGCGGCCATAACCTCTTGCTCTGTTGTGTCATGTTCGACATCTCGGATGTGCACAACAGTTCTCCTTCCAGCTCTGCTTTTTATATCAACGTGAAGGTCGGCAGCCTTGTCCCTCAGGATAGATGTAAATTGTTCCGCTTTCTCTGCACCCTGCATCCTAACGTGGAGCTCCTCGTTACGGCCCTTTCGCAATGAGATGACGTTATTTGCCTCCTCGCTGGTGACAGCATCCTTCATAGACCGGAGGAGCTCCGCGTACGTTTTTCCTTCTGCCTTAACAATCACTGTTCGGCTTTGCTCCGCCGGTGGAGTAGCCTTCTTTATCGGGATTTGATTATTACCGATGTTCCTGGTCCCACCATCCCCTTGGAGAGTTAACACATATACAGGTGTTTCCCTTGCTCTGAAGATATAGGATATGATCTTCTTGGCAAAATTTCCCATACTGCCCGAAGGCAGTATGTACGCTGCATTTGGTGACTGTATAGCTATCTTTTTGAACGCCTTCAATAAACAAGAAAGGGTTTCCTTTTCCGGGGCTCCCGAGTCATAATGTATCTTAAATTTCTTCTTCTTTTCTTCAACGGTTTGGTCTCCTATTAGAGTTATTTCGTATTTTATTATGTCACCAGCTGCGAGTTTGTTACCCATATCCTGCTCACCTACTCTCCTTAAATCTCTAAGAGTACAAGTGTCTTTGACTTCAGGTGGAAGGTCAGTAACCAACTTTAGCTTGCCTCTAAGTGAGTTAAGCCACCTTTTAGGGAGGAGCTCAATGAGTTCTTCATCACTCAAATCGCTGGTCAAAATATACTGGTCAAAATCGTCACCCGCAATAGGGTTCGTTTGGGTAGCTTGGGAAGTCTTTGTGTCTGGAGAGGACAGCTCGGAAAGCGCATTCAGTCCCTCGTATACTCGCCTTAGATCCTGTTCATGGGTCGCAATGTACTTATTCAAACCTGAGCCTAAATGCTGTCTCAACGATATCAGTATCAGACCCAATTGGTATGCTAGACTGCTCTGTATTGGGTGCCTCTTCTTCCTCCTCGGAAGATCCTTGACGGAGCCTCTTCTTCCCTTTTAGATCGGTTTTCTTGACCGTCGCCGATTTTGTTTTGCTGCTACTACTTTGGGCGGATGTCCCATCCATAGGGAGTGAACCATGTCTTCGCATGATATAGTACTGTACTCAGGGGGCCGTCCTAAGTTCTACGAATACCCACTCGGGGGAGGGGCCCCAAAAAAAATTTTCGGCGGGGGTTGAGGGGGGTAAGAAAAATGTATGTGACCGAAAATGAGGTCAGAAAATTTAGGGGGGTCGTGGGGGTAGGGTGTTAGGGAAGGTTTTGGGACGAATTTATGTCCAGGTAGGAAGGAAATCGAGTGGGTAGTTCTCGAGATATTAGTAGAAATGTAGTTCCCTAATAAAACAGCTCTGAGGACTTAGAAAAAATCTCTACTCGTACGACGGTAATACGAGAGAATAATTACAAGTCCTTGTTTACTACAATAAACACGCCTGTATGAGCCTGTGTATTAACTTAGAAAAATTTCGCTAAGAATTGAATAATTCTAACCTCAAATTCACTATATAACTTATTAAAAAAAGTAGTTTTAACTCACTTGATCGTACTTATTAAAGTAACGTCCAATAAAACTACGATGCACTAGAAACGTAAAAACGCATTCACCTGTTATAAATCTTCAGTTTTAGAAGGTAAAAAACACAATATCCACAGCTCATTAATAAAGCTGAAAAAACTCTAATAACTTTTTTAGTCCGTGACCGAATTCAAAAAAACTCTTGTCCTAAACTCTAGTTCTATATTTGTCCGTTATCCTTATTACTTTAGTTCCTAAATGCCGTATCTGAAATATAAACCAAAACCCAATCTAAAACACTAAAAAGCGCGGAGCGGTACACAACACGTCTGTTCACTGTTCACAGCGATGTCCACAACTCGACCTTATTTAACATTTTTTTTTTTTTTTTTTTTTTTTTTTTTTAATCCCTACTCTCCCCGACCGGATATCCAGTTAAGTATACTCAGTCGGGGAGAGTGTCCTTTTACTCTCAAAGGAGGCGTCCCCCACGCGCCGGCTATACGTCCGGCACGGCAGGTTGGCCTCCCCGGTCTCGGATCTTTTGTTTTACATTGCCTGCCTCTAATCCCCCGCTTTAGAGCCAAGGTCCGGCTATGCCGTCCCCCAGCGCCTCAGCAGGGAACCGGGACTCGGTCTTTACGCCTTTGGCCTCTAATCGACAGCGCCGACCCCCACAAAGAGCCTAGGCTCCCGCAGGGACGACCCCGCCGACCGGGACTTGGTCTTTTATTTTAACCCAAACTCAAACTCCCCTGGAGTTCACCCCCTTCTCAGGTACCCGCACACCATTATTTAACACTCTGCTATCCGACATCCTCACGAACCGTTGGAAGCTCCAGATATTCGTGAATCTCATTATTTCGTGTGAACCATGGCACCCCTGCAATTATTCTTGTTCCCTTGTTTTGAAAATGTGCAATATCTATGTAAGTACGTATTACTTGCTCTTCCCCACAATTCCACGCCATAAGAACAGATTGGTCGAATGATAACTCTGTAAATCAGAATTTTATTGGACAAGGTGAGATGTGAGTTTTTCTGCAGCAGCTAAATTCAGTTCCTATACTTCGCGTTCAGTTGATTTCTTTTCATTTTCATGTTACACTTACAGGTCAAACGCCGATCTAAGTGAAGTCTTAGATACCGCATCGTCTCTGTTTGGGATCAAGACACCATCCATGTTTACAATGGGAAAGTCACCCCTTTTCATGGCGAATGTGATGAGCTTCGATTTATCCTGATTTTAATTCTCCATTTATTCTTTATACGAAAAATTTTGGTTTACAAGAAAAAAGTAATTGTTATTTTTCTGACAATTATGTTATTTCAACTTTGAAAAATCATCTTGAATATCGTTTGGTTATTCAATGAAGTAGTAGTAAAATTTTGACAATATTGTAAATATTATGAAATATGTAGTAATTACATAAATGGTTATTTTCGGATGTCAAATAAGAATTTTAAAATAAAAATTTCGTGCACAAAATAGTTTGATGTGTAGATTTAGTGTATAATAATGAAAAAAATTCAAGGTAGCTACAACAAAAAAAACAGGATATAATTTTTTCTATGGTTTTACAATTTACGAGTAAATAGTACGGTTAATCTGTTATTTGTCAACCTAATATCTTTATTGCCAGCCTCCGTGGCGCGAGTGGTAGCGTCTCGGCCTTTCATCTGAAGGTCCCGGATTTGATTCCCGGTGAGTAAAGATAAGATTTTTTTTAACCTCCGGCATTTTCACACACTTGTCATTTTATCTCATCCTCTGAAGCAATACTTAAAGATTAAAAAAAAAATCCCGGAAGTTAAAAAAAAACAATCTTTATTAAGATATAAGCTTAAACATTGCCTTATTTCAATATGAAACGCATCATTCTTACAAATCCTGAACAATATTCCTTACTCCCATTAAAAAATACTCGCAACCTCATGTAATTTTTTTATATGGTTTAGGCCCTCTTTGCAGCAATTCTAATCAACGTTGGGAAAATCATTTCTGGGAAGTTTTCTTCTTTGCTCAATGCTCTCTCATTCTTTTATACTTATGAAATCATTCCTCTGAGATATTGAAATTTCTTTGTTTCCGAGTTTTGATTTTTAATTTTGTTTTCTTGTTTTTAAGGATAATTTTTCTCCTTGTTCATAATCTGTTCTTTTATAATTTTTAGTCCTTTAAGGTCTTCTTCTATTTCTTTTTGCCGGTTGCTTTTAACTTTATTTTTTTGTTGGTAGGTTTGTAGTTTCTTGGCTAGCCTTTCTTCTGGGAGCCTTTCAAGATGATTATAGAAGGGTAGTCTTCTTTTCCTCACAATTTTCAGTAAGAGTTCGCTCTCTTGATTTACGATTTCATTAGACAGAAATCGATATTTTCCATTTACTATGTTTTTTTGTTAATAACTGTTTAGAATTCTTCTTTTCACTTCCTGAAGTTTTTCTATTCTGTTTTTAGAGAGAAATCGATATTTTCCATTTACTATATGTTTTTTGTTAATAATTGTTTAAAATTCCTACAACTTGCATTTCAAGTTTGTAAAACTTGAAATGTAAGTTGTTGTATTCTGTTTTTGCTTCTAAGATTGAATAGTGTTTCACATGCATAAGGTTACTTCTGATCTTGTTACTGTATTGTAGTGTCTAATTTCTTTCTTTGAGAGGGACTTCTTTTTTATGTGAGTTATGTTAATTTCTGTGCAAGTCGGAGTTTAATTTATCAAGATTTTTTTAATATCTAAAAAACTAAATTAAATCCGAGATCATTTTACTGGGAAAGAATATTTGTGACTTATAACAATGTTACTAGAACCGCAGCTGTAAGTAAACGTTATTATTTTTTTAATAAAAATTATTTTTAGTTTATATGAAACTTATATTATTTTTCACATTACATATGTTAATTAAAAAAAAAAAATGGTACAAAGTAGAACTTAAATCTGATAAGAAATAATTATTTTAATGACAAGCAAAAACAGAAATTAGCAAAGATTTGATTCGAAAATATTTTACTGGGGAAGCGATTTGTGGGTTTATTAAACCCAAAAAGTAGTTGAAATTATTAAATTCATCCCAGAAGTAATATTCAGTACAACTTAAACAGTATCAGCGGTTCTCCAATAATAACTGGACAAAAAATAGCTGTTTTCATAATAATGTGAACCCCTTTTGTGTTTTGAGTTCGATAACATAAACTAAATTTACAACTAATATAATGTAATAAAAAATAGAAGTATGTATAAATAACTTTTTTAATGTAATTAACTTGTACGCAACAGAAATAAATAGGTAAATTATTATCCGACAATATAATACACAATTATTATTCGTCTTTAAGTATTTCAAAAGGAATTTATTATATAATTATAACTAACTTATTAAAATGAGATCGTTGACTTTCATTTTAAGTAAATTAAAAGAGAATGAAAGACTTAGACAAAGAGGGCAAAAATAAACATGGAAGAGAACATTTTACAATTAAGATAATTATTAAAATAGCAGTTGCTGAATGCAAAAAGATAAACTAGAAATGAATTTGGGTCAAACCCTATTATTTTTATTAGTATTACATTTACACTACAAACAAAATGCACACAAATCTACTGAAATGCACTTCTCAGAATATTACTTTACTAATCATTCAGCACTATACTTAGCACTTTTTCTTATAAATGAAAATAAATAAAATAATACGAGATAGAGAGAAAAACTGTAATTGGTGTAAAGAGGATTCATTTATAAGTTAAAGTTTATACAGCCTATTCTCTATTATAAAGAAAGCCATTCACTTGAAATGCAAAGTTTTTAAAAAAAATTTAACTTCACTTCATGCTTTTTGTTCTTATATTAAAAAAAAATAATAATAAAATAAAATAGGAATGGGAAATATATTTTATTTGTTAATACGCCTGCATTTGAATGTATATGCAATTCCGATACGCAGATGTTACATCTTAGAAAGTATCTTTTGGTAGATGATTGAACTTTTTTTTTTTACTTAGTTTAACTGTAAGTACGTAAGTGCGCGTATGTGTACGTGGAAGCGTTGCGCATAAGTATGAATAAAATTTGAAATAAACTTCTCTGAAAAGTAAATGCAAATAAGTTTACGAATAAGTTTGTCTATTATAAAAATACAAAACAATATTTTAGTAAATTCTATTTCTCTTTTTTCATAATATATAAATATTTTGTAGTTTTCACAACGGTTGTGTCATAATTCATCACAATGAATTTTTCTATGGTATTGCATTACTTCGTATCTAATCCAATTAGTGTCATTTATTTTTAACTATTAGTGGAATATATATATATATATATATATATAGTTACATACTTCAGTTATTAGAAATAAATTAACAAGAGGTTTATATATATCTTGCTATAAATCCTCATGTCTTATGTAATAAAAAATTTGTAAATAACAGAAAAAGGGGTATTACAAATGAAAATAAAATTTCTAAATAGGAAGTAAATGTAGTATTTTTTTAAGAAATTATTTTCCGTAATTAAAAATTTTAAAATTTGTTTGATACTTTCATTACAGATTGTATAAGTCTAAAAAGTATATTTTACAATATAATTTAGGGGAAGATGGTTGTACTGGATAAAATATTTATTTCTTTAAAAAAAAAAAAAAATGTATGAATATTAAATTAATTTTTCTGTATCATATTTTTAGTGAAATTTTACTATATGCTTGAATTATTAGTTTTTAAGCTACTAATTTTTATTTAAAGAAATTTATATAAAGAGAAAAATATTCTTTAACTAAGATTATTGTTTCCAATAAATAAAATATGAGATTTACAAATTTATAAAAGGGAGAAGGAATAAAAAAATAATAAAAATAACGAAGTATGAAAATAATTACACACGATAAAGAAACAATATACAACCCAATAGAGTATTGAGAATGCATGTGACAGTAACTGAAATAGATTTGAAAAATGGAAGCGTTATTCCTAAACAACTGTCTTTAACCTGAATTCAATCTTTATAGTTCTTATAATAAGTGCCAAAGAATTTGTAGTTTTATAATTTTTCTTTCGATATATGATATCCTTATTTTTCTTTTTTTGGATTTTATTTTTTCCGAAACGTGAAAAATACTAAAAATTATACTTATGGATGTATCCAATGTAGTAGTAGTAGTAGTAGTAGTAGTAGTAGTAGTAGTAGTAGTAGTAGTAGTAGTAGTAGTAGTAGTAGTAGTAGTAGTAGTAGTAGTAGTAGTAGTAGTAGTAGTAGTAGTAGTAGTAGTAGTAGTAGTAGTAGTAGTAGTAGTAGTAGTAGTAGTAGTAGTAGTAGTAGTAGTAGTAGTAGTAGTAGTAGTAGTAGTAGTAGTAGTAGTAGTAGTAGTAGTAGTAGTAGTAGTAGTAGTAGTAGTAGTAGTAGTAGTAGTAGTAGTAGTAGTAGTAGTAGTAGTAGTAGTAGTAGTAGTAGTAGTAGTAGTAGTAGTAGTAGTAGTAGTAGTAGTAGTAGTAGTAGTAGTAGTAGTAGTAGTAGTAGTAGTAGTAGTAGTAGTAGTAGTAGTAGTAGTAGTAGTAGTAGTAGTAGTAGTAGTAGTAGTAGTAGTAGTAGTAGTAGTAGTAGTAGTAGTAGTAGTAGTAGTAGTAGTAGTAGTAGTAGTAGTAGTAGTAGTAGTAGTAGTAGTAGTAGTAGTAGTAGTAGTAGTAGTAGTAGTAGTAGTAGTAGTAGTAGTAGTAGTAGTAGTAGTAGTAGTAGTAGTAGTAGTAGTAGTAGTAGTAGTAGTAGTAGTAGTAGTAGTAGTAGTAGTAGTAGTAGTAGTAGTAGTAGTAGTAGTAGTAGTAGTAGTAGTAGTAGTAGTAGTAGTAGTAGTAGTAGTAGTAGTAGTAGTAGTAGTAGTAGTAGTAGTAGTAGTAGTAGTAGTAGTAGTAGTAGTAGTAGTAGTAGTAGTAGTAGTAGTAGTAGTAGTAGTAGTAGTAGTAGTAGTAGTAGTAGTAGTAGTAGTAGTAGTAGTAGTAGTAGTAGTAGTAGTAGTAGTAGTAGTAGTAGTAGTAGTAGTAGTAGTAGTAGTAGTAGTAGTAGTAGTAGTAGTAGTAGTAGTAGTAGTAGTAGTAGTAGTAGTAGTAGTAGTAGTAGTAGTAGTAGTAGTAGTAGTAGTAGTAGTAGTAGTAGTAGTAGTAGTAGTAGTAGTAGTAGTAGTAGTAGTAGTAGTAGTAGTAGTAGTAGTAGTAGTAGTAGTAGTAGTAGTAGTAGTAGTAGTAGTAGTAGTAGTAGTAGTAGTAGTAGTAGTAGTAGTAGTAGTAGTAGTAGTAGTAGTAGTAGTAGTAGTAGTAGTAGTAGTAGTAGTAGTAGTAGTAGTAGTAGTAGTAGTAGTAGTAGTAGTAGTAGTAGTAGTAGTAGTAGTAGTAGTAGTAGTAGTAGTAGTAGTAGTAGTAGTAGTAGTAGTAGTAGTAGTAGTAGTAGTAGTAGTAGTAGTAGTAGTAGTAGTAGTAGTAGTAGTAGTAGTAGTAGTAGTAGTAGTAGTAGTAGTAGTAGTAGTAGTAGTAGTAGTAGTAGTAGTAGTAGTAGTAGTAGTAGTAGTAGTAGTAGTAGTAGTAGTAGTAGTAGTAGTAGTAGTAGTAGTAGTAGTAGTAGTAGTAGTAGTAGTAGTAGTAGTAGTAGTAGTAGTAGTAGTAGTAGTAGTAGTAGTAGTAGTAGTAGTAGTAGTAGTAGTAGTAGTAGTAGTAGTAGTAGTAGTAGTAGTAGTAGTAGTAGTAGTAGTAGTAGTAGTAGTAGTAGTAGTAGTAGTAGTAGTAGTAGTAGTAGTAGTAGTAGTAGTAGTAGTAGTAGTAGTAGTAGTAGTAGTAGTAGTAGTAGTAGTAGTAGTAGTAGTAGTAGTAGTAGTAGTAGTAGTAGTAGTAGTAGTAGTAGTAGTAGTAGTAGTAGTAGTAGTAGTAGTAGTAGTAGTAGTAGTAGTAGTAGTAGTAGTAGTAGTAGTAGTAGTAGTAGTAGTAGTAGTAGTAGTAGTAGTAGTAGTAGTAGTAGTAGTAGTAGTAGTAGTAGTAGTAGTAGTAGTAGTAGTAGTAGTAGTAGTAGTAGTAGTAGTAGTAGTAGTAGTAGTAGTAGTAGTAGTAGTAGTAGTAGTAGTAGTAGTAGTAGTAGTAGTAGTAGTAGTAGTAGTAGTAGTAGTAGTAGTAGTAGTAGTAGTAGTAGTAGTAGTAGTAGTAGTAGTAGTAGTAGTAGTAGTAGTAGTAGTAGTAGTAGTAGTAGTAGTAGTAGTAGTAGTAGTAGTAGTAGTAGTAGTAGTAGTAGTAGTAGTAGTAGTAGTAGTAGTAGTAGTAGTAGTAGTAGTAGTAGTAGTAGTAGTAGTAGTAGTAGTAGTAGTAGTAGTAGTAGTAGTAGTAGTAGTAGTAGTAGTAGTAGTAGTAGTAGTAGTAGTAGTAGTAGTAGTAGTAGTAGTAGTAGTAGTAGTAGTAGTAGTAGTAGTAGTAGTAGTAGTAGTAGTAGTAGTAGTAGTAGTAGTAGTAGTAGTAGTAGTAGTAGTAGTAGTAGTAGTAGTAGTAGTAGTAGTAGTAGTAGTAGTAGTAGTAGTAGTAGTAGTAGTAGTAGTAGTAGTAGTAGTAGTAGTAGTAGTAGTAGTAGTAGTAGTAGTAGTAGTAGTAGTAGTAGTAGTAGTAGTAGTAGTAGTAGTAGTAGTAGTAGTAGTAGTAGTAGTAGTAGTAGTAGTAGTAGTAGTAGTAGTAGTAGTAGTAGTAGTAGTAGTAGTAGTAGTAGTAGTAGTAGTAGTAGTAGTAGTAGTAGTAGTAGTAGTAGTAGTAGTAGTAGTAGTAGTAGTAGTAGTAGTAGTAGTAGTAGTAGTAGTAGTAGTAGTAGTAGTAGTAGTAGTAGTAGTAGTAGTAGTAGTAGTAGTAGTAGTAGTAGTAGTAGTAGTAGTAGTAGTAGTAGTAGTAGTAGTAGTAGTAGTAGTAGTAGTAGTAGTAGTAGTAGTAGTAGTAGTAGTAGTAGTAGTAGTAGTAGTAGTAGTAGTAGTAGTAGTAGTAGTAGTAGTAGTAGTAGTAGTAGTAGTAGTAGTAGTAGTAGTAGTAGTAGTAGTAGTAGTAGTAGTAGTAGTAGTAGTAGTAGTAGTAGTAGTAGTAGTAGTAGTAGTAGTAGTAGTAGTAGTAGTAGTAGTAGTAGTAGTAGTAGTAGTAGTAGTAGTAGTAGTAGTAGTAGTAGTAGTAGTAGTAGTAGTAGTAGTAGTAGTAGTAGTAGTAGTAGTAGTAGTAGTAGTAGTAGTAGTAGTAGTAGTAGTAGTAGTAGTAGTAGTAGTAGTAGTAGTAGTAGTAGTAGTAGTAGTAGTAGTAGTAGTAGTAGTAGTAGTAGTAGTAGTAGTAGTAGTAGTAGTAGTAGTAGTAGTAGTAGTAGTAGTAGTAGTAGTAGTAGTAGTAGTAGTAGTAGTAGTAGTAGTAGTAGTAGTAGTAGTAGTAGTAGTAGTAGTAGTAGTAGTAGTAGTAGTAGTAGTAGTAGTAGTAGTAGTAGTAGTAGTAGTAGTAGTAGTAGTAGTAGTAGTAGTAGTAGTAGTAGTAGTAGTAGTAGTAGTAGTAGTAGTAGTAGTAGTAGTAGTAGTAGTAGTAGTAGTAGTAGTAGTAGTAGTAGTAGTAGTAGTAGTAGTAGTAGTAGTAGTAGTAGTAGTAGTAGTAGTAGTAGTAGTAGTAGTAGTAGTAGTAGTAGTAGTAGTAGTAGTAGTAGTAGTAGTAGTAGTAGTAGTAGTAGTAGTAGTAGTAGTAGTAGTAGTAGTAGTAGTAGTAGTAGTAGTAGTAGTAGTAGTAGTAGTAGTAGTAGTAGTAGTAGTAGTAGTAGTAGTAGTAGTAGTAGTAGTAGTAGTAGTAGTAGTAGTAGTAGTAGTAGTAGTAGTAGTAGTAGTAGTAGTAGTAGTAGTAGTAGTAGTAGTAGTAGTAGTAGTAGTAGTAGTAGTAGTAGTAGTAGTAGTAGTAGTAGTAGTAGTAGTAGTAGTAGTAGTAGTAGTAGTAGTAGTAGTAGTAGTAGTAGTAGTAGTAGTAGTAGTAGTAGTAGTAGTAGTAGTAGTAGTAGTAGTAGTAGTAGTAGTAGTAGTAGTAGTAGTAGTAGTAGTAGTAGTAGTAGTAGTAGTAGTAGTAGTAGTAGTAGTAGTAGTAGTAGTAGTAGTAGTAGTAGTAGTAGTAGTAGTAGTAGTAGTAGTAGTAGTAGTAGTAGTAGTAGTAGTAGTAGTAGTAGTAGTAGTAGTAGTAGTAGTAGTAGTAGTAGTAGTAGTAGTAGTAGTAGTAGTAGTAGTAGTAGTAGTAGTAGTAGTAGTAGTAGTAGTAGTAGTAGTAGTAGTAGTAGTAGTAGTAGTAGTAGTAGTAGTAGTAGTAGTAGTAGTAGTAGTAGTAGTAGTAGTAGTAGTAGTAGTAGTAGTAGTAGTAGTAGTAGTAGTAGTAGTAGTAGTAGTAGTAGTAGTAGTAGTAGTAGTAGTAGTAGTAGTAGTAGTAGTAGTAGTAGTAGTAGTAGTAGTAGTAGTAGTAGTAGTAGTAGTAGTAGTAGTAGTAGTAGTAGTAGTAGTAGTAGTAGTAGTAGTAGTAGTAGTAGTAGTAGTAGTAGTAGTAGTAGTAGTAGTAGTAGTAGTAGTAGTAGTAGTAGTAGTAGTAGTAGTAGTAGTAGTAGTAGTAGTAGTAGTAGTAGTAGTAGTAGTAGTAGTAGTAGTAGTAGTAGTAGTAGTAGTAGTAGTAGTAGTAGTAGTAGTAGTAGTAGTAGTAGTAGTAGTAGTAGTAGTAGTAGTAGTAGTAGTAGTAGTAGTAGTAGTAGTAGTAGTAGTAGTAGTAGTAGTAGTAGTAGTAGTAGTAGTAGTAGTAGTAGTAGTAGTAGTAGTAGTAGTAGTAGTAGTAGTAGTAGTAGTAGTAGTAGTAGTAGTAGTAGTAGTAGTAGTAGTAGTAGTAGTAGTAGTAGTAGTAGTAGTAGTAGTAGTAGTAGTAGTAGTAGTAGTAGTAGTAGTAGTAGTAGTAGTAGTAGTAGTAGTAGTAGTAGTAGTAGTAGTAGTAGTAGTAGTAGTAGTAGTAGTAGTAGTAGTAGTAGTAGTAGTAGTAGTAGTAGTAGTAGTAGTAGTAGTAGTAGTAGTAGTAGTAGTAGTAGTAGTAGTAGTAGTAGTAGTAGTAGTAGTAGTAGTAGTAGTAGTAGTAGTAGTAGTAGTAGTAGTAGTAGTAGTAGTAGTAGTAGTAGTAGTAGTAGTAGTAGTAGTAGTAGTAGTAGTAGTAGTAGTAGTAGTAGTAGTAGTAGTAGTAGATGAAACTGCTAAAGTTTCGCTTCCTTTAATTGGTGAACCAGAGGAGCCTTGGAAAACTCTATATTTAAATATAGAGTTTGTTTAAATATAGAGTTTTAAATATAGTATTTAAATATAGAGTCTTCCAAATGCATCCTTTGGAGTAGATAAAGTGATAAGAATTCCCGGATTTTCACTAAATTCTACTGTACAAGGACAGATATATCATCAAATTGGATCACTTTTTCCAGCAGATAATGAACAGCATAAAGTTTTGCAGGTATATTTTGTGGGTGATGAAGAAAATGGAGTAAACCGTCGTTGTCAGTATATTGGAGTCGAAAGAGATACAGTATTGAAAATTCAACGAATGTAGGTAGATACCTTTAAAAGTGCTTCCAGATAATTACATAGTGGTCATTCAAGCTGATGGTAATATTAGTCCCCGCGTTATCTGCATGAATACACTCAAGACGCTTTCGTTTATGTACGAACTTACGGCAGACCTGACATCTTTGTAACTTTTACCTGTAATCCTTCATGGCAGAATGTAACTAAAGAGCTAATGCCCGGGCAAAAAGCCACTGGACGACACGACATAGTTGCTCGCGTATTTCGTTTAAAGAATAAAACTTCATCATAGCTCCCAAAAAAAAATAATAATCTTAGGTATCTTTTTCATGTAACATTCTTTTTCCACTTTTAAAATCAACTGCCAGAAAAGAATTACAACATTGTTGTCAGTTTGTTTTATACTAAGGATTTCATTTCAATTATTATTCAAAATTAATTGCTCGTTGATCTTCTGTTAATTTAAGTAGTATGATGAATTTTTTAATCAGATTTTTCTTTTTTAGCTATTAAAATACATAAAACAATTACTATTACTTCAAAATTCAAAATTATACCTTTACAATATTTTTTTTTCTCTTTAATAGTACCAAACACGTTTTTTATGGAATATATTAATACTAAATTTCGTGACTTGTATGTAATGAAGCTATAATAAATACGTTTTTTATGGTTTTCCGACAGTTCATATAATGATATGACCAAAATAATATAACATTAAGGTAGGTAAGAGAAAGTTAAAATAAAGTACTAGCCGACTATTGTTACAAATTTGATACGATTGGGGAGAAACGATTCGAATAACAACCGGTGAGGGTGCATCCATTAGCGAGCAATGAGGAAGTAGCTAGCTTCCCGCACGACTTCCTCTTCATCATGGTCGATTTTATTCCCCACCCTCACGCCAACCCGTCCTCTTATACCCCCTTTTTTTATTTCGTCCCCCCCACTGTATCATCTCATCACTTGAACTAGTATTACGACATTGCAATAATATGCGCACGTATACAATGCACAAACACTAATAACACAATTATTCCCATGAATAATCGAATTTTTATTTTAATCTTGAATGAATTAATTATTCTTTTACTGAAATATTTTTTTTTTTTAATTTAATCATTTTTTTATGTAAATTCGAAAGCAAAGATTATTAAAATTAACAACAGCAAAAAAAAAAGGTTTTTTTAAATTATATTCCAAATATTAAAAACAGGAAGGTCGTGTAAATAAAAAATTCTATATTTTGATATTTATTTAAGAGTTACAAAACATTTAATCGAATTCTAAAACTTATTTCAAAAAATTAAGAACTCTAGTTAATCAATTAATTTTACTTTTAATTCTAAATCACTTCTTACAAGGTACTGTAATTGTGAATAAATTTGGTTTTCAGATTTCAAGGAAATATCCAATGTACGACGTATCTCGCATAACTCAAAAACAATTAGCCGTAGAATGTTGAAATTTTGGATTTAGGACTGTTGTAACATCTAACTGTGCACCAGTTATTGATTGCAATCGACTGAACCAAAAGTGTCCAAAAAAACTAAAATTTGGAGTTTTTCTTAACTGCAGTAATAAGCTCTCATTGAGAGCTTTTCAACAATATATCATAAGCGGTACTTATTTTCATTGGTTCCAGAGTTAAAGCCAACGGTCGCCTATAGGATGGTGTCCAGGGAAGCTGTTGAGGTGACAGCTGGTTTTCCGCCTGTAGACTTGATGATAATGCGGTGTAGCAGAACTAGGAAACTCAGAACACTCCCATTAATGGAAAGGAAGCGTTCTGCTGAACAACTAGAAGAAGAGATTGCACAAACATGGCAGGAGCGGTGGGATCGGGCTACGAACCGACTTATTTGGGACATCAGGGCGTGGTGCCGGAGGACCCATGGCACGTGAGTTTTGAGTTAACGCAATTCCTGGCGGTTCATGGGGGATTCAGGTCTTATTTCTATAGATTCGGGCTCGATCAATGTGAAAATTGTCCGGAGTGCGAGGTGGAAAAGACCCCACAACATGTTTTCTTTTTGTGTCCGCGATTCGACATAGAGCGTAGAGAGATGCTCGGCAACCTAGACGTGAGCACATGTTTCGCCCTGAAGATACCCTACGTGTCCTATCACAATGGAAGACTGTGGAAAGATTCGTGACGACGGTCAAGAGGAAACTCAAATTATATGAGGAGTCCCGCAGAGGAGAAAGGTGCCGGAGGGCACGCTTCATTATCGAATGTCAGCTGTTAAAGATTTTGCCATGATTTTTGCTCTATCGGTAAAATCTGGCCCAACGGTTAGTCTTGGAACCCATAGTAAGGGTGTAAATTTAGTGGTTTTATTTTTGTAAAGTTTTGATGTAAATTTTTATTTTTTACTAGTTTTTATTTTACTGGTTTTATTTTCATAGGGTTTACAAGTTTTATTTTTATGCAGTTTTTAATATTTTGGTCATATCACAGGTTTACTCTGTAGTACAATACTAGATTGGAAAAAAGTGACAAAAATGTTTTGCAGTTAGTTTATTCATAATAGGTCATTGCTATTATTATAAACTGCTAAATTATAAAAAGAAAATATCGTTTTATCATTCTTAATGTACTTAAAAACCTGACGAAAATTCCATTAACTTTTTGAATTAATTTTTTGTTTTGTACAAGATCTAATTATCTTTGGACTTTGAAGCTGTATATGTTAATTTATATATATACTTTTTTTTTACGACCGATTGAATCTCACATTTCAGCAAATGAACTAGCCGGTGAGACGATAACTCAATTTCATTTTATTTAGCCGAATTCCTGGAATTATTTTTTCTATACCGTTTCATTCCACGGTTTCTATTCGTAGTTTTAAAAAGAGTTCGGGTAATCTTGATATTAGATAATAGAAATTATTTTTGGGCTGCAATTTTTGCTTTATCTTATGTTTATTTGCTTTTGCTATTTTTAGATCTTCCGACAACATAAACCAATCATCTACAGATAATTGAAATTAAAAACCACTGGTGAGAGAGTTCATGAATTTAATCAGCGAAGTTGTATATTTTAACGTTTCGCTGATTTTATTTCTATTTTCCGCACGGAATCCTTTATTGTGTCAAAAAATGTTAGAGCGAATGTTTCTATAAAGCAACCAAAGACCGTTATATAGTTTTTAGCTATTGCTTGTTCTTGACGGAAAACAATTTGTTCCGCATAAAATAAGAACTTATTAAATCCAATTTAATATTCTAATAAATACTTTTATCTCTTCTTCGAAAGTTTTTATATTTCGGGTTTGATTCAAATATCAGTGATAATTGTTCCCATCTGCTTGTTCACCATTTGGAATTTTTTTTAATTTAAACTTCTAATATTGGAATCCGGCGCAAAAATAAAAATTAATATATCATTGTAAGTTTTTTTTTACTTTGTGCTTAGTTCTAACGGTCAAAATTTAAAGTATAATAAAATAAAAATTTTATTTAGTAATTTTTATGTTAAAATAAAACTTTACAAATAACATTAATACTATCATAAATCAGCTAATTTAAAATTCGAGAGTTCTCAGGTTGAAATCCAAAAAAAAAGTATTTTCTTTAATTCGGATTTGAATACTAGATCTGGATAACCAGGATTCTTTGCTGGTTGGGTTTCAATTAACCACATGTATCAGCACAATGTCGAATTGAGTTTGTTTAAGACAAGTTACAGTTACATTACATGGATAAGTCAGTAATGACTTTTGTTGATGCGACTATAATTTTTTTTTTTTAATTTATTCTTTAAGTTTGATGTTGATATCAACAAAATTGATTACCCATTTTTAAATTGGTGCATATTTCAAATGTAAAATTGTAAAGAACTGAACAGTACTTTCTTTTATAACATTTTATTGTGGTTTGATTCTAATAATAAAAAATTTTATTTTATTTAAATTTATACTTTTAAAAAGATGAGAGAGGCATAGAAAAAAGACATAGAAAAAATTTCTCGATAAATTTCAACAATTAAAATTCTAGTATTTAATTTTTTTTCAATAAATTAATATAATTTTTTATGTTAATATAAATTAACATAAATTATTATAATAGATGTGTATCATATGAATCAGAAATGAAACTGTTTTTGCCTTGTAACTTTATTTCTTATTTAGTTTAATTAACAACGATATATGTAATTATCTAACAAGATTTATTAAAATTATTTTTTTTTACTATGATTTTAAAAAAATAATTAATTTGAGGGTGAAAATATTTACATTTGTCTATTCACTATTTATAAGCTAATTAAAATGATCAAAAGGGATGCGGGTGATTAGCCCTCTAGTAGTTTTTATTACTTAATACTTGTCAGATTTATTCTAAAATAAATGTATTAATAATAATACATATTTTATTACTCGTTTTTAAGAAAAACTCCGAAAAAACAAGTGCCAAGATATAACTTTTATTGCCAGAATATACAGTACAGATGAGAATATGTAGAAGAATGAAATTATTTTAAAAGATCAAAAGCTTCTTTTTAATTTAGCCGCCAAGTAGCGTGTACTACACCCATTAAATATACCATCTGCTAGTTAAGTAAGTAAAATTATATTTTGTGAGCTTGTATGCGTTAGGTGTATATTAAACTAGTTATAATTAATAAAAAAAAATTCTAATAAAGTATACAACAAAATTACGTCATTTTAAAAACAGTTCTTTAAACTATAATAGGGATTATAAATTAATGACGTAATAATGACACTTGTTGCCGCTGATGAGTATAATTGCTAACATTGATAGTTAACCCCATGTTTCCACAGTTCAGTCTACTGACTAAAGTGAATGTACTGTATAAATAAATACTGATATTTAAAGAAAATAAAGCAAATCAAACAGGAGTTAAAAACTCACAACAAAAAAAAAGTCCCTCTCGGTACGCCGGAAGGCGGAGGTAGATTTCACCAGTGTGCTAAGTAGGGGATAAAAGAGATTTCCACGTTAATGTTAAGAAAAACCTCAAATTTACTCAATACGATAATGGTTACATGTGAAAAAAGTTTCACATGTTTAGCATACGACAAACCCCACCTTCATACAATTCCAGCAACATTTTGGTCATCCCCAAGTTTTAGGTAATCTTTAGAGGACTAACGACCACTTTAAATAGATTCGAGTCACGAATTTATTGTCTTCGAAACCCCATTTTTTAATCCCCTGGGCCAACGGTTGGTGATATCAAAAAAACTTTACTTACAAAGAATTGTAGGTACTTTAAACGAATTCAATATTTTACTTAATCAGAAAGTTATAACGATATTTTGTTTTTTTCGAACCCCCCCCCCCCCAATACCACCCCCATGGTCTGATTTTGGTCGTTAACAATTTGAAAGTGATTGACACAAAATTACGGTAGTTATCGTGTCCACATGAAGGTAAAATATATATATACGAATATAATATGTAAGTATGATATGCAAATAAAATTAATTATAGCAATTATTTATAGAAGCAAAATTATTTGTGCGTTTAGTGGATCGTTACAACAAAAATCTGACATTTTCTACCTATGAAAATGATAGTGTAATAAATTATACATTTAACAAGTGATCATTGAACGTGATTAAAATAACTTAAACTCACTTTTTTTTTTTTTTATTAAATATGCACTTGTTTGCAATAAATGTTATCTCTAACCGTATGTGATTTATTTAGCGACTTAAAATATAATTTACATGTAAATTAAGATGCGCTCACTGCTGACAAAACAACGCAATAATCTTGATGAATTTACAACTACTAAAAGCATTCATAAAATTTAAAATAGAACGTCGGTTATAAAAAGCCTCAACTAGAGCCAGCGATTCTTGTAAATTAAGCGAAGATAATTCTACACATTGCTTAAGACCACATAGGAAATTAGTATTAAATATACCTATACGCTTATATTAAAAAAAAAATTAAATCAGTTCTTTCGAAATTAAATTTTTTTTTACCGACCTTTCGAAGAAAGATACTGTCTTTTAGTTGAGGTATGAGTATTACAATATCTATGATTCAGAACCTCCAAAACTCCTTGATAAATTTCAGAGAGTGTATGTGAAAATTTAGTGAAGAATGGTTAAGTGGTTCTAGACTTGTGCTAAATTGTTCCAAAAAAATTTGAAAATTTTTAAAAATACGATAAATTATTATTTAAATTATTTTTAAAAATAAGATAAATTTAATTAAAATATAGTTATGCTATACTAGAGTATCTGAAGTTAAGCATTTGAACGTAGGATGAAATAGTTGTTCTTATTACGCTCAATTTAAGTTCGATAACAAACAAGTTATGTTGACTTTGTATTAGTGTATATTTCATACGCGCTTATGCAGTGAGTCACAGTGGTGAGCGAGTTTAAAAGTGTTGCTTGTGTGCAGGGTCTACTTGTTATTTTTACTTCTTCTTCTTCACAAGTATAAAGCAAAAGCATATTCGTCAATCTTCCTCTTTTATCTTATGTAAACTGGTTTTTCCATCTTTTCATCGGCCTTCCCAGGCTTCTTCTACCCTTTGCACTACCTACAATCCTCACTTGTCGCGGAATAATTCTTGTTGGACTCATGTCCATTAAAGAACGTATACCCAACTTCCCACGAACACCCTCATTCCCGTTCGTATCAAGTCTAGCATACCCAACAACTGAGCTTAGAAGCATAGGATCTTAGAAGTGTAGTCTTGATAAGCATAGGATGCAAGATACTACGTTTATCAATGCTTCATTATGTCCAAGTTTCCCATCATACAAGCAACTAGGAATCGATAACACGCTATAGAACTACAATAACGCTCTGTTGTGTCAGTTTATTCCTTAAAGTATGCTTTACAGTACATTCAGCCTACTAAATCACTCAATTTTACTATACACATCAACTTCCCAGAGTTATAATATAATACCTCCTAAAAAGTTAAATAAGACCTATTCTATTATGCTGTTAGGAATAATATTTTACCTTACGAGTCATGTCCTACAAATTTACTGATTTTTCAACTGAAATCGTTAAATTTTATCCCTTAGTCACTCTTTATCTGATATGGTAACTGATCGTGCAAATACCAAATTACGAATCTTATTTTTAATTAAGTTAATTTTAATTATTTCATCAAATAACTGTTAAAACAATTTAATTTTCTTATAAACAGAAAATATATTTTAATTTTAGTGTTCGATTTAAGTTTTTTATATATTTCTTGCGCAAAAATTTATACAAAATTAAAGTAACGAAAAGGTAGAACTGAGCAAGAATGTTTTTTTAACAGATGAATTAATTCACCACAGAAATTTACAAAGAAGCATATATATGAGAATATGAAGATAGAAGTTTTTAGTGTATGAAAAATGCCATGCCTGACCAAAATTCGAACCCGGGACGTGAGAATGAAATACCGAGACGCTACCATTCCTACATGGAAATCGGCAAATTAATTCTAATTTTTAACGTACTTGGAAAACTTAGCAATAATAAACAGGTTTTTACCCAAAAAAAGTTATTTACAAACAATAAATCTCATTGGAAATTGTTTTCCTTCGAAAAATATATGTAGTATTTAATTAATTTATATATGTTGATAGCGATTTAAATAGATAAGTAGTTAAGTTTAAAGATTTATTATGTTACTTAATGTTTAGGAATTACTACGATATTAAATAATCTTTAGATATTACATAACGAACTATGATTTTATAATAACAGCCGATATTTCATCGACCAGATAGTTTTCGTTTGTTTGTGGATTATAAAACGTATAAAAATCTATTTTCGGACGCAATCACAGCAAGACTAAGAAGTCACTAATCTTTTTACGTTTTGACAATCGGTACTAGACACACGGTACTAGATATACGAAATACTTTTCATGTACTTATTTTTCATAGGAACTAATTAGCTCTCCTGATATCTATTTTTATTCTACTGTATCATCCCACTTTTTCTAAATTAGTAAATGGGAAATCGGGTAAAAAATTTATACTTTTAACAAAGAAATTTCCTGTTGTAAGTAATCAACGCGCATTGAAATGTATTAAAAATCACAACGCCTCCTTGAAAAATGTTTTTCACTTCAAAAGTCACCAAAAACCAATCAACTGGAATTAAAAAAGTAAGATGTATGTTTAGATTACTTTTCTATAAATAAGAACCTTAAAATAATCCAATATTTAACCAGTGATAGTTTTAACGAGTGATAGTGAGTCATAGTTTTTACTTTACTTTTCAAGTTTTTACTCCAAACGATAAGGACGGCTTAAATTATTAAGCCTGTAAAGTAATTTCTTTAAATCAAACATGAAATTGTTGCTAATCTTCTGTAAAACATTTTTAAAGTTGAACAGAACTTGTAAATTGGTATGTACAATTTAAAGAAATTAATTCCTAATTATTCTTATAAGTAATCACATGGTTGTAACATTGCACCGCACAAATTCTACGGCAAAAATTCGAGATAATCGACAGAGAAGTATAAAAATAAAAATTTTCAGCTAAAATTAAAAACTAAGTAACCAATGTGTAAATCATAAATTAATGAGCTTATTTCTGTTAAAACATTGAATCACATAAAACACTTGTACTTTTATTGGAATCATTCATTTTTAATACTTTTTATTAATATATTCGCTTTTTTCTATACTTCGATTCCCGTTTTCCTTTGTAGATACATATTAAAAGTTTTTTTTTTATGAGAACACGAAGTATAATATTTACACTGAAAATAGTTTAACGGTAACAATGAAAGTAGTTGTTAAATGATAGTGATAAATTATCCTAATACATGATAAATAACGTTTATACAACCATGCGATGAAATATATTCAGTCCTTCCTACTCCATCCAAAGATGGTTATAATGCAAACATGCTCTTTTTATAAGAAGCGATTTACTAGAGCTGCATAATCTCGTGTAGCAATAGGCTTACTGAAATAATCGCTTGTAAATATTTATTACTGATTAAAGAAGTAAATATGTCATATTTCACTTCTACCGTGCATTTACGCAACAAACAAGCGATCGGAAAGTAAGAAAAGAACACATACGCATATTATCAAATATGCTGTTTAATAATAGCAAATTTAATAGTATGCTGTTATGCTATTTGTAATTCAGATAACGGTACTAAGTTAATGTTCACTTTACTCTTTGGTTAGAACGTGATTGATTTGGTCTTGTATCATTTCTTTTTGCTCACTTTCAACTGACCATGCGTGTGAGGATGAAGGTTATATGCCTACATGCACTTACACTGCAGTCAATGTTACGCATTTTATCACAGACACCCAATCAGTAATCGCTCTGCTTCCTGTTTGATGAATGATACATCTTTTAAAAGTTACACAAAATACTCTGTTAGCACGGTCCAGGTGGTTGAATAACCCACCGGGTTGATATAGTGGTGAACACGTCTTCGCAAATCAGCTGATTTCGAATTCGGGAGTTCTAAGGTTCAGATCCTAGTAAAGGAAGTTTATACGGATTTGAACACTCAAAGATATACCAGTATTCTTTGATGATTTTTTTTAAATTTATTATCGGTGTTGCAGAGAAGTATCATTTACGTACCCCACAAGTGGAGAAGTGTCGGACTCCCACGGGTTCGGCTAGATGTTATTAAGAGTCTGTGTGCGGTGAGCCCGCATCCTACCGACTAAAACTCCTACTTCACCTTTCCCCTCCACCCGGGGCCGGGTTTGCAATTAAGTATAGTACAACCCCGGAGGTGCCAAAACAGGGAGGCCCAGGAGTCACACTGCTTCACCACCGCCGCCCACCCATAGTGGAGACGACTGTTCCACTGAGGGCTCTCTTTGGGCTTCTTTGGTAGTTGGGTTTTAATTAACCACACATCTCAGGAATGGTCGACCTGAGACTGTACAAGACTACACTTTATTTACATTCATACATATCCTCAGAAGTAATACCTTACGGTGGTTCTGGAGGCTAAACAGAAAAAGAAAAAAAAGGTGGCTGAATAACTATGTGAATATATTTTAAAAAGTAAAACTCAAAAATATTTTTTAACGCACAATAGAAATAAGTTTTATCTGACGATATATTTCCAAAAACGATTAAATACACAAATATAGTTTCGATTAAGATTATATGCTCCTAAGTATTATCAAATCAGTTTACATATCTGTACACGTGCACGCGAGCATACACACAATAACGAAAGAGAGAGAAAAAAGCACAAAAGTTTCTTAATCTAATAATAATACTAAAAACGTTATTACAAAATTAAACTGAAAAATGTCGTAATGTAGTTGCTATACTTTCCTGTATTACTAACAACCTGGAGCTATTTTGACAACTGGTTTCTCGAACGCATTCAAGATTTTCCCTTACAGCTTTTTTTCATATTAATTATTATTTATAGAAAATAAACTATAAATGTTTCAACTATAGTTGAAACATTATGTATTACCTAATTTCTACATTTTTTTGGTTAAGAAGGTCCTACCTCTAATTCACCAATCTAAAAAAATTTTTCCTACCCTCTTGGAAAGTTTGCACAAATTTTTTTATCACGATAAAGCCCCATATACCTACTGATCACCTTTAAACAAAATCGGTTCATCCAGCCATAAGATGATTAGAAAAAAGCAGTGCGATATAATAAATGTTTCTAGTGTTTTGGTCTTGATGGACAACGTCGAGATTTGTCAAAAACACAGTAGATGATTTTTTGACTGATCACCAAAACATTTTAGTGATAGCGAACAAAATTTTTATTTATATAATAAATATTTATGATAATTTTCTTAAGATTATTTTTTAATTATTAAAACATGTACAGGTTTAAGAATTTTTTTTTCCATTTGGAAATTTTGCTGCTGTGAGAAATGAAATGAGGAATTATATCACCGTTGCCTGATTTTTTATTTTAATTGAGTAATAATATTAATGATAACAATAATACTAACTTTGTTAATAGGCTGGATACTTCTAGTCCTATCTACGCTGAGAAAGTTACAATGTATGGACCCTCTGACAACAACGATAATGAGTATAAAACTAGGCTGAATACTTCCGGTTCTATCTACCGAGTTAAGATGAGTGGTTCTTATGGTCAGCAAACTACTGCTAACCAGAATTTTCATTGGCTTATGCATATCGTAGACCATATGTTTCAAAGATTTAAGCGAAAGATGGAAATTATGATGGACAGGATGTTCGGACTTTTCCTGAGTTATCTTGAGAAAAAATGAACAACTTTCAGACTAGCAATCTAGAATACTAACGGGTTGCCTGGAAAGAAATCTTTTGTTTCGTTATTATTATTAAGTCACAAACCAGTAGGTCTGTGGCTACTTAATTTTGTTTCAAGTAGATCTTAATTATTTATGGTTCAATTATCTTAAATCAGTTTTATTTCTCTTTTGTTAATTTTTTTATTATTATTACGAAAGAGTGGGCATCAACAGCTATGGGCATCAACACAATACATAACATAAATAATAATGTTAAAACATTCCTTTTAAATAAATTAATGAATGAACAACGTGAATGAAATGAAGGAAACAATGATTTATTTTATGGTACGAGTACGTCTGCATAAATTTAAAAATAAATTTACTAAAATTTATAACATAATGTATGTAATAGACATTTTATTTTTATATATGTTTATGTGCATATTAAATGCAAAGCTTCTATTCATCCAGGAGTAACAAAATACAGTTTTATTTACTGAAATAAAATAACAAAAGTATTTTAACAGAATTTTTAATCTTCTCACGTATATTATGCTATTCAGGGTTAACATGTATTATCTAGATTCCAGTACGAAAATATTACATAATCGAATTTTATATTCTTATCTGATATTATATTATGGTTAGTTATACTAATAATAAAAATAATAATACCAAAGTGTAATCTTTTTAATACAAACATTATAACTTACAGAGCGGATACGAAAAACCACGTAAATTACGATTAAGAAATACAATAAATAATAAAACGCATAGTTAATAATAATATTATTATTCGTACTTATTATTTCTACGAACATTTTTACAACCATATTAAAAATAAAACACTACATACTTTAGTTGATGTAGAATTTATTAACTTGTTGTTTACTCTGCTCTCGTTCATAAAGAGGTTGTATTGTTTTAATTTGAAGCTTTGGTCTTAGTAATTTATTTATAGATTTTTCACTGGTAAACTATTAGAAAGCAATTGTTAGGATCAAACAAAGAAAAGAACGCAAAATTACAAGTAATATTTATTTTTATTAATTCCGATTTGGTGATATATGCATTTTATACACATATAAAATTCATTTGCAAATTAATAGAAATAAAAATATTATTTGCAATTTTTCCTTTTTGCAGATTTGATATTGTAACTCAAACGAAAGGATTTATCGGAAAAAACTGTTTTTGCAATCGTTTATTATATAAGGATCCTCACTTATTTTTACCTCTTAGTATTTATTCCTCAATTTGTATTTATTTTATTGTATTTGTATTTATTCCTAATATTCTTCGGATAAGGGCCTAAAACTTGTCTACGTAAATTTTTTTTATATCACACCATGGGCCCAGGACGTTAAAAAAGTGGGGTTTCGAACATAAAAAGAATCATAACTCCCCTAATATTCTTTGGGCAAGGGCCTAAAACTTATCTAGGTAAATGTTTTTTTATATCACCAACCATGGGCCCAGGGGATTAAAAAAATGGGGTTTCGAAGATAAAAAAATCATAACTCCCTTAATAGGCACAATATCGAATCTGGTCGTTAGTCTAAACATTACCGAAAAACTTTTGTCTAAATCAATTTTTGATATTATCAATCCTTACGGCAAGGGATGACCAAAATATTGCTGGAGGAATTGTATGATAGAGTTGTCCGTATGCTAAACAAGTGAAACTTTTTTCACATGTGACCATTGTCATATTGAGAGTAAATTTGAAGTTTTTCTTAACTTTAAGGTGGAAATCTTTTTAATCCCTATTTAACACCTCCATCTTCTGAAATCTGAAATCTACCTCCATCTTCCGGCGTGCCGAAAGAGATTGTTTTATTTCTGTAAAATATCCTTGTTAGATTAATTTTTTTCTTAAATGTGTTTACACAAAGAATTATTACCTCGCAGATTATTGGAAGTTATAATTTTCTTTATATAAGGAAAAAATGAAGTTTGAGACGGAACTGAAAATCAGGCTTTTATTTATTATCATTTTTTATAGAAAGGGCACAAAAATCAGTTTTGACAAACAGCTGTGTCCCAAAAGAAAATTTCTGAAATTAGGGAATCCGAAAATATAGCCCTGAATCGAGAAGAAGATTATTTAGTCTTGATTACTGAAACGAGCGACGGACTATAAAATATCGTCACTTAAAGCATAATAATTAAGACATAATTTTTGGAACACCTTTTACGTGATTAGAATATAATAATAACTTTTATTTATAAACTACCTAAAAAGTTTTTTAGATCGAAAAATTATTGTTACCTCATTTTTTTATATTGAAACTAAAAACATAGTAATAAATCATGTTTGAATTACATAAAGTGTTAACATGGACAATTTCTGTGTATTTAATAATTATACAGTCCAACTTAAAAAAAAAGAAAGTTACTTACTTAATGATGAAGTTACAATTAGAATATCATAAATAATAATATACCAAAACGCAAACCCTCTTTCATCAGAATAATGAAATTTATTAATTTTATCATGTAACATAAATCTTCTCAATTATATTAACTTTGTTTAATTTAATTAAATTACATTAAATCTCATACATTTCCATGGAAATAAAACAAATAAAAACAAAGTTATTTATAAAATTATTTTATTCATCTCTAACAAAATTATTATACAGTATTACTAGAAAAGAGTTTAGATTTTACGGAATTAAAAGTTATAAAATGGAAAACACATTTTTATTCATTTTATCGTTAACGAAATTACATTAAATACAGTGAAAAAACCGCGGTTTAAAAAAATTCTTCCAAATTTTTATAGTTATTTTGTACTCGTAATCAACATAATTTAAAATATATTATTAAAATTGAATAAGTTAATTTTTTTTTGATTATGAAATTATTTTTATTACTGAAAACGGAAGAGATACTAATAGATGATTGTCTGGTAAGTAAAGTTATTTTAGTTTTTCCTAGTGTAAACTCTACTAAGATGTTTCGAGCAGTAAGTCGAACAGACAAATTTTAATCTTTCTAACAGTCAATTGATAAGATTAAAAAAGAAAACACTTACCGACAAGAAATTCTTAACAAGGAAAAATGGCGAAGAATGATTATTTTATTATTTTTTTTTTTAATTTTAATTCAGTATTGCATCCAGCTCTGATTATCATACTTTATACAAAATATGTAAATTCAATGTCTCAAGTTTAAGAAAAATATTTTCACTAATTAAATTACACTTAAAAAAAAAAATAAGTGGAAATGGTAAAGGAGCTTATAATAAACGTAAAAAAAATAAATGCGTGAGCGGAGTTGATAAACAGTTAATTTTATGATATAAGTATTTGTTTCTGTTAAACGAGTATTGAACCGTCTATTTTTAAATTCAAATTCATTTATATATTTATTTGTGTAGTATTATTTTCTTGATATATATTTGTCTCAAAATGGGTACTTTAAAAAATTCCTCAAGTAGGCGTGTACCGGAGTATAACCGTGGTCTACCAAGAGCTGCTCTAATTGGAATATAAATATATATTCAATTAAAATATAATGTTCCTCCCCATATATCGATTCACTATTGAAAAAATGACTGAGCATATGCAAAATATATAATTCTTATTGTAAAAAGTATGAATAAAGTATTTTATGAATACAGTATATTAAATACTGTACGTGGACAGATATTTTATTGACTTGACTTCGTCTGTTGACTAACGGCAGTTACTGTTTATTAATTCGCTATTATTTGCTGAACATGGTGTAGCTTTATTTTTATTTAGTAATAAATTGAATATGTTGTTAATTGAATACTTAGCAAATTACATATATTCAGAGGTGTTAACCTACCGGGTTGATCTAGTGGTGAACTCGTCATCGCAAATCACCTGATTTCGAAGTCGAGAATTTTAAGGTTCAAATTCTAGTAAAGGTAGTTACTTACGAATTTGAATACTAGATTGTGGATACCGGTGTTCTTTGGTGGCTGGGTTTCAATTAACTACACATCTTTCAGGAATGGTCGACCTGAGGCTGTACAAAACTACACCACTTCATTTTCCTCACTCATCCTCTAAAGTAATATTTTACGGTAGTTACGGAGGCTAAAGAAATAATGATAGAAAAATAAGTGTTGTGATAATATAAAGTATTATAATATAATCTGTTATAACCAACCAGATTAGTGGTGAACGCGTCTTCGCAAATCAGCTGATTTGGATGTCGAGAGTTCCAGCGTTCAAATCCTAGTAAAGGCAATTACTTTTTATACGGATTTGAATACTAGATCGTAGATACCGGTTTTCTTTGGTGGTTGCGTTTCAATTAACCACACATCTCAGGAACGGTCAAACTGACTACATTTCACTTAACACTCATACATATCATCCTCATTCATCCTCTGAAGTAATACCTCACGGTGATTCCCGGAGGCTATACACGAAAAATATATATATATATATATATAATGTGTTATAATAAAGTAGTACTGTTTATTACTTTGTTCTGAATTGAAATAAGTTACTACAGTACTGTACTTTTAATTAGACTATAAGGAAAAGTGCCTAAAAACTATACAATTGCTGTACTTCAAGGTTCTGAAAAAAAGAAAACAGTGTGAAGTGGAAAAGAACTACAAAATGTAAATATTGCACAATAGATACTCAATACTGTATTTTTCTTTTTCAACAATTTATTTATTTATAATTCCATTTTTAACTGTAACAAACGGTAATATTTTACCGATTGTCAATTAATTACCGATTTTTGCCTGTATTAACTTAATTGGCATTGTTTTTTTTTTCTTTTATCACTTTATCTACGAAATAATGGGATTATCCTATAACGCGGGTACAACAGTTGTCTCCAAATGTCCGCGTTGTAGCGGAATTGTACTGCATTTTCTTGAAAACACAACATTTAATTTCCAGACAAAATTACCATTGAATTACCAGTTATTTTTAAAAACATTTTCACAAACATCTTTTAATTACTGTTAAAAAAAAAAAATTATTTTAAACTTTTTTCCTTTTTTAACTAGATTTAAATTTTAAAATAACAAAAATCCTTTAATAAAAACGATATTAACTTTTAATTTATATGCTTTAATTTAGTGAAACTTTTAACATCAAAAGAAGAAAAACTCTAATAAAAAGTTCTTTAACTGTTTCGTTAAATTTAACTCAAATGTTGGTTAGGTAAGCTGAAAACTCTTACATACATAAAAAAACTAGGCAGACGGTATTTTTTTAATTTAACTGAAAGAAACTTATTTAAAGAGTTAATATTTAAAACATATTCAGAGATAGTAACAAAAAATAAATTCATAAAAAATTAATAAACGTTAAAATCAATTAAATTATTGATATTTTCCTTGCCATTATTTTTATATTTTATCGACTTTTCAAAGGAAGGTACGGTATTACTTTCGGTGGCATAGTGGGATTAAGGAGTGAAATCTAGTTTACTTAACATTTTGAGGTATGAGAAGTTCGAAAATAACATTCATTTAAAATGTAATAGAAGATATACAGGTCTATATGTAAAATTTGTGACTCAACAAAAATGACGTGATCTCAACATGGAGTATTTTTTTTCGGTCGCATGGTTTGACTGAGGGGCGAGAATGAATTTTCATTACATTTTAAGGATGAGAATTACGAAAATTTATTTCATGTATAAAATTTTGTAATTCTAAAACTCCAAAACAATTACATCAATTTCATTGAAATTTATATATGTTGTAGTACTGTATCTAAAGTTCTGCATGTGAAAATTGGAGTTGAGTGTCCTTCAATTTAAAGTCGACACCAGACAACATAACCGGTAATAATATCAGACAAAAATAATATATAAATATAGGAAAAAAAACTTTTTTTCACTTTTTTTAAACTACAAAGAAGATCTATTTCATAAAAAATAAAAAAAATACAGTTAACAATGATATTTGTAAGAACATTGTTTATGCAGGCCTCCGTGGCGTGAGCGGTAGCATCTCGGTCTTTTATCCGGAGGTCCCGGGTTCGAATCCCGGTCGGGAATGGCATTTTCACACATGCTACAAATCATTCATCTTATCCTCTGAAGCAATACCTAAGGGTGGACCCGGAGTAAACAATCCCTTTCGGCACTCTGGAAGGCGGAGGTAGATTTCACCGGTACCAAATTGGTGATAAACCTTCACCGGTACCAAATTGGTGATAAACAATATTTCCACCTTAAGAATAACTTCAAATTTACTCAATACGACAATGGTTACATGTGAAAAAAGTTTTAGCTTACGACAACCCCATTTTCTTACAATTCCAGCAACATTTTGAGCATCCCTTGCCGTAAGGGTTGGTCATATCAAAAATTGTTTCACACAAAAGTTTTACGTAATGTTTAGAGGACTAACGACCACTTTAAACCGATTCGATATTTGATACTGTGCCTAATAAAGTATATCTTCGAAACCCCATTTTTTCAACCCCCTGGGCCAATGGTTGGTGATTCTTATCCAAAGAATAGTAGAAACTTTATTATTTAATAAAATATCGAATTCGAATTTTAAAGTTTCTAAAGTTATAGGATATTTAGTTTTTTCGAAAAAGCCTCTCCATTACCACTGTGAAAACCTTAACGGATTCAGTGTATACATAATACATAAAAAACCGTTTCAATCTGGGACTTAGATCCACACTCTACAAAATTTATAGAACAAATCTTATTTTATAATATATATTGTACTACTTATGTACTATTTTTCTATAAACCTGGCAATTGTTACATTATAATTGTAAAAAAATGGTAGATGAGATTACAGTAAGTAACGCTGGCAAACTGTTTTGCCATGTCAATTTTCAGTCGTTTTGCCATCAGTTTCGAATTGCCCCATTATGAACGTACACAATCAACTCTATAACTGGTCTGTGTTCCATTAATATTACCAATTAGTTTTTTTTTTATATTATAGTAGTAAAAGTTTTACATAGAAAATTGTATATTTTTTTATATATCTTAAGATAAACCACGCCGTAGTGGAGTGGTAGAGTCTCGGACTTTCATCCGGTGGTCTCGGATTCAAATTCCGGTCAAGCATGGCTTTTCTCATACGCTACACAAAAAAAAAATAAATACCTACAAAATAAAAAAATACCATTAACGAAAGGTATTTAAAAATAAAAGGTAATTATGGATACTTTTCCATAATCCATTATGGATGCTGATACATTGATGCGGCGAAACATGTAGGAAATTCCTATGTCAAATAAATGGTAAGACGATAATTAAAATATGTATTTTTAGTAAAAAATGACAAAAAAAAATATACACACACACACACACACACACCATACGATAAAAAATGCTGATCACAAATTTTATATATATCTACTAGCAGACCCGGTAATGCTTCGCTATTCCTAGATTTCAGTGTGTGTGTGTGTGTGTGTGCGTATATATATATATATATACGCACACTGAAATACAATTAAGAGTTACACTTAAATACAATTGAGAGTTATGCAAAACATTAACATAATGAACATTACGGAACTTCACAAAATTTAACCTTTCCCTTTTACCCTTTCTCCCTTTTCCTATGTTCCCCATTTTCCTTTTTCCCATTTTCATTTTTACCATCCTTCCCTTTCCCCACTTCCTCGCCATTTGTTGTTTTCCCCTTTTCATTTTCCCTTTTCCCCGTTTCCCCTTTTCCATTTTCCACTTCTTCCTTTTTACGTTTTTTCATTTTACTTTTGCCGATTTTCCCTTTCCCCTTTTTCCCCGCACGTAAATGGGGTTCAGTAAATTTTAGTCTGTAAATTTTAGTTAGCGATACATATCGCAAACATTGAAATGGAATCGTAAAATATTTAGTATAGCGTGTATTGCTTTTACGTCCAATAGAGAGCGCTGTTTTTCAAAGAAAGCATGACTTTTTATCTGTCACAGGTGTGACATCATTTGTATATAAATAGTAGGCATATATAAACACGCGCGTATTCGAATCTAACCGTTGTGTCAAAATTGAATTTCGGTGATTTAAGATTTTGAAGAAACGAACATTTACATTTTTATTTATATAGATATATACACCAGTTATATATTAAAGTTAGCTGACCAATATATTAGTATTTCAGGGATTTTTGAAACATCAAAACGTTGAGAGTATAATTTTTCATTTGAAATGAGAGCAGTATTTTAGAAAACCTTTCTATTTTAGAAAAGTTGAGGAAGAAAAACTTATAAATATATTAATCTAACTCCTACAAAAAAAATGATTAAAATGTTTAAAGAAAATTTATTATTAGATTGGATAAACCTACCAAAGTATATAGCACATTAAACTCAGTATGGGGTATTCATGATAAATACAGTAACGGTGTGTACGAGTACACACGATATAATTTGGATAAGTAATTAATTCAACATTGTTTGTTTGCTTGGGCAGAAACCTAGCAACGTATAACAAATCACTGGTAGTGTGACTAGAAGGTGGCTTAAATATTTTCGGTATAATATAAATCTTACTGACTTGAGACTTGAAAAATTGAGCATCGGTAAAGTGAATATGTTACTCAGTATTATATTAATATAAACATTTTAAAATAGATTGTAAAACTTGATTGATCGAGTACTTAAATAAGGAAAACATAAATTTGATATATATATTAAAAATATTATCCTTGAAAAAAAAGATAATCCTAATAATTATCTACTGTAACAAATAAAGTAACACAAAAACATACAATTACAGACACAATGGTGCGGTAATGAATGGAACGTGTGTAATCAACTTGCAATAAATATTTGTTTACTTTTCCTGTAGTAAAAACATGCAATAGAGCCATTATTAAAATAAATCATTGTGTTTTAGCATTAATCATAATGATAATACCATTTCTACAGAAAAATAAGACATACAAGGAAAATAACAAATTAAAAAAGATAAGGATTCTAACAAAGGAAGCAATACGATTAGTGCATGCATACTGTAAAAAATAAAAAAATACATACTCTTATCTTTGATATATATATATTATTCTACATTCAGATTTAAAACAATAAAATTTTATAATTTTGTTGAAATAATTGCAGTAAAAATATTTTAAGGAGAGTTCAAGTTGTTTGTTTCATCTAATTCTATCAACGATAGAATAAAATGTTTCATGTCCGGGTTTTTTCTAAATATGGAGTGGTGTGATGTGTGTGTGTGTATGTATGTGTTCTGGCCTGTTTCTGCTTGATAGCTCAAGAGTGAAACGATTTGAATGAAATTTGACACGATGAGTCTATGTATAAGATGCTGTTGGTCAAAATAGCTAAAGTGTAAGAAACCCACTGGGTTATCTAGTGGTGAGCTCGTCATCGCAAATCAGCTGATTTCGAAGTCTAGATTTCTAAGGTTCAAATCCTTGTAAAGACAGTTACTTTTGTACGATTACTTTTATACGAATTTGAATACTAGATCGTAGATACCGGTGTTCTTTGGTGGTTGAGTTTCAGTTAACCTCAGGATCGGGTGACCTGAGACTGTACAAGACTACAACACTTTATTTACATATCACCCTCATTTATCCTCTGAAGTAATACCTTACTGTAGTTCCGGAGTCTTAACAGAATAATAAAATGAAAAGGTCAAGTGTACGGGGACAGACCTGATGCGTTCCATATTTCAAAATTTTGCTCAAAGAGCAGGTAAATTGTTTGATATAATTTAATGATTCTTAGATAGGTAGCTATTAATTATAATTTCTAATTGCGGTTGATTGAGATAACACTTTTTTATTTTTTATATTTACTGATATTTTTATACTAATTAGACGATTCCATTTATTGTAATGTTACCATGGTTGTGTATTTGGGATAGTTCATTCTGGGGTGAGGGAAAATAAACCTATTTCTTTGTTATTTATTACAGGTTTTTTTTTTACTTTGATATCTTTGGACTGCATTAATCAATTCTTATGATATTTTTATTATAAGTTCGAATTATGCGTCATCGGTACAATTTAAGTTTGATCATAATTGATCAAGGGAGTGAGAAGACCGTGAATCCCCATCATAAATTTTACTCAAAGAGTGAAATTTGTTTTTACATAATTCTTTACTATCATACTTATATACTTTAATATTTTTCATAATTCTTCTCCAGTGTAGTAGTATTCTGTCGTGGTCAAAACCCTCTGTATGACCCCGGGAGTAACTATGGTCTTAGGATATGGAGGCTACTTAGTCTTCGCTGAAGTACCACTGGGCAGTCCGTGTCCTCTGGTGGCTTATGGTTGCTTCGACTGCGGCTTCGATCATGGTTCCAATATTCCGGCGGCAAAGAATATGTCTCTATCCCTTGTGGGGATCTTTTAATCTCCCCGGGACAAGTGGCGACTCATCGCCTTCTCGTGGTGAGGCTGTTAGTACCCGATCGCTTTTGCGTACGCCAATGAGAATGATATTGGGCCCAGAGTGATGGTATGAATTAGGGTTGCCGATATCTGGAAGTAGTGGTCCTTAACATCGGGAGTGTCAGATCCTTGAACTACTGCGAAGCTTCTCTATCGCCTACGGTGGAGGGATGTGGCTCCTCCGGAAGTCATGTATTTTTGGTCACGGTCTTTGATACATGACGATCTTTCCAACTGTCTGCAGAGGAGAGTGGGCTACGTGGAGCCCCGTGGGCGTACGGCCACCTATGGTATGTGTCTCGCGCCGGTGCTGGCAATGTTGACTTTGATGTCCGATGCCGGTGTGCAGGCGTGGGCTGGTGGCCGTGCGGCGAACAATTTGTTGATATGTGGGCCGAATGGGCTGTTGGCTTTGGTTCTCGTACTTTCTTCACCTCGGACCAACCTTCTGCCCACAAAACTAATAAAAAAAAATTATGACTTCCAAAAAATAAAGAATAAAAAAAGAACCTTTAATTACCTAAAGCTGTGTCACAAATACCAATGACGGCTTTTTAATCTTATATCTCAAATTTTCATAGAAAGTTTGTAATTTATTAATTTTAATTAAGGAGTGTTACACATTATTTACTACAAAATATTTCACATAATACACTAAATATTTTAATTTTTTTCAAAACCTTATCAAATTTGATTAAATGATACTAATAAAAAAAATTATACTACTAAAAAATGATACTGTATTATTAGACACTTTATTATTATTAAAAAATAACTGTTTTTTTATTTTGATTGAAATGAATAAATATAATAATTTATTCTGCCCCAACAGCGCATTTTTGACACATTTTGATACTACATTCAAAATATCAGTAAACCTCCCAAAATATCAGATAACACAAATAAGACATTCGCCGTTTCTCAAATGAAAAGTAATAAAAAATAAAACTTAAATGTTAATTGATAGAAATAATTCAAGAGTTAAAATATTTATCTGTATGTACAAAAGAGTATGTCGTGAGCGATGCATAATCAACGTCCAGCAAAAAATTTGAAAATAAATTGATAAAAATTTGTATACAAGTTTTTCTTAAGAAATTTTTTGAAATTCCGAGTTTAAAGGGTTGTAACACAATGAATTTACTATTTTTCTTTTTTTAATTTCTCCGTAACAAATGAAAATATCAACTTGATTTTAATTGTGTGTAATCTTCATCTTACTATCTAGAAAATATTCTTCAGGTTTACTTAAATTCTAAATTTAAAGGATTAAAAATGGCTGTTTCAACTTTCTTTTGAAACATGACTAATCTTTAAATTATTAGTACGACATCAACCTGATTTTGATGTCGTTACTCCTCAAATGAATATCTAAAAACCAATTTCTAGATTTTCTTGAAAGGGGTGAAGAAAGATAGAATATTCGAAAAATAATTTTTAAATATATTTAAACGAGATATTCGTTCGATTTACGTTTGCAAAAAAAATCTTCAAACTCTTCAGATAAATATCTAAAAACCCTTTTCGGGTTTTTTTTTAATTTTAATATTTAAAATGGTATAAATTGCTTCTTTTTTTTTTTTTACATTTCTGCCGTTTTATGCTACTCCTTTTTTCTTTAGCCTCCGGAGCCACCGTAAGGTATTACTTCAGAGGATGATATATATTAATGTAAATGAAGTGTAGTCTTGTACAGTCTGAGATGTGTGGTTAAAAAAAAGAATCACGAAAGAAAACCGGTATCCACGATCTAGCATTCAAATCCGTATAAAAGTACCAATCTTTACTAGGATTTGAACCTTAGAACCCTCGTCTTCGAAATCACCTGTTTGCAATGACGAGTTTCACAATTAGATCAACATGGTGGGTCGATTTATGCTTATGCTATTTTCTGTTTACTGTTTAGTCTCCAGTAACTACCTTTCAGATGATATTTCAGAGGATGAATAAAGTGTAGTCTTGTACAGTCTCAGTTCGATCACTCCTGAGATGTGTGTTAATTGAAAACCAACCACCAAAGAACACCTGTATCCACGATCTAGTATTCAAATCCGTGTAAAATATGCTTATGCTATTGCTATTAAATCAATCTTTATGAACTTTGGTTATATTATGGTGGTAATTTATGTCTATAATTCTGATTATGTATTTCACAAGCGAAGCCGCGACGAGAAATTTAAAATCAATTAGTGGGTACTGACTAAAATGATGATTTGAAAAAATTACAATACACTGATAGTTTTTACAAAAATGAATAGGCTTTAATTTTTATTCGTCATCATTATTCTCACAAGCATGAATTTAATGAATAAAGGTGATCTAGGGGGTAGAGCTTCTTAGCTAGACAGGAAGGGTGAACGAAGCGAGCTCTGATCTACTAAATATCCTCTGATCGCAACGGGAAACGAAAATTATTATATGGTGCAGGAGAAAGCCGAAGCCGCGACGGAGAAATAATATATGATATTATTTTAACTAAATGAAAAAATGAAGTGTTCTTAGGGTGAACAGGAGAGCGAATATATGATAAGATATCATATAAGATATGATTTAATTAATTTAGTTAAGTGGAATAATATAAGGCAAAAATATTGAAAGAAACCATAAATTGTACATGTAAAACAGATAATTTAGGAGATATGATGTAGTTAACTGTTAAAAATTTAAACATTACTGAATATAATAAAAATTGTATTTCTATAAAATATATAAAGACATAAAATAGAAGTAAAAAAAAAACCATTAAAATAGGAGAACTCTACCCACAAGAAATTTCAGAATCTTGAATTTAGGTAAAACTACAAAAAATGGATGAAACAAAAGCAATCTGCTGTTTAAAAATATACCTACTTTTTTTTTTAAATATGTGCATGACGTAGAAAAACATTACGGCAGCATTATCGCATATGTATATTTAAACTCATCACGAGTTAAAGGCGAAATATCTCACCTATATCTTGTTTTCTATAAATTTATAAGTGACCAGGAGCACAAATTTTGCTTTTACATTTTTATACTCTTGCAGTGAAAAATACAGCATACAGACGTACATTCAAATTGGATTTTTTATATGCAATTTACGGGACGAATACTATTGTTTCATTAACAAACATCAACATCTTTCTAATAAGAGAAAAATTACATTAATTTCTATTTGAAAATAACAGATCTCGTTACAAATGTTTTAGTGTTTATATTTAAAACAAATGCATTATCAAATTAGTCGGAGTATTTGGATAAAAATATTTAAAAATTTTTTTTTTTTTAATTTCACATTATATCGGATAGAAGTGTGTGTAAACAGGAAATCGAAATATCTAAATATATATGCGTAAAACAGTAATAATTTTTGTAACTGAAAATTTATATTATTAGAGGATAATGTAAGAATAAATTTAAAAGTAACATATTACCATATTATTAAAGTAACATATTGTTTTTTGTTTTTTTTTTAATTTGCAATTTGATTGAAAATTTATTTAAATTTTGTCCCTTTATAACAGTCAACTGATCAGCGTAAACAAAATGAAATATGACCCAAAGACTCTAATCGATTTTAATCCTCCCAAAGCGAATCCGATAAAAAATAAACCAATGACAATTCATCGCAACATGTCATAGATTTCTCTTAAATTTCCCGTCCACCAACATAGTACTCTTCTTAATAATCCAATACTGAATCGTTCAGAGCAAATCAGATTACATCGATAACTAACCAATCACAAATACGAACACACATCACCAATCAAACACCATATTTTACACCAGTCACAGTAATAAAAGGAATTAAACAATAATAAAGCGTAAATTTCGACCAATTACAATCCCTCATTTTGTAACCAATTATAATGTTTGAATAAATATTACCCACTCAGAAAATTTCTTCACTGAAAGTTTATTCAGGAATATTAATCAAAATATATGCTAACACATACACATACACACGCGCGTGCACGCATCCTTCCACTCATTTAAAATTGTCCTTTTTTCATTTCTGGTCTCATAAGACCTCAAAAACCTCCAGATTTTCAAAAATCTAATATCTAGAACGGTGATCTTTTTTAATGCTTTCCTTTATTCGTTTAATTACGGATACTAATATTCGGGAAAATTAAAAATAAAAATAAAAGATCTTCCCCTATGGGGTCAGGATGTCATGATTCGAAGAAAATTATAGTTTTATACGTGCGTTGATAGAAAACTCAGATTCATTGAAATGTATAAATTAATTAGATTATAACTAATTCACACTGTCATATATCCAGGTATATTTAATTTATTTCTAGAGGGGATTATAAAATGGTAGAATATATTAAAGAAAGACAATCATCAGATTATACGAACAAATAATGGAAGATGTGAAATGTAAGGAGATAATTTTAATTGCAACAGATGAGAACTGAATAGATAGTAACGTAGAAGGAGAAATAAGTATAATTGCATTTTTAAACAAAAAAAAAACCATTTGAAAATAAAAAATGACACATATACTTTTTTATTTAACATGATTAACTTTTTTGAAAAAATTTAGTTTTTAATAAACAATCAACAAATTAAAATTAAGGAATTAGCTTCAAGCAACGAAAAAATAAATTACATCAAAATAATTAATTTTTTTTTTTTTACTTAGATGTTTGTTCCTTAAGGATTATTGTTTTACTACAATGAGGAGTGTTTTAGAATAATTATTAATTTATTTTAAATTGGAAAAGAATACATAAAATTCAAAAGCACTATGCGTATGTATCTTTATAATAAATCAAAAAGTATTTATTTATAACCAAAACAAAACGAACTGAAAATTAAACAGCTTAATTTTTAAAAAAAGTTTTCTTTTGCAATATATAGAAGAATACTACTGGGGAAGGTAAAAAAATCAGAAAGTGTTTGTTTTTTAACGGTAAAGTTAGAGAGATAAGGGAAGAGAATTAAAAGGGTGTAGTAGTAATGGTTAGATGTTTCATAAAAAGTAACATCAAAAGTCGATTAAATGCTGTCTCAGCCGCATTCAGTGGTGAAAAGGGCAAACCGTGCCAGATTGGGATAGGACCACGAAAACATAAATAAGCTTATATAGTGGTAGCAAAATACAGGGGAAAAAAACTAATGCAATATCAAACCCAGTAGCAAAATTGCCAGCAGTATTTTATTCTATTTTTTTTAACTTCAGATAAAGTAATATTACAGTTTGTTATTTTTCTTAATTGCATAAAGTTTATTTTATATCGAGAGTTAAAAAGAAATTATTATTATTATTATTACCACTGCTATTACGAGTATTATTACGGATATATCAATTTTATATATTATATTAAAATAACTAGAAAAACTCGTTGTCGTTACGTATTCCAAAAAGATATTGAAAGTTAAATATTTTTATGAGGTTGATCATTGTTTAATAAGTAAAAAAGAAGCAGTTATGAACTTGGGTGTTTGTTTGATTACAAACTGTTGTTTAATGAACAGTATCCAAGACCCGGGCGTTGAATGCCCGGTCGGGCATGGTATTTTTCATACGCTACAAATTTTCAATTTCATATTCCCACGTACAACAAGGTTCGTTGTAAGCTTTTGTGGCAAATTGTTTTATTAAACAAAAAATCTGATGTGCGTACACATGACTTCTTGTTCGCCTATTAAATTATAAATTTTTTTTTTTTAATGAAAAGTGCATAAAATATTATTTCATTAATAACTTCTGATATTTTTTCATATTTTTTTTTTACAATCTGAGGTTAATTATCTATATAAATAAAAATGTAAATGTTCGTTTGGTCAAAATTTTAAATCTCCGAAAGTTCTTCACCGATTGCTTTGAAATTTTTACACAACGTTGCACTCGAATACGCGTGATTTTATTTATCTATTATTTAAATGCCTATGATGTCACACATCTGACAGGTAAAAACATGCTTTTTTTTTAAAAAACAGCACTATCTGTTGGAAGTAAAATATGTGTGTCCGCTATAAACTAAAAACCTATTTGACCGATTTAAGCGCGGGGAAAAAGGGAAAAATCTGAAAAGGAAAAAAGGGAAAAATCGAAAAAGGTAAAAGGAAAGAAGCTAAAAAGGAAAAAAGGGAAGAAGGGGAAAATAGCAAAAAAATAGGGAAAAATGGGGAAAACAGAGAAAAGGAAAAGGAAATGGAAAGGGGAAATGAGAAAAAAGTAAAGGGAGAGGAAAATGGGTAAGGTAAAGAAAAATTGGGAAAGGGAATATGGTGGGGAAAGAGGAAATGGGGAGAATGTGAAGAGGAAAAGGAAATTAAACTTTGTGAAGTTCTGTATTTGAACCGATGTGCCTTACCTTTGTAAGATCCAAATATTTCATTAATTAAAATTCTATCGGCTACAACTCTGAAAACCAATTTTACAACCATGTAAAACCAATATTTTACCAATTTTAACCAATTTTACAACCAATGAAAATAAGTACTACTTATCGTTGAATGATTTATCGTTGAATACCTTTCAATGACGGCTTATTACTGCAGTTAACAAAAAGTCCAATTTTTTGGATTTTATGCTTTTTTGGACACTTTTAGTTCAGTCGATTGCAATCAGAAAGAGAAGTTCACATCTAGATGTTACAACAGTTCTAAATTCAAAATTTCAACATCCTACAGCTAATCGTTTTTAAGTTACACGAGATACATACGTACGTACGTATAGACGTCTTGCCGAAGCTAGTAAAAATGGATATTTCCGTCGAAATCTGAAAACCGAAATTTTTCCCGATCTCAATACTTCCTTTACTTTGTACAAGGAAATAAAAAAGGTAATTAACAAAATCACACTTAACCTGTTATATTTTACATCTTTTATTTCATTTCGAATTTTTAAACATTACTTTTCATGTTATCATTACCTAGCAACATCAAAATAAAAATACCAAATAAAACCATTCTCAACGGACTTAAAAATTAAGAAAATAATTCTGACAAAACGAAACGTTTATAAATTGAAAGCCCCGTATTTATGATACCACATCATGTAGGATTTTTTAAAAAATATTTCTAAGCATTTAATCTTGAAAATATGTAAGACCTTGAAAGGCATTTTAGAATGAATTTCTACGAACAAGCATATCAAAAGAGTAGTAGTTTATTTATAAGCTATATTCAGATAACTTAATTTTGCGTTAGTTTTATCCTGATGAAAAACAAGCTGAACGGAGGTACAGTCTATTCAAAATGACTCATTCCCAGTAAAACTAAGAGGCTATGACTCCGTTGTTTATCTGAATCATTATTTGCACCAACTTTAGAACTTTAGTCCAGTAACATGAGTGTACTACACGTATTGCTCCTTCTCCAGTCACTAGCAATCTGTCTACTATCTGACGAGCAATTAGAAAACGTTTGATTACGTCAGTGTTAACATGAAGATTCTTCGAACAAATGAGGTTACATTTATTGTGGTGTAAAGTTATTTTTTCCGACATTTTTTTCAAACTTTATTAACTCATTTAACCTTCAATATATTTCCCATTAATACAATTCATAATTCTTTACATTACAGGTTTACCTACCGACTGTGTTTCCTTATTACGAAGTAATATCTTGTAATATCTATATCTTGTAAAATTTTTTTTTTTCATATTTTTTTTGTTTTATAACTATAGAATTTTTTCCCCATGAATGTTGATTATTTCTCTGTTTTTGAGATTTCTTCTTTCTTCTTCATTTCACTCGTTCATTGTAATTTTACTGTTTAAATAATAAAATCCCCTATTACTGCTAAGCTTTTTTCTCATTTTTTTCACACATATAATTATCACCCTAGTTTCATTGTTACATCTTTTTTCTGTACTTTAATGAGAAGAAAACTAAACTGACAACCAGATTATGATTAACAAAAGAATTATATTCCCTAGTTTTAAAATTTAATATATGTCATACTAGAAACCACACAACATTACACGCGAAATATTCTTTCTTCTTTTAAACTATTTGTTTCGTCTTTAATATACTTGCGATTTTTTATATACAGAATGTATAAAACATTCTCCCGGGACTTTCATAACCTAATCTACTCTTTTTTTCCAGTTTATCCTCCGGGAATCAACGTCAGGTATTACTTCATAGGATAAATGAGGATGATATGTATGAGTGTAAGTGAAGTGTAGTCTTGTACAGGTCGACCGTTTCTGAGATGTACGATTAATTGAAACTCAACCACCAAAGAACACCGGTATTCACGATCTAGTATAAAAGTAACTGCCTTTACTGGAATTTGAACTTGGAACTTTCGACTTCGAAATCAGCTGATTAATCTACTCTTAAATGCACATAAAATACACATGTCTTAAAATTCTTCATTTGCGAGTTACGGCTAGTGAAAGATTTCGCTCGGATTTCAGTCCCCGATGTCAGCTACCCCGGTGAAATGAGGTTGAACTGATATTTTTAGGACGTTAATTAAGGAGCAGAATTAGTGATTTCTTATAGTTTGAGCTGAAAAATCGAATAAAATAGGATCCAGGAAACCGTATCTACAGTAATTTTTTTTTAAAAATCTGGGATGAAAAACCAATAATTTTTTACATGTTTGGCGGACAATAACTTTGTAAAATGGGTAATAAACACATAAAAGGCTTAAAGAAAACATCTAGCGAACTTAAGTCTGAACAAAATAGTGTAAGATAAGTTGAAAAAGACCGCAAGTGACTGCATCTCAGCCATTCATCCGGAGGTCCCGGGTTCGAATCTCGGTCAGGAATGGCATTTTCTCACACGCTACAAATCATCAATCTCATTCTCTGAACCAATACCTAACGGTGGTTACGGAGGTTAAACAAACGAAAAATAAAGTTGAATAACCCAAAGAAAATTTAGAAAAAATGGAATATTATTTAGAAACAGAACACTAAAGTGCATTATACGCACCACTTTAGTTGCTCTTTTTTAGTTCTTAAGGGTTGTCCTTAAGTTACTCAGCCGCATTCATAATGCGGACAATTAATTCCTCACAAGAATTTATTTTGTTTTGTATGCAATATTTCCATCCATCTCCATAGGCAAAAATTTGATCAGGTGATCGTGGTGACCAGGAATGGACCTCCACGATCAGGAAAATGATTTAAGTGAGTGAAAACGGCATAAGAGAAGATACCATCGTGCTGGAAGTATACTTTGTGTCTTAGCGCTGAAGGAACACCTTCAAGCAGCTGCGGCAATTCTTTTCGAAAAAAGTGCAAATGAGCCTCAGCGGACAGTTAATATGTACGGTCAAGACAGCTGACTGTAACGAAGGTCGTATCATAAACATTAACGTTAATTCGGTGTTGAAAATTTGCCTTCCACCGTTTCTTGAGGATTTACTACTGTCCATATATGCTGATTCTCTCATGCGACTGCGTATGCCCAGTGGCTGACGCATCGTGGCTTATGCCAACGATGGGCTGCTGCTGGTCGAGGGTACTTCGCGTGCCGAGACCGAGCTCAAAGCGACGCAGGCATGTAAGGTACTAAGGTTGTAGAGCCTTCAGCACAAAATGTTTTTCAGTGTTTTTTAATCATAAAAACCACTATGATGTTCTTGAAGGGTCGTCTAGCTGTAACCCGTCATCCGCGGGTTGTGATGGACGGCCTTCCGATTAGGTTTGTTACCGTTCAGAATTATCTGGGTGTTATCCTTGATGAGTGACTTCTCTTCAAGGAGCATCTCCAGTATGTAGCGAAGAAAGCCATTGATGCTTTCAGCGGTGTCCGTAGAGTCATTCATCCCGATTGGGAGTTGTACTATCGTACCATGCGTATTCTTTACAAAGGTGTCTGTGAGGCCATTATGTTGAACGCTGCGTCCTTCTGGGCCCATCGTTTACAATTCCAATGTTATAGGGACATTCTTTTGCGAGCTCAGCGTCTTCTATTGCTATCTGTTGTCGGCGACTACAGAACTACCTCGCGAGAGGCAGTCACTGTGATGGCTGGCATAAAACACCCGGACATTTCCGCTACGGAACGTAGCCAGCGGTATATGTCTAAGAAGGGAGGCCTTCTTACGTCAGGGCGTATGCGGAAAATTGAAGACCAGTGTTTTTATTCTTGGCAAGCTAGGTGGAACGATTCTTCTACTGGTCGATACACGCATGCTATTTTTCCAAATGTTTGAGAGTTGCGAGCGATTAGCTGGGTTTCCCCAAATCGGCACATTACCTAATTTCTTTCGGGACATGGTGCTTTTAGGGATAGGTTGGCTAGGTTTAGGTTGGTTGACTCCGGCTTGTGTCCGGACTGTAGGGTCGATGACACGGTGGACCATGTCCTGTAAATCTGTTCCCGATACGAGGCTGAGCGTACAAGAGTTGTAAGGGGAGTTAACTCCTTAACTCGCAGAGACTGGGTAATTGTTGCTGGCTTCCTTCGCTTCCTCGCCTGCGTAGGACGGCCGAAGGGATCTTGTAGATAGAGTAGGAACCTGGGTGGCTAGGGTCCGCCTGGATAGTTGATTGGCCGAAGGTAGGGCGCTTCGGCCACGGTTAGTCAGATAAGAGGTATCATTTTGTTATAGCTAACCCAGCTATTGTGTGGCATTGTGTCACGAGGGACTCTGCGATGGAGCTTAGCGGGAGTAGGTGATCAATCTGCCTCTCTCTGGTGGACGAGACCGGAGTCCATAATTAACCTAAGTCAGGGGTTTATTTAAGCGTAAGCTGAGTTTCACTAAGGGAACTAGAACTAAATTCCGTTGTTGAGATCAACATGTTTGTCGGTATGTTGTGTTTATTTTGCCTCAAATTATGAGACATTCGCGAAATTGGCTTATAATAAGTAGAACTAGGCGTGGGGTTTGCGCTTCCGCGAGCTCGGTTAGCTAGTTCAGAGGGAGACGTTGTAGGACATTCAAGATGTCCAGGCGAGGCCTACAGCGAAGGTAATAAGCTGAATAATTAAATCACCGATGCAAATGTTTACCGAAGCATTTGAATCGGTAGCATCCCAACAAGACCAGGCTTGTTACTATGAGATATAAAAAGTCACAGGGCGATAGACGACTCCCGTTAAAGCCCATCAGGGCAAGGGACGAGAGGATGGTGTGACGACTGGAACGTTACTAGGCGGGTGTCTTCCCCTACTGGGTTGGGATGCCCATATGTGCTCATTGCGTAAATTATTGACGCCACATCGAGTGAAAATTGCCTCTTCGAGTGAAAATGCTTGTAGAGTTGTCGATTTTTATTCCATCAGTTGCAGAACTTCAAGCGAAGCGAACCTTCTCTTGGGGGTAGATGTTGAGTTCAAAAGTCCTAACCATTGAGTTCAAAAGTCCGATTCACTTAGAAAGACGTCGTTTGCTGAAGCCTGGATTGCGCAGAAATATTTTATCAATAACAGTGTTATGTTGGACAGATAGACGTTAGTAGTTGGTTCGAATATTTGGAATACTAGGTAGCGGGCCTGTTTCCCGAGAATTGCAAAAAGTCACGCTAATTGTTTTGGGCTCTGTAACGCATTTCATATTCTACTGCAGCAGCTGTAACATTATACACACCCAAAATGAATACCATATCAGGGTATTTCTCTGTTGTAAATAAGTAGGACATTAGTTCAATGACTACCCGAACGTTCCAAAAAAATTCATTAAAAAAAATCGCTTACGACAGCACCGTTCACAGTACCCAATATACTTAGTGTACCTTACAGAATTATTTAAACACTAATTGCGCGTCGTTGATCAGTTGTTATTTTATTGCCAACTTTAAAATAATAATTTTTCAAATAATTAAATGTATTTCTGTCATTAATAAAAAGATTTTATCTAAGTAATTGTTTTTTATTTAACAATTTTTGTGTAATTTCCTTTTTTGCAATTTTTTTAACAGCAATTGTTAACATTAAATTGTGTTTTTATAAATTTTTCACATCACCAAAACAAAATTTTGTTTTTGTTTACATTAAATAGGTACTTTTCTGTCAAATGTAGTAATGTACTGTTTCTAAATAGAATTCAAATTTTCCTGACTTTTCTTTGTTTTATTCATCGTATCTTACACCGTGTTTTGTTCAGAATTAAATTTTCTAAAAATATTATTATAAAATTTTACACATTTATTACCCATTTAACAAAGTTACTGTAATTCAAACATAAAAACAGGAGTTTTTACTCCAAAATATTGATTTTCAACCCAGATTTCTCAAAAATACTTTAAAATACGATTCTGAAATCTACTTTATTCAATCTCTCAGATCAAAATCCATAAGAAATCACTAACTTTGTTCCTTAATTGACGTCCTAAAAATTTCAGTGCGATTCCCATTTCACTGGGGTAGTTGAAATCCGAGCGAAATTTTCACTAGCCGTAACTCGCAAACTTACGAGTATTAAAAAAATTGATATATTAAAAAAATCGATTAAAAGATACGCAAAATGTATAAATTCGTAATGAAGTTTTATTTCAAAATAAAACTAATGAAGTTTTATTTTGAGTTTCATTAAGTTTTACATTCAAATAAATATATTTGATGGAACATTTTTTTCGTTTTATAGTTAAAAAAGTTTACGTTAATCTGGATCTATAACTACTACTTATTGAGCACAATTAAAAAGCTTTCAAAGTTTTAAAAGATGTCCCTAAAGCTTACTAAAGTGTTAGCACTTAAAAATAAATTATATTCTAAACTTGAGTATTTATTTTACGCGCGTGCGCAGAGTCAGAAACTTTAGATTATACAAAAGTTTCAACAAGCTACACTACTGCCTAATGACCAAATAATAATGATAAATGATGTTCAAATAATTCTGACCAATGAGATTAAATAAATTTACCGTACCACAGTATGGTTGCACTCTTATCAGGCATCACAAAATGCCATGACCAATCAGAACTTATACAATTTTTATGTAGTGTACAAAGGAATTATTCATTTAATGTACTTATTAATGGACTAATTTAATTTTAGATTTGTAATTGTACTTTAAGTATTAATTTGCTTCTTATCATGAATTATTGAATTATTTCAAAGAAGAAAGATAAATTATTTGAAAACAGATTTTTTTTAATGAAATTAAAATTCTAAATTCTAAATTAAAATGTGTAACTTCTGCTTAAAAAACATATTCAAATTAAAAATAATATGGAATACAGCTTCTTTAGCTTGTCATTTTTAGTCAACAATAATAATTTTTCTGGTTGTAATTCCCACTAAAATACAAAAATAGAAAGCTAACAATGAAACCAAGGTAGTAATTATGTATGAGAAAAAAGGGGAATTCAGTTTAACTGTTGGAGCGGATTTTAATTAGGCAGTAAAATTACAAAGAATGAATGAAGTGTTGAATAAATTTAAAAAGCAGTCTATGACAACGAAAGAAATCATTGGTGTAGAAAAAATACGACAGATATTGAGTGCGGGTTTAGAAATCAGAAAAAAAAGTTTTTTTAATATTTGAATAGAGTGTAGTTCGTTATAATAGCAAATTTTAGACGATAGGAAAACCAGTAAAACAAAAATAATAGATATTATGAAATACCATGTTCCTTAAAATTAGATGATTTGATAAAATTAAAAATGAAGGTTAGAATAAATAACTGTTTGGGCTATCGATATAAAACAGTTCTTTTAAAATAATGGTATCTTTTCTCATCATGTTTTGAAGTTAAATCTTTATTGAGGTAGATTATCCTAAAACTTCCTTATAAATGAATTTTTCGTAGATTAAATTTTAATTAAATAGATCAGTGATTCCGAAACTGTGCGCCTCTCTGCAGTTTTGAACCCAAGATATTTTTAATTATTAATTTAATGTTAATAAAGTAAAAAAAAAAATAATGAAATACATGAGTTTTATTTATTTTTATCTCTTACTTACTAGTAGTCATACTTTTACTTAACCATGGCGCTATGGAAAATTAAAATTTCATTATTTAAAATTCATAGAAAAATTAAATTAAAAGTTTAATTGTAAAAGGGCGTCGCGACTCAGAAAATTTGGGAATCACTGAATTTTTTTTTATGCGTTTGTTCTGCTGCTCCCTTGGGCCGGCTCAACAATCAAGTATTACTCAGCCCAGGGGAGTGTCCTTGCGACTCTAATGAGCTTCCCGTCCTACCGGCAGTACGTCCGGCATGGCAAGTCGGCTCACCGGTTCCGGATCTTTTCCTTATTTTCATCTTGCCTCTGCCTCTAACCGCCAACGCCAGAGACACTGGGCCCCACTGAATTAGACGTTAATATGTTTATTAAGTTAAGAATAAATATTAAAACGTATAATATCACATATATCTTCCAACTTCCAAAGTGGGAGTGCAAACGTTTTTTTTTTTTTTTACAGTCTACGAAATCAAAGATACAGACGTGATGGCATCAAATTCGTGATTCTATACATACACAGAAATATCTTTCTCTTTTGGTTGTTATCGCCTTACAACCAATATTATTTCAAAAATAAATTTAAGTCGGCGATTCTTAAGTAAATTATTCTCTAATACAACTGCCGACTTGTTTTTTAAATGTATAGCTATATTAATTCAAGAGCTCGTCATTCAGTATAGTTTAATTAATCTCAAAATTTAATTAATCTCAAAAGTTAAAAAAAAAATTTGGGCGCACATATTTGTACTACCTTGAAAAAACATATATTTTTTATATAAACTGAATAATTCCCAATCCTTACACAGGATAAAATCTAGGAAATGGGATCACGTCAATTCCGTTTAACTTGTTTTATCAAAAAATTTCAGCAAATTCTAAACCGGATGTTAAAAATAGAATTAATACATGAGTAGAAATTCAAATACTTGCTTATATGAATGATCGGTTCCTTTTAGCTTAAACTAAGTAAGGCGGTCCATCAGATAGCGGAATTCTTAAAAAATAATGCAAGAAAAGAAAAATTAAACAGCAAGTATAAAACTATGAACTTATTAATTTCAAGGATTAATCTCGAGAGACGTGAATAATATCCTTTAAGTTCCAATCTAAAGTTAATTTTAAAAGGATTAAAACGTTCAATTTCTAGATTTAGCTTGAGAAGTAGGAGTATTGGAAGGAAAAATTAAATCCAAAATAAAAATACAGCTTATCAAAAAAGAGCCTTATCAAAAAATTCTAGTTAGAAACTGCGTAAGACAATATGTTGACGAACACTACAAATATGTATGACATAATTTAATTATACTTATTATAAGTATAATTTCAAGAAATGGAAATGCAAAATGATTATAAACAATTGATTATAAACTTGAGTACTGAGAAAGACAGTCCGATCACTAGAAAAACCAATAATGGATAAGCGACATCAGGGGAGAAGTAAAGAATCTGACATAGAAACAATAATTTTATTCAACTTACTTTAAACGAAAATTTGTAGCAGTATATGATAAGCTTACCAAGATTTATACAGTTCATACCAAAAAATAAACTACAGTAGACCATGACTAAGATGGGTAGATCAGATATGACTTAACCAAGGATTGTTACAAGTGCAGAACGGTAAATAAAATGGCAGAAGAAAATTCAGGAAAACATTGTACGATTTGAATTATCTTGTAGGTTTACACCTACAAAAAAATATATTGCATTTATGTAAACAATCAATCTACTACTTTTATTAAAAATGGAGTGACTATTATGGGAAAATGCTTAAAATGTAGACACACGTTTTAATTTTAATATTGATTTATTGTTTATTATTGTTATATTTATTTAAGAAAAAACAATGTTAGATCCATTAGCTTAAATTTTGTTCAATCCATTGTAAGGAATAATGAATTTCTTCCAAACATACATAATTATTCTTCATTTTATAGGAAGCTTATCTAATGTCAAAAATCTAGAATATTCTTTTTTAAATCTCGTTACTAACCCAGACTACACGAAAACGTCGTCAACGACTTCTCCACGTATATATTAATTATTTTACTATTATTAGTAAGGAAATGGTACTATATAAATGTTATCGTGTAAGATAAGATTAATGAAATAAAAAAACCTTACCGAGAATCGAACCAGAGATCAGATGACTTTTATAAACTATGTAAAATACCGGAACCTAAATCAAACAAGAATAATAGTGTGATTTTCGAGGCACTGAATCTTTTAAAAGCGTTTCATAAATCAAATAATAAGATAAAATAAGCTGTTGTTTTACTCATTAGAAAAACAGATAAATTATATCGTTAAATTATATAAGTTATTCAGCATATGTTTACATAAATAAAAGTCACTTAAAATGAGGTCCTTCTTGTTTGCTGAAGAAATATGGGAGGTTTTTTTTTAAGTTTTCATTGAAACGTAACTAAGCATAAAATGATAATAATATTGTTGAAAATCTGAAAGTAAAAAAAAAAGTTTTATAAAAGAAAATACATAAGATAAACCCCTTTGAACTTTTTAAATATATTTCGACGACAACTTTTACATAAGTTAGTTACTTTGCTCTATCTGTATCATAAAAAGACGTCCTAAAAAGTTAAAATTTGGCAGACGTAGGCTATAATCCTTGAGCCAAATAAGATCAGTAGAGGAAATTAAGTATCTAACAAACTTTTCACATAATTATAAACATGAAAACCGACTAAATTTGTTAAGGTATATCAAAATAACTAAAATTTAGGCTAACAGTTTAACAAGGAGAAAAAGGTGCTGAATTTTTTAGAAATTTACATAGAGCTAAAATTTTAAGCTGTCCATGATAAATGTAAAATATTTTCAGTTTTATTACATCTTTATATTTTTTTCTTATTTTAAGAAAATAAAAATATTTTAAATCGACTAGTTTGGTCGTAAAATTTATATTTTTAAACCGTAGCTAAATTACTTTGTTTCAGGGTATAAAATCTAGGTAAACCACCATATGAGATATGGTGGTTATTTATTCTTATTACAATGATCAGAGCGGAAACGATTCCTGCATTGATTAATTTAAAAAAAGATAATAAAAGATTCAACGCGTTAAAATTAGTAAAATAAAATTTATAATAATTTTTTTTTAAATATTAGATTACCCATCAAAATTTAATTAGTAAAAAATATAGCTCTCATGAAGAATTACAAAAATCATAATCATCTTTCACTCATCATCCGATTATTCGTATATTTAAGTGTAGTAGCTAGTAGTAATAACTACATTTAAATATACGGAATATGGAATCAATGAAAATAAGTACCACCTTTTGATATATCGTTTAAAAGTTCTCAATGATGGCTTATTACTACAGTTAAGAAAGTCCAAAATCCAATTTTTTTGGATTTTGGGCTTTTTTAGACACTTTTGGTTTAGTCGATTGCAATCAAGAGGGGAGGTGGAACTAGTCAAAATGCATTCAGAGATGATCAAAATTAATATTTCTGTTGAAATCTGAAAACCGAGATTTTTCGCGATCACAATACTTCTTTACTTCGTACAAGGAAGTAAAAAAATTCTGTAATCATATCTTAATATAAAATTGAAACAAAAAATTTTTTTAATATTTTGATTTCGTATAATGATGTTAAAATATGTGTACAAAACTTGTTTCAACCCGTTTGTTTGATGACGTGAATTTATTACAAAAATATTAATGTTAATAAAATACTTATTCACAATAATATTCAAATTACCTTAAAAATAACTTTACAACAGATGTTCAAAATGATTTCCTGAGATCGCGATACAGGTTCTTCTCACTTTCAATGTTAGCCTTAAATTCGTCAACTGTACGAGGATAGTTTTTAAAAACTACACATTATAAATATCCTCAAAGGAAAAAGTATGCTGATGTAAAATCTGCGGATCTTGGAAGCCACAACACTTTTGATATCAAACCATGGCCGTAACATAAAATAAATTCCCGTAACATATCCAGCGTTTCATTATGAGTATGACACGTTACGTTATCCTGCTGGAACCGACAATCCCGTTCATGTAAATCTAATGTGGCAATAAACTATTCGATTAAGTTGCGATAAACTACACCATCTACAGATTTGTCAAAAAATAAAGAAAGGCCCTATTACACAACACCGGGAGATCGCACACCAAACACCAATGTTACGTGCGTGTAATGGTCGTTCATGAAATACGTGAGGATTTTCAGCGCTCCATATTCTGTAGTTTTAGCTGTTAATGTAGCAATCCGATTGAAACAGTGCCTCGTCGCTGAAATAAATACGATCCAAAATTTCAATACCGTTGTCATCAACTGAGAACAAAACCGACGACAATACTGTAAACATTTTCCGCGACCTACTGACACCGATGCAGTAATTTTTTAGTATCCCTGAAAGCTGTAAATAACGAAATCCCGATCTGTGAAGATAACTTTCTGAGCGATTTTTTGGGTGAGCGAATCAAATGTTCGTTCACATCCTCCAGAATTTTTACTGTTAACAGTGATGGTCGACCTGTACTTTTCCGATCATATACATTCCCGATCTCACAAAATTTATCAATCAAACGCGATATTGTCGACTTATTAAAAACTGAAGAATTGGGAAATTTTATCCGAAACTTGTCTTTCACTCGTCCGTAAGATTTGTACGCGCGATAAGCCTCAATAGTAAACAAACGTCCGTCCTTAGAAAACGACATAGTTAAAAAAATAAAGACGAATTTATAATGGTACAGCATTAGTCCAAAAAAAGGACATTTCAACTGTTGCAAGCTGGTAACCTTGAGTACAGTGTGGCCAACTGACATGTAAGGATAAGTAAAATTTACCTATACGTGACTTCTATCTTCCTCATCATAGGGTTGCGTCCTTTTTGAAACATACGTTATTTCAATAATAGGTAGTTATTTAGGAGAAAGTTTACTGATACTTAGATTTGTGTATTTATATTCATCTACAATTAGAAGAGGGTTTAATTAAATTTCATTTTATCAATCTTATTTCTTCCAGACTCATACTTAGTGATAATGGAAATTTCTAAATCTAGAATTCTGATTTTCAACAAAAAACGAATGACGTTATTAAATGTCGGTAAAATTTGATACGAAATTTAAAAATTTATGTGCATTTTATCTTGAAGATCAGAACCATCTGTAACCTAAATCCGGTATCGCAAATATTCGTAAAATTTAATAAATATTTGAATAAAAAATTCAGTAAGTATTGGTTAAGAAACGAGATGAAGTTTTTCGTTTCGCGCGGCCGCTAAATTGACACATGTCAATGAACAAAACATTTGTTTCTCTTTTAGTGCTCACATTCAAATTTGCGAGGGATTTGTGTTATTTATATTATGCTTTTTGTCATTACTAGTGTTTCATTTGTAAATTCGTTTAAATGTTTTATATTAATTATTTTTTCGTGTATGTATTGTTTTTTAACACTAGATAATTTATATACTTTTCTGATAGAGATTATCCAACTCTTCTCAAATGCAGTGAAAAAATAGTGTAGATGAATAAAACTGTAATACTTTTTTTGGAAGGCTCAACCCTATATTTGGAAAATATCTCGAAAGCAGAAACAAAGTGATCAATGTTCGGAAATGACTACGTAAGTCTTAACCATAGTCTTAATGGTTTAAAAAAAAAGAAAGTATATTTAACGTCATCTTTTAGAGGCGTCTCAAAAATAGAAAGATTTTTATGAAAAATTTTCGTTTTTGTATTTGAACCATATACAAATATTCGGCATCTCATTTTTGTGAACCGACTGCTTTACACAGTTATTCATACAATAATCGTTTAATTAAAAAATATTTTTCTACGCGTGTATGAACTCTGCTTAAGAAGAGCGAAGCACATATACATTATCTAAAAAAATAATATGATTAGGATTTCATTCATAAAAAAGTGGTTCATTCATGATGATTCACAATTATCATATATCAGTTAAGTTTACTTTTATAAAATATGACGTTTGAGAGATAAATTAATGAATCAATCATCGTAACCTACAAATATATGATTAAGTAGTATATGTGGTGGAGTCTGATGATAAAAATCTCAGAAATAAATGGTTAGAATTTCATTAAATGTACATAAAACTTTTTCAACCTAAATATGCTTTTTTACCAATAAAAAATATTCTGGGTTTTTATTTTAAAGGTTTTTTAGGAGAGTCTAAAAAAATAAACCGCTTTTAAAGATCTAATTTCGAAGAAATAATTTATTAATTAAAATTTATTGACTCATAACCAAAGAGTTATAAATTTCGAATAATTTCTATATTGTAATATTTTTAATGAATCAAATCTAATTTTATATCACTAATAAATTTTTCACTTTTATACTTTTTTAATAATTTTATTAAAGTCTGATATCATAACAACCGTAACTAGTAGAGATGTGGTATACATTGAGTTGCTTTATTGGAAATCTAATATTTTATATAAGATAGAGTTTATGATAAGTATATTTTTCTATTAAAAAAAAGTTTATATAGCTTTACTTTTCCAGAGATAACGAAGTAGAGAAGACTTTCAATGTTATCATGCTTTTTTACCGTAGCTAATTAAATCATAGATAATCGATCTATTTTTATGACCGTTAGTTATCTAGAAATAATATTTTTTCATATTAATATAACAAATAAAAAAGGTCAAAAAAGTGTTTAAAGGAAATAAAAATTTTAAAAAAAAAACATAAAATATATATTCTAAATTTTTACAATACGTTTCATCTAAGTTGAAAAACAGTCGATAATTTATTTTGAAAGTTTTTAAACGTAATATAGATTCATAATTATTTAAATTTATTTTATTCAAATATGTACGGTTATATATTGTACACCGTTACGTTTACCAAACTGATCAGAAACTGCCATTTATAACCAATATACTTACTACGAGCAAATTATTATTTTTTTTAATACTTTTATTTATAGTGGCATCAACAATTAAAGTCATTAGCGAGTTATCAGTGTAATGTAACTATACTGGTAAATTTTTAGTCTTGAACAAACTCAGGTCGACTACTCCTGAGACGTGTGATCCAATGAAACCCAACCACCAAACCAGCCAGCCTCCGTGGCGCGAGTGGTATCGTCTCGGCCTTTCATCCGGAGGTCCCGGTTTCGAATCCCGGTCAGGCATGCCATTTTCACACACACTACACTACAAAGCATTCACCTCATCCTCTGAAGCAATGCCTAACGGTAGACCCGGAGGTTAAAAAAAAAACCACCAAAATACACCGATATCCACGATTTGGTATTCAAATCCCAATAAAAGTAACTACCTTTATTAAGATTTGAACCTGAGAACTTCGACTTCGAAATCAGTTGATTTACGACGAAGAGTTTACCACTAGACCAACCCGGAGGGTTAAATTATTTTTAAATTCACCAAAACAAAGCAAAAATCAATTTCAACCGTTTATTTTTATAAAAGTTTTTTCAGATTTAAACTCTGGCTAATTTAAAGGTTTGGGCAAAAGAGGATGCAAGAATAAATAACAATACGTTAAAATACAGTACGACCCCGCTATAACATGGCCATCTGGAGACAACTGTTACATCCGTGTTCTAAGCTAACCGTTTTATTTCACAGAATAATATGCATTACTACAAAATAACAAAGTAAATCTGAAGATAAGGTAAAATTAAGTCAATTTTAAATATCGTTATTTACATTTTTTCCTCCTGTTTTTTACAGTATAGAGATGAGTAATTTTACAGAGCTAAATGTATTACCGTATTTATTTAAATTTATTACTCGATACATATACGTTGTTGGAGTACGTTTCTATACACTTAATAAAAAGTAGAAGATGTTTTTTATATCTGATAACAGTTATATTTTAGGGGACATCCTTCTAACAGTGTTATTTTGAACTGTGTTAAAGTGGGAGGTCGTAATGTTCTCGGAGCATCCAAAGACCGAGCAACGTTTTATTTTTAATTGAAAAATGGTAGCTAAAAGATTTGTCTGGATGTAAGAGGTTAGGTTTTATAGAAAAAAAAATTGGATCTTCTTAAATGTTGAAAAAATGTAAAAAAAAAGCCCTTTATAATACAATAGTATATTATTTTTAATTTTTAATTGAATTGGTGTATCTTGGGGGATTGGTGGAAGGATCGGAGTGAATTTTGATAACATATTTCAGTTTTGACTGTCTTTAAAAATTAAATGCATTTAACAAAATAATGCAACATTTAAATTTTTGGTAAGCTAGATTTTAATATTTAAGAAAGTTAAAGAGGATTTAAATGAAAAATAAATTAACTAAATATTTTGCTCTAGTAAAGAGTTGTTATCCGAGAAGAAATGTCGGATCCCTTCACTATTAAAACTGGACAAAGAAAGGGGAACAGACTCTCCCCTCTACTTTTTAACATTTCTCTGGACTAAATATAAAATGAAAATTTGGCAGAATCCTCCGAAAATCAAAATTTGAACAGGAGGGTAAGTTATTCAAATAAACTGCTTAGTATTTGCCGACGACTTGGCTGTCCCTCCTTGTGTTCATTAACGGAACTAAGACTAAATTTCGTTGTTGCGATCAACATGTTTGGTGGTATGTTATGTTTATTTGCCTAGAATTATGAGAAATTCACAAAATTGGCTCATAATAAGTAGAACTAGGCGCGGGGTTCACGCTTCCGTGAGCTCGGTTAGCTAGTTCAGAAGTAGACGATGTAGGACATTGAAGATGTCCGGACGAGGCCTACAGCGAAGTCAATAAGCTGAGTTATTAAATCACCGATGAAAATGTCTACCGAGGCATTTACATCGGTGGCATACCAACTGAGGCTTGGCTTATTACTGTGAGGTGTAATCAGTTGATGTTCTATAAGACGACTCCCGTTAAAGCCCATCAGAGCTACGAACGGGGGGGGGGGGAGCGACCGGAATCGTCACAAGGTCTTCCCTTACGGGGGTTGGGATGTCCCTCCCAAGACTAGTTCAGTAATTTAAATAATTAGAGACTGCAAATTAAAAGGAAGATTCGCTTGTCAAAACAGAATCTCCAAATTAGAAAAACACAAGGTTAAATCTGGAACACCTACAATAAAAAATGCCTTTCAATATGCTCTAAAATGCGCCACTAAAAAACAGTCGTTCTCCGAGGCACTGTACGCCTGTGAAGCTATTCTGAAAATGAAAATTGAAGCTAAAACCTAAACTAAACCTGAACTAAAGGTTTTAGCTTCAATTTAAAACGACTAATTAAAAAAAAACGCAGGATCATCAGAATCTGTTTAAAAATAATTACCGGAAGAATGGGATCTGGCGAATTGGCACTAACGAAACCGTATAAAAGAAATCGACCCAGTTATCAACGCCATGAAAAAGAGAAGGATTTCTTATTTTTACTACATCTTAAGAATGACTGAAGGCCGAATTCTGAACAACTGGTTATCAGGAATTGGGAAAAGTAGTGGAAAATACGTCAGAGAAATTAAGAAGGATCTCAAAGAAATTGGACTGAGGATTGAGGACGCTTTCGACTAAACAAAAATAAACAAAACTTTAAAAGAACACAGATTCTCTTTAGAAAAACCCAGATGCATAGTAGAAGTTACAGACAAATTACGGAAACAAAGATCAGACCTTCTTAAAAAGTACTGACAGAACTGGAAGGTTAAGGCAGTGCGCTAGTCGAAGAACACTGTAAATTGATTGATTAAGTGGTTCAATGTGGCCTCAAAAGAAAAAAAAAAGTTTTTGTAAAAAAAGCTGCTCCAATTCTAACGAAATTTCTAATATATCCCCTAAAAAATGTACTGTATCTACTATATAATAAAAATAAGAATTTGTAATATTAATTTTTAGGAATTAAGCACTATTTATTTATTATTTTAGATCCTGGATGGGATTTAAGTATAACCTGAGGAAATAGGACATTTTTATTTTTTGAAGCGTTTATCAATAATTAATTAATCAATCCTACAGTTCAAATAATATTCAACTATTTGGAAAAAGGAAGGGTTAATGATAAACGAGTAAATCTTTCTGTTACGGGAATTAATAAATAAAGTAAGAGATAAACAAAGAAGGTACATAATAAATACACTGCAAATTAAGGGTGTGTTCATTAAATTTTAAATGACCCAGAAAATAGACGACAAAGTTTGTAGTAAAGGTATTATTTGCATGTGTGTGTAAATATGTGTCTTTGTATGTTGCACGCGCGTGTTTGTGAGCTCAAGAGTACAGTAATGTTATATGAGACAGCTATTGAGTCCAAGATAAGATTCTGAGTGCCACTTGCCACCCGTATGTGTCTGTTTGGTCTCTTTTCTTAGAATGGAACCGAAGCAGAAAGGAGTTAAGATTAAATGAAAGAAATAGTAGTATACTTGAAAGAGGAATGAAAAGGATGATTTTGAGAGAGAGTTAGGGAAGCAGACATGCAACCAGACGGTTCAATTCTCATGGATTTTAATTTAGTTATTTCTTTTTTTTTCTTTTTCAGTAGTCTGTTAGTGTGCGTTTGTGTGCGTATTTTTAACTCGCTTAGTTAAATAATAACATTATTCTCCCCGAGTGTTAGTATAAAAAAATAGAACCAACATCTTGAAGAAATGCGACTGCTTGACAATTCACTGTCACACAGTATTATAAATCATTTTATAATATCTTATAAAAAATAACATTACGACTCAATAAATGTCTCTTAAACATGTCTCTTAAATATTTTTTAATTTAAATTTCTATAGAAAAAAATTATAATAAATTTTAAAAAATCATAAGAACGAAGTCTTGTATGAGATAATCTTACATAAGAAATAACAACAAATTACTTCCGTATTCTAAAGAACTATTGTAGGAACTGTAAGATATTAGAACTATCCCCCCAACTTAATTTTCTTTTCCTTATTTATTTTTCCAGCAATGTGTAATAATAATAAAAATTTACCATTTATTCTTCTCATGTAACTAGTATTGCAAATTTTAAAAAATTATACATGTTTCTAGAGTTAAAAAAAGAAGTTTTTAATTATTCTAATTTTAAATATTATAAAAGAACTGTCTGGCCGAATTTTTTCGTTAATTCTGTTTCTAAAACTGTAATAAAAATAAAAAAATTTTGCAATAAAAAGTGTTCAAAAAATGAGAAATAAAGTACTATTATCAAATAATAACCATTCAGTGTTTTTGATATATTTCCTTTTAAATCTTTCTAAATATATACCGTTCAAAAAAGGCCTGCATCCCAAAAAATAAGATTTTATCAATTTTAAATTGAGCTACCAGAGATTTTATTTTACTTCCCTCCAACTATTTAATGTAAAACTATTTTACATCAGCATCAGAATTCTGAGTAGTATCACAGATAGTGATACTATTTTATTATTTTAGTCTTTTTATCAACCATAAAATGTGTTTTTTTTTTAAGTTTCTTCCACATAGAATTTCAGAGAATGAAATCTCTTTTAAACATATAACTTCAAGTTATATGGAGTGATATAACTCTTTCCAAGTTATTCAGAGTGATTCACGAAGAATGTAACAAACTTTCAAGTTATGTTCTACTAGTTAAAATAAAGAAGAAACGTCATAAAAGCACAGTTTCGAAAACGCTTTGTTAAGGAGTGTCGGCTAGCGAAACATTTTCCCCTGATTCCTACGCCTCCGATAAAATTAAGCCGCTATGTAATTTTTGGCACCAAATTTAGAATTTCAGAATGAAATCTCTTTTAACCATATAACTTTATTTTTTTACTTTCCAAGTTATCCAGAGTGATTTACGAAGAATGTAACAAACTTTCAAGTTTGGCACCAAATTTAGGGGTACATTTGTAGTTTTATATTGAGATTTGACCTTAAAAGTAGGGAAAAAATAGGTCCTAATACAGTATTTTTAGTAGGTTTTGAGAAATTTGGGGTAAAAGAAAAAAAGATGGGGTAGAAAAATACAATATTTCTCAACCAAAAAAAATTTGTATTCAACAAAGTTATCTACTTTGTTAAACTGGTAATAAACATAAATGTTTTAAACAAAATTTATAAAACATTTGATTCTGAGTAAAGTGGTATAAATAAAATCTATAGGAACTAAATTCAAAAGTAAGAATTTTGAAAATTAATAAAAACAAAACATATCAAAATTTGACAGATTTTATCTAGGTATTAAACGAAAGAAAATGTTCAATGAAACAAAACAAAAGGATGAAATATTCAAAATTCAAGAATTAAATACAGCCAATTAAATAAACTGCTGAAAATATCCTCCGTGAAAGACCGATATCTGGCAAATGTCGACATTCCCCGGTGACAGATACGAAACAGGTCAATGAAAGAGCGAAATATTTGCTTATTCGGACCTTAGCCGGTATGTGTTAAATTCCGGATGCACGATGTGAAAGTTGAAACAAATTATTTTTGTAAAAAAATTAAACAAACAGAATTGACCATTTATTTGTATCGTTATTGTTCATCCATACAGTTAAAATATTCTGTGTAACCTGGTTGGCCCTTTCAATTTATAAAATCTGAAAATTTGGATAAATATTTTTATAAATGCGGTGAATTTGATAAATAGCCTCCAATGTTGGAGAATAACATATATAATTTGTATATTTAACTTTAATTAGATGAGGTTAGCGAGCGAAGCAAATGTAGGACATCTTTGGCTTAAATTTAAGTTTACGATGGTTTCTCGTAATCTTAAACTGTAATCTCGTAACCTTAGAGATTGGTACTGGGTATTTCTTTTTTTAATTTCAAGTTATCGTTTCGACCCCCCACCTGAACTTATCTGTGTTTGTCGACATATACCTGCAAAGGTCCGAATGTATAATAATATAAGGAAATATTTCGGTCTTTCAGCAATGAATTCGGTATGTGAACATTCACCGAAGAACCTTGACATTCTCTAATTTCGGTCTTTCAAGGTAGCATATGAAACACTCTGCCCGACAAATAATATTTCTGATGAATTTCCGTATTTCAACAGGATTATTTTTTATTAGTTTTTTCCGTAATGGGAATTTTAATAATTAACTCTTCCCTCTTAACCTACAGTTACACTCTTTTTTTTTTAGCCTGCGGGACCGCTGAGCATGAAATAAAATGAAATGACAGCCAAGTTTTATATATGCGTTGATAGAAAACTATTCAACTAAACGGGTTTAAGAAAAAAAAAACTAGGAAAAACCAAATAGAATCTGACTTAGATCAAATTCATGGAAAGATATATTCACTAAACTGATAGATATTTCTTTATGATCAATTCATGACATATAAGCTTGAATCTTGTGCATGTGAGCATGGAATGGACATTTTGTAGCGTATGAAAAACACCATCCCTAATCGGGATTCGAACCCAGGACCTCCGGATAAAAGGCCTAGACGCTACCACTCGTGACACGGAAGTTTTATTCTACATTTATAAATTATTATATAATATAAATACGGGAAAGTATAAGAATATCGTCAGATTTTGCTATCGGGATTTTTACCAGATAATGAAGTTCAAAAAAAATAATAATTTCAGCACTTAAAATTACCGGAAGAATGTACTGATGTATGTAAGTATGTTTTTTTTTTTAGATAATTCAAAAACTTAATAAACGATTTGAATGAAATTTGGCATGATGATGTTTCTAAATGAGACCTTGGTGCCATTTAATTTTGGTCACAATTAATCAAGGAGGCAAGGAGATGTGGACCTTATGATGCTTCGTATTTTTGTTTTCTTTATGACAGAGTGTTTGTTTTCGGTCTTATAAGTTAATGTGAATGTTTCTCATTGTGTTTTAGTTTTTGATCAGTGTACTTATCACAGTTTGTTAATGTTTTTGGTCTTTGTTTTGGTTTTAGGTTTTTTTTATGTTTAGATGTATGTATATTTTTATTTTTGGTCTCTGGTTTTGGTTTGTTTTTTGTAGAGTCAGTGTTATTTGTTTTCTTTTCTTTGAAATTTGTATTGCTTTTAGTTAGGGTTTGTTTTTATTAATTCTCGATCGGTGTTGCGAGTAGGTGACCAGTGACCGTTATCGGGTAGGTAGAGTAATTCAATCGGTATGGTCTTCCTTAAGTCTGTTGGCTAGGTTTAATTACGTTAGTGTAGTTCACCGATGGGAATGTTATTTGTGGCATTCGCATCGGTGGCATTCTGACTGAGACAATTGAAACTGGAAGATGTCTGTTGCTGAAATTTTGAACAGAACCTCCGGTAAAGCCCCTAATGGTACGGAGGAGGTGGAGTGGCGATCGCAACCGCTATGGAGGGTTCTTCCTCTTTGGAATCAGAATGCCCCGTATATCAAAATTTAGACAAACGTTTGGTAAATTTATTCGCACAATTAAATGGCTCTTAGGTATCTAAGATACTTTCTAATGGTGTTTGGGTTTATTGAAACATACTAAAAGGGAGAGATTAAAAACCCTTTTTTGCTTTTACGTGGTTTTTAGATTTAAAATCACATTATTGTTCTAATTAGATGATTAAATTTTATTAATATTTCACTTTGGTTATACATTTGTATAATCTCATTCCGGGATTGTGGATAATAAACTTAATTTTTGTTTTATGTTTTTGTTTTCTTTTATCTGTTTTTATCAATTATAGTTTTATTTGATGCCTTTGAATTGTCAGATTTTTCGTACGATGATCTCTGAATACAAGTCACTAATAACATTTACTTTAGTTACAACTGGTTATGAGTGCAGAAAGATACGGTCACCATAGGTCCCGTATCTCATAACCCATCGGGTTGGTCTAATGGTGAACGTGTCTTCCCAAATCAGCAGGTTTGGAAGTCGAGAGTTCCAGCGTTCAAGTCCTAGTAAAGTCAGTTATTTTTATACGATTGAATACTAGATCATGGATACCCGTGTTCTTTGGTGGTTAGGTTTCAATTAACCACACATCTCAGGAATGGTTGCACTGAGACCGTACAAGAATACACTTCATTTACACTCATACATATCCTCATTCATCCTCTGAAGTATTATCTGAACGGTAATTACCGGAGGCTAAACAGGAAAATGAAAGGTCTCGTATCTCAAAAGTTTACTCAAAAAATGAAACTCTTTTTAAAAATTCATTCTTTATTTGCATTCTTACGAGTTTTAATATTCTCCTTAATTTTTCTCTTAAGTAATGATTTGTTGAGGACGAGGCCTTTGGTATTTGCTGGGAAAGTTGTACAACTTACGTCGGATTTATAAATTGTAAATCAGAATATTCTATATAAAATAGGTTTTATGATCATCATAGAGTTTAACGAAAACCTGAGCTCACATTTATATAGTGGACAAAGCTAACTTCTATTTTATTATATTAACAAAATACTGAACGTTAGCGACCTAGCATCAGTTAATTATCAAGAGAAATATAATGCTAAAACATATTTGTTATAAACTGTTTTCATTTTCCAAAGCCTGGGGGGATTTCCTATGTTAAATTAATACAAATGCAGGAAAAGATTACAGAAATTAAAAAATTACAACAGCACAGGTAAAGGATTAAAACCAACAACCTCATCCATTCCTAAAATTGTGTGCCATGGTGAATAACTAAAGTATAAAACCATCGTATTAGAACCCCACTGAAGATTATGTTTAAAAATATGATGCCATAACTTCCTGCAGGGGGGGTAATTGTTACCACTGTTTCATATATATAAATTCATTTGTTTGCAACAGCATCACGCTAGAAGCAACCGACCGCTTGTTTTAATTCAGTTCTGTACTCGTATTTCCCAGGGAAGATTTTTTCTGTTACCATAGCAACAGAAATATAATGACTAATAAAATGATGATATGAAATCATATTCCTTTAATGAATATCTGTAAAATATTTAATATTCGCATTATTATATAATTACTATTATTTTGTAATTTTTTTTTTCAAATATTTGTAAAGTCTGTATGCTCCCTTATTCATCGTTTCCTCTTCTCCTTTCTTTTTTTTGTACATAACATTCCCTTTAACTACTCATTTTTCTTTTTCTTCCTATGTAGTTTTTTGAATCTTTTTCATTATGTCCTTTGAGAAGAGATCGAATCTAGGACCACCATCAAGTGCCGTTAGGCACTGCCGGGTTTCACGAGAGTAAAAAACCAGAGAGGAAAAAGATAAACGCCTGGAGGTTGAACGAGTATATAAATGAGAAAGCTTCTTTCAACCGTGAAGGTAATAAACGCGTCGTCTCCTGACTATACGATCGGGTGAGCGAAGCAAGCCCTGACTGTTAATGAATATCATATATATATATATTTATATTACTTTACCATCCTAATCGCCCTTGGGGAAGACACCCGCCTTGTGACGATCCCGGCCGCCACACCACCCGCACCCTGAAGGGCTTTACGGAAGATCGTCCTTTAGACCCTCTAAACTTGATAACACAACACTTGGCCTCAGTCAGGATGCCACCGATGCAAATGCCTCCGCAAACAATTCCATCGGTGTATTTACACAACCTACTATCACCTTCGTATAGTCTCTTCCAACCAAGACCAACTACCATAACTTACAACCCTCAATTATAGAATTTACCGATTCGCGGAAGCGCAATCCCTGCGCCTTCCTCGAACACCGGAGATTTCATACAAAATCTCTTTCTATATCTAACCAATTAGACTATGTACACAGGTTTGAAGCTATAATCACCAGAAATACTATTCTCATATCAGCAAAACAAGTATTGATTGCAACAATGACAATTTTGTCCTACAATTAAATTTACTCAAAATCCTCTTGATTTACTTAAAAATCAAGAAACAAATTCACAAATTAATAAGATTCTAATGTAAACGTACGGTACCTCTCTGGTCTGGGCCTCTTTCGGGAGCTAGATTAATGCCTACACCCTCCCACACCGCAGCACCACCACAGAGTTCTTCATACATCTACTTCATCCTAACAGTGAATATCTAAGCTAATTTGGTCTCGAAGTCAAAACACCATCTTGGCGAAGTAACCACCCAGAAGGGCCCCCAGCTACCCGGGTTTCTATTCAATCTATACATCTATAACAGCATCAGACCCTTTTAGCCATCTTCAGTCGGGCTAAGAATCTAAGGACTATGTTCTATTAACTTTTAGTTTTTCAATTATCTTGCAGATCAAAACCATAATTGATCTTTGCAAGCTCTCTGGCTACTTTGGTACGAACAGCTTCGTAACTGGGGAAGACCAAACCAAATTTGGTAAAGTTATCTCGAAAAGCCCCATGTTCAAAAAGAAAATGTGAAATACATCTAACTACCTGCGTACTTCTCACATCAAAAGAAAATTCCACGCGTCATTTTCTATTTCCATTTAGAAAAAAAAATTCTAAATGAAACTCCTGGTCATTTACCGTAAACAATAATTTTAAAATTATTTCATTCAAAATAAAGTAGTTTAAAATAAATCCGATCTCCGTGGCGGAGTGGTATCTTCTCGGCCGTTCATCCGGTTGTCCCGTGTTTAAATACCTGTCAAGCATGTCATTTTTCATACATATTCCCACGTACAAGCTTCTCTGCAAAACTCTGTGGTGAATTAATCCATCAAGTAAAAAAAAAAGAACTAATTTAAATTTAACATTTTTACACATTGTTAAATTTAACTAATTTCTATATATTTTTTTTTCAAAGGTTAAAAGCCCTATAAACAGTAATAATAATTATATAACTTCTATTTATAAAAATAATCCTTACTAAAAGTTAAGCCTTTTGTGGTTATGCATGTTATAATAATAAAAAAAAAAAGTATACGGTAGCTGAGTTTGGTATTCCGTGATAGGATAAGCTATTTAAAATAGTTTATAACAACCATTTTAGGAAGGCAGGTCATGAAATACCGACTGTTCTTTCTCATCTTATCTATCTCTCTAAACATAGTTTAAGTGTTTTCCTTGTTTTTAATGTTTACCGCTCTTGCCTCTGTTTAGCTTCGAAATTGACGATCCCGACTAACCCTCTATTTTTTTTCACCCCTAACTAAATAGCTAACAGACCTACAAACTGTCAATCGATAAACGAGTAAAGTAGAATTTTAAAGTTCAGATCATGTTATATGAGCGTCACACTTACATTCACGGGCGCGCGAGCATACACCAAATTATATTTAGAAACGAAAAAAAATTTAATAATTTTTACATTTGGATAATTAATAATAAAATTATATTTAGAAATTATACAAATGGATAATTAATAGTAATAATTTAGATATTATAATAAATATTGGTTCAATAAAAATATATAAAGAAAATCCTTGCTTAGAATAAATTAAATTCATACAATACGAATTGTCAATAAAAATAATAAAATCAATTAAATAATTTCATTAATACCCTGAATTATATAGTTAGAAAATTAAAAAATTGTAATTTTTGAAAATGCTATCTCTAATTGTCATAAAATTTCGAATTATATAATGTTTAATATAAAAATATGATTCATAACAAAGTTAAACAGCGTACATTTGATCAAGAAAATACAGGATCACTACAGTACTAGACATCTGTAAAGAAATTGAATAAGATAAAAATAATTTACCCAAAATTAAATGAAAGTAAAATGAAAAAAAAGTTAGAAAAATCAAGATAGATGTTAATTTTGGAAAATAATATGAAAATGATACCACAGGCAAATAAATGTTATACCCTAGAAAATTTTTTATCATATTCAAAAATGCAGGTTACGTCCAAAAATGCACAAAATCTCTTTTTTTTAGCACAATAATTTTGTTACAGTTCCATCATTGAAAGTTAAAAAAATCAAACTAAAACCTAAACTCTTTTGAATAATAAGATACAAGTCGTTTATATTTACAGAAAAATTAGGGGAAAACTGGTTTTTGTATTCTTTTGTTGTTTGTACAATATTGGAGCTTGTATCTTCAACAAAAAAGAAACTGTAAAAATATAATTAACATAATGTTTTGAAATATCATCTTTACTCGGATTAAATATCAGGCTATTTTTAATGACGGTTATTTTTGTTTTAAAAGATTACATCTCCAGTTATTATCATCTCTGAAACGATTCTTTGGCAGTAGTAAACATTTTTATAAAAGATTAAAACATTGTTTAATCTTTAAGATCTCAGAAATGAAGCTATTTAACTTTTTTATAATTCATAGTGAGTTCAGAGTAGCAAGATTATTGACAAATCTTTTTATATAGATTTTACTTTTCTCTTTATTTTTTCTTTTATTGATTTTTTCGATACATAAATTTAAAAGTAACTATTACTGACTATAACCTTGACTCTCGCTTTTCTGTAATTTACTTGTCTTCCTCAATTTCTACAGTTATCTTATCCTCGTAGAAACTGTATAAACAAAATAATTCAAGAGGATAAGAAAGTAATTTGGGAACTGGTTCTAGAGCTCTAAGTTCTAAGTTCTAAGAAATAAAAAATAAGTTTTATTTTTAATAATAAAAGTTGTACTTTATTTTTGTTATTTATATAAACTTTATTGTCTTTTTTTCCGAGAATTTAATTTCTTATAAGTTTTGATGATATAGTTTACGCATCCCTTAACAAGTTATTGTATTTCAAATCTAAAAAAATATCATGTTTTTCGGTACCGAAATTTTCTGTTTTACGTTGGATATCACGAAAACTACGGGAGACCTGTTTTACTTGATTTTTACTTCATTTCACCGGGACAACTGATATCCGGGCGAAGTGGATAACAGAGCGTTTTCGGACTTACGTTTTTATCAACTATTTACGTTATTTAGAATCAGTACCCAAATTATTTCCCTTTTCTCCTAAATATTTCAACTTACCTAGTAAAAATTTTCAACCACCCATCTAGTAAAATTAAAGAAAGAGTTTTAGTGATATAAATTTTCAATCACTAATTTCAGTCACAAAATTTAGCAGAACAAAGAACACCTTTATTTATCTCTTACCTTTAAAAATTCTCTAACTGATTATAAAAAAATGTAAAACTATTTAATTATTCATTATAATTCGTAGATACTAAAATTGTTTTAAAAAAACCCTTTAAAAAATTATTCTTTATTTTAAATTCCCTATAGAATCAATTATTAAACCTTGTTTGTTCAAATGGATTGATAAACAGCTGAGTATATATGATTGATTATTAAAATGGATCGCAAAAATTATTCAGTCTGACAATTTTCTGTCTGTTTTCACAGGTAATTTTTTCACTCCATTAAATGGTGCTAAATTGTTCTGATATTTGAGTTTATTTTCAGCCTTCTTTAATGAAAAAATGTAACATTTTCATTTTTTTCTACCTGCTTGTTTTTATATATTTTTTTTTATTTTCATATTTTAAGAAAATTAATAAAAATATTCATGAGATTGATTCGTTTAACCAAAAAAAATTTTAAAAAAATTTGGCACAAAAATATGTTTTTGAGATATTTCAACAAAATGTCGCTTTAATTTTTTTTTAATTTGCTTCAACTACTGCAGGCGGAAAACCTGTTCTAATTAGTTCTGATTCCCCTTCTGATAAATTGAAATAAAAACATTTTAAGCAGACAAATGAAAGCAAAAAAATTACATTGTTGTAAAATTTTAAATTTGTTATAATACAGTATTAACAACTTCAACCTCAACCTATTAGAACAAAAACGATGTCATTTTTACAAAATATAAGATATAATATCTTAAATATTATTCGATGAATATAACATTTACGGATATATTAATGGTTAAAAATATTTTAACGGCCACCATTTTTGAATTTTCAAAGATAAAATATTTATTTATTTTACTCGCAACGGCACGGAGACGGTATATGCGTTTGGGATAAGAGTTTGTTTGTGTATGTCTTAAAAGTTCTCAAAAACTACTGAACCAATTTCGATACGGTTTTTTGCATTACACAGGTATCACTTCAGAACAGGTTCTTAGATTAGCTTTACGGTTAGAAACCACCAAGTGGCGCTGCAGCAGATGTGTTTCTCTTAAACGGCTGGGCCGATTTTTGTACAGTTTTTTTGCATTATATAAGTATCACCTTTCGTTACATTACATAAGTATCACCTCAAAGATTAGTTTTACGGTTATAAGCCACCAGGGGACGCTGCAGTAGATATTTTTCTTGAAAACGGCTTCCGTTCATGTACATTAGATTTCATTAAAATATTTCAATCCCTTTTTAAGATATACGGAAAGAAAGAAAACAAAGCAGTATATGATATTTATTCACATGAACCTATTTGTATATTTTGGTTTTGTAAATCACTTCTTTAAGTTCGGTCAACACCTCCCAGAACATTCTGTATAACAACTAGAATCAAATAATGGACGTGTAAAAAAAGAACTTTTTTTTTTTAAAAGGATTTTTTATTATGTTTTCATAATGATAATAAAGAGGTGTAATATAATTAATAACAGTTTTTAATTATATTTTTCATTTTTATATAAAGATTTTTCACCTTTTTTGGTTTTTATTATTGCTGTAAAAGAAATAATTATGTTACTTTATTGTTAATCTTTAATAAAAAAAAAAATTTAATTGTCAAACATAATAAATAAAGCCCGAGTGAATCTAACGTACAACAGAAAAATAAGCTATAATAAAATAACTACGTTCAAAATGTAAAATTATTATTGTTTCATAAAATTATTATAAAATGAAAAATTAAAACCAGTAAACACGTGAAATAGAAAAAAAATTAATGTTTTATATATATATATACTGTAGGATAGCTAATCCACAAATATATATAATTTCATACTTAAAAAAAATACTCTGATTTTAGTCTATTACCTTTTATTAAAAAAATAAAATAAAAATATAATAAAAAAGGGGTTTATCATTTTTACGAACATATACACATACATTAAAATTCATTAATGAATATTATAGAAATCCATTTTATATCTGTAAAGATTTTTCAAACATGGTTTTACAACTAATATAATTTTACGACTAAATATTACACTTTTTTATAGGCAGAAATATACTATAATCTTAAAAATGTGATACTGTTATGTTTTAAGGTGCTTTTTTTATAGAATATTTTCCTTAATCTCATACGCGAGTTCAATTTTATTAATTTGGATAAAATTATTATTATTACATGCTTTTTCTTTAACTACAATGGTTCAATAATGTTCTCAGATCTTGCAACTTTAATTAAATTATTTTTCTATGTCATACAATGGTGAGGTTTTACACAGCGACTTAAGTCGGGTGACAATAGAGTATCCATTTTTAATTTCATATATTTTTATATTTTATCAACAAAACATTTATACATTCCAAATTGCACGGTAATCTCTCGGGAGATGAATCTATAGCCAAAAATAAGAAAACAAGTTCATATAAACATAAGTGAGAAAACGTTTCGTTAGCGAGTCTCGACTCCTGAGACAATCAGCTGTGCTTTCTACTTTATATGTGAAATTAAACCGTACTAAAATTCTTGAGGTAGAAATCGAACGGTAAATTTGATGGTTTTCTTATGGTTTTTGATCTAAGATATTGAATAAAAATAGTTTCAAACCTCTATCTTACTTAGGTTTTAAGAAAAACGGGGTAAAACACGAAAAAGGGGTAAATTTACGTTAAATATTCAATTTACATTTAATTCATTTTTTTCTATTATTGATAAGTTTTCTATTTGTTTTCGTTTACAATATGTTCATCAAAAAATTATAAAAATTGTTCTTTTTAAAATCGTATCACTTTTTCGATCCAGTTTAGGTTTTTTATTTTTTAATAAGTTGAAGATCTCAAATTTGTGTTTAATTTTAATAAACCTAATTTACATCAATTTTCTCAGAATTAGATTCTCTACAAAAACTAAAATTAACTAAAATTTTTTATTTGTTTATTGGTAAATTAACAAAATTATTTTATTCCAAACCTAAAAAAGTTTTTTTCGTGTTTTACCCCGTTTTTCTTAAAACCTAAATAAAATTAGAGGTCTGGGTCTACTTTTATTCAATTTCTTAGATCAACAATTTACCCCTCGATCAGAATTTTAGTATGGCTTAATTTCACAGAGGGAGCAGAAAGCATCTTGTATCTTGAACCGAAACTCGCAAACGAACAGTTTCTGACCTATGTTTATATGAACCTTTTTTCTTATTGTTTTGCTATAGAATCATCTCCCAAGAGATTGCCGTTCAATTTGGAATCATTCTGTATGTATAAAAATGTTGAAGATAGAAAGGGGACAATCTTGAGTAAAAAAGCTGAATCGACAAGATTTAGCTAACGATCACATTGATTTTAACTGTCGATTCAGTGTGTGTAGATCAGGTGACGGTTAAAAAATTTTTTAACAGTTAAAATTTAACGGTTAAAAAATATCAATTCGTACTAAAAAGTAAAAAATAGTTTTGTTTTCAACAACACTTCTTTTAAAAAAATGTTCTATTCTATTTATGCATGACTAAAAAGAAAGCGTAGGGCGCGCTGTAATTAACTTCTGATATTTTTTTCATAATTTTTTTTATTGCTATTATTAAATTATTATTTATTGTAACAATTTTTTTTACAATTAGAGGTTAATAGTTATTACTAAATTAATATATTTGCCGGCCTCCGTGGCGTTAGTGGTAGCGTCTCGACCTTTCATCCGGAGGTCCCGGGTCCGAATCCCGGTCAGGCATGTCTAACGGTGGGTACTTCAGAGGTTAGACAAAAAAAAATCAGTATATTTAAATTAAAAAAACAGGAGTGAAGTCGGGTTCAAACCGATATGCCTTCCCCTTGTACGATCCAAATATTTCATTAATTAAAATTCTATTTGGCTATAACTCTGGAACCAATGGAAATAAGTATCACTAATGATAAATCGTTCAAAAGCTCTCAATGAGAACTTATTACTGCAGTTCTTTTGGATTTTGAGCTGTTTTGGACACTTTTGGTCCAGTCGATTGCATTCAAAAGAGGAGGTGCACAACTAGATGTTACAATAGTCCTAAATCCAAAATTTCAACATCCTTTTTTGAGTTATTCGAGATACATAGTACTTACGTACAGACGTCACGCCGAACCTAGTCAAATGGATTCAGAGATGGTCAAAATAGATATTTCCGTTGAAATCTGGAAACCGAAATTTTTTACGATCACAATACTTCCTTTACTTCGTATAAGGAAGTAAAAAACAAATATCAGTTCCATTTAAATAATAAAGTAATATAAGCAGTAAGTAAATAATTTTTATCCTTCAATTGTTTAATATCCCACAAAAATAGCATTTTTAAAAATATATATTTTAACAGTTTTATCCAAAGATTAACATCCAAAAATTGTCCTTTAAATTGAGTAACGTTTTCCTTTAATACTATGCGAGTTTATTTTTTATAATCCTACTTTTAGTCAAAGCATAAAAGGAATAATATCTTTTGATTTTCATATTATAATATGAACAAGCGTTAATTTAAGGGTGATTTAATTCTAAAACAGTAAAATTATTTACAGGTAAAATGAATGCGTTTTATCTTACGATCTCAAAAAATTTAACTGTAAACAATTTTTTTTAAAAACAATCCTTTTGTCATATAATTATATATGTCGCCTCTTAAATTTGGTCCAACCATCTTTTTGGTGGTCTTCCGCTGGATTTGCTGCCCTCGACTTTTCGATGTATGATTATTTTTTCAACATTTTCGCCGGGCTACGATCTATGTGGCTGAAAAAGCGGAGGATACGCTGGAATCATATTGCGGACAACTTCCACTGTACACCCAACTTGATTATAATGGAGTTGTTCGTCCTCACGACGCGAATCATTCTTTAATATATGCGATTATTTTTATAGTTTTTTTTTTTAATATTAAAGAATGATTCGCGTCATATGGATGGTAAAGAGGACCAACAAATCCGTTATAAACGAGCTGGGCATACAGAGGCATTCCTCCGCTTTTTCAGCCACATAGTTCGTAGCCCGGCGAAGTTGTTAAAGTTCAATTAAAAAGTGACCAAAAAGGATACATTTCCGTGTTATTTATTTATTTTTAATAAAAATATAAGTAAAAAAATGAAATTGTAATTACTAGAAAAGTAAATGAATAATAAAACAAAGCCAAGCTTTATTTTTATCATCATTATAAAGTAAGTTACTGAACTTGAAATTTATCAGTAGTAACTGTAATTAGTGAAAGAATGGGGTATGGGTTTTTTTATCTGTCCAGGATTCATGACCCAAAAAAAAACAAAAACATTCGGAGTAATGTCCGTACATATGAACATGTTTTGGCGTGTTTGAAGCTTAATAGATTTTAACTTAATACACCAATTTTTATGAAATTTGTTACAGAGACTCCGGTATATGGGGCAATTTGATGGTAAAATTTTGGGCTCAATTTCTTCAAGAATGGGATGGACAGTTTCTTTTGGATCAATTTTCTCAAAATTATTTAAACATAACATTTTTTAAACATAGCCAGTACATGCGTACATGCTTATCTTACCATTTTTGTCTTTCAAAACATAATAGTAGTGGCAAGTGACCTCCAAAAAAAAATATTTTAGGGGCAATATCGTGGGTAGTAGAACCGAAAAAATTAAAAAAAATATCGATTTTTTTTAAACTTTTTTGGTTTAAATAACCAATGCCAAGAAAGTATTACAACTTCTTTGTCAGCTTTTTTTTTCCATACCTATCCTAGAAAATTCAAAATCTAATTAATAGTGCCTAGTAACTAACTACAATCCCTTAAAAACTCATCAGTATCATTTTTTGAATTTAATAAATTATTTTTAATGTAGAGTCGAAGTTAATACTTTCAATTTTTACTTCCTTGTACGAAGTAAAGGAAGTATTATGATCACGGAAAATTTCGATTTTCAAACTTCAATGGAAATATCCATTTTCACCAACTCTGAATCCATTCTGACTAGTTTCGGCATGATATCTGTACGTACGTATGTATCTCGCAAAACTAAAAAACGATTCGAGCCGTAGAATGTATAAATTTTGGAATTAGGACTGTTGTAACATTTAGTTGTGCACCTTCCGTTTTGATTGCAATCGAGTGGACCAGAAGTGTCCAAAAATGCCCAAAATCCAAAAAAATTGTGGTTTTGGACTTTTTCTTAATTGCAGTAATAAGCCTTCATTGAGAAATTTTTCACCGATATATAAGCATAAGTGGTAATTATTTTCATTGGTTCCCGAGTTTTAGCCAAATAAAATTTTAATTAATGAAATATTTGCATCTTACAAGGAGAAGACACGTCGGTTGAAATCCGCTTCATCTACTTTTTTTAACTTTTTTTTTTAATTTAATATATTGATTTATTAATAATTATTAGTCTTATTGTAAAAAAAAAATTTACAATAAATAGTAATTCAATAATAACAATAAAAATATAAAAAAATATCAGAAGTTGATAATGAAATAAAATTTTGTTTTATTTTCAAAAATATGTATATGTAATTTAAAAGGCGTACATGGAAGTCACGTGGTGTCCACATCAGATTTTTTTTTTTAGTAACCACTAAAATTGATAATTTTGTTCTGGTTAATAACCTTAAAAGTCAGTGGATTAATTGTATTCTATTTTTTTATTATGTTTTTATACTTAATACAGGACAAATGATGAATCATAGTCTTAGCATAAAATAGGTATTTATTTAGCATAAGATGACTTAAACTAAACCGGATGATAAAAATTCAAGGAATAGATGAATAAGACAAGAGACAGAATGAATCAGTAATTGGCATACAATGATGATAGGTAAGTAAAATAAAGAGAGAGAAAAGAATTATTAAAAAGAGAGCAACGTATTGATGGTTCTGTTCTACGGTAGCTTGTTCCACTAATTACAAGGTTACGAAACAGGTATACAACAATGAATGTATATTGTACGTAACAATAATAACATTTCGATTCTATCAAATAAAATAAAAGAAATATTTTATCATGATTTAATATAAAATTATTTATTTTAAAATTTACATTTTGTTTTCAACACGTAGTTACAATTTTAATGAAAGAATATTATATAATCTATGTAATATATAAATCAAAGAATACAGTTTATTAAAGAATACAATTCTTAGTAGAAGAGATGTTTTATAAACTACATCAAATTTGCTTTGTAAAAGGACAGGTACAAAATGTAAGTTTCGATAATAATGCTCGTTAATTTTTTTTTTATAAACTTTAGATTTTATACAAATTTAAGAAAACAGACTTAATTAGATATATATTGATTAACGTCTATTTATTTCTTTAAGAATTACAAAATTAATATTAAGCAAATCTATGCAGCTTGAACTCATCATAAATCAAATTACTATGATTCGCTTAAAATACATAACTACAATGAGAAACTCATCTTCCGTTTATAAGTTTATATAATATTTTATAAACTTTGGAAGGATTCGAACTGATAGAACATATCTCACTTCCGTAATTGATAAAGACATTCTCAAAATAACAAGCATTTCATTCAACGCTTACTAAGAAAATATGAGGAATTCAATAATGTCAAGTCGCTTCCTTCAATGACCTAACGTACTATTATACATCGATATGCCAAGCCCTCCAAACTGTCACTGATTTTCCGTTTTATGAAGTAATTCTCACTTAATAGAACTCCTGAAGGATAGGAATTAGCTGTACAGTGAAAATCCATAGTCTCGATAAAAAAAAACTTTAATTTATACCTTCTGGACCTCAGATGCTCTCCCAGACATTAAACCGTGAAAAAATATTGGACAAAATAATGAAAATCAACACATAAATGTATTCTTTCTGCTGACAAAAATGCATTGCACAAATGTATTTCCTCGATTCTTCAAGGGAAATACTTAAAAAATAAAAAAAATGTTAAGTGATTTATCTTGAACTAGCAGACACTGCAATGCTTCGCTATTGCTAGATTTGAGTTGGATCTAATTCTGGCAATTTTATTTTTTCCCCAGCACAGCACACTCCTGGTGCTTCATTCTTAAATTTGAATGCACTACAATATGTGCATAGTTTATCCATTTTTCAAATAACCCCACATTTGGTTGAATGCTGTAATTATAATTAGCATCGTAATGGAATGCACTGAGATTCAAATCAGCGTGAGTGGTTGTTCTGGTTTGAGCAGTGCTCACTCGAATGGTTTGCAGTCTGGATTCTCGTTGCTCGTTTGTTTCTGATGAACGGGCTCGAACATTACGTTCTTGATTGGATTCCAATCTCGCTTCTCGTTGCTCGTTTGTTTCTGATGCTCGTGTTGTCTTTTTATTTCATTTTTGAGACGTAGAACGACCGATCGCTCGTTTTTTGAGAGGAATACCTCCACAGAAATGGCGTTGAAATTGGTTGAAAATTAAAATGTCGGAATGCAATGTTCACAACTATCGAAAGTTTTATATTTTAATTTTCAAAATAATAGATTTAAATTTTTTTAAATATCAAATCACCTTTATCTTACAATTCTAAGTCTGGCACATATATATGAACTCCAGTTTTTAAAAGTATAATATTATATTTAAAAACATCTCATTTTATCATCTAAGCATAGTAATTGTAGGAGTTATTCGGAAAAGTTCAGGAAATTTCGGAAAACACGTGTTTCTTAATTTTTAACGGGATACTTATACACCAAATTGCAATACTATATCTCTATTGGTCCCCGAGATATGAAGGCTCCATACTCCTAACTTACACCATTTTTAGTTTATTTTAGGATTTATTCAGAAAAGTTCGGGAAATTTCGAAAAACCTCATATTTTACAAACTCAGAAACCTTCCCTGGCATGCGTCCAACCTTTCCCCAAAGTTTCATCGCTATCGAAAGAACGGTTTAGGAAGGTATAAGAGACATACAGACAGACAAACATTCATTTTTAAAAATTTATATATATATATATATATATATATAATCTATATATATATATATGTATAGATATATAGATTAGGTAAATTTCATAAGAAAGCTACCTATTGTAATGCGTACTATGATTCAACTTCCGGAACATTTCGACATATTTTCACGTTTCACATTCCCCAGACCTCAAAACCACCGTCAGTTCAAAAGTTTATATACATACATTTATATTTATATTTCACTTTCTTGTGGACAAGATAACTGCCGTAATTTTGCGCCAATCACTTTCAAATTGATACATAAAATATAACGACCCAAAATTTCGATCGAGTTCATTAATGGGAAAAATTGAACCATGAAGATGGTAATGGAGAGGGGGCTTTTTCCAACAAAAAATATTGCTATAAGTTTCTTATTATGTAAAATATCGAATTCTTTTAAAGTTCCTACTATTCTTTGGATAAGGGCCTAAAACTTATCTAAGTAAAGTCTTTTGATATCACCATCCATTGGCCCCGAGGGTGGAGAAATGGCAGTTTCGAAGACAAAAAAATCATACCTCCGTTAATAGGCATAGTATCGAATCGGCTTAAAGTGGTTGTTAGTCCTCTAAACATTACCTAAAACTTTGGTCCGTAACAATTTTTGATATGACAAACCTTATGGCAAGGGAAAACCAAAATGTTGCTGGAATTGTAAGAAGATGGGACTAGTATGCTAAACATGAGAAACTTTTTTTACACGCAACCATTGTCGTATTGAGTAAATTTGAAGTTTTTCTTAACTTTAAGGTGATCTTTTTTTCTCCTATGTAGAACCTTCTGATGTGCCGAAAGGGATTTTTTTATTTACATTCAATTTTCGTTATTTCCATGCTGAATAGCACATTTCAGTCAGTTCTGTAATTTTATCCACTGAAGTAAAATTTCTTACAACATATTATATATTATTTATACATAAACTTACCAAAAATTTTAACCGTTATCTTGATACAAAAACTGATTTCATAAAGTTTTAAAATATCAATAAGCCAGTGCATCGAATATAAATTTGCTTTACAGACCTGAAACACATATATATCCCTGTATATATCACTCAAAATATATTATATGTACAGAGTATCATAAAGTTCTCCCGAGATTTTCATAACCTATTCTGCTCGTGAAAATAATGGAAAAAGTTCATATAAACATATGTCCTGAAATGCTTTGTTTGCGAATTAGGCTAGTGAAAATTTACGCTCGAATTTCAGCTACCCCGGGATAATATGATCATACTGTAATTTTTAAGATGTTCATTGAGGGGAAAAATTAGGGATTTCTTAGGAAAGCATTCATTATACCACACGGTAGATTAATATTAATTATTTAACTACTGTTTTTTTTTCTGTTCCAGATTAAAGAGTGATTTTTAAAAAAAATCTTCCTTAGGAATGATTTTATTTTTATAATTTGAATAGGAGTTCCAAAACCCATCATAGAAAATCCGTTATTTTATTACTTACTTGCGAAAATGTATTTTATTTACGAAACCTTATACAAAATAGAGTTGTAAGTAACTTTCAAAGGGAAGGGAGGTCTAATTAATTTTTAAACTCATAACTATATAATAGTTTTTAATTATTTTTTTAAATTTTACTTCGTGAACTTGTACTTAAACATAAGAGAACAGGAGAAGCGGAATATAGTAAATAAACTTATATAACTTTTAAGGTCTTTTACTTTCCAAGCGAACATAGCTAGAATAGCTATAAAAGAAAAAATAAAACATAATTTTCTATTGTTAACTTTAATTGTATACTACATGGTATTTATCATACATTCCATACAAACATAGCTGTAAAATAATCTGATGCCGATACCACATGACTTCCTTGTACGCCTATTCAATTACGTATACACATTTTTTTTTTAATAAAAAGTACATACATTTTTATTTCTTTATAACTTCTAATTTTTTTTTCATTTTTTTTTTTATTGTTATTAAATTTTTTATTACTATTTATTGTATTTTTTTTTGTTTTAAATCCGAGGTTAATTATTATTATTAATAAACGAATATATTTAAGTTAAAAAAAAGGAGATGAACTCGGATTTGAACCGATGTACCTTCCCCTTGTAAGATTCAAATATTTCAATAATTAAAATTTTATTTGGCTATAACTCCGGAACCAATGAAAATAAGTATCACTTATGATTTATCGTTAAAAAGCTTTCAATGAGGGCTTATTAATGCAATTAAGAAAAAGTCCAAAATCCAATCTTTTTTTA